>NC_065574.1:55347551-56045051 GCF_937616625.2 Mercurialis annua
GAGCGACTTCTATAAAACAAAAGAAACTAAAAAGGGTGTATTATTGATCAACAACATGTTTTTGCAATAAAAAAAATTAGAGCGTATTTTTATAAATATTTAATCAAAAAATATATTTTTGAAAATGACTCAAATGTTTGCTTAAAATATGAGTATTTAAAAAACGAAACTTCAATAATTAATTGTTCAACACAACGAAAGTTGGCTTCTTCTTTCTTCAATGGGTGGGAAGGCCATTGTATATGTGCATGAGCCTGTCTTTTGTAGGCCCAATCTTTATCCACCCTCTCTTAACAAGCATGAGCCTACTTCAGAATGGATAACGACATATCTAGCTCTACATAATCATTTTTTGATGATACCTACTAGGTAGTACAGAAACAAAAATGATACAAAATATATACGGGAAAATAATAGTTTTTCAAAAATAAAGACACGGAACAAGAAAAAGTATATAAAAAAATCAGGATATTTTTACAAAAAATATATTTATATAATACTCTAAATTTTATTTGTATATTTATGATAATTAATAAAATAAATCACTTGGATATAAGCAAAATTAAACTTTTATAAATTTTTAAAAAATAAGAAAATTTTTTGTATTGTAGGAAATATGGATATAAATTTTAAGGGTAATTGATTAGATTTTTTTTTTATTTGTGGGTGATTTTAAAAAAACATTACATTTATTTAATTCTTATTATTAACCGAAACGGCAAAAAACATTTCATATGAGTGTCATTTTCTTGAAACATTTTCAAAATGGAAATTGCAACTTTTTTGAAATCTCCATGCTTCTTAGAATGTATATTAATACAATGGAAGTATAGTGATTTATCCGTACCTTTTACACATGACTAAACTCATGAATTAGGATGGACGTTCAATCAATATTTTGTAGTTAGAAAATATATAAAAAGAAAATATATCGTAAATTTAATGTTTTAAAAATAAATTTTAATTTTAATATAAAAACTTTATAATAATACTGTTTTATTGTTCAAACATCTCATTTTTATGCAGCCGTACCACGTAGATTACTCCTAATGAGTCAGAATCTATCGTGAGATTCAGGTCATAGTTTGTACCGAACTAACAATCTCCAGCATAATACTTTTAAGAAGTATCTGAGCTGCCTAATTTAATCCAAGAAATGCAGCCAATGACTTCATTAAAATTCAACTTTGAAAACAATCTAAGGTAGGAAGGATATAAATAGATAATTAACAAATTGTAGGTAAGATAACAATTTGCTTATTTGTTATTGGAGTTAATGATACTTTTTGTCCATATTGAAATTTACTATTTTAGCATATATGATCTTAAGAAAAAAGAATCAAAAACTTTGTGAATTAGTAACAAAGAAATGGAAAACTTATAGAATTTGGCAGTTCTTTATGCATTATATCGACGTTGACCATTATATTATGGTGGTTTGATAAAGGTTGGGAAAATGCTTTTGAAAAAAAATGTTAATATTATTATTTGTGCATTAATATCATCATATAGTCCAATCTTTAAAACATCTCAACTAATAGTACAACACTTCATAATGTGTTATATATTACCATAAATGCCTAAAACGACGTTGTTTTGGTCGTAATTTTAACAAAAAAAATAACATAAAATGCATATCGAGGTATAAAATGAAAAGTTTGGAAAGGCTGATCAAATAGATGAAACGTTCTAAAAATTAGGCTTAAATCGAAAAATACTAAAAATGGTGTTGTTTGATGAGATTGATCTTTTTTTATTTTCTAAGTATAACTATTTGAAAAAGGAAAAAAAAAGTAAATAAATATCGTCTGAAAAAGAAAAAAGGTATTAAGAAATCAGAGTTTAAGAAATATTTAAAAATTCTTATGGTCATTATTTATTAGAATTTTTTTTTATTAATTGGTAAGAGTAATTGATTATATGCTTAATCACAAAAAAAAACCCACCTTTTAGCTCCTTTTCAAATACACCCTGACGTTGCAATTTTGTTAGTTGTACCCTAATTCGCACCTTTGGCTTCAATTCCACCCTCAAGTACTAAATTGATCTCTTTTTCATTTGAAAAAAGTTAAAATGATCCATTTTTAACTTTTTATGTGCAAAAAAGTTCAAACGGGTACTTTATAAGGGTTTTTATGAATTTTTCCCGAGTGAAAAAAGCCAATTTGATTTTGAAGGTGGAATTGAAACCCAAAGGTGTGAATTAGGGTGCAACTGACAAAATTGCAACGTCAGGGTACAACTGAAAATGGGCTAAAAGATGAGGGTTTTTTGGTGATTAAACCTTGATTATATATGAGTGAAAATTCAACATTCCATACATTTATAAAAGGGTTAATTATTTAAAAACCACTCACCTTGTAATTTTTTTTCATTTATACCATGAGCTAGGAAAATTTTCAATTGTACCCTGTTTCTGATTTTTATGTTTCATCTCTACCCTAATAAGTTGAATTGACCTATTTTCTTTTGAAAAAGAGTTGAAATTAGTCCTTTATTTTTAACCTATATTCTAATAAAACGTTAATGTTAATTATTTGTGTATCTTATTTTTAATATTTTCATCTTTAAATTAATTAAATAATCAAAAAATTTAGTTTTGGGGTACAAACGAAACATAAAAATCGAAAATAGGATACAATTGAAAAATTTTCTAGGTCGTGATATAAATGAAAAATAGTTACAAGGTAAGTGGTTTTTAAGTAATTAAGCCTTTATAAAATGTGTTTAATTTCAAACTTGAACTAGTTATTGTAATAGATGGTTGATTTTTTAACACTTATAAACTCGTTTATATTTTTTTTCTAAACAATGTGAGATCATCTTTAGACACTCCCTCTCAAGTGCAATGGAGCTTAAACATCCGGTTATCACTAGACTGATACACAGCGGCAACACCATACTGGACTGCTGGGACTGGACATCCAAATAAACAACTGGATAATTAAGATTTTGGGCCAGACCCGCTCTTATATCATATTATAAATATTTTATTTAATTAATTAATTAATTGGAGTAATTGATTATAGGTTTAATGGCGTAAAAAATCACAAATTTTAGCGTGTTTTGCAAATTTAACATAAACTATCAATTTTAGCAAATTAATACATCAACTTTTGATTTTTACAATTTTAGCCCTGATCAATTTTCCATCAGATTAATGATGATGTGTACACCGGAATAACCACCGTTCCGGCGTCCAACATCAGCATTTTTCTCTATTTTTCTGAAGGAAAATTGATCAGTGATAAAATTGCAAAAAAATCGAAAGTTGGTGTATATATTAGGTCTAATGGTAAAAAAACTCAAACTTTTACGACTTGTTGCAATTATATCTAAACCTTTTAATTTTTGCAATAATATCCAAATTGCATTTGTTTTGTTGCAATAATATCCAAATTGCATTTTTTTTAGCAATAATAGTCATATTGATGGCTAAAAGTTTTATTTTCAATTAAGATATTAGGCTATTATTATTTTTGATGTATAATAATATAGTAAAAGTCCCAAAAAAATGGCAAAAAACTCAAAAAATATTCACATAAAAAATGCAATTTGAATATTATTGTAACAAAATAATGTAATTTGAATATTATTGTAAAAATTAAAAGGCTTGGATTTTTTTTGCCATTAAACTTTTATATCAATTTGCCAAAATTAAAAGTTTATTTAAATTTACAAAACACGCTAAAGAGTAGCACAATATACTTCGACACATCAAATAGTAGATGATCTTCTTGCTAAACCGATTCCATGATATGTATTTATTTCACGGGAAATTCTAACCTAAACCTGTTCCATGAATTTTGCATGCACTTATTTCACATGTAAAATATCTTTGATTGTGTAAAATTTAAATACCAGTGTTAATCTATATATTATTAAGCTTGTATTATACTCATTTGATTTGATGAATGCAAAAATAAATATTTATTTTATTTTATTACATCATACAAATCACTTTAACAAAGACAATATGTTTTATAATATCTCGCTCACACGAGCAACCATGGCGCTAGACGAACGAGTAGATTATAATTGTGATAATTAGGCGTTTTTCACTGTGACTTAATTTTTTCAGAATACAAACTGAAATCAACAAGAAAAGAATTATTTAATTTGATTTTTTTTATTTTCCCATTATTGTAAATCAATTAATTTTGCTGAGGAACAAAAAAAAACATAGGAAGAAAGCATCACTACAGCAGCAAAACAAATGTAAACTCTTCATTTGTGAATAAATAATTATACGGTTAGTATCATATGATAAAATCTTGATTTACATTATTAATCAAGGAAACTACCTAGATATATCTTATTTATATTACAAACTCATAAGAAGAAACTGAAAACATTTTAAATTTGACATACCTTATGAATTCATTTAAATGTCTGTATCTCAACTAATAATCATGTGCATAAAAATCAATTATCTCCTCAATATTAAGCTGAAACAAATATGAACAATCATTATACATAAGCCACAACATATGCTCGAACAAAATTGCATCCACATCCACATATATAATCCTCTTCTTCTTCATATCATCAAAATCAATCATCTTCTCATTTCTCACCGTTTCGATCAGAACTCGAAATGGACTTTCGTCCAATACGAATGGATCCACCAAAAACTCTCTTTTTTCTTTACCAACCACCACAGTCACCGGCCGGTCGCCATCATTAAATCCGTCTTTGTTTAGTGACCGGTAGCCTAGCCGGGAGCGTGAAGTGTAACGCTTTCGGAGTATTGACACGGGCAAGATTAAGCAGTCCATGATCTTGGAATGATATAGCTATAATTTATGTGTAGTGTTGGTTTAACTATAAGGTTTGTTATATATACAAATGCTAGGAATGTATTTTATAATAAGATAATGGGAAATGAAAAGGAAGGTCTAAAATATAGAGAAAAATAGGTTGACAACTTCTAAGTTGAATTGGCCAGCTAACAGCTAGAGAGAGCGAGAAACTAAAGAGAGCGTGTGACTTAATTATGAGTAGGGTAAGTAGAAATCCAACTAAATTGAGTAATTAAACCGAAGCGATAAATTTTATTTGACTTGATATCATTAAAAAGAAAAAATATCTTAGACAACACTTATCTTTTCAAAAAAATTAATTGTATCTTTATTTTGTAAAATCGGCAATTTTACTCGAATCTATACTTTTCACTCTCAACTGTATTCAGTTTTATAGACTGAACTTATGAATAACTTATTTGAAATCTTAATTTTCTTCTAGAAAAATTCAAATGAAAGAATTATTTGAACTTTTTCTGAGTGGAAAAGAGGTTAATATCGAACGTGTGGGTACAAAAGTGGAAATTTGTGCAAAATTGGCGATTTTACTAGATAAGTATATAATTGGCTATTTTAGTATCTAAAAAAAAATTAATTTAAGTTTGATATAAATCAAACTGAACTGAAAAATTTTAGTTCGGTTACAGTTAAGAGTTTTAGAAACCCAGATAGCCGAATTAACTTATTTTTTTATCTTTTATTTATAATTATATTTTATATTTTTGTCGAACTAATCAAATATTTTATGTTATATCTTTAAAATTTTGATTCGTATAATTATTTTCATCTTTTGAAGAGGAGGATTTTTTACGCTTAATGTTACCATCCAAGATATAGTTTATTGGTAATTCAGTTTCGGTTAAATTTTAATTTCGGTCGGTTTAGCCGAAACGACCGAATGCTCCCTAGTAATAGTATTGTAAGCAAAGAAATAGATTGTTTTGTTTTTGTTGAAAAAGATCGGATGTTAGCTGTTGTTTAAATGGGAAGCTGAATGGAAATAGCCGTTAGAGTGTGTGTTTGGTGCCGGTAGTAGGAATTAGAATACGACAGCCGACTTGAAAACGACATTCATTATAATCTAACACAATATCCACTTGAAGCGTGTTGCAAAATTAATGATCCGTGTTCTTGTTGTGTTTATCATTCTCTGGAAGTGGTGTGGATTAATAATTGTTAAAATTATTTTTTATCCTTATTTAAATCTATTAATGAATTAATTTTTATTGATATGACTATATTAAATAAGAGTATAATAAAATAAAATTATGATATTAATTGTATTTTTGTAAAGTATTTGATTAAAAAAGTGAGCAATTCTATTAGAATAGATAACTTTGTTAATTTATTTTTCATTACCTAACTATAAATGTTGGTAAAGAAAAATTGCTCAAGATAGAGTGAATTTGGCTTTTCAAAAAAAATTTCTTTTACCTTATTATAAATAGACTCCAATGGCATGTGAATTTTCTTAAATTTTCCATTTGAGTCTCTTCAAATTAGTGTTTCAACCTCTTGAATTATATCAAATAAGAATACTTCTTAAAACTATTGCAAAAATACCTCAACTTTAATCTCGAGAATAAAAATATTTTTTCTGAATTTTTTATCTATACATACTCAAAATTTTAAAAACGATTGTATTACACCTTTCTACAAAGTGGAGCATTTACACAGTTTACAAGAGTAAATTCTTTTTTTTTAGAGGATAATAAAATTATTTTTGGAAAAATGGAAATATGCTTGAAATAAAAAAAATTCAAGGACTTACTTATTTTTTAGAGTAAATATTAGAAGCATATTTATATATTTTCTGAAAGAACAACAAATGGCGTTGAAGTATCACTAGTAACTTGGCTTAAAATGGATCAATTCATTAAACTTCAAAATAAAAACTCTTTGTGCAACTTCTTTTCTAAGTAATACATTCCAATTGTCATTGACAGGAGAGATCTCAACTTTTTTCATCCTCAATTTCAAGTCAGCCTCAGTTTCAAAAAGGATTGATTTCAACATTTTGTGATCTAACTAACGGAAGGGACGAGTCAGTACTGTAATAACCGACTAAAATCAGAAAGTTTTGAACAGTTTTGGAACAGAACATCAAACAATAATCTGGTGTTACTAAAACATAACATAAAGGATGAAGCTGTAGTGACATAAATAACTTCTTCAAAAAAAACATAGGCAGTGTATGAATTAACACAAAATTCACCTACTCTTTCTAAGAAGTAGCTTTAGCCTCCTCTGCAGCAGCTTCAAATGTCTCCCCTGGAACAAGCTCTGGAACATCATCATCGTCATCCTCCTCTGGCGCTGTGGTCGCAGTAGCACCTCCACTGGGCGCCTGCTTCTGGATCTGCTCCGCCAATTTCTTAAGGTTTTCCAAATTATCAGGTCCTAGATTAGGAATTCATAAAATAGACAGAGAGAAATTAGTTGAAAACCCTTGAGCATCAATTACACAATTAGCAGATTAATATGTTGGATAAATCAAAAAAGAAAAAAAATATACCCAAATGTCCAAGAACTTGAGGAAGAATATCCTGCAATTCTGAAGTGGGTGAAACAAAAATAAAATGTTAGTCTTATTGCTGTGAAATAAAAATCAATTTGAGACTGAGAGTCCAGATAATACAGATAACAGTTCTTGTTGCAGCTATCATGAGTATTAGAGACGTACTCTTAGTCTGTGGGGCGCCACTAACAACCCAAGTATTGGCCGCTATGGATGCTTGAACTGAAATAAACATTGAGCATATGTTCAGCTTGCTATAAGAGCGACACGACCAAATAAATCCATCCATATAGAGAAGTGGAATTCACCTTTTGGGTTCACAAATTGAATAACAATGTCGTCCTTGAATATATTAACTTCTTCAATTGCAGGAATTGCATTCACTCCTATTCTCTTCAGAGTGCTCTGAAGCCTTTTATCATCTGTAGTTGTCGTCTTATGGACAGCCTTCTTCTTTCTATATTTAAGAGCGAACATTCAGATGACAATTCCCAAATCACAAGAAAACCAAGAAATCTCAATGTCAACACCTATACGCAGATTAAAATTACAATTGGAAGAAAAATAATAGCAGCCGTAGCATGAATTAAAATTGCCCTAGATACCATGCAGTTCACTGACAACAAAGATTACGACACCGCAATCCTTCTTTATCCACCCTGCATAAATTTTTGTAGTTCCAACGATAAAAGGAAATCAAACTACCGAGTTCAGACCCCGTGGAGTGGGCTGTTTCTCATGGTTGAACTGATCAGAGAATCAAATCACATATATCTAACATTTGAATTAGTCTTGAAAAATTCAACGGAAGCAACAAAACAGAACAACAAAGAAACTATTGTTGTATTTACAGAATACTTTGGCCAAAGTTCAGAAGGTTTTTAGCAGACTGCTTTTCATTGAGAAACTTACAGCTACTATTTTTTAGTTCTTTTTTGGTCACAGCTAACTTATAAGTTTAATCTAGTGAAACCAATATAGGATAGTAGTTAGCCCACCTTCTCATGCTTCCCTTGCCACCGGTGCGAACTGCACCAGCCATCTTCATAAGCCTCTCCCTATTCATCTGCATAAAAACAAAGACAGAGGTCAACCAAACAGAAGACAAAAATATTGAGATAGAATACCGACAAAATATCAAAGAGTACAAAGATGAAAATTTAAGAAGTTTTTTTTTTTGATGAAGAAAAATTTAAAAAAAATTACTAGAAAGATATTAGAAAGACATGGGCCACTCATACAATATTGCCTACACATAAAAGAAGAGAGGCAAACTTATCCCAATGAATGAAGTTCTTCTCGCTAATAAAGTGAGCATATAAAACTTGTCGGTGAAGCAGCTAAAAGCAAAAGTCTAGCATGTCAATTAATAGATATTAATCGGTTTTGCTGTTTGCGGAAATTGCATTTTGAAACACACAGTTACTGAGTTACAAATAACAGCAACACTTTACCACAAAATAAGTTTTAGATAAAGATACTCATATAATAAGTCTGAAACTCTGCACACTTCATATCACATCTAAACACACTTGTGATAACAAGAAAGACCTAGAAAAATATAGACAAATCTATATAACCACGTAAGTTCAAAACCAAGTAAAATGCCGGTAGCCTCACACCTTCCCCAAAACAACAAAAATGCAAATTTCTAGTTACCAAGGTCTGTATCGTAGGTTATACTTTGTGCTGAAGGGCAAAAACAAAACATCCAATGCAAACTAAGAAATGAAATTGCTTCGAAATGGAATTGAATTCGGGATTATTTGTCGGCACATTTCGTGTCACAAATAGGCATTCAGCTCTACTGGGTACTCAACTCAAGTAAAATTCAAGCTTGACTTGACAATTTATTTATTTCCAGAATTTACTTGACTTATTATTATTCTTTACAAATCTCTCTTTAAAACTGGTAGCGAAATATAAACAAATAGTATAAAACGGATCATCACGAATTCATTTCTTCAAACAGATTAACATATAACACAAAAAGAACAAAATAACTTAAAACCCTAATTATAATTTTGCAATAGCATACGATTGAGTAGAGATAGAAATAATAACAAAAAATATGAGAATAGAATAATAGAAAAACAGATTACCTTGGAGTTAAGGGTTTAGGGTTTGGAGAAGAAAAATAGAAGTGACAGTGTTGCAGTCTGTAGAAGATAAAACCAAACGAAATGAATGGAATGGACTCTCTTTTATGCTCTCCTCTTTTGATAACTATTATTATTATTATGTCAAGGACACTCCACTAGTTACAATATTTTATAAAAATATTTTAAATTATTAACATTAAATAAAAAAACAACAACTTATTTTCACAAATTTTCTTATCAAAATTCTGATTTAAATATATAACTGATGAGAAGTGATTTCGTTAGACATGAAACATGATGCTAAATATAAAATACATGTTAAATTTTAGAAACATTTTAAAAGTTAGGCCACACAAGAAAATTTGATTCAATGAATATCTTGAAATTTACAAAAAAATTAAAGAAATAATTACTTAAAACATGAGGTCAGATAAAAATAATTAAGTTTTCTAATTTTTTGAAAATTAGAAATTTCATCTTCAACGATTTGATCAAAATTTGTTACTATCTTCCTCCATCAATTAACCATGTTAATTGACATGATAAAAAATCTAATAGTGAATTAAAATTCAACTTGATCCATGAACTTAAATATTAATTTAATTATTTTAATGATAATAATAATAATAATTAATTATAATTTTATTTACGTACCTGCCAATATAAAATATAAAACAACAATAAATAATATGATTATTTTATAGATAATTATAATTTAAATAGTTATTAGAATTATTTTAAAAAAAATTATTTTATTTTTATATAAATCCTTTAACCAAATAAAAGTATTATCTTTTAGGAAAAAAGGTCAAGGAGAATTATTTATTTTGAACATAACCTAAATGAATATCTAAGTAATCAACCTCATTTTTAAAATGAACAAAGGGACAACGTGCCCACTAAACTTTTGACACGGGGTCATCTAATCCAATTTATACTTTTTTAAGCAATTAATTTCAAAACTCTTCATTTTTGGATCAAATAATCCCATAATTGTATTTCAAACGCATAAAATACAAATCGGAAGTGAGTGATGCAAAAAGAAAAAAATACTTCTCTGATTATTGTGATATAATTATCCTAAATTCATTTTTTAAAATAAAAATATAAATTATAGAATTATTTGAGCCAATAATGAAAAAATATAGAATTAGTTGCTCAAAAAAGTATAAATTGGATTAGATGACTCTGTGTCACAAGTTCAAGGAGCGCGTTGACCCTTTGTTCTTTTTAAAATGACGACTTGTGCATTTATAAAACATTTATTTCCCACGGAATCTTAATCAGAGCTCGCCACATTCCCTTTGCATGTCTTCAGCCAACTAGAAAACCATTCTGCACTAAAATTCCACTGGAATCTAATTGAAGACTGCTGTTATATTCATAGAGATGTAAACTGTTACATCATGTGCAGAAACTAGCAACTAGGAACGAACATTAAAGGCAAAATACCAGCAATATCTAAACACCAAATCTGACTAAAACATTCCTAAAAAGGATCGACACGCAGCCTCGGAAGCAGCTGTGTCCATATCGACTGAGGAACAGCTGCCTTCAAATTCGATGACGGAAAATAAAAGGCAAGAAAGAAAAGCCTACTCAAGGGGGAAAACCGATCTTGACGAAACAAGAATGATAAAGCAAGATTCATCTACGGCCTAATTAAATAACGCATGTTAATATTAGGATTCAACCTCAATCTACTCTGCAAGCTCGATGATTGCCATCTCGGTGTCAATGCCTCAAAGCTTCCATATTGTTGTTATCTTAGAACCCTCTTCAGTGTTGATTTTGTCCTGCCCATAGCTGATGATGATACATATTGTTCATATTATGAATAGGTTGAGGAGCATTACTGTAGATTTGAGGATCCCGATTCAGAGGGCTGCTACCGTTTTCTTCAGAGGACTCACTAGAAACCCCTTGAGACGGAGGGCTCGCTGTTGTCAATGGTGCACCAAAATTCAACATTTGGGATGTAGGTCCAGAGGAAGTCCCAGATATCGGTACGATAGAGTCTGATTTTTTGCCATCTGCAATAAAGCTGCCCACAATAACCTGCCAGTAAAAACAAATCTTATAATGAATACAATGATAAAACCAATACTATTAAAACTAACCCAATCATTCAACTAGCAGACACGGTAATTTAAACTCAACTGCTTCCTCTTTTTAATGTAAGTTTTTCTACTCTTAAAAATGGAATTATATCTATCCAGTACTAAATCTTAGAATATGATGCCGTACATCTTTGTAGAGCTAAAAAAGGAACTTATATCTACCACTATTCAATTTTGGTTATTATAGTTCTTATATCACAGTTTGTGTGAATCGTTAAATGGGACATACGAAAATAGAAGATACTTGTATATTAATTTCATTAAACTTCCCTGAAAGTCTTCCCTGAAAGTTTTTTGTCGACCACACACAACACAATTGGTAATACTAAAAATTGAACACAATACAATTTGTAAAAATTATTCAATAAGTGTATATCCAAAAGTACTGTGCACTAAACACAAAAATCCCTATGGTCAAATACATACTTTACTAGTTACAATTGAACTATAAACAAAAAAAATTGTTGCATTTTCTTTTCAAATAGTTATTAATGACGCAAAGATAACAGTCAATTAATGTTTAGAATTATAAGTAAACAGCTTAATGTTCTTTAACTATCAGAGCGAGAAGGAATAGGAGAGAGAATTCTTAAATTGTAATCTAAAATAATTTTCTAACCGTGTTGGCAGTTTTGCAACTTAAACTTCCTAATTAAGCTCAAGTTTCCATAATCATATGTTTCATAAATAAAAGAACAGAAATGTAATATGATTTAGATTTTTCATTTTTGTCATTAAGCTCACAGATTTTTGCTAAGTATACAGAAAAGATATGTGTATAAATTACAACGAGCAAATTGGAGATGAGTTGATCAAATAACATCATATCTCATGAGGCTGGGAGACAAATCATTGACAGCCACAGCTATTTCCAGGTTACTCTGGGCTGAGAAACTACTTATGCATGTCGATAAGTCTCTTATTACCCAAATTTTCTCGTTCAGTTCTTTTAAATGTACGAGTTTAACCACATCATTTACCATGCAAAAATTATTACTCCCTCCGTTCTTTTTTAGTTGTCCATTTAGCCAATATTACACATACCAAGATAATGCTCCTTTTGTCTTAAATTATGAAGAAAAATACTATTATAGCCCTATTAGTTAATAAATGCTTTTTAAATGAAAACATGGAGTCATTTATTAGGGATGGATAAATTTGGAAGATAACAGCTAAAATCACATTGAAATTCTAAATGGACAACTAATTAGAGACAAATATATTTTGCTAAATGGACAACTAAAAAAGAACAGAGGGGAGTAGTATTTTATAAATAGATATAAGCTGAGGTAAGATGCCAAACAAAAAATTCAGGGTGCCGCAGTATTCTTTGCGATGTACCAGGGTATATTTATATTTAGGCCTGAGAATTACAGATAGATTGTAAATTATGAATGTTAAAGACGTTCTTGTTCCTCTTAAGAAAAAGATAAAAAAGAGTTTCAAGGGTGAAACCTGCACTGGTGATGCTGCCATTAACATTCCAGCAACCCCTCCCCCCAAAACTCGACCATCTGAACCTGCCAATGACACACTTAAACCACCAGTTCGGCTGCGATTGCCATTATTTTCAGAAAGCAGGAAAGAACCTGATAGCGAAATAATCTCAAACCGGCCCTGACAAGATAAAATAAAAGTCATAATGGCAGTGAAATGAAAGGAAAAAACAGTTCAACTGAGGGATTTTGAAGCCCTCAAAAGAGCATAAAAGATAAAAGTTCATATGATTCACAACTAATAACCATTAATTTGTGCCATTTCAGTGCCAGAATTTACAAGTCCTTAACAACACAAATCCATCAATAAGTGTTAAACCCTCTATATACCCCTAGTAAGCAGATAAAAATAGAGCTTTTCTTCTATATTACAGTGTCCTGATAAATAAAAGATGCCATAAACATACAGTGTGCCACCGGCGGCATCGCAAAGAAGAAGCAGTTGTGGACAAATATGAGTTCTTTGCTGACTTAAGTACCACATTTAACAAATCAAAAGTAATTCAGCAGTCGGTTATCTTGTTTTCATCAGTATAAATCAGTTTCAAGAGATTGATACTCCCTCTTTTTTTTTAGTGGTCGCTTTAAGGCAAACTGCTAATATTAAGAAAGTGTTTCTTTGTCTTAAATTATAAAAGTTAAGACTTAAGACTAATATAATCCTAGTCATTGAGCCTATTAGTGAAGAGTGTAGTTTTGTAATTTAAATTACCTATTTAATTGAGTGATTTAATAAGAAGGGTAAATTTGAAATACAATTATAAAAGTCATCTAGAAATCCTAAAGCGTCATCTATTTATAGACAAATACATTTCCTTAAATGGACAACTAAAGAAAACAGAAGGAGTATAATTCATTTTTTGGAATTTGAATATTTGACATTTTTCTTCTTATGGACAAATGATGTTTTGAGCACATCCTTTATCACAAAGCTTTAAAAAGACAGCAATACAAGAATATTATACATATAATAACAACTAAGGAGCAAGAGTTTATCACTGTGAACTTCACTTGCAGTTCATCCAACTTTCATTCACATATTCATAATGACTTCTCATCAATATCATATTGGAGGGTGTATATCCAAAAGCTCTATGCCTATTTGGTTGTTTTACAAAGAAACACTTGCAGTTCAACAAACTAGATTGCAAAAATATGTTGACTATAAGGTTGAACATAAAACATTCTGTTTTGTCCCCATTCCTGCCACGTCGTGAAATTGGGGTTGAGAACAGTGGATGCTTTTTTCTTTTTAACTTTATTTATCATCTTTATATGATTTAACTCACAAATGCAAAATGCAAGACTACTCTTAGGTTGCATATTCTATCTCAAGTAATAATGACGTTGATACTTGCATGTTAATTACTCTTGGGTTGGCTTAATTATGGCATGCAAATACATTAAGAATAGAGAGTTCCTTTTTATTGATCACTTTAGAATTTACATAAAGGAACCTAACAAATTAGGTAAATTTATTGGCTTTTTGAACTTTAAAGAAGTTGGTCTTCAACTAAGTTTGACTGCAATAGACGTGGAGAGAAGAGGCACAGTGAAAGGTTTTATCCTAAGAAACAAAGGTTTTATCCTAAGAAACAAAGCACATTTATGGTTCAACAGAAAGGATGCTAAATATGATGATGAGAAATCACTGGGCCTATCAAGCACTCGGTCAGTCGAGGATGAGATAGAACACATGGCTATTTTTCCCTATGCTTCTTTTTGGGTTATCCTAAATCTACCCTTCATTGCGCAAGGTTGAATTTCTCAAAGGGTAAAATGGTGGTTATTTCACACTGCGCAAGCTTAGCACAAGACCAAGTTCTAACACAAGTTTGAGTTAGCAAGGAAGACCTTTCAAGAATTATTCTTCTTTTAGTGGAAAGAACACAATCATAGAATAATAAGCACACCACCAAGCCCCAAAAATTGATGCCCAAGATTATCATGGAGTCTTGATATATGACTGATGTCATTATATTCATTTATCCCAGACAACCTACGTAGAGCTATAATTATGAGATCAAAGCTTTATAGGTATTTAATTTTATTAGTCCATACACTTGATATTAACATTATACCAAAATTGTCTATGTTACTAGAGCTAGATACAAGAGCTCCAAGAACTATTTTGTCCATCATGAATAGTGAAAATTCACACTCTTCAAGATAAGAAGTTAATTCATGAACGGTAAAGGTTGATATGGCAGATGAAAATTCCAATTAAATCGCAAAGGCTCATTGAAAGCTTATAATGTAAAAATATAACAGTGGACGTTACTAGCATTGAAAAAGTATATTTTTATCTCTGCGCTTCCACGCCATCAGCCTAATCCCTTTGCTTGAAATATAACTCTAAAAGTCATATACGTTAAAAGTAACCAAAAATGTTTGGAGTAAAGCACATTGCCTGTTATGATAAAGGAATTTAGATTTTACCCTCCAAAGGGATAACATATCTCTGCAATAAAATTAACCCCCTTTTATGCCATAAAAAGGAATTCTTTCTTTAATAAACAAATTTCTTACCAACTCTTTCTAGATTTTTACATGCTTTAATTGTAGTATTGTGCATTGAATATAAACCATAAACAAATTTCATTTCACATAAAACTCCTTAGACAAATATGTAGTAATATTATACAAGCATGTTTGAAGTACCTCATATGTGACGGTACCTCCAGACATTGCTGGTTGACGAAGGGTTACATTGCAGATGGCACCATTTGCAGAAAGAATACAAACTGTTCGTGGTCCTTGCTGTGAAAAGGCCATGATCTTTGATGATATATCCTAAAAAACAAAAACAAATACTAATTAATTAGATTGTACCATGTACTTTAAACAATTGACGTTCTGTATAAAGACTCTTTAGAATCACAAGCCTTCTCAAAAAGGTATAATAGATGCTGAAACTTATATAATGAGCGCAGAACTATACAGAACATGCACGCTACAACTGAAAGAGGAACAAATGGGCATCATAATACTGTAAACACTAAAAAGGGAGAAAGCCAATAGAATTTGAACTCTTTAAGTTGCAACTATTATTAGTCAAAATCTATAAAGATTAAGGAACAATTCATTCCACAATGCTTCTATGGTCACTTTCATTTTTAGTACTCTATTTTCATGTTGAATATATCACTATTAGATGAGAGCTTCACTTAATAATCCTATGGTGGTTTGTTAGAGAGTACTACTTACTTTGTTATATATTGGAAGGAAAAAAAACATAGTATCTCCCTTGATTTTACATATCAAAATCATAAAAGAATTACTTGCATTAAAAGTGCCAATGCTTTAGAGCAATTTTCAAATAAGTCGTGGCACTTTAAGTTCACTATAAAGTTCTAATACTTAGTTCTTTTTCTATACTATTTGAAGAAAACACTAAGACTACATAATTAGGCATTGGCATATGCAAAACTTAGTTCAAGCCCATTCGACAGGGAGCATTCGTCCTGGTTAACAAATAACTAGCATGAACATTCAGTTGGCCTCACTTAAATAAAACCTAGAGAATATATAGTAGAAAGATAGCATGTAATAAGCTTGAAAACTGAAATTTAAGAAATGAAAAGAAAGAAATAAAATCAAACTACGATGAATCAACTACTAGTTTGATTATAAATTGCCCAATAGGTTAAATGGTCAAGCACATAATTTCTTAAGACATTAAGAAATCTGTTGATCACTTCTGCTGAATAATACATGGTAGTTTCAGAGTCATTTCACCCACTCAAAACAATATTTTAATATATTTCTTGAGCAAAAAAAGGTTTAAAAAGTAAAATGCGCATACACTTTAAAAAGGCAGGCAAACAAACCTTGTCTTTCTAATATTTTCTAGCCACCAAATGAAACCTAGAATTGTGAGAATACCTCACAAGTGAATAACCGTATCAAAAAAAATACAGCACACGAACACATGAAACAGCAAAACAGACACCTCAAGAACCCCAAACATTTGATGATAGACAAGAAACAGAGCAAGAGGCACTCAAACACACCTACTAACTTGCTTCCACTGTCAGCATCTAGTAATTACTATAAAGAAGTATCTCTGTAATACTGGTCGCAAAATTAAAATAGTTTGCAAGATTTCAACCCTGGCACTCTTCAAGAACTTTCAAACGTAAAGTAGCCATTTTCCACTGAATCTTTTTAAAAAAAGGCAATGGCAACCAAGCCTACTCCTAGTATCCAAGCCCTTGATTCAATTTACTCACCATTCAGATGAAGAGTCAATACAATTAGTATCCAACCATGGCCAGCTCTTGGTTGTTGCCCATTTAATAGACACAATCTTAACATATACCATAACAGCACCAATTTAAACATTTTCAACCAGCAGAAATATTATCTTTTAAACTAGAGAACAATTATTGCTTCCTTAGATTCATAGAGACCCAACTGCTAGAGAAGACCAGTCTTCAAAATTCAGAAATGTGTCCAATGTTTACAGAAGAAAGAAAGTTGCTAACATTAAAAGAGAAGTGCAGAATTTTAACATTTGGACAAAATCGTCCATGGATCGTTATTGTTAAATAGGAGATAGTTTAAAACATTTCATGAAAAAGCTGTGAAATGGTTATTATTAATGCATTAAATTACCAATTTAAATATAGACTTTTTTTGCACGCGTGCGAGTCCAGTTTTACAAAAAGAATTTCTGCAAACCTAAATGGAATAACCATAAAAGAAAGATAATTATAAATAGTGGATTCTGTCAAGATATTCCATATCTGCTTTCGGAAAGAAGGAAGAGGTAGGAATATCTCGGTTCCTGTATGAAAAAGAAACTTATTTAACAAATACGTAATGTTCAAGGTAAAAAGATTTGTTTGGCATCTTTATAGAGAAACACGGGGCACAATGTCGTAATTAATGAAATCGACATTTGCTTAAAGAAAACCCCAAATACAACTTTTAAATCAATAACAGCTGCAAGTGCAAAACAGCCGGCAACAACTATCAACTAGCGGCCAATATAAGAACTCATCGCATCATAAATATGCATTACACATGGAAGGTAAGGCACCAATTACTACTATGCAAAATCTAAACCATTTGTAGCGTTCACATATATAACAAAAAGTTGATGAAATGATTTGCAAGATCGCAGAACGAGAACTTCATTTCGAATAATACAAAAATAACAAAACGTTAACGAAAAATGTTCCATTTGCAAACTTATCATGAATAATTAATATACGGCTCACTCATCCAAACTTTCTTCTAGTTTTTCATATTTATTTCCTTAAAAACTATTAATTTCTTCTTGTCATTCTTCTTCATTTTTTTTTACACATTGACTACTTCCACTTAAAACCTAGGTAGCACGGACACTTCATTCAATCAACATGTCTCACATAACGTTTCGGACACGAATATTCATTTTTTACACAGGAAACCTTAAAGCAACACCGTTTCTCCGTGTACGTGTCCGTGCTACCGAATTTAAAATGATTCACCATAAGCTATTGCAATTTACTCAAAGAATAACTACCAAAATTATACCTCGCCGGCTTTCACTGTAATCACATGAGGGGTAAACCCTACTCCTCCAACCCCACCTGTTCACAAAATAAACACAATCATTAGTTTTCAGATACGAACAAAACAAAATTAAACAAACTTAAATATATACCTAATGCATCAAGTTGTTTTTTCCCAGAACCAGGGGGTCGTCCTCTATGTTTCTTACTAGAAGGCTCAGAAGCAACACCAGGTGTACCAATAGCAACAACACCACCACCACTCGAACCACAATCAATACCACCACCACCACCAGAACCACCGTGTTGTTGTTGTTGCTGCTGCTGCTGCTGCTGCTGTTGTGGAGTTAACGAAGTCGGAGAAGCGGAAGAAATTGGAGTTGGCGATAAACCCAAAGCAATGTTGCCGTCAGGAGTATACTTCCTCGGCCGACCTCTCTTCTTCTTAGACTGTTCCATCATATTAAACCTCATTCCGCCGCTCGAAGACGGCGGAGATGATCCGTCGAACAAACCACCACCACCGTCGGAAGAAGACGGTGGTTTCGGTTGCTGGTGAGGCGGAGGCGGTCCCACCGAATTAAAGGGAAAACCACCACCACCGCCACCGCCAGCAGATGCATGATGACCTATGTTGTTATTGTTTGGACTCATCATATTCAAATTTGAGTAAGCGGAGGAGGGAACACCAACACCACCACCAATACCGCCACCTCCACCTCCACCGCCTGCGCCGCCTAGAATCATGCTATGCTGATGTTGATGTTGATGTTGATGTTGATGGTGTGGAATCTGAGGCGGTTCTCTAGGGTCCATTTGAGTGTATGTTTGGTGATCGGTTTAGTTGAGAGAGTGAGTGTGTAAATGTGAACTAATTGCAGTCGAAGCTGAAAAACAAGACTTTTTTTTATTATACTATATAAATAAAGTTATATTAAGATTTTGAGTTTTATCAAAATACATAATATTAGGGTTAGATTATCCTTAATTTAATAATCATCATGCTTCTACTAATCTCAAATTTGCAAGATGCACTTAATTAATGTTGAATTGAAACTCAAATTGTCTAGTATTTTACTTCCATAAATTGACTTCAACAAATTGCTTTTATTATTTATGTATAACTAATTCTTATTACTTTTCATTTTAGTATTATAACTTTTTAATTCTATTCTATAATTGTTTATAACATCACTAAAAGTATAAGAAAAATATAAGGACACAATACAATTAACTTTTTATTAATTTTCTTATTTTGAGAAAGCATTAAAAGAATTATTTGAATTAATTTGGTAATTTTATTTGCGACTAAGCTCAATTCAAGAAAAAATTGTTAGTAAATTTAAACAAAAATTCATTCTTTAAGATTTTTAAATCTATTATATTTTAATTTTTTATCATTTTTTAGCTTTATTATTCCGTATAAATTATTTAAGTTTCTATTAGCGATGTATTTTACATTTTAACGCTGCAGTTGTTCTGTTTGAAAAAGGTTTTCTATTTTTGAAAAGATAAAATCTACTAAAAATTAAGAAAGAGAGATCGTGATCAAATGGCTATTGTTATGGTATTTTATAATTTTTTTTGGTATTTTTATAAGCAGAAATCGAAGAATGAAAGAGACAGGAGATATTAATATTTGAGTTTTTATTTTTTATTATCACACTTTTATTATTTTATTATACTATAATTAAAAATCATTTTATTTTATTTAAATAATTGTAGGTTTTAAAGAAAATAGTAACAAACAATATAGGCTAATCACTTCAACTTTATCTCTTTAAAACCATTTTCTATCTTCTCTCTACAACTCAAGTTTTGTTTTTAAGGGTGGTGAGGCAGCGACTTCGACTTGTGCCAAAAGTTCATCGTTTCATTACCAATATGTTTAATTCTTTGTTTTATTTTCGTTTAATTACAATTAATTGCTCTGTTTATGGAGATCTATAGGTTTTTGATGCGGTTTGATGTATTTTAATATCATATGTTTTTGTTTTTGTTTTTCTTGAGTCGATCAAGACCTTATCACTATGGACGATCAACTGTTCTGATTGTTGATAACTTTTTTCTATCAATTTTTTTTGATTTTTTTCAAGATTTTTATGATGATTTCCGCTTGTTTTATTGCAGAATTATGTTGGTTTCAACAATAATTGTGATATTTCAAGTTTTCATCTACAGATTTTCTTCGAAAATCAAGTTTGTATCCAACTCTAATTTAGTTATTTGTTTCACCTTTTTATATGTTTGTAAGGCAGATCTGTGACTAAGTCGCTTATGCATGTAGCATAGGCCACTTTTTCTTTGTCAAATCGATAAGTTTACCTGAATTTTTATACTATAACTGCTTTTGTTCAAAGTTAATACAAAGATCCTTATGTTGATTTCAAAAAAATAGTAAGAAGTTTATTGATGACGATGATGTAGCAGTCTCTCATTTAATAGGAATTCATTTTCTGAAAATCGTGTCTTTTGAAATCTTACTTAAATTCATTTTGTAGATTTTGGTTAATTTATTATAGATATTTAGTTAATTTAGATATAATCATAGACCTGTATATTTTAAGCTCGTAATATTAAATTGCGCTTGTATTATTAGACATTCAAATTTATTTAGCAATTTAAAATTAATTATTAGATATAATTTAAATAATATCAAAGAAACCATTTTAGTAAGTCAAAATTATACTTGTCTAATATTAAAGAATATATATTACTGGTGCCATATAACTAGTATGACACTTTTGCAATGTTCCGGGGCTAATATTTTTTAACTAAAACAACTAATACATAATTTTTAAAAATTAAAATTAATATTTAAATATTTTGACTAGAAAATTATTATCTTAACTATAGCAGTTAAAAACAAATAGTCATAATTATAATTTTATAATTATTGTCGGAAAAATTATTCCAAAATCAACAAAAAATTATATAAATGGACGCAACAAAAAAAAGAAAATGTTTTGAGCGAATAAAACGTAGAGTTTTTTTATATAACTGGGGAGAAAAAGCGTTTGTGGAAAGACTTAAATCCACGACTTAACATTTATTTTTCAACTATAAAAAAATATTATACAAGAAGATGAAAACTTGTATTGAAACAACGACTACGTAATAAAAAAAATTAAAAATTAGCAAAATAATAAATGGCCTACAAAAATTAGCAGGATAATTAATGGCATTAAAAAATACAATTAACGTAAATTTATTAATGGAAATATTAACATGTATAAATTTTTATTACTTATCAATTTTCTTTACACATTTATATATAACTTTTCCACTAAATAATTATATACTTGATATCAAAATAAAACTGTTGAAAGTATAGAGATCATTAAAATATCATCTCGGATTCAAAATAGCATGTTGTAACACCCCAAAAATTTTAAGTCTTTAATTAAGCCATAAGAATGTGACTTAATAGAAGCAGAAGTACGTAAATTAAATTTAAACATAAATTTAATTTATAAGAGTTCCTAAAAATATATTCATGTCATAATATTCCTAAAATTGAGTATTTTTAGAGTCAATATCAACGAAATATTTTTAAGAAGTTATCACTAAAATTTTATAAGATTGGGACGTAGAATTTATATTAAGTGGGACTGATTTGGATCCAATAAATCTTAAATTATTTATTAAAAATAAAAAATAAGTCCCGTGAGAATAAAAATTATATTTTTATTTATTTTATAAGTCCCGTGAGTTAGTTCCATATGAGGTACAGACGAGTACTTAAGATTTTAGGTTAAAGTGATACGTAAGTCACCAAGAACTAGTTTGTCGATTGATCAAACTATATAAACCTATTAATTCAATTCATTTGGGTTACGGAATCCAAATTTTTGCTTTATTTGTTTTCCAATTGCTCTCATTTCACTTAGTTAGGGTTTACCGTTTTTAATTCGTTTTCTCGTTTCTAACTCGAATTTTATTGGTAATGTACTAGTAATCGAGGTAATAACCGTTATTTTGAATTCTGTTTTATAGAATTCGGATTATATTCAAAGTTATAATAGTTATCATATCGAATTGATCGAGTTCGAATCGATTTCGCAATTCGGTTGCAAAATTGGATGTCGTATAGTTGATCGAAGTGTTTTGAGTGAACGTTTAGGGTCGGAGGGCCTGGAAAATGAGTTCTGAGATGCTATGCACGGTGCGCACAGCGGCTGCACGAACGTACAGCCACTCGGCTATACAGCATAGCCGATGATGTGTATATTAGTGATATGCACTATGTCAATCATGTTTGACCATGTATTGACTTTATCGTTTTGTTATTTATTGATTGGCTGTTTTTTATCATTTTATATTATGATTAAAATACTTGAATGGTTAATTCTTTTTAAGGTCATTAAGTATGTGACTTGATAGTAGAACCCTTAGATTTAATACAGAATTATATTCCATCTATCCCTAGTCTTAATAGAACATTGAGACTAGTACGATGTTGATTGATGATTATATTTTACTAATCATGTATTATGAGACATTAAGTCAAATTATTGGTGCTATTTGAGAAATAAGACACTGAATTACCCACCTTGAGAATACTACATAGATCATTGTCATAAGTAATTCTCATTATAGTTCTAGTAGTATAATCCTTTAACCTTGAAATCATCATGGATTTCTACATTATTATTTCATATTTTGATACAGTCTTAAATTATCTTTAACAAGATAATGGAATAGATTGTCATTGAATATGAAAATAATGATATGAGAAATGTGAGTGACTAAGAAGGAATTTGTCCCTCATTTATTTGAGTTAGATATCTATGGGCTCCTTGAAGAAGATAGACTGAAGGAAATGCATGGCCATGCTAAATAAATTGATAAAGAGTTATCATTTCCAGTCTACTTGGAATCAAAAATTAATGATTGAATATTATAAGGATGACAAAACTATGTCTTATATTCAATCAGGATGTCGTGAGACAAAGAGATTAAAATATTATTGTAAATGGTTAAATCGGATAATCGATATTCATATAACTTGGGTAGTCATAATGTCTTACTAGAGCCACTTATGACTTGTGGGCGAAATAGAGATTTCGGGCCTACTGCCAACATTATATGAACCTATAGGGTCGCACACTAAGAATAGGTTCAAAATTATTATGGGTTGTACGAGCCCAATAGAATTAAGTGATTAATTAATAGATTATTATACATATAATTCATAGTATATATATATTAATAAATATATATATTAATTGAAATTCGAAATTTAAGAATAAGTGTTTTTCTTAAGGTATTATCTTTTCAAGATAATAATAATAATAATAATTAATATATATGTGTAATTATCAAAAAAGAGTTTTTGAGACATAAATATTAATTGAAATTCGAAATTTAAGAATAAGTGTTTTTTTAAGGTATTATGTTTTCAAGATAATAATAATAATAATAATAATAATAATAATAATAATAATAATAATAATAATAATAATAATAATAATAATTAATATACATGTAAAATTATCAAAAAAGAATTTTTGGGACATAAACTCAAAAGAGTTATCAAAAGCGTAGTGTTTGCATATGATTGCAAAACACGTTTTTGAGTAAACCTTAGATGTCTTATTTTTATTTAAATAAACTATTAAGCGTAGGGTTTTAATGTATGTGTTTTTCGAAATAAATACAAAACACACAATTATTAAATAATTCGAAATTGCTTTGTGAAACAATAGTGCTAACACACAATCGCTAGTTTTGGCTAAAGTCTGTTCGTGTGGATACTCATACTCGTAGAGAACATGTTCTTTTGGAGGCATTTCTGATCCGAGGTCAGGTATCACTAAAGTGAACCATCTCCTTCCTTCCTAAATTGCTGTTGCAATTCGACATACAAGTAAGTATTAATTATGTTATTAATATATTATTCAAATTCCATGGATCTTGTTTTGGATTTTTGATAAATTTTTGAAATATCGTTGCGTTATGAACCTAGAAAACCCAACAGTGTTGACGTACAACGGGTTTGTCTGAGGAGTTTTTGGGAGGCTTTTGCCCTTGTAATTCGCCGCCGTTCGTCCGAGAATGGCTTAAACTTTAACCAAAACGTTTAAAAGGTTACAAAAAACATAGACTCATCAAGATTATTGGTTTATTAAAATGATGTAAACGTTTTAATAAAGTCTTACATTAATCAAATCGATTAATGATAAGAGGACTATAAGTTTATACCGAGAGATGGGATAGAGGATACGTTATATGTATAGTTTGTAGATAGAGTCTACTCTTTAGAGTTAGAATTATTATTTGAACTACGACTTAACAATTTAATTCTAACTAGATTCGACGGGCTAGCGAGCTACAAGATCTGGAAAGTAATCAAGTTTGATCTTGTTTCTATGAATTTGTAAACATTTACTTTTGAATATTTAAATATTCATTGTTTTATACAAATCAAATGTTTTATATGAAATGCATACATACATGTTTTAAATCAACATAGATCCGATGAAACGTGCCTTCCTATTTGGGCGGGAATATGATTGTGTGATCACCAGTTTCGATCTAAACTTTAGTTATATTTGTGTATTGACTATTAGATACGAGGTAACTCGGTGAAGTCTCTTGGGATTGGGCTCTCGGTGTAGAATATTCTTGGGACCTGTATCTAGTGAGTAACTCGGTAGAAATTCTCGGACTCACAACTTGGGATTAAAAAATTGTATCGGTAACTCGATTGATATTCTCGGGATCATGCCAGATGGATTGATTTGATTTGATATGTTTTGATACGGACGATTGTTATTTTTCTTTCATGCTTTTCTGGTGGAAGCGGGAAGGATTAAGTCGGTCTTAGGTACTTATGAGAGCATGTCATGATAAAGGGTCAATTTCCACAAGACTAGCATTTTATTTAGTTAAATATGGGAACAGAAGTGAGGAATGACGTGTGTAGTTTGTTGGTTGTCCATGAGGTTAATGATCAAGACAAGTACCTTGGTTTACCTTCTCTTGTTGGTAAGAATAGACGACAAATGTTCAATTTTATTAAGGAGAAGGTTTGGCGAAAAATTGATGGATGGAATTTAAAGTCTTTATTGAGAGGTGGGAAGGAAAATCTTTTAAAAGTAGTGGCTCAAGTACTATCTAATTAGGTTATGAATGTCTTTTTAATTCCTTTAGACTTATGCAGCAAGTTAGAGAGGATGATGAATTCCTTTTGGTGAGGGTAAGAATTGTGAAGAGAAAAAAGGAGTATGTTAGGCTAGTTGGGATAAGCTATGTTAGCCGAAAAAGTTTGGTGGTTTAGGGTTTAAAAAAGCTCATGATTTTAATACCTCAATATTAGCTAAACAAGCATGGAGGCTTCTTAACAATAGTTTGTCGTTAGTGAGTCGAGTGTTTAAGGCGATATATTTTTTTCGACCATTTTTTAGGGACAAAGTTAGGTGCTAATCCTATTTTGGTTTGGAGAACTATTTTTTTTCATACAAGAAACGACGAAGCATGGTGTTAGAGTGTACATAGGGGACAGACGGGACACTGATATTTGTTGTGATCCGTGGATCTATAATAGAAAGAGTGAGCTGGTTTATAGCGAAGCTAACCCGACCTTAGTAGGGGGGTAAGGTTTGGCAATTATTTAAAAGAAGGTGTGAGAGAGTGGGATGAGAAGATTGTGAAAAACATTTTTATCATTGAAGATCAAAGTTTAATTTTAGCTACTCCTATTAGTATTTGTTGTATCCCAGATACGTGGACTTGGGTGTTGGATTCGAAGAAAAAATTTGGAGTAAAGAATGTGTATCACAATATTCGTGGTGAGATTTATGTTATGATTTGTTGGAAACTGTGGTTAAACTACTATAATATTATTTAGGGGAAAGCTGGAAATGCGGTGAAAGTGTTGGTTAACTCGGCGAACCACCAACTGGTGGAGTGGAAGATGGTGAGAAATAGGAACTGCCGGTCTGCTGAAACAGTTTGTAGTAAGCTTGATGGTTGGGTAGCTTGGAGTCTGCCGAACCCGGGCTGTTTCAAGGTGAACGTTGATGGAGCCATCTTCTTGGATGTTGGTAGGGCTGCCTTCAACCGTGTTGTTCGGAATGATAAAGGGGATATTATTTTAGGCGAGATGGTGGCTCGTTTGATTCTCATAGCATAGAGTTGATGGTATTTGAAAGGCTCTTAATTGGTTGAAAGGTTGGAGTAGTTTGACAGTAGAGTCATATGTTATGGATGCTATTCTCGGTATCAGAGATCCAAAAAAAAGCAGAAAGCGATATTATAGTGGGAGATTGTGTTTTTTTAGCGAAGCAGTTACATATTTTTTATTTATTTTTATAAGGCGATTTGCAAATCAGGATGCACACTTGTTAGCTCAGAATGCCGATTTCTTGTCAGGTCATCGAAATTTTAGGATTTTTTGAATTCTTACATCTGTAATTGTTTTGTTTATCTTTTGTTAAAGTGATTTGATTGTCCAAAAAAATTAAAGATTATAAAAAAGTTCAATTGACTGATTTAAAAATATTTAACTTTATAAGTGTGATCGAAAATTAATAGTCATATAATTATATTCCGCTATATATCATAAGGAGTATTTCTTTATGTTTTTAAATTTCGATATTAATATGAGATAAAAATTTAAACCATTTAGACATTTAACCGTTCACTTATCATTACAACACAATTATTTTTGGAATAAGGTACAAAAAAATTATCGACTTTTTTTAAAAGTACAAATCAGCCCTTTTATTATTTTTGGGCACAATTAAACTCTTGTGTTTTTAAAGTTGAACAACTAAACCCTTATTATTTTAAAATAGGACAAATAAACCATTTTAATTTACTTTTGGGACACTTACCCCTAAATTTATTGATTAATATTTTAAACATTAAAATTATTTTTGGGAATATTTACACTTTATACCATAATAACGTAAAATATTTTACAAACATGCTACCTTATACTTTCTATTTACGAGAGTGTTTTTCATATTTCTAAATATACCATCTTATTTCTTTTATTAACAGAAATAATTTTCTTTCTTTACACTTCATCTTCTCCATCTTATACATCTCTCAAAATTCTAATTTATTTTCTTATTTTTTTCCATTAACACACATCCACCATCATTCTACCACCACCGCCGCTCTCACCTCACGCCGCCGCTCTCACCTCACGCCGCTGCTCTCTCCTCCACGCTGCCGCCATCGCCCCTCTCTTCCACGCTACCGCCGCTCTCCTCCCACGCCGCTCTCCTCCCACCTGACTCTCCGCTCCGCTCCGCCTGACTCTTCGCTTCGCTCCGCCTCCGTTCTCGCTACATTCACCGCCTTCGCCATTGAATTTGACGCAATTTCCGCCGCCGCCGCCGCCGCTCTATCCTTCTCTGCTCCTCCTTTGTCGATTAAATATGAAATCAGATATGAATATATCAGATCTGAAATTTCAAATATGATATTTTTCAGATCTGAATTTTTTTTAAATTGTATACAATATATATTGTATACGGAATATATATATATATATATATATATATATATATAAAATTGGGCTTTATCTTTATCTTCATCTTCTATGTTTTTAAGAGATATTCTTATTCTCAGATCTGATTTAAAAAAAAACGTACATCATAATACGAATTATATACAAAACAACATTTTTGTATACAAATTTTTATATAAAATCTGTATTTTTATAATTATTTTTTAAAAATTTGTACATTTGTAATTATTTTTTATATTTCTGTTAAAAAAATGCAAGTAGTATCTTTGTAAATGTTTTTATTTTTTCCGGTATTTGTAAAAAAAATTCTTATTTTTGAATATTTTTTTTATATGATTATGAAATACATGTCAACCATTAGCGAGTGTTTTTAATAGTGTTGGACGAAAAGAGTTATCTGTTCTATTTGAAAATAAAAAGGGGTTAATTATATCTAAAAAAACTAAAAGGGTTGATATGTATTTTTATAAAAACTACGAGGTTTTTTTGTATCTTTTGCAGTTATTTAAAAAAAAATGTAAAATAGAGAATGGCTCCAAAATTGTCAAACTAGAAAAGTAAATTTGTCAAACCTGTAAACAGAGGTGGACCCCACAAAGTATCTGGTTGCGCTTTAAGTGGACCCTAAAAAAAACAAAAACACTATTATGAATATTTAATTAATATTTGAAAAGAAAAATGAAGAAACCAGGTGTAACCGTCAACCAAGAACCAACAACTACACCCAACAACAACACAAAACCAAACCAAACCAAAATTCATAACTAAAACCCAACAAAAGTCTTCGCTCCATCAACCCTACTCCCATTCTAATTAAACATGTACTATTATTTTAAAATAATAATATTAATAATTCTATAGTATTAAATTTTTATTAATTTAAAAAATGTTTAATTATTAGTGTCTATAAACTTTATACTTATTACTTGTTGATCAAATTAAAGATTCTGTAGACAATGGTGGAACTGAAATATTTATTCAGACAAAATATTAGTATATTTTTATAAATTTAATAATACGTTATTTGTTTATTTTTTAAACCGAATGACATCTATTTTTTATTTATTAGACAAGATGATATGTCATTTGACTCGTTTAATATTATTAGATCATTTTAAGCAATAATTATTTAATATTCATCAATTTCATATATTTTGGAATCCGGTTGGGACGGTCAATCACCTCGCCCCATCGTGGTTCCATCACCACTCATTATAATTTTCATAGTACTATTTCATTAAGATAAATCTAATATTTTTAATTTAATTTTAATTTTATTATTTTATATTAGTTTATAAAATTATTAATTTTTTAAAAAATAGAATAACGTTATATATAAAAAAAGGAAAAAACATACCCCTCTCTCTCTCCCTCTTTGTTTACTTTTTTCACTTTCTTTCACTAGCTGCTACTACTAGTGACCTCTTTTTTCTTTCTTTCAAAATAAAAAATTTTGAAATCTGCAAAAACTTTACGAGACTTCATTTGAAAAAAAGAAAAGAAAACAATTATTTTCTCGGTGTCCAAACAGAAAAGAGAAAAAAAAACGAAGAAGGTGGCGGATCAAATGTGATGGGAAGTGGACTGTCCACCTTCTTCCGCCCTTGCTTGCGACCAAACTCTAACAAAAATCAAAATGAACCGTCACCGGACCTTATATTCACCGGCGAACACCATTTGGATGAAACCCTAGGTCATTCCTTCTGTTACGCTCGATCTTCCAACCGTTTTCTATCTCCGACTACTTCCGATCGGTTTCTATCTCCGTCCAACTCTCTCCGCTTCTCTCCTTCGAGAGCTGCTGCCGCCGCCGCCGACGGCGATACTTGCCGAGCTGAGACTACTTCGTTCAAGTCCATTTCCGGTGCTTCTGTTAGTGCCAACACTGCTACTCCTAGAACTGTCCTTCAACTTGATAATATTTACGATGATGCCATTGGCTTCTCCTCTTCTGCAGGTGGTGGAGTTAAGAGCAGTATTGTTAACCTTGATGGCTTCGAGAGCACGTCGTCTTTTAGTGCTCTTCGGTTACAGCCTGTGCCACGTGGCGGCGAGGGATTTTTCATGTCTGGTCCTATAGAGCGGAGTGCCGTATCCGGTCCACTTGATGCTAACTCCTCAGGTGCCGATAATTGCGGGGGTCGGGTCCCTTTCTCTGCTCCATTAGGTGGCACTTATGTAAAAAAGAAAAGAAGGAAGGGTATAACGGGAATTAAGAAACGCCCCTGGGTTGTACCGGTATTAAATTTCGTGAACCGGAGAGAAAATTCGAGCTCTGGATATACTGATGTGATTGAGCAGAGAGAGGAGAGTAATGTGCAATGGGCGTTAGGGAAAGCAGGGGAGGATCGGGTGCATGTGGTTGTATCGGAGGAGCAAGGGTGGCTGTTTGTTGGGATTTATGATGGTTTTAACGGCCCTGATGCACCTGAGTTCTTGATGGGTAATCTTTATAGAGCTGTTTATAATGAACTTCAAGGTTTATTTTGGGAAATTGAAGACCCCCATGATACTACTTTAGTAACAGCAAGTAATGTAGTAGAGAATAGTGACAGTATAATTGACCCATCTCTAGATGTGAATTCAAACTCAATTGGTGAAATAGAATCAAATTTAGTTCAAGAAATTGCAGCTAAACCTAATCCATCGGATGAATCGGTTATCGAAAGGACGAAAAGGGTTACATTTCAATCGGAGGGGACATCCGAAATTACACGCAGAAAACGGCTATGGGAATTTCTAGCCGAAGAAGACATGAAAGACGGGCTTGATCTTTCGGGGTCAGATAGATTTGCCTTTTCGGTTGATGATGCAATTAGTGTTGGAAATACAGGCCCTGCTGCAAATAGAAAGTGGTTATTGCTGTCGAAAGTGAAAGAAGGGTTTTCAAAACATAGGGATAAGAAGAATTTGTTTCCCTGGAAGTTTGGATTGCAAGGGAAGGAAGAGAAGGTGGAGACTACGAGTAGAGTGGAGGAGGAGACGGTTCTGCATAGGAAAAGAAAGGTGGGACCTGTGGATCATGAATTGGTATTAAGGGCATTATCAAGGGCACTGGAGATGACTGAATCAGCGTACTTGGATATGACTGATAAGGTGTTGGATACAAATCCTGAGCTGGCATTGATGGGTTCATGTTTATTAGTGGTAGTGATGAGGGATGAGGATGTATATGTGATGAATGTGGGTGATAGTAGAGCAGTTGTTGCACAGTATGAGCCCCAAGTGGTTGGCCCTAGTATTACTGATAAAGAGTTGACCATGGAAGGAGCGGCTGAGGGTCCTGCTCAGACAATGAGGTTGACTGCATTGCAGCTGTCTACTGATCACAGTACAAGCATTGAAGAAGTAAGTTCTCAGTTTCCAAAATCCATTGATGATTATTCCTTTGTTTATGCGCTGGTGGCATTCTTTTCCCGTTCCTTTTTACCAGATTTTGTTGTTATTGGTTGGATGATTATGTTGGTTCTTCCTGAACAAATAGTCAAATTGGATGTTTCATTTTTATCTGCTTACATTTCGTCTGAATTATGTAGTTTATGGCTGGGTCTGAATGTTTTCAATAATCTGATTCTGGTTTGACAATCTGTATGAGTGCTTAGAATGATCAAGGGAATACTGATTTTGACTATTCATGTAAATGCTTCTTGATATATTTTTCAAATTTTCCACAATAATCTAGTTACAGAATAGACGTATTCTAGATGATTGATGTAGAATACGAATTATTAATTCCTTGATTAAGGTTTAAACTTATAATCTCGTAATTCTTGTTCTGCATCACAATCCCTTTTTCCACATTGCCAACAGTTAGTACTGTATCCTAATATTTTTCCTTCATTTTTATTCTTAGTTTTCTTGTTGTTTGGCGATATTTTGACCCATGGATGTTACATGCACGGATAGTTGTCCCCTATAATGTGAGGTTGATGGAAATGAGTTGAACTTTGAAATTTACATTTTACACATATTTTGTATTACGTGAATCAAAAATTTATATAAAATGTCAATTTTTTAATAATGATTGTAACAACAACAACATTTTTAATTGTTTGAAACCAAGTCTCAATTTTTATTGCCTTTGCCTGTCATTTTAAGTGGTGTATGCTATTATCTACCTTTAATTATGCAAGATAATAATAATCTGCAATTGTGGTGGGCCAGACATCTCAGGAAGCATCATCCTTCCCTTTTTTTTTCTAGTTATTTTATCGTTTCATTTCTGTTTTTAGAATGAGAAAAAAATTATTGAAACTTCCTTGTAAGTGGCATTTTTTTAATTTGGATATGCTTGAAAATCTTTTATACTTGCTATGTCAACATCCATTTAATTGGGTCGTATGTATTCCTGATTCCTCAGTTTCTGTATTGTTGTTTAATGCTCAAGTCCTATTCAGTTAAAAAAAAAAGTGTAAGAACCTTCCTTTTTATGTTCTTTTCTGTAAGACTGATGGATTAATTAGAATTTCTTTTTGATAATTCAGTTCTATCCGACTTGGTAATTGCATTTGATACAGAAAGAGCGACTCCGGTGAATTTGGATCTAGATTGTTGTACATATTTTTTGTATCAGAGATAATTCATCAGAGGTCTTAGGAATCATATATTGCAACAGAGTCTTCCTAGGTTTGGTGCGACTTCTTTGCCATTAATAGGGTTATGCTATTGAATCCTGTTGTGTAGTGCAGGGCCTGTGAAGTTTCAATCTCATGAATTAGCAACAAAATTAGAATCTTGTGGCTATTTTACCGTTACCTTACCTTTGTCTGAACTTGGGAAGGATGAAGCATGGTTGGATTATCTTTATTTTCAAGTCATGTACCATAATTTATGCATATTTGAATAGGAAATATGCAAATGCTCTACTATGTGCACTTGCAAGTGCAATAACATTTTTATGCGCCAGTATTTAGATTAATTGAATTTAATATCAGATCCTTTATGAGTTTTCTAGGTGTGTTATTGATGCATGCAGTTTCTAAGAAATTAATGTATCTTTTTACTCATGCAGGAAATAATACGAATTAAGAATGAACACCCAGATGACAGCCAATGTATTGTCAATGATAGAGTAAAAGGTCGTCTAAAAGTTACGAGAGCATTTGGTGCTGGATTTCTCAAACAGGTAATTTTTTTTTCTATTATTGTGAATCTTTTGTACATTGTCCTAAGGCTCTAGAATCTTCTTATGTTCTTATCAAGCTGTTCTTTATGAACACTAAAATGAGAAGAGAACTTATGAGATGATTTCTTTCCCCTGCTTTTTTCCAAGTGAAGCAGATTATTAAAGTTGATAAGAAATAAAGCTCTATGCTGTCTTGATAGCCTTATAAATGTTATTATAGATTATGAAATTAAGAGGGTATGTTCATGATTGAATTAAATCTAGTTTGTGTTTCATTCGATTTTATGTTTTGCGCATACTTCCTTGTTGAACATTAAAATATAAGGCATACATTGTAACATTTGACCGTCTTATATCTAATATTCAATAAATTAATAATTCTATTAATTAATAATTTTTGGAAAAAACAACTTCGTTCCATGTAGACTACTCAGTAATTTTTGTGATTTTTTTTTGTATATATTAATTATTGGAAAATTCACAAGGAAAAGTAGAAGATTGGTGTATTTGCAGTCAAGTTTTCCCTCTTTTTGGGGAAGCTGGGACAGGGCTGGAGGACAACAAAAACATGAGCCTTTCTGAAACTCTATATAACTTTGTGGTACAAGTTATCATGTTCAATAAAAGATGGATCAATCTTTTCCAAAGTTGTCAAACTCTAGAGAATTAATGAGTTGTCAGCAGCCTCAAGTTCTACAATTCAGCATTAATCGTTAACTTAGCTCAATGAGTCTCTCTGGTTCAGCATATTTGCATTTCCTTATTACTCTCATTTTAGAATATATCATCTGCTTTGCTATCACAAAACACTACAATAGCGTAGATAACAACGTATGCATGTTGATTGCAGCCCAAATTTAATGATGCATTGTTGGAGATGTTCCGGAACGAGTATATGGGCACCGCACCATATATATCATGCTTGCCTTCTCTACGTCACCATCAACTGTGTCCAAGAGATCAATTCGTAGTCCTATCATCCGATGGACTTTATCAGTATCTTACCAATCAGGAAGTAGTTTCTTATATTGAAAATTTCTTTGAGAAGTTTCCTGATGGAGACCCAGCGCAGCACCTGATAGAGGAGCTTCTTTCTCGGGCAGCAAAGAAAGCTGGTAAAGTTGGTTACTTTTGTGTAGTGAAATGATATGCATATCCAACTAAAGATATATTATGATCACAAAATAATAACAAGGCCTACTCACTAAAAAATATCCAATCTTTTTGATTTTTTTCATTTATGCCCAATATTTTAATTTCCTCAATTATAGTCTAATTTTGATAAGTAAATTTCAATTGTAGCCAACTAGGCGTATTTATTAAAAAAAGAATTAAAGCTTTTTTACTGTTTATAGGGGGATCTCATTCATGTTGCAAAATTTAGAGTGGTTAATTCATAAACCTTACCTTTTCATTCGACTGTCTCTTGATTTGTTATCTGTTGGTGATCTGCAGGAATGGATTTTCATGAATTGCTAGACATCCCACAAGGAGACCGCAGAAAGTACCATGACGATGTTACTGTTATGGTGATTTCTCTTGAAGGAAGAATCTGGAAGTCATCAGGAAAGTACCTTTAAAATCTTTATACATTAGCATCTAAAGTCTAAACTTGCGACCACCTAGTTGAGTTTTCTGCAAGCACTCAAGGGAGGTTTTTAAGGGTGATCCATTTTTCATGGGTCATAAACATATCTACACAGTTAACAAGGGCAAGTCTAAGTGATGTTAGCCAAGACTAATGCTAGGTTAGCCGATAAATGTCGCCACTGGGGATTGATTCTGCAGATGTGGTCGGTAGGAAATGCTCCTTAGGTATTAAAGGATCAAAAAGAAAAGAATCATTTTTTTGTTTGTTTCATTGGTAGTCTTTGCATCAGATAGGCGCCTTTCGTATTTTCTTTAATTTTTTTTAATCTTTTAGAGCCGAAGTCCCGAGGGGAAAAGGGTTCGTTGTAATATGGTGGGGGTATACTGAACTCGAACATTATCTAGTCTTAAAAGTGAGCTCTGTAATTTTGAAGGTGAATTCTCGCCACTGCGGTTTAAAAGAGTTGATTTTTCTTCGTCCAATCTTTGTGTGAACTGTACAGGTTAGTACCAATGTTTTACTAAGTTGGTTTCTGAAAGAGGATTGTGAAGAATTACATATGCTCGTTTGCTATTAGTATTTTGGGTCATTTTTTTAGCTATTAGATCTTGAATGAAAGTTTATGTTATTTATGAGAACGCCCTTTTTCTTTTAAGTAAAAGTTGGAATTGAGAAATGGGGATTTTTGCTGCCAAATATTATTAAAAATAAAGGAAAATTGTAATTACAAAATTCAGAAAATCAAAGCTACTGCTACAACAAAAATTTGTTGTACATAATAAATAAACTATCTCGATGAAGATAAACCTCTTGACGAGCAATCAAAACTTATTGAGAAAAATAAATGTATCGACTAATCACTTGTATATCATTGTAAATTCTATTATCTTGATCCAATTAGATAAATTTCTTTCCATACTCATTAACTAATCTAAATTGCAAATAATTAGTGGTCAAACAGTTGAATGTAATAAACACAATATTATTCACTTGATCTTGATTAAAAGCTATAAGCTACCCAAAAGCATTAAGATGATATGCTCAAAAACACAAAATTCTTATAAATTGCAATTTTCCGCAGTTTATGTCTCGTCTCGAAACTAATACTACAACGCTCGAAATCTTAAGCACCTGTTGTTAGAGCTACTTTAAGCTGTAAGAGGAGATGGAGTCCTTGACTGAACCCAAGTTACCAAGTCCTCCCGCGTTGCCACAAAACAACCAGCTTTTTCTTCACTCTGCGTAAACGGCGCAGCAAGTTTTTCGACATGTGTAGCGAAGGCGTTAGCTAGTCCTTGAGAAAACTTGTGAGTTCCAGTACCAGTATGAGCAGAAAATAGCTCTGGTAATGCCTCGTCGCGTTGCACAAATCTGGTTAAAGTTCCCATCCATTCTTCGAGTGCAGTATGGGCTGCGCCAACTGATAATGATCGAACATCTAAACTCCACTCGTATACTGTTTTGTTGTGTAAATCTGGATATAATCCATAAAGGGTTCCTAGATAGAGCAGCTCGTGTGCTCTCCCGTGAAGATTCCTACTACGGCATACATCAATCAAGCAATTACAAAAGGGTCTTCGTGCGTCAACTGCTGCTTCAGTTACGATAGCCTTAAATTCCTCCTTTAGAGACTCGAAGCTACTCTTTTCATCTTCGATCAACTTCAAAAGAGCAACCAATTTTGGATTGGCTTCTTGCAAACAAGCAAGTACCTTGTCTGCATCTCGGCTCTCCTCACAAAGTGAGACAACTGATAATAAACAACCACAAAGCCTATCGTCGGGATTGACCCCTCTCTCAATTGCGAACTTAAAAACTCTAACCAAATCGTCCACTCTTTTTGCTTTACCTAAGCACTGAATCAAACAAGTGCATCCCATCACATTAATAGCGACACCTAATTCAGACATCTCGTCAAACAACTCCATCGCCTTTGTAGCATTTCCGCCGCTACCATATATATTTAACATTGCTGTGTAGCTCCAAATATCCGGCCTACACTGCTCTGATCTCTTCATATCTTCAAACAATGTCTCGGCCTCCTTTTCCATACCGAGATCTGCACACATGCTTAGCAATGTATTATACAAAATGAAATCCATCGGCCACTTATTCGACCTCATTCGTTCCCATAAATCTAACGCATCCTTAGCCCACCTAGCTTTACCATAAATCTTAGCAAGTGCAGTCAATGTTTTCTCATTGGGAGTCAATCCCGATTCCACCATTTCATCGAACAAACTCCGAGCCAATCCCGGTTTCCCCGCCTTCCCCATCGCCTCCAACAGCGTATTGTACACAACCAAATTCGGCTGCACACCTAAAGATTTCATTTCTTGCAAAACATACCTAATACCATCATAATCACCAGCCTCACCAAACATCTTAGCTAAAACAGAAAACGTAACAGGGTCGGGTTTCCACCCGCTAGCTACCCCTCTCTCATACAAACTCAAAACCTCCTCAACCCGACCTAACTTAGCATAAACATCTAAAATAGCAGAATAAGTAACCTCATCAGGCATCAACCCAGTTTTATACATTCTCTCAAACCACTCCAAAGCCTTATCAAACGAATTACATCTCTTAGCACAAGTTATAATAGTGGAATAAGTAATGTTATCAAGCTCAATATTATTACTTACCATCTCATTAGCAAGCTGCTCAATGAGCTCAAATTGCCTGCCAAATCTCAAAGACTTCATAGTAACATTGTAAAATATAGTCTCCATAGGAAAAGAATTCTTGGTTTTGATCCAATTGAAGAAAAGATAAGCTTTTTGCCATGGCTTCAATGAATTAAGTATCAAGAGAGCATTTTCTCTAGTGGGGGGATAAGGGATTTCTTCAAGAACGGATAAAAAAGCAGTTTCAGAAGAATCAGAGTCATTCAACTTCTGGGCAAAGAGCCTTAACTCTTTAACCTTAGGGTTTAGAGAGTACGGAGATCTCTTGTGTCTTTGAAGTGAAAGAACAGACCTTTTAGGTCTAGCAGGATTAACCCAAGTAGAGTGTGGTTTGGATACGAGGTTTTGTTTTGGAGTTGTCGAGAGTGTTGTTGAAGACAGGGGCTTGAGTTGGTCTGATAAAGATGAAGTGTTTGACTCTTCGGTAAGGTTTTGAGATGGTTTTTTGGAGTTGCAAGAAATGGACAGCAATTTTTTGTTGGAAAGTTTGTGTCTTGTAAAGAAGATGGGGTTTCTTTTGTCGGAGTGATGATGAGGTTTTAGAAGATGGAAATCTGGAGCTGCCGAGAGACTAGCTGCCATGGCTGAGTGACTGAGAAACACTCGGACGCACAGTGATTCTACTTATCTTTTGTATGGGAGATGAAATGAAATTGTTTTTTCTTTCAGATATTTTGGTGCCTTATCTCATTCTCTCATTCTAAACCCAATTATTGACCACGGGTGAGCCAAATTGAATCGAATTAACTAAATCAAAGTATAATTTGAAAATATGGCTCGATTATAGTTAGATTTTTTAAAATTTAGCTATCTGATTCGGTTATGACAAAAAATAACAGTTTTAGCCAAACGGGCCACATTCTTAAACTACATTGTTTTAAACTTTTATATATACATATTTATATATTAAAATTGTTTGTTTTTTTTAGTTTTAAAATAAAAAAGCGATAAACATATATTTAATTTAAAGCACATGTACTTTATAGGTTAAATATTTCCATCTTCTTTCTTATTTTTTTTAGAAACTATTTTTTTCTTCTAAAAATCAAATAAAAAATATAACGGTTTTCTGAACCGAAATATTTTACTTTGGTTAATTCGGTTTTTGCATATTTTAGTCAATACGATTCGGTGACAGAAATCATAAAAAACCAAATGGTTTTTAATTTTTAGACGGTTCGATGACTGAACCGACAGTTGTTCACCCATATTATTCACAAACTCAACTTGACAATAAGAAATTTATTTTAGGAAAAAATTTAGGCTAAATTCATTTTGGATCCCTAAAATATACGGTTTTAATTTGTCAAGTCTCTCGTCTTCTATTTGACTTTCTGATGTTTTTAAAATTTATTTTTTGGTTCATTGTTTAAGGACCACTTAAAGAACCAATGACGTAAAAGGTGGAAGTTTAAGGACTTATTGAATTAAAAGAGATCCATTTAAAAATCCAATGAATTAAAAAGTAAAATTTTAAGAACCTGAAAAGCTAAATAAAAAATAAAGGACCTAATAGATTAAAATTATATAGTTTAGGGATCTTAAAATAGGTCTAGCAAAAAATTTATTGAAATTTATTTTCTTGAGGAACTGATGGATATTTAAATCTATTTATTATTTTAGTTTCAAGGCGCTCTCCTAATTAAAGTGAGGTCGTGGGTTCGAATTGTATTCATGTATACAACTGTTTAAAATTTTGGGTTAAAGTTTTGCCTCTCACAAGGAATCTACCAGACTCGAATGAGAATTAGTCTGAATGTGCAAGGCTTAAAAATGTCGTCTCATAGTTGGCACCCGTTCATAATACCTCATAATAATACCAAAAGATCTATTTGTTATTTTTTTTAATTTTGTTTTTAATATTTATAATTTTATGTAATTTTTAAAAGGTAATGTGGTTAAAACCCAGAAATATTCAACTCTTTATGATCATTACTGTCACTTAATTCTTATGATCTCTACACCTCACCTAACTAAATACGAGATAGACCTTTAAAAATATTGTATGATAATAGATACATTCAGAGGATTCTTATTAGTGATATTTTAAACTAAATTTGATATTTATAAACTTGTTTATTACGTGATATAGCTTATATTAAATTCATAAAACACTTTTATATAACAAATTATAAGTAATGAAAAACTATATCCAACATTATATTTTAAAACAACATAAACATGGTATAGAAACATCTAAAAACTTATTTACATATATAAATACAAACATTATTTGTATACAAAATACACAATACAAATACAAAACGACATTCTAATGTAAATGTGACAAACCTTACTACTCTGTCACTTTAGAAAATCTCAACCTGTCACGGAGTTAGAAATTTCACACGCTAACCCGCATAACATCTAGGCGATCTTTCTTGTGAAGATGCTCAGTAAGCATTGAATTTTAGTATGAGAGTAACTTAGTAGCAAATAGGGACAATAAGAGCTTGAATAATACAATATAGAGTTTCCACCTCCACAATAAATGGTTAGGATCTATTTGATCCAATGGTTTCTATTATATATCCTAGAACTATTTACATTATTCCATACAATGTAAGAAGCTACTATATACATCTTGCATCTTCTAGAGAGTTATAGAGTATTTCGGATTAGTCTGGACAATTTTAGATAATTTCGGAATAGTCTCGTCAAGAAGCTTCTATAATGTTCCAGAGAATTCTAAAGTGTTCCGGAGAATCCTAGAATGTTCTAGATGATTTTAGAGTGTTCTAGATGATTTTAGAGTGTTTTATAAGATTCTAGAGTATTCCAAAGAATATCAGAATATAAGGTTTGTAGAACGTTCCGGAGGATTCCGGAACATGAGATCCGAGAGTGTTTTGGAGAGGTTCGGGACAATAACCTCAATCACGTGCGAAAAATTATATAGCGCGTGACATTCTTCCTCACTTAATCTCGCAATGCCCTCGTTACATCTTCTTCCTTGTAAAGTTGAACATGGTCACGTAATTGCCATAGTAGAACTTCTCGTTCCTAATTAATCTCACCATCAGGCATATTTTTCCATTTCACCAAGTACTCGTTGTGTAGGAATCCCACGTCTTCTTATCACATGATCAGTTAGGATGCTATCAATCTCCTTGTCAAAATCTATAACAACAATAGTTGGAGCTCTCCCCAACTCCCTTTTCTACGGATCATCTTTGTCTTCATGATTAGGCTTTAAAAGACTCACATGAAAAACAGCTTAATACATAGTTTGACCCCTGAACTTGTATCCTTTTACCCATCTTACCTCCAGACTTAATGTGTAACCTATCGAACATCTGAACTTGTTAAATAATCCTTCTTAATCCCTGAAATGGAGATTGAGTCTCAAACGCACTAACGTGGCAAAAGATTTTTGACTGGGCTGTCAGCTCATTGGCCACATCACCAAATATATAACGCATCGTTTGACCCTTTAATTTGAACTAATTTACCTATTTGACCCCTAAATATTTTATTTAATCCCTCACACCTCTAAACTTACTAAATTATCATTCTTAACCTCTGAACTTGAGAGTTTTAAATTTATTTTAATTTACATTTTATTTTTAATATATATTTAGTTTAATTAATAATTAATAATAAAATAATTAAATAAAATATTTTTTTTATACTTTCTATACTACTTGTTTAAATGATACCGTTTGTATATATTATCAATTCTAATAAAATTCGAATGAAAAATAGTTATACTTTATTTAACAATTATTTTTATTTTTATTTATTTTGCAACTATAACGGGCGAGATAAGATTTGAATGATCAGGCTCAAATGGCCCGCAAAATTATTATATTGTAGAATAAATTGTAGGAAACTCCTACAACTAACGACATGTCACTTGTTGATTGGCCTCTTTCAATACATTTAATATATCAACAAAGTTATAGTTTTAGTTCTTATATTTTGTTATAAGTTATATTTTAATTATTTAGAGTAACTTTTTTTTATTTTTTTAAATAATACTCCTAAAACTGTAATTCTTATTAACATTTTATCATGAATGAAAAATTAAATTAATGAAAATTAACTCATATATTAATTATAATATAGTCTAAATTTTAATGTACTATTATAACAATTATCTAAAATCATTTAAGTGTAACTTACCATAATTTTAAAAAATAAAAATGGATGAAATATATGTTTATCTAAAATAATATATTATTTTGAAAAAAAAAATTAATAAATTTTTTTAGTAGCTGAACTTATAAAAAGATTATTTTTAGTTAACTAATTTAACAATCTTTGTAATTTTATTTTTTAACTTCATTCCAATTATCATTTTATTATATGTAACACTACCGTCTAAAAAAACTAAAATATAGAGAAAGATTATCAATTGGAAATAAATAATCATACTACTACCAATGAGATATAGCTCAAATGGTATAAGCGCTAAACAGCAAACTGTTAGGTCGTGGGTTTTTTCGATTCCTTCCAAAAGCGCTCCCCCTCTCCCAATTATCAAAAAAATAATAATCATACTAGTTTGCAATTTTAGAAGCCATAAATTGTGTGAACATATTTTATGTGAAATATAGAAACTAAAAATATAACTTTGTAGATATATTAAATTTGTATTGAAAGAGGCCAATTAACAAGTGCCACATCAATGATTATAGGAAAATTTTATTCGATATTGTATTAGAAAATATACATATAATAGAAAAATAATTTTTAAAATGAACAAATAATAAATATAAATAAACTATGATAATCTTAAAATAAATATTTAATAAACTATAAATAAATATTATATAAAAAATAATAATTAAAATTAACAAAAAATAAAATAATTTAAAATAAATATTAGATTTAATGAAAATAATTATTATATAAAGTATAACTATTTCCATTATAATTTTATTAAAACTGATAACATATACAAAATAAATGAAAAATAAATTATTAAATAATTTAGAGGTTATATGGGTAAAAGGGTTCAAATTCAGAGGTTAAACTATGTATTAAGTCCATAAAGAATTGGATGAATCTTGAGTTTAGGAGGGAGTTGTACTTGACAGGCACCCTTCCAAACCGCCTTATGATGGGAAGAAGTTCATAATATTTGTTGCATTTGATATTTTTTTAGTTCATAATATTTATCACTTTAGAATTTCAAACAATATTTATTGCTTTTTTTTATATTTATCCCTTATTAATTTATTAAAAGATTATAATAAACAAATGCAAATAGTATTCATACATGTAAGTAAGTCTAAATATAAAATTAACTTAGTAAAAATATTTACAAATTAAAACATATTAGTTATTATTCTTAGTTCTTGTGTAAGCCAAATTTGATAAATATTATGACCGGAGAGAGTATTACATTAATAAAGAAATAATTTATTTTAATTAAAATTTTAAATAATTAAATAGTACTTAAAATAACAATTATTAAATATTAAAATAATATATTATAGTTAGTATATTAAACAATTATTTTAATATAATATTATAAATAATTTATTTTGATTAGTACTTTAATTTTAGTTAATTTTGATAATTATGTTAATAATTTTTTGATTAATTATTGTATTTTGTAAAATAAAAGAAATATTAATATAATTGTGTCTGTTTTCTATCTGTATTTTTATATATAATACAATTAGAAAAGTATACATACACATGAACTATATATGTGATAATGTGAACCGTTGGTTATGTAGTGGTAAGTCATGGGTCCTTAGACACCTAAGAGACAAATATACCGAAAGCAATTAGAAAAATTCACGACAAATAAACAATAGATGATGAGGTCATCACATTTCCCATTAATCAATAAAATACTTGCCTTCATGTTCCCATCACACTTATTTATTTATAACTTTATGTTCTTCAATGTAATTCTCATAAAGAAGACTTTGCTCACCTCGAATTCTCATTTGGGAATCTTATAAAATATAACTTAATGTTAGTCTAAGATTTTAAAATGCCAATATTAAGATAGATTTAAGTCAAAAGAATATGTTTGAACATTTAAGTTGGAATAATTGTTAATTTGGTCTTTGAATTTTAGTAATAAGAAGAAACCTTAGACATTTTTGACTTCTCAATTATAACTATTCTACTTTAATCTTTTATTCAATTAAATCAAAGACACTCCGCTATATGTCATACAAAAGTATTGAAAGATTTAAAAAGTTCTTTAATTACTTATGTCATACTTATTTTTCATATTAATAAATTTATTATTTTGTAAATTGAGTTAATATCAAGAGCTATTTTAATAATTAATCTTAATTGTGCGCCATCATCATCAACATAATTTTATCTTAGTGTAGAAAATAGATGATAATACATTTGTCGGTCCCGCTTCAAGGGAATTAAAATGTGAATTCACTGAAAGAGTTTTAAGCTTCCACTAAAAAAGGATTAAAAGAACACAAAAAATAAAGCAAAAGTGTTTTGTCTGACTCAGGATGATGTGGAACGAGGGAATGCCAACTAACCCCAAAATTCTCACTTCCACCTTTCTGCATTTCCAACTTTATAGTTTGTTCAATTTTTGTTTAAATTCAAGCAAATATATGTAATATCAATTACTTGTTAATATTCAATTAATATAAAATATTGTATAGTTAGAATTTAACGAGTTTAAATGAGTAAATACTTATTTGTTAGCAAAACCATAGGTCAATTTTAAATTCAAACTAAAAAATAAATATAATTACAATAAATTTAAAGACTCAGATATAATTATAACTGAAATGATTAGTTGAAATGATTATCACCATATTTATAGTTAGTGATGGCAATGGGTGGAGGTGGGACGAGGATTCCATTTGCTGAATTTAGAGTTAATTAATGTAATTTTCTTATTTAGCCTGCTAAATAGTAGATTTGGATATGTTTTGGAAGTAATAAATATTATAAACACACACATTTATAGTTGATATACATAAAAAGTCAGAAATACTTTTAAATCTTGATGATACAAGGTTTCTAGTAGTTATCTGCCGTCTGTTTACACAGTCAGAATTTGGATCCGGATATAACATAGAAATTCTTCGTCGAGTCAACACGGATCTACTGGTCAAAATTGGAGTCGATTCCGAATTCAAAAGAACTCAGAATTACATTTAGAAGTTCCTAGTTCTAGTTGGCTTGGGCTTCGAAGCCCGCGATGATGTGGCAATCAACTAATTTGACGTGGCAGGCTGATCTAAACTCAAATGATTATAGAAACATAAAAACAAGCTATAACTTCGAATCAAAGATCTGGAGGGGGGTCTGGAGCGACGAACGCTGGCGCTAAAGGTAGTGGCGGGGGCGCCACCATTTCCTGGTGCGAGGCAGCTTCGATAAAAATACAGGATCAGTCCAAAAAATGTGCAAAAATGACAAACACACGCATTAACCAATGTTTTATCGAGTGATATTGGTTCATGCCGAGTCATATTCATTATCACTTCGTTTCTATTCTAATTTTATTGCTTTATTGAGAAGTAGGATATTATGTGATTCATCATTTTGGAGAATTTGAAAGTTTTTGATACTTTATAATTTATGAACTTGGTTGATTATGTTTTTACTTCAGGATAAGAAAAGAGTAAATGCGAGTATATGATAAATTATAAGATATTGAAAGGTAATACTTCTTCCATTTCAAAACAATAATCCACTTTTTCATTTTCACACAGTTTAAGAAACTCAATTAATGCTCTAACTTTTTATAACTTTATCTTTATTTTTCTTATCATATCCTTGTTAATGTTATGACTAATTTATTTTTTAGACTAATGACATTAAACGGTAAACTTTAAATAAAGATAATATGAAAAAATCAACACTTTAAATTGTGATTTACTAGAAACATGGACAATTATTTGGGACAAAAAAAAAAAGAGAAGTGAACCATTGTTTTGAGATGAGAGAGTATACAATATTAAAAAAATGAATTAATTGTAAAATCTACAAAAGTTCAATCATTTTTTAACAACTAATCAAAAATAAAATTATCTTAATTTTTTTATTAATAATAACACTTATTTAATTAAAATTTAAAATTTTTAGTTTTAGTTTTTTCTGTAATGATGTGTGAGATGATGTGAAACTATTAATTGTGTATTATTTTTTTTATTTTTTTAAATGCCATCTTAGCAATTTTTAACGGTAGTGTATAATGAATGAACAAAGGGTCAACGCGCCCCCTAAACTTGTAACACGGGGTCATCTAACCAATTTATACTTTTTTGAGCAACTAACCCCAAAACTCTTCAATTTTGGGTCAAATAACCCATAATTATATTTTTTAAAATGTGTAAAATATAAATCGGAGGCGATAGATGCAAAAAGGTAATTAGATATTTTCCTAATTGTTGCGATATAATTATTCTAAATCTATTTTTTAAAATAAAAATATAAATTATGGGGTTATTTGACCCTAAAATGAAGAGTTTTGGGGTTACTTGCTCAAAAAAATATAAATTGGGTTAGATGATCCCATGTCATAAGTTCAGGGGGCGCGTTGACCCTGTGTTCTATAATGAATGGTAGAAAATCTACTGGCATCAAAATTAAAATTCAGGAAATTTACTTAGGAAAGATGAGACTTAAGAGATATGTTGGTCGAGAGTCTAAAAGTTAGGGGTCATAAATAATTATTAGCCTGATTGAAAATTTGACATAAGGTGGACCAGTCAAAACACACTCTACAGGCCAAATATTGAGCTGACATAAAATGCGGCATATGATGGTCTATAACGTCCAAAAAAACAAAAATCTGATTAGATAAAAAGGATTAGCAGAAATCTTTAAAAAGATTAGCCATCATATTTTTTTGCATTAGTAAAATGTGAAGGGTGTAAGGAAGTCAATTATGGAATTATTGTTCCATACCCGAAGCAGATTATCGAAAAATTAAAATACTAAACAAGTAGGTAAAGACAATTTGAGAAACCTATAGTTTTAGAAGTACTTAGACCTTTTTTAATTTGATAGCTTATATTTTAAAAACAATATAGCCAGTATATATTATGTTGATTAATAAAAAATTTAGTAAAAAAATATTGAAACAAATTTTATTTCAAGAATATTAGCACTTTTATAGTTTATTGAACTTTTTTATTTATGAAAAATGTTTGAACCATAAATAATTTTTTCAATTTTTTATAATTTTATAATTCTCTTCACAAATTTATGGATGCAAACAATAAAAATGAATCCTTGTCGAATATAAATGCATTTATACTTACTAGTTTCGCATTACGTGTTACACACGTGGCTCGTATTGTGACTCGTCAACTAATTATATAATAATTTAATTTATTATAACTATATAAGTTTATTTTATTTATAATCAATATAGATTAAAAAAATTCCTTATTAGTTGGATTAAACATATTATATTAATTTATTATAGTTAATTTATTTATAATAAATATTAAATTATTTAAATACTTTTAAATAATATTAAATTAGTTAGAGATTAGTTAGAATTTTTATTAGATTATAAAATATTATGAGAAGGATTATAATTATTAATATTATTGATTAGTTATAATTAATGCTATATTAATTATAAATTTGTTAGAATATGTGTTGGATTAGTAAATATTTTGTGATTTGGATCAAGAATATTATTTTTTATAATTATTTAAATTAATAATTAAAATAATATTAGAGATATCATGATAGCATATTTGATAGCATATTTGAATTGAATGACAAACATAAATTAATAAGAACGTTTACCTTAATGTTTTGATTGCTATATTAATAATACAGATAAAAATTCGCAAGTGGTACTTTTCTTTTTTGTATTAAAATTATCTTTTACTTGATTATTATTTGATTAATTAAGCATGAGCTAATATTATTTGGTAAAATAAAAAAATTGCGATATTTTTAGATCAAATTTGTATGTGGCCGGAGTAGTTTTTAGGATATAGAGATTACTATTCTTTTATAATCGGTTAATAAATTTCCTTCTTTTGATTTATCTTTTTATTCTGGAATTAATTTTATTTGACCGTAAACAAATATCTAAACTCGAATTATTTACACCAATATCTTTCTCTTTAACTCTACAAAATCCTAATGAGTAATGATAAACTGCAAATCATATTTTCTAATGCACATCGATTGAAGCAGATTTTTTATGTTACTTTTCTTTACATTGTCTGGCTAAAGACCGAACAATATTTTAAAATATCCACAGTTATTATCCAAACATAATTAGTATATTTTGGAATAATATATTAGACATGGGCATGTTATATACTTCCTAAAAAAACAGTAGCTAAATTATAGCAAAATTTATATTTTGGAATGAAATATTAGTCATGGATATGTTATGTACTTCCTAAAAAGAAAACAGTAGCTAAATTGTAGCAAAATTTCAATATGGCTTACATTGAAGTCTTCTAATACAAATCAAAATGCACTATGCTTACCGAATTCAAACTATATTCTATAGAAATAATAGTTAAACGAATGTACAAATAACTAAATTAATTGATTAACAAATTACCATAAAATCATAATTTAAATAATCATTAAAGGAGGATGATTCGGTAAATGTGCCTGTCCTCCCCCCCCCATCCGTGCTTTTATATATAGTATAGATATAGATACATAACAACTTCACAAAAACTCTGAAAGGATTTAATTAGCAAAACACATGCCCCTCGATTTTTGTTTGTACACGTGAAGTCCCTACACTTAATCAAATTTTATTAATTTTAAGTTCCTCTGTCACAAAAATAAAATATGTGTACTGCACGTGCCGTCAGCTCGACTGAAAATATTTTTTTGTCATTATCTTTTTAAAATTCGGTCCTTACATAATTATTTTTATTAAAAGTAAGTCCTTTAATCGGTTTTTTCCGGTCTAACTTGACACTGCTATCACTTATTATGACACAACCTAGACCAAGTATTCAATTATAAATGTTCATAGAATTCAATTGACCAAAAAGGTATCAATAATTGTATAATTTGTGCTTCATTTTGAGAAATGAATTGAAATTGAATGTGCAACGGTCATAAAAAGAAATTGGCGGGAAGGAAAAACTAGTAGTAATAGGTGTGAACTAAATGTGAAAAGTGGGGCAAAGTTGTGGAATTTAGAGGGATGATTAGGACAAGCAATCTCTATGCTTTCGGTGGTTTTTTACACTGCAAATTTCTATATATAAACACACTTCACCTACCTCCATTTTTACTCTACTCAACTTCACTCCCTTTTCTTCTCATTTACCAATTTTTCTTCCAATAACTCTAATTTTACATAAAGCCTCCATAATCTTAGGCCCCATCCATTCAAAAATTTCAGTTTTTTTTACAAATTTTGAATGATTTTAGCTTCTGGGTATTTCAATAGGTTCCTATTTTGGAAATTCTAGTTTTATAGAATTTGGACAATTTTCTTGATTTCAGTCTTCAAAATTTGAGTGGGGGGGCTAATATTCTGATTATAAAAAGTTGAAGTTTTAGAGGAAAATGGTTATGTTGTACAATGGGTGCAATCTGTGGAAATTGTACTTAATACTTTGCAAAAAATCAAGTGTTTATAAAAGCTTTTATTTTTGGATTTTTCAGATTTTCAATAGCTTTACCCTTGATACTTAACCATCAAGAATTGCTCTGTTTTATTCTAACTTTCCCCTGTTTTTTTCTGTTTCTTTAGTAATAATTTTAAAGAAGATAAAAATAGTTAGTTTGAGATAAATGGGAGGGACTTCACTGCCACCGGGTTTTCGTTTTCATCCGACTGATGAGGAGTTAGTTGGATATTACCTTCATCGAAAAGTTCAGGGGCTCGAAATCGAGCTTGAAGTAATTCCTGTAATCGATTTGTACAAATTTGATCCTTGGGAGCTGCCAGGTAAACATTTCTTCAATTATATCATGAAAGTTACATTAATTTTATGGACTAAATTAACAAATGCTGCAGAGAAATCATTCCTTCCGATACGAGATAAAGAATGGTTCTTCTTCTGCGCACGGGATAGAAAATATCCGAATGGATCAAGAACAAATAGAGCCACGAAAGCTGGCTATTGGAAGGCGACTGGGAAGGACCGGAAAGTCGTCTGTCAATCTTCTTTAACTGGCTATAGAAAGACCCTTGTATTTTATCGCGGAAGGGCGCCTTTAGGGGATAGAACGGACTGGGTAATGCACGAATATCGACTCTGCGATGATGTATCTCAAGGTTCATCAAATTTTCAGGTATTTAAGGAGCGCAAAATATGAATATTAGTATTGTAGACTTGGAAAGTAAGCATATGTGATTGAACATTGTGAGTTGTTTCTGCAGGGAGCTTTCGCTCTGTGCCGTGTGGTTAAGAGGAACGAGCAAGGACAAAAGACGGGCAATTCAAATGGAGAGCCTAAGGCAAAGATGATCATTGGCAGCTCGAGCAACGGTGATATAATCTCGAACGAGCACATTCCTTGTCAAGCAAGTTATCCATGTATTGAGAGTCATCATTCAAGCCCCATTGCTTCTCCTTATCAAATCACACCAATGTCTGAATTCGAACCCTATCCAACTGATGGAAATCATTCGAGCCTTTGGGTTTCGCCTGATTTTATTCTCGATTCTTCGAAGGTCAATCATCAAATCGCTTAAATGTTAAATTCATGGACTAATTGAGATTAAAAAAATTGCGGTTGCTAAACTATAAATTTTTCACCTTCGGTTATTATCGCTTCATATTTTACATTTTGGTAACCCATTTTCATTTTTTCGGAAGGTTACCATGGCAATTACGGCCAATGATTACGTGGCAACGAAAAAGTCGCGTGCCACATATTTGGTCACATCAGCGACAAAACAATTCTTTTTTTCACAAAATAAAATTAGGCTGTCAAAATATTAAAGAAAAAAAACATGGTAACCGAAATGTAAAAAGCCAATAATTTGTTAACCGCAAGAAAATTTAACCTGACTAATTGCTATATCTCGAGATTTATATTGATGATATTTGATTGGTTTTTTGCAGGATTATCCACAAGTATCTGAATATTTTCCACATTTCGAGTATCCAGGTTCAATGACACCATGGCTACCATACGAACATACTGACTTCTCATCGTACACGAATTATACCGGAGAATTGATCGAACCTGTCGATGATCATCCGAGTCGTTCTGATTACGTGTCACCTTACTCATCATCAGGACATGGAAACTACATGTGATTGTGATACAGTTAGGTAGTGTTATGTAAGAATTTGGATCTCCAAGACAACGCCTTTTACAGTTTGTTCTTGGAAGGGGAAAATAAGAGAGTAAATTTATCAAACAAATTGTGCGTGTTAAGTGGAGCTGGTCCTGCTATTATAGGGACTCTTTAGTATTGGGTTTTATATTCTAAATTGTTAAGTTAGTATGTTGTTTATTTGGTTAAATTGTAGACAATGATGATGATGATCACTTTTATAGATTGCATCATTAATTGGCTTTATTTCTGTATTGAACAGCCGTTTTTTATGGCTTCTTAATATAATTTTCTTGCATTGTGTGATCATGTTTCATTGTTAAAGTTTCTGCAAATAGTGAATAATTTAATTGTTTAATTTTTTTATATATTTTTATTCTGAATTATTAAACACCGCCCTTTTTTACTATTCACCGCCCCCACACATTACCTTTTTGCCCTTTTTTTATATATTCCCTCCATCCCGTTTAAGAAGGGACATATTCCATTTTTATTTGTCCCATCTAAGAAGGCCATATAGTGTTTTCTGTGCTAATTTATATTGAACTTCCACTTTTATCCCTTTAATTATTTCAATAAGCATTAAATGCAACTCAATTTACAATACATTTATACTATTATTTGGAAAAAATATAAATTAATTAATAGGGGTAGACATGACAAAATAAAATATTATCTTATTTTATTAATCTTTGTGCAAAACTCATTTGTTCCTTCTTAAACGGGACGGAGGGAGTATAAAAAAAACAGATCCTCTAAATTCATTCAAACCTATCAAATGAAAACCATATTCTACAGTGTAAATGTTGAATTTCGGGGGAGATAGAGGTTGGGAATCGCCGGTAAACATTCGATTTTAAGTTTTTTTTATCGCATTAATGTTTTTTATTTTTTTTAATTTTTTTTTGCGAGGACGTCCGTCCTTCGGACTGACGCGAACCGGGGACGTCCCACTGGTAAATCGAACGAAAAAATGGGGGACGTCCCTTCTGGGACGTTTCCCTAGAAGAGAGACGTCCCAATGGGGCGTCTCTCCTCTGGGGAGGCGTTCCAGTGGGACGTCCCCCCATCTGAGCCGACGTCCCCAGTTGGCGTCGGCCAAGATGACAACTCAGGGCGTCTGTCATCTGGGATGACGCCAACTGGGGACGTCGGCTCAGATGGGGGGAAATAAAAAAAAAATTAAAAAACCGATTTTATGTCGGAAAAGCCGAAAAAAAAATGTTGCGAAATGTCGTTACTCGTTATCTGACGAATTGTAATCGTTATCCGTCATTTTAATCAACGTATTCGAATGTGATTGAGAGTTTTTTTATTAAAGAAGGGCAAAAAGGTATTTTTAGGAGCGGTGTCAAGTAATTAGAGGCGGCGAATAATAAATTCTTTTTTATTTTCATTATGTTATTACATAGAAATCGACTACTAGAGTCTCACATGTTAGCTAGTATGTTAATAATATAATTGTTTTTGGCTTAACTATTAAAAAGCCTACACAATAACAGTAGGACCCCAAACGCATCTAGTCAAAAAAGTTAACTGAGGAGGCAATCGTAAAACAAAAAACTCCAATGGACGATTTTTTCATACCAGTAGGGCGGAATTTTACTCCTCTCTCTCATTTAAAAAAAGACATATCATTTACACATAAATCAAGAAGACAATATATTATTTTATATGCATCTATATTAATTTTAGTAAATATTTTATAATCATAAATTTATTTTTAATGTATCATATCAATGAAAACTAATTGTAAATATTATCTATAATTATACACCAAATTGATTGTATATTTTAAAATTAATTCTAATACAGTGATTAGTAAAATATAAACTATTAAATATATTGTTTTCTCTTATTACGTTACAAACTTACAATATCATAATTAAATTTAAAAAATAAATATAGCATCATCGTCCTTCATTATTTAATTTTATTAATAATTTAATAATATGTGTGTGTCATTATGTGTGTTAATAGATGTATATAATTTGATTTTTAATTCGATATAGTACAATACTGTTTTCAATATGAAAATTTAATTATCTAATATTCGGAACCATACTAATTAAATTTTTAGATCAATTTAATTTGAAAAAAAAATCAATGGTCAATATATATATATATTTTTTTTAAACTGGATATTTTTTGTTCAGTTCTTTTTTTTTCAGATTTGGAAATATTTAGGAACTCTGCACTGTCGTACTCACAGTTCTTCTATTATATGTCTAAAAATTAGAAAAAAATAATAAAATTTAAAAGAAAAAGAAAAATAATATTAACATAATTTTTTTTCGAGAGTTAATATTAACCTAATCTAAAATAGTTGATACTGTGACGAGTGATGTAGAGATTATAATTTAGCCTCATTTGTCACCAAACAATATCTTTATGTAACAGAAATTATAGAAATCTCAAATTTCAAATTATGATGTGAAATAATATGAAATATAATTTAGTAAATATATCGTATAAAAATACATCATATATATCAGGATTTGTTATCTACTATACCGCCCAAATAAAAGTTCAATTATTAAAAAGATAGTATAGAAATTAAAATTTGTAAACCAACTTGATAGCATGATGCATAACTTGGCAACCAACGGTGGTAAAAGGACTCGTCTGTCATCTTCAGTCACTGTACTTGTCAAAATTATGTATTGGACCATTCTAATATTTTGTAGAGATGTAAAAGGTGACATTTAACATAAATAAGACAGTGCATTGAGAAAGGTGACCTTTATACATATCATTTCAACAATTGGTCGGTTTTGTGTAGCTTGGATGATCAGTCTTTTTGTATTTTACTACAAATTCCATAAAGCAAAATTAATCTATTTGGCATAGAATTGAGTTTTCTACAATTATTGAAGCATCAAAATCACTATTAGCTAGCGGCATGACGTTTAAAATTATCTACGCTGAACAAAATTATGTTAAGATCGTAGATTTAATTTCTTCCGTAAGTCCCGTAAATTTTCCTTCTTAATGATAAAAAAGTTCATTATAAAAAAATGTATTTGACAAATAGCCAAAGACTATATCGTGTAACTTTTTTCTGTGGGTACAATTAAAAATAAAAGATTATATAGTGACTTTAACGTATACTTTCCTAAAAGCCTTAATATATCCTTCCAACTTTCATGCCACCCCTGCCTAAAATTACTCTTAAAACATATTCTGCTGCCACCCACCTATTCTCCTCTTTCCTTCATTAAATGGACACATAATTTGGATATGTTTATAAGGATGTGAACCATTTTAGTTTTTGTTTTTGTTTTTTTTTGAACTGGAACCATTTTAGTTAAACAAATACGAAAAATAGTAAGTAGAGGACCAAAATGTAACCCAAATTTGTGTCTATAGATTTAGTCATTTAGAACCAAGCTGAATATTTTTTAGCTCATTTCAATTTTTTTTATCTCTTACATGTAATAAATTTAATGTAAATACAACAAATGAAGAGATTGGTCAGATGAATAACGCGTTTGGTGCCTCCCAAGCTCCCTCTATGTCCTTTTATTTTTAAATGATATTGAAAATTTTAGAATCACTTATAGTGGCAGTCTTTAGACTCAGAATCATAACTTTGAGAGATATAAAGAATATAATATTAGCAAAATGTATTTCTGTACTATTGTTTTTTTTTTTTAAATGGATCCCTCCATTACAATTTGTATACTTTCAATTTTATAGACATTTGCTATTTCCGTCACAAGCAGTGCTACAGTGTCCAAGTTAAACCGAAAAAAAACCAATAAAGAGACTTTGAATAAAAATAAAAATGCAGGAACGCAATTCAGAAAATGATCAATATGAAAATATGAATAAAAATTTTATTTCAGACGCACTAACTGTGTGTGAAGTACACACATTTTTTACCGTAACAGACAACTCGATAATATCTACAAAATTAAAAGTATATGTATTCAATATTAACAATAAAAAAATGAAGGAATCCAATTTTTAAAAAATATCAGCGTTTTGCCAAGAACTACCATTAAACCATTTCAATTATTTGTTCTATAATCTGTCGAATCTGTTTCTCCGATTTTTTCATTGTAAAAATCAAAACCGAACCGAATAGCTAAATTCTGACCTAAATTATATATATTCACTTTGGTCCGGTTAGATTTATTGATTTGGTTTGTATCTACCCACATAATAGTAATTTTTATGCTTAATCACTCAAAAGCCCCCCACATTTAATTTTTTTTTCTTCAATTGTACCCCGACGTAGGAAAATCCTCTCAGAAACCCTCCACCTTTAGATTTTTTTTTTCAATTGTACCCTAAATTATTAAATTGACCTCTTTTCACATGAAAAAAAATTAAAATAATCTTTTATTTTTAATTTATATTCTAAATTAAACACTAAAATTATTAATAATGTAGGAGATCATTCTTCCTAAAATTATATCTAATAACTTTCTAAAATCAAAACTATAAATTTTTTTAATTTAGGGTACAATTGAAAAAAATCTAAAAGAGGGGGGATTTTGAGAGGATTTTCCTACGTCAGGATGCAATTGGAATGAAATTTAAAGGTGAGAGAGTTTTGAGAGAGTTTTCCAACGTCGGGGTGCAATTGAAAAAAGGTTTAAAAATAGAAAGCTTTTGAGTGATTAGACCTAATTTTTAATCAATTCAACTTTGAAGAAAATTACACTTTATGCTGAAAATTGCTATAGTACAAAAGCTATAGAGGATTAAATATACCTTAAACTAGTATAAACTTGCAATTTTAGGACTACAGAAAACTACAACTTCATCAAGAGTGGCCTTCGAGTCATCACCAAATATAGACTCCTTCCCATCAGCTCTTTTAGCATAAGACAATCCCAATCTAGACTTTGCTACTCTCAGGTCACCTGCTCCGTAACTCGAATCAGGCCCGGTGAACACGCCCATAACCGGCGATAATGGAGGCCCGATGAGAAGCCCATCGGCCCCAAACTGAGGCCCACCCCTTGCATAATCAAAAATGGCTGCACCACTGCCACCAACTTTGGGTAAAATAACAATTTCATGGTCTGTCTCAGTCCAATAGAAGAGGAATGAATCAAATGAGTCATAGTAATCATCAGTGCTTCTATAGCCTTCAGGGTTAAATGCACCAAATTTGAAGGAGTTGTTTGTGTAGCCTATTATAACACATGGTCCTTTGAAGTCACTGCAATTGTGGAAATTTGTTGCACCAAATCCATCTATGCTAGCTTTGTAACAGCATTTCAGCTCTCTATCTGCTCATACATGAATTCATACTCGGGTTACTGAATTATAAACTTTTACAAAACGATTACCAACGTTTTATTTATTATATTTTGATAATTTAATTATCATTTTTATAATAATGGAAGGTTATCATATCATTTTAGACCAATTTTTTTTTTTATCTCTATGGATGACTAAAATAGTACGTTTATTTATAAAAGGAATATTAAATCAGATTAAATGGTTAACCACACCATTCTAACATTCACATATATAAAAATTGGGAAAATTATACTAAAGCAACCATGTCATTTGCACAACAAGTCAATAATGAGCTATGTGAAAAATTGAATGAATAAATAAATAAATAATAATTGAAAGATTTCCTAACACTAATGTTCATTGGCTTGTTATAAAAATGACGCGGCGCAACGATTATATGAGACAACGCTCTAAAAATAACCGAATAACCTCTTGTTTATCATAGAACCTAACCTACCAAAAGTGATTGATTCCCCTAAAAGGTGTTAGGCAAAAAAGAGCTTATAGTTCAATAACCGCAAAAATATTTAACTTGGAGATTATATTTTAGGAGTTATTAAAAGAGAAAGAAAGAAAGAATGTACCTTTCAAGAATGTTTTTTCAACAAGTGAAGGTGGGAATGGAAGATGAATGTCATGGTACTTAGGCTGTGGTTTATCATCAGAATCTCTTTTGCCTATCTTCCAACCAAATAGGGCTTTTGGACTACTCTTCCACTTCCATCGATTACCATACACAGCAGAGTTTGCAACAGAAAAAGCCATTTCCATATCAAGTCTCAATAACCACCTCTTCTTTGTAATAATATTTAATCTTATCCTTCAAATTATTAGTAGATATATGATATTTACACTACCATAACAAAAAGGGGTCCATAGCTCAGTGGTAGAGCATTTGACTGCAGATCAAGAGGTCACCGGTTCGAACCCGGTTGGGCCCTCTTTTTAAGAAATCTTTTATTTTTATCTATTCTTTTTGAACCCGTGACATTTAAAACTTAGTTGGAGTTAAATGAATAAATGCTAAAGCTGTAAAGCATACCAAACCAATATACCTTTGTCTAATGTGATTCAAAATCAACCGACTGGTTCTTTTTTTTGTTCTAAATAAGAAAAAATGGATTTACAAATTTAAGTAGCATCAAATTTTTATTTAATATATCAATTTGGTACTAAAACTTTAATTATATAAAAGAGTATTAAAATTTTAACTTTAAGTCCTGACACAGTTCAATTTGATATGAAATTCGAATTAAATATATTGTTAGAATATCACGTTTATCGCCATATTATAAATTGACGTGACAACTTACACGGACGTGTATTCGTAAAAATGCTGCTACAATTGTCACGTTAATTTATTTTAGTCTAAATTTGAAACAAAAATTAAATTTTGATATTATTTTGATACCAAATTCAAATATAGGATACAAGTCCGATATCACTCAGTTTTCCTAATCCAAAAAAAATCCAATAAAATTAAAATATCATGTAAACCACATCTCATATATAATTGATTTATATGGATAATAATATAATTAAAAGCCATCAGAAAATTACATGAAATCACATAATGGACTATTAATAAAAATTAGTCACTCAGCCCCATCAGAAGTAGACAAATGATTCTGAGCAACATTTACCTTAGGTGTCTCACAATTGACCATTATAATCTCATCATCACCAGCTTTAAACTCTTTAAAGCTAGCAATCCTTCCAAGTTCTTCAACTTCTTCAATCATATTATCAAGCCTTGCCACAGTCTCCACCAGCAACGACGCGAATGCAGCGAATGGAAGCGCTTCGGAGAATTCTAAGCTCGTTATCGCGATTTTACTCAGCTGCGGCCTTAGTACTTTCCTTTCGGATTCTTTCTGCTCGTTATTCCTTTTCCATTTCCACTCGAGCAATGCGGAACTATCCGTCTTTACGCTCGATAACGACGCTCGAGTTCCGTCGTTGTTATTGTTATCTTTTTCTTGCTTTTGTCTTGCGTGTACTGCTGCTACTGCTAGCATGTTGGTAGCTTGGTTGCTGTTGGAGCCTAGAAAAAGCCTCGGCTGTGATTTGATTGCTGCGTTGAGGTCTTGTAATGCTTCGTGGAGATGATCGGAGAGTATCTCTGGAGAGCAATGGCGGTGGTTTCTGATGCTGTTGGCGAGCTCCATTAGTGCTTTTGATACTTCATTTGCTACTCTTATGCATGGATCTTTGAAGAGGGCACGGCAAGATCTTGGAGTCTGATTATCAGAAAATATGAAAGTTCGTTTAGTTTAGTTCTCTTTTTTAAAAATAAATTTGTAATAAGGCTTTTTTAAGGAAAAATTTGTAATAAAGCTTAATAAATGGTTAAATATTAATGTGGTCACTATTAAATATTTTTTATAAAACGGTCAAATGAAATTATACTTTATATTTAAATAACTGGACTTTCATTTTTTTCAACGATATAAAATTATCCAATCAATTCCAGCCAATAATTACCTATGTGATTTAGGAATTGCTTATTTTTCAACTTTGTCATGTAAACAATTTGTATGTCATATGAACAATTATCCGAGTTATTTCTCATTATTGGATAAATGGAAGTCTAATTATCATAATATAATAAATACAACGCTGATTATAGTTCAATAACCGTAATAATATTTAATTCGTCTAATAGGTATAATTTTTTTTTTGTAAATCTAATTAGAAAAAATTACAATTTTAGTCAAAATTGAATGAATGATTGAAAGAAAATGCATGTATATAAATTCATCATTTAAAAATTTTAAAATACATATCAAATTAAACAATTAGTGAAATTGAGTTACAATTACCGTTAGTCTTATAAATTGAATTATAATTACGGATATTAATTTTTTTTATTAGATTTAAAAAAATTGAAAATGATTTGATATTTTTGGATCATTAGGACTCGTATTAACTTAAAAATACTGTTTTGAAGGTTACCTGAATTTCTGTTTGCAAGCATCCATGTAGAGCTACAACAGTATAACTGAAATGGCGAAGAACCGCTCCTATTTTCACATATTGCTGCCAAGGACATCTGCTATACCTGGAGTGCCTAGGCTCCCAACTCGCATGTAATGCCTGCCCAAACACATCATGTAAATCTTAAACACCTAAATACAAACTATCATATTTTTATCTTAAATCGATTCGGCTCAGTTACACCCCTAATTAAGTCTATTGATAAAAAACGGTTGCTTAGAAATTTAATTCAATCAATGTTTATGTGCATTTCCGAAACGTAAATTCTCTGTTAGATCTTGAAAGCTTTAACATGTCTTATATATAGCATTTCCATTTGGTGCAGTCTACTTAATTAACTAGTATACAATAATCAACGAGTTATAGCTCAAATGGTATAAACGCTAATTAATAAAATAAATAAATTAGTATCAAATAAAGGCTCATGAAGAAAAAGGAACTTACCAAAGTTTCATCTTGTGATTTTGAATCTAAAACTTGTTTGTAACCTTTATAAATGGGATCCTCAGATAACTTATCTTGTGTAGCTTCTTTCTTAACATCGCTAAAATATTCATTTACGCAAGCTGCAATAACATTATGCCATCAAAACTAAAAGAATGATTCAAAATTAGGCAAGTTGGAATTAATATTATCCATAATTGGTCTAAATAGGTAAGAGTGAGTTATTTGACCCTAAATCATAAATTCAGAGACCGGCTTCACCCTTTACTCAAAATTAAACCATAGTATTATATAATTTTGGATACATGAAGAAGCAAACAGAAGTAAGTTACTAGCCAAAGAATAGGCTCAACCATTCAAACTTTCAAAACCGTCAATTGTACTTCAATTTCCAATTTTTGTTTTTAATTTTACAGGACTTTTCCACAAATTCAATTTAATTAGTTCACTTTCTTTTATTATTATTTTCAGTTTTTTAACTCTATATTAAAAAATTAAATTATAATTAATTATCACTTAAATATTAAATTTCAAATTTTAAACTTTTTTTTTAAAAAGACATTTGAAATTTGTGAAATTGAAATATGGAATTTGTGTTATAATTTTTTCCGTAGCTTTTTAAAACACTAAAGGCTTACTTAGTCTACGTGCCAAATATGAAAAGTATATTTGAACCTTTTTATGTGTGGAAAAAATTCAATTTAAAAAAATTAGTACAATTAGAATATGAAAAATTGAGAAGCGGAATAAAATTGATGATTTTTTAAATATATAGTATTTTTATATGACCAAGCCCTAAAATATACTCCATATAACTATACGAGCATACCTTCTATAGATTTAGCAAGACCTTCAAGCTTGGAGATGGTAGAATTATGGAGATCCTCTCCCGACCAAATTGGAAATACGAGAAGACTCATTAAGAGGCAAACACCACAACCGATGGCAATCGTGTAAATTCGTTCGTGCGCAATCTTCAGTACATTGGTGACTCGGAAACTGGACACTGTTATCAAATTAAATGTCAAGAGGAATATCACAACTCCATATTCATAATTCTTCTTCACATACGGAAAAAACCTTATATATGTTGCTGCAGCCCCTGTCAAATTTCAATAAAAATTTGCATTTTCAGAGGAGAACAAAAACCCAAAAATTAAATAATACTGTAGCAGATATAATAAATATTTGGGCAAAACAATTTGATAAATAATTAGGGCAAAACAATTTAATTTTGACTTCATTTTAAGTCTTAGTGGTGCCAAAAAGCTAGACTTTTTGAAAATCTATTAAAAGAGTTGGCATATATATATATATATATATATATATATATATATATATATATATATATATATATATATATATATATATATATATATATATCACACAGACACCATTAAATTGATTTTGGAAAATCAAATAGAATTCCAGCGAATTGATCAAATTGAGATTTCTTTATAATTTTTAAAATATTTGTATAGATTTCTAAAAATCTGAAATGACTTCGATTTTTGGTACCATTTGGCCTAATTTTAATAAGTATATTTCAATTAAATCAAACAATTTTTTTTAAAGTCAATATTTTTTGGTTTTTAATTATAATCAAATTCTTTAATTTCGTCAATTGCAGGCATCATGATTTTGATAATTATCTTTAGATTGAAAAAATATTAGGTATGGTCATGAATGAAAAAAAATCAATTTTTTTTGATAAGTACGCCTAGTTGGCTATTATGTACCTATCAAAATTAGACTAAATTTAGTGTTTTTAAAAGGTTAGATTATAAATAAAAATGCTGAAAAATTAGGTATATTTTAATGATTAGGCAAAATAATTTGATAAATGAATGTAAGAATTAAATAAAATTACCTATAACACAAACGGCAGCTCCTATGCAAATAGCTCGAAAGACATGGCCAGTTTCTTGTGCAATATACTCAATAGCAAATGCTAACAATCCTGCTGTTAGTGTCCCTAATCCTCTATTCAGTCCTTTGCACAAAGTTGCCCCTGCAATTCAGACGGCTCAAAATCAACATCTACCAAACAAACAACTGTCAATCACGACAAAAACCATGAACCGTATGCTACAAAAAATATTTAATTCATATAAAAGGGTGTCAAAAAATTAATTTTATTTCAATTTAAGCAATATTTCATAAATTTCAGCTTAAAATTTGATATAGCAAATGTTGGCAGCATATCGCGCTAGAACCTGTTTATACACCGGATTCGGGCAGACTCGAGCTGGACTTGACATTTAAAAATGCAATCAAGTGTTCAAGCCCGATTCAAGCTAACCGGACCTGAAATATCAGGTCAAATGACAACTTGCATAGCTATTTATGTGCCTTAAATCGAAAGATGTCGAATCATCTAAAATATACTTCATCGGATGACAATATCTTATCGAAGAATATACTTCATCTAAAATAAACTTCATCCGATGAGCATATCAGATTCAGAACGCAAAATGATGAATCATAAATATGAAAAAATTATGCTAATTAGATAATAACACAAATATTTGATACCTGCGGTGAACTCAAGAACAACAACAACAGTCATGACGGCCCATATAGCACTTTGGCCGATACCTTCAAATAAAGGCTCAAGCAAATACAACAAAGACACTAAAGTCAATGAAAATCCAACTTTTAATGCATGAATTACTCTTCGAGGATCGTCTCTCCCAACTTTCCAAATCTCTCGCCCCACAAAACTTGGAACCCTTTTCACCTTCTCTGCACCAACTTCACATTTCTTTTTCCACTTCTCTCTCACATTACTCGCCATTTCTATGCTAAAATGGAGTTTTTTCTCTCTTCTTTTTTCAGTGTTTGGCGCAAATGAGTTACTCCAAGTTTGTATAAGATGGAAGAGAGTGCTTACTTTATATGAACAAGGTATTCTTTTGGCGAAACTCGTTTTTAGGTCCCTGTACTTTTAAAGTATTATGTCCTTTTTAGAAGGAAAAAGGGCGTGCAATTACATTCACCGTAAAACTCGCATAGGACCGAATTGAGAAATTATTATATAGACTTAATCCTCTATATCTTCCGTAAATTAAGCCAATCATATTATAACACGTCATTAAAATAATAACAATATTGTAATATTACTATTAAAAAGTGTAAAAAAAATAACAAACGAAATTACAATAATGACATTATTTTAATGACGTGTTATAATATGATTGACTCAGTTCAGAAATGACATAGCAGACTAAGTTTATATAATAATTTTCCGACCAATTAAATGTTCAACTAATTTACCACGTAAAAATATATAGCTACAATGGTTTAATGAATAATTTTTTTTACAAGACTACCTTTTATCAAATTCGACGTGAAAACGTCGATTGAGTTACATGCTCACAACTTTTATCTATAAAGAGGCCTAGTAAATAAAACATTAATATTATAGGGATCTATTAGATAATAAACTTTCAAAAGGGACCATATAGAAAAAAAATACAGAAACCTTTTAATAAGTTATGCCTTCTCTTTTCTTCTTCACTTTCACATGTCTCCCATAAAAGCAATGCATACATATATTGATGGTAGCTGGGTCGGTCGCTTTCAAGTTACAATCGTGGTAACTGTCAAATGAACATAGAAAATTTAAGGTTAAACAAATAATTGAATCCATCATCATTATATTTTAATTAAGTTTATTGATGTCAATTAGTGGTGTGTATTTGGTTTGCATCAAATCAAACTAAACTATATTTTTTATTTTATTTAAGCTGAAACCAAGCTGAATTTTAAAAGAATTAATTTTTTTTAAATCAAACCATTAATTTTTTAGTTAAATAAGTACTTTTTAAAATGGAACCGAGCTTTCTAAGAAATTAAAGTTTATTAAACAAAACCAAACTAGTAGGTTCGACTTAATTTTTTTGTTTGATTTAAACTTTTTAGTTTGTAACAAAATTTAACAGAATTTTTTTTGTTCAAGACTAAACCAAATAAAAGAATATATTATAATATTAATTTAAACCAAACTGAGGAATTCGCAGTTTTTTTCCTGAATTCATTTTTTTAATAAAAAAAAGAAAATTTAATTATATATTTTGATGAGAAAGAAATCTTAAAAAATGTTTCACTTAAGCTTTTGAGCTTTTAATTTGTCGCCTGTAAATCATTAGATGATGGAATAGATACACATATAGTACAAGTATATATGTCTGATAGACGGTTTTAGTTATTATAGTGATATTTGTTGTACTACATAATATAAATTGTTGGAAAGGGCCAAGAAATTGAGTTAATTTTATTTTGATTTCACTCAAATTTCACTAAACTTTGATGAGTTTTTGAAAAGTAGTGTTAGTTTTTTTTTGGTTTCACTAGAAAATTGTCGAACCTTGATAAATTGTTGTATTTTTATACATGTAGTTGATTTTTTTCTTTTTGCTATTTCATTTTCATCTATTATTCTTGTATAAATTATGCTCTATCCAAAATAATTATCTTCTTATAAATTATTATTTCTATCGTTCCGCTTCACATGTAGATTTTGTGATATAAAACTTAATTCTTCAATTGAATACAAATGATAAATATAAATTTAGAAAACATTAATTAAATTTAATTAAATTTGAAAGATCCAATTATAAGGGATACAATTATGAATTTGCCAAAAGGTAAGTTAGCCAACAACTATAAATATTCCGGTTTGTTTCTTGTTTGTGGTGGTGATGGCAGGTTCCTATAGTTAATTAGCCAGCAAATAAGTCATCAGATTCTCCTCAAAATACTTTTGTGGCACGTATACTAAAAGTAGTACATAATTAAAAAGATAAATCAACATCATTTAATTTTATATTATTAGACATGAAAACCCAAAAATTAATAGAATTTGAACACGTAGTCTTTATATGGTCATGAGACCTTAAATTCAACTATAATGTTAATTATTGCTTGATGGTGCATATTATTGTTTAATAAAAGTAATTAAGTATTGCTTGATGGTGCATATGATTATTTAAAACAATAGGGTCTCGATAATTTCTCTAAAATGTACTGTATGTAAAGGTAATAATTCATACTTAAATCTAAAATGGGTTATTTATATTTTTTAAAAATAGCTATTTAAACACACTTTTTAAAATTTAACACAGAAAAATTCAATTTTCCGTTCTTTAACATTGTAATTCAATTTCTTTATCCATTGTCGTTTGATTCATTAAAACCACCAAAAACAACATTGTTTGGTGAAAGAGGATACTTTCATATAAAAAAACATTATGAATTAAAATGTTGGACCTTCTTGTAGCAAAATTTCAAAAATTATACTCAAATCGCAATAAACTTGAAAATTTAGATCTATTTTGCCTAATTGCAATTTTTACGAATTCTTATAATTTTATCTAGAATGTTTAAGTTTTATAATAATAACTCAATTTAACTCATTATAAAGTTAGCCCATTTTTTCCTATCAATTTAGTTGTTTCAAATTTTACTTGAATTTATAAATTAACTCCGTAATTAGGAAAATTTATTTTTCAGAATTTCAAAATTTAACTTTTAATATTAAAAAAGAACGCTAGCATCTAATTAAGAATTCTCTAATTTTTTCGATTGAAGCAATAAAAATGAATTTGAAGTTAGAAATAAATAGAAAAGTCAAACGAAACTAGTATTGGATGAGGTGAAAAATTGAAAAAATAAATTGATTGAAAAAATGACTAAAATTGCAACAAAATGTTGAAATTAGGATATAATTATAAAAATTAAAAAATTAAATAAAATTACAACCCATAAATATTTGAAATTAATTTAAATCTAACTAATAATAGTAATATGCTAGTTTTATAGAGCAAATATTAATAAATTAGTCAAGAAAAAAATCACTTTTATTTTATTTTTATTATAAAAAAGAAAGCGCTTGTGGAAAAAAATTGAACTCACAACTTAAACAACTTACTATTTCATTATTAAAGATAATAAACGGTAAAATTAAAATATCTTAAGATATAGTGAAAAAAAAATACCTTTTCTTTAGTTTCAAGATAAATTTTCATTTCATTATCTAAAAAGTCTTGTTTTGTTGTCATTTTTATACCAACTTCAATAAGATTTTTTAAACGAGACAAAATGAGAATAATTGAATTTTATTCAAATACCTCAAAAAGAATTCAATTTTTGTCTGTTTAATTTTAGAGATCCGTATCCAAATTCTATTTCTGTTTGAAATCAAATGTTATACTTTTTGTGTTTAATTTTAGAAACTGCTGGATTCAGGTGGAGAAGTAGACACAAAATTGGAGAAAAAAAACAAAAGGAGGAGCTAGTAGTTGGGTAAAGAGTTGACCAAATTGATGAACCCATGCACTAAAAGTGAAGTGAAGGTAGTGGTCAGTGGCATCCTTTATCAGTCACGAGAAATTATTAATTTTACAGCTAAACAACCCTAATTGTTTAATATTTTGACTTAATTATACTTATAGTTAACCTAACATCAATCAACACCGTCAAAAATTATTGAAACTAGTCTAAAACTAGTTAGAAATACGTGTATAGTGAATGATCTTCGTAAAAAATTCACGTCGCATCCCTTTAATTTTGTTAGGAGGTCTTATAAATGTGTGGCTCATAATTTGAAACAAAAAAATCTTTAGAGATAGTTATTTTTATTCACATACTCTAGTGCAATTAGTGTGGTTGGAGACGAGACTTGTGTAAATTTAATATTTATCAATGAAGAAATCTTCTAATCATGACTCAATTCAATATGTTAGCATACAATCTCATAGCATTGGCTTTTTGTTTATAGTTTAATTTTCAAGATTTTTTATTTTCGTCTTTTTTTTAATTGTTACTTTCAATTGCAGCCATTTATTTAAATTGGAGCGTAAAAAAATCAAGTATACCTTTCATATTAATTCATGTTTACAGTTATTGATGATAAAAAAAAGTGAAATAATATGAAGAAATAAAAGATATTTTATTTGAGTTTTTTACTTCAATTTGAACAAATAACTATAATTAAATAAAAATTAAAAAATAGGATAAATTAGCGATTTTGAATATTCTGCCACAAAAACAGTCAGAAAATAGAGTATTTTTAGATGTTTAAGCCTACTGTAAAATTCCTATTCAAACACTTACCTGATATTTTTTAATTATTATGCTCTACATAAAACTTCATAAATCATGTTCAATTAAAAATTCTTCCATTTATTTTAACACTAGTTTTATATTAATAGATTTATACATCTATTAAAAAAATATAAGCATATATCGTGTTTTTTTCTAATGTTAAAAATTAGGATTAAGATCCTCTCAAGTTTGAACATGAGCAATCATGTTTAATTAATTTACACTCTTCATCACAAAATGATCAATAGTGTATATGATATAAAATATTTTATATTTTTTTAATAATCTAAACCATTTATTTTATAATGAATGATGTAGATTAATTAAATATAATATTCTTTTAATCAACTTGAAAAAATCTCGATCCCAAAAAAAAAAACATTCATCAAATTCAACATTTGCATCAAGGATACCAATAGAAAATAGAATACACGAAAAAAAAACTCAAGCATTTAAAAAGATATTTGGAAGCGATCAGAGTTATCTCTTCTTTTTCCGAGTTTTTTTATCTCTCTAGAAATCTGGACAATTCTTCAGGTTTTTTTAGTAAAAGAACTATGATTTTCAATTTTAAACGGGAAATTATAGTTTTTTCACTAACCTGTATGCTTTTGTAGTTTCAATTTGAATAAAACTACTTCGTTCTTAAAATTTTGTGAGTATTTGGTGTGTTTTTTATGCCGTTCTTTTGAGTTTGTATCAATTTTTTTATTATTCAAGACTTTTTAGCGATTGTTCAATATTCCGATTTAAATTTTTAAAGATTCAAGGTTTTTTTGAAGTTTGTTTGAAGTATATTAAAAAATAAAACAAGATGACTTACTCTACAAGTGTAAATGGTCCTCGAGCTATTTTTCAGTTTATTTTGTGTCATCAAAATTTTCTTATACACACTTATTTTCCTGACAGGTAAAATGTGATAAGGGACTGAAGCGTCCAATGATGATTTCTAGAGAAAATCGTCAGGCTGACGAACTACCAATCTGCATGTTTGAATTCAAACGGGCTAGATCCGTGCATAGTGATAAATTTGAAGAATCAAAACGTAAATAACGGCAAATATCCCATAAAAATTCAAAGGGAGATAACAGTCTAAAAAATGGGACTAATTAGAATGCCTTAAAAGTTTATTAGCCAATTTGCAAGATTGATGGACGAAATTGACCATACCCAAACCCTCATGGTATTGTAAGCCCTTTTTGATTTGAGGCACCAAAACTGTCCTTTAGTGTCACGGCCTAAATCAACGAGTCATAACCGGCGCTAGATAACGAGAGTGTTTGCTCCGGAACCCGTAATTAGTCTAAAATTTTATCGATTTAACATGCATAAACATAATCTTGTTTAGGCATATATAAAGTTTTTATCTAGGGATAAATGTTTCCAGACAATTCAACAAATATACTAAATTCTTTGAGGAAAAGAAAAACAAATATACTAAATTTAAAGTCCATTTTGTTTACAATAGAAAATGCCAACTCCTTGTCTAGTTTGAATTTTGAACGAACTTATCCTATACTATTGTTATTATAACTTTAATTTCGTCTTCAATACTGGCAGTGGCTTTAGCGTGGATTACAAGTCTGCTAAATTTAACACCAAAACCAGCACAAGAGCCCTCTTAATTATTTAGTTTGCTTAGAGTAATCCTCTATTAACTCTATTCATCCTTTGATGGGTAATTGACATTGACGATATTAAAAATACCACTATTTTGTAATTTGGGGAATAAATTTTGATTCATTTTAATTCCGAACAAAAATACATACGTAGCGGCCAGATTTTGTTTCTTTTTTTTGCTTTAAAACTTGTCAAATATACATAATTTAGTCTTAAAACTTTCTGTCAAAATGAGATTACATATAAATGACAAGTTTTTAGAAAAAACAAGCAAAACCTTATTGTCACGTATATATTTCGGCCAAAAAATTTCTAGTGGATTTATAATTAAAATTTAACAACAAAAACGAAATAAATCAAAATTTGATCACTAAAATACAATAACACAATAGTTTGGATACACTGAAAACCAACTACACATGCACTGATTAGTAAAAAAAATGTACTAATAAACTATCGATGATTCCTCCTGAATGGCCAGAGAATAGAGCAGATTTTGTACCAGAATCCTTTCTTCTTCTTCAATGATTGTAATTTGACATCTCTCTTGGCAACAACATCTGCCATGAACTTAACAACAGCCTGTTGTATGAATTGGTATAAACAGTTAGTCTCAAATTCGGAACATCTAATAAACTAGGAACAAAGGGTCATCGTAGTCTCCGAATCCATATATATATCGGAATCAATTAATTCATATTTAGTCATTTTAATCAATTAGGATAATACCCTATTTTTATATCAATTAAAAACAATACTATCTATTTGTAGGTCAATTAAGGACAAATTTGGGCCGTCCAGGTCCATGAATTAATTGGTCCCGACGGACAAATTCAGGGACCGGTATACGTTTTGCTCAATAAACTATGGTGAGCTGCAAATAAACATTACCTGAGAACCCCTTTTAGCAACATGTCTTGGTGGAACTTCTAGAGGAGTTTCATCAGCACGAAATACTCTCAATTTCGATAACAAACCGAAAGAATCTGGTAAAGTTCTTATTTGGTCATCACTTATATCCAACTCTTCAAGCATCTCAAGCTTTCCAATGGATCGCGGCAGCTCGGTCAGGTCCGCAAAGTTCTTACTCACATTCAATTTCCTCAGACTTACTGCAGAGCACAGGTTTTCGGGTACGGATTGAAGCTCATTGAAGCTAACATCGAATTCCGTCAAACATAAAAGGTTACCAATAGTTGTTGGCAATCCTCTAATTCGGTTATAGTGCAAACTGAGAATCTCCAAGCTTCCGAGTTTTCCGATAGCCTCGGGGAGAGCTCTAAGCTGATTAAAATCTAACCTCAGCTCCATGAGCGATGAGCAGTTTCCGATAGTATACGGAAGCTCCTCAAGTTCATTCGTTTCCACATTCAATATCGTCAAGCTAGTCAAATCCCCGATAGATTCTGGCAAATGAGTGAACTGATTCGAGCTTAAATCGAAATTTGCCAGGTTTTTCAAGTTCCCGAATGAAGAAGGCAGCGATTTTAACCTATTCGCGTGGAGATCAAGATCGGTAAGATTGATTAACTCCCCGAATGAATCGGGAAGGTTTATTAGTTGGTTCGAGTGGATATCAATCTTAACTAAGGCTACGAGGCTACAAATAGTAGTCGGAAGCGCCATGATTCGATTTTCCGATAAGTTGAGTTCAGTAACAAATGACAACTTCCCAATTGATAGAGGAAGCCACTCAATTTTATCCATCAACTTACCTTTGAGGTCAAGAACTACATCTTCAGATTTTGCAGAGTTTTCTATTATAGATGCCACTTTCATTAGGCTCAATTTCTCAGGTTCATCTTCACCTATACAGAAATATTTGAAGGTATGGTCATAATAATGCTTAATGTCAGAGAACTGAAAGTTGAATTCAGAATACAATTCTATTTACCAGAGGATTAAAGAACAGAAATATGAATCTTTACAAGACGAAATAGCAGCTTTTACTACAACAGTTTAGTAGATTAGTGACGAAATGTTTAGAGACATTAATATATTGGACCAAAATAATAGCAATAATTTTAAAAACGATTACTGAACTGTAGTATTTTTACAAAATGATAATTAGCTTGTCCCGTTTTATAAAAAGTTATTATTCGGTAACCATTTTATAACTTTTTATAGTTTGATAACTCTTATGGACAAAATAATAATACGGCAACCGTTTTATAATTATGTATAACTCGGCAATCATTTTATAAAAAAAGTTATAATTCGGTAACTATAAAAATATTTAACCCACAAAAAGCCAAAAATAAAAAGATTATATAAACTATTTGTCAACCCTCCTATGGCGACGGTCATGGTGACAAAAGTATTGGCTTAATATATAGTTTAACTCCTGAATTTGTACCCTTTTACCTTTCTAACCTCTAAACTTAACGTGTATCCTATCGAACCTTTAAACTTGTTAAATAATTCTTTTTGACCCCTGAATTTGATAATTTGAAAACATTTAACCCCTACTCGTCCACCTCGCTATGACGCGTGTGTTCAAATTGGCGCGTCATGGCAGAAAAACAAAGCTTAGGTGGACAAAATAAGATAGTTTAATACGTCGTTTGACCCTTAAATTTATACTAGATTATCTATTTGACCCCTAAACTTTTTGTTCAACCCATCAAACCTATAAATTTGTTAAATTATCCTTTATAACCTTTAAACTTGAATGTTTTAAATTTATTCTAATTTAGATTTTATTTTTAACATATATTTAATTTAATAATAATTATTAATAAAATAATTTTATATAAAATAATTATTCCTTTTTAATACTATATATAATATTTCTTTAATATATATAGTTTATTTTTGCATTTATTTTGTATTCATTATCAGTTCTAATAAAATTTTAATAAGAAATAGTTATACCTTATATAGTAATTATTTTCATTTAATTTAATTTAATTTAATATTTATTTTATTTTATTTTTTATTACCATTTTTTTATATAATATTTATTTAACAAGTCTAACCTGATCATTCATATTTTATCTCGTCTTTTGCAAAATAAATAAAAATAAATATGAAATTAAATAAAAATAATTATTTAATATTTATAAATATTTTTTATTGGAATTGATAATATATACAAAATAAACGGTATCATTTAAACTAATAGTCTATAAAGTATGGAAAAATAATTTTTTTATTAGTAATTATTAATTAAACTAAATATATATTAAAAATAAAATGTAAATTAAAATAAATTTAAAACTCTCAAGTTCATGGGTTAAGAATGATAATTTAATAAGTTTAGAGGTGTGATGGGCTAAACACAATATTTAAGGGTCAAATAGGTAAATTAGTATTACTTCAGGGGTCAAATGATGTATGAAGCGTTATGTTTTTGGTGATTTGACAAACGAGCAGGCAGCGCGGTCAAAGGTCTTTTGCCACGTGAGCGCGTTTGAGACTCAATTTCCATTTCAGGGGTTAAAAATGATTATTTAACAAGTTCAAAGGTTCGATAGGATACACGTTAAGTTTAGAGGTTAGATGGGTAAATGGGTACAAGTTCAGGAGTTAAACTATGTATTAAGCCGTTGGTCCAAAAATGTTTAGCGACGAAAATCTATGTTCTAGCGACAAATATTTGGTCGCGAAAAATGACATCTGTTGTACAACAGATATGATTCAAGACAAAGCAGAAACATTCTTGACCAAAATTTAAAGATAGAAATTGTGAATTAAAATTCACAATTGGGCCTAATACAAATAATATATAACAGCAAAATGAATTCTAATTGTACCTGAAAAGAAAGCTGGTTTATTACTGGAAGAACCCTTGATCAAATTCTCCTCTTTAACAATATTTTCTTCCACAAATTTCTCAACAGGATCACTAAAACTGTAAACCTCCATTTTTTCCATCTGGTTATCTCCAGAAACTAAAACTGAAGCTTTTTGTATAAACCCATCAAACGTTTCAAACAACTTGTCAACTTCAAGAACATGAAGAGCCTCTTTTTTCTGTTCATGGCTTCGAAACAAAACCATAGTTCTTCTGGCCAGTTTTAGTACAGAAAAAAGCTCATTAGGAACGTTTTGAGGACATTCTTGGTTTGAGAATTCGTCAAGATTCTGCTGTTCTTCAGTGTTGACACTCTCGATTACGGACATGGCAGCCTCGACTTCTTCTATGGACGGTCTTTTTGGCAGTGATCGGTAGAGGCTCATGATCTCTTCAACTGTTTCTTGAATTGCAGCCATGGCTATGGTGATTTTGAGGGGGACAGGGTTTTGTTTCTTGGTTATTATATTTGCTCTACAAGAACTAGGAAATTCTTCATATGCTAGCTGGTCAATAGGGACAAAAATATGAAAGAGGCTTTATTATTGAAAAATATCTTGCATTTTCGACTTTCTTTCTCATTTATAATCTAAATTTTTTAAATCGTCTGTTTTAACTCATTTTTTAATATTTAGTTTCAGTTGTAGCCATTTAATTAAAGTAGATGAAAAAAAGTTCAAATATGTCTTTTAGTTTTATGTTTGAAATTCTTGATGGTAAAAGAACAAGTTGGAGCAATATCAAATAATATAAAAACCATATCTAAATTTGTTGTTCACGTATTTGAGCAGAAGACTACAATTAAAACTGTTGAATTTAGGATTGAAATAGAAAAGTCGGAGACATTTTTGAATGATTAAACTTATTCAAAAACGATAAAAATTAAATAGTATGCCAAATGAAAGGTCTATATAGTAATTAACAAATAACAAATTCATTTTGTGAAGAAAAGGTCATATGCAAAGTGAGATAAGACATTTTTCAATGATGTAACAGAGTTCAGATCAGCATGAGATTGATGTTTTTCTTATTGCAACCCTTGCGGAAGATAAAATCATTCTTGCAATAAGCCTCCATAATTCTAGATAAGTATTTCATCACAACACAATGGAAAAAATGAGAGGACTTATGAAGATAGACATGCAATATTATCAATTTTTCCAAACAGATACACCATAAAAATATATGGAAGAGTGTAAGCAACTTGAAAAGAAAAAATTCAAGAATTTTTATATTGGTGTCAAATTTAGAATGGGCGCTACATAATTTTGCGTGAGCCACATAAGCGATGATTCGCATCGAATTCACCGAGTAACTTCATGTTGTTGGAAAAATAAAAGTTATATTATTAAAAATGAAACGATGATAACTTAAGTGTAAATAACTTCTAGTTGAGTAACCGCAAGAAATTTTAACCCACTTTTAATACCATTACTAAAAGTAGATATTTATGATAATTTTGTCAACAAGTATATTTACATACTCCCTCCAGTATAAAGTAATTAGCAGTTTAGAACAAATACAAAAATTAAAAAAAACTAATTTATCTAACTGAAATGAGTTTAATTATTAAAAATATCAAACTTATTCTTATTTAATGTAAAAAAAACTTTGTCTTTTCATATCTTTTATTTTATTTTATAATGTAATCTATCAATAGTCAACACAAAAATTGAGTTCTTCAGCAGGATCAGCAAAAAACGAGCCTTTATAATGGCACTTCGTAAGATTTGAAATGATAAAAGCTGTGGCTGTGAGTTATTTTGATTATTTTCCTTAAAAATGACTCGGTTGATATCATTTGCGAAATTGAGAGGGTGAATTGATTCTTTGTTCATTTTTATAGTAACTTTAGATCAACTAAGTCAAGCACCCGAAAAAAAAAAGTCAATTCGTATATTTGTATTGTATTTACTTTGCAAAATTGAGGTAGTTTAGAAAGAAAGGAAAAAAAAATTCAAATGATCAATATTGTACTCAAAACACCTCGTCTGGAGTTCATAGTTTTTATAAACCAAATTTAAACACTCCGATTTTGAGTCAAATAACTCATCTTCAACCTTCAAAGAGCTTAATGCACTACCAAAAAATAATAAAAAATGAATGAGTAGATTTTGATATAGTTGATCAGTTCGATTGCTTTATCATAAATAATAATTATTAAAACTATAGTTAATTAACCAATATTACGAATGTTCCAACTAAAACAAACATAAATAACCAAGAAACAATGATTAACCGGATAAACCAAACAAAAAATTTTAACAAATTTTATTTTTAATGATATATCAAATTAAACCAAAATATACAAGTTCATTATATTTTTTTCAATCTGACAGAAATTTTGCTCACCAGTGCCATGCAATTCTGATAAATTAAAAGTCAAATTATTTGAATGGCAACTAAAAAAGAAGAGGTGAAACAGACATTTCACTTGTTTTAAGATAAAACAATGAGCCTTGACTTGCAGAAAGCTAAGGTCTTATTTTAATACATCCACATCTTGCAGAAGACCAGCAGTATGTTCAAGGCAAAGTATATGTAAAAGCATGAGCCTAAAAAACAAGCTCTCTCATCTTATTTACTTACATCCTCATTGTGCTGTAAGCATATGATTCAAGGCAATTGACTGCAGTAAAATTTAAAATATGAAGCATTACCCGGAACGCAAACACGAAATCTTCATGTCGTTTGCTCTTATGAACTTGCACCAAAAACACGGATACGCTGCTCAATTGGAACCCGGCAGCATGGACACATGGCTTTTCCTTTCTTCCCATAATTATCACTGCAATTGGCACACATAACTTGGTGAGCACATGGAAGAAAAACAACTGAAACTTCATCTTTCATACAAATTATGCAATCTCTATCACAGCTGCCTCCTCTATTAGATGAATCCTCGAGTCTATCTAATTCATGAAGCAGTCTAGCAATTGTTTCTCCTTGTGGCTTTGTCTTCTCAGGCTTTCGTAAGGGTAAAGCATTTAATTGATGATTCAATTCAGGAGACTCTGATGATGCTTTTAATCGTGCAAGCTCCTGCTCAAGTCTCTGAAGATCATCTTTGTGACGCTGGAAGTCTATCTCTATCTTGAGGCGCAAAGCCTCAAGATTTCTTTTATTATTGGCCTCAGCTGCTTCCTTTGAGCGACGTTCCTCCTCTACCTGGGATAAAGCTTGCTCTTTCATCTTCAATTCCTGCCTCCATTTAGCCTATAATAACAGCATTGGAAGGCATTAATGGTTGTAGTGTAAATGAGCAGATAAGATAAGATTTCGGTGAAAGAGTTCATAAAAATTTGGAATTTTGCTAAAACTATGATTCTTTATCATAATCAATAAAAACCTAGGAGACCAGCAAAAGATAATTGAAGGCTACAGGAAGTTAAAAGCAAGAACAAACTATTTAAATATCGTGATTTAGCTTATTTTCTTATACGTCCATTACAAATGCTCAAGTTTCAAAAGAAGAATAAATCAAAGTACCCCATTAACATGATAAATCAGAAAAAAATTGTTCACCACATAAATTATAATCCAAAGAATCAAAGTAGAAAAGTAAGGGTCCCTAACCTTAACAACTGTCCATATTTTCCAAAAATTTATTCAACGTCTATCAATATAATTTCATTTCTTATTGTTTTGGATTATTTTACATGATATATTTCAGTCTAAAATTTTCAGCAGCTCTCACCGTCAAGGTAGATGCTTGATACTCAATCCTCAGTTCTTCATTCATAAATTTCGATTGTAAATCCAAGATTAAAAAATAGCAAATTAAGATAGAGATGCACCTAACAGATCATCCATCCAAAGCAAGAACCAAAATTACGTTGTATAACAAATACAATCATTTGCTTCAGTGTGTAGAAAAGACATTTAAACTGAATGTGCTCCTCCTAACAGGACAGTATCTAAGATCAGACATACATAAAGATTAAGACAGAGGAAATTAATGAGTGTCTCAGGTGTTATAAAATAGCACAAATCATACATAGGTCTGCACCCTTTGGTTAATGAGGCTTTTGGACTATTATATCTCTATCACACCCACTTTGTCTTTTTTGATACATCCATCCTCTTCAAGTAACGCCACATCAACATTATTTTAATAGCAGATTAATATGCAGACATTATACATCCAAAGGAATGTACATTCTATTTTTATAAATATAATTCGTACATGATATCATGCTCCAAAATTGAGTGTTGGAAATATAGCTATATTCTAAGTTGTTAAAGTCTTACAGCGGCCCCTCCCTTTGTATCAGACTTCCATTGGCTTTGTTCATACAAAAAAGTCATAAAGAAGTGGCAATTAAGCTTCATAGCACTCCCAGCTTGGAAAAAATGGATTTTCAACTGAAAGGGGGTGGATACTCTATAAAGACGGAGATGGAAAGGAGAGTACTTAGCTCAGTGTTAGCAGTTAGATTGCCTGATTTACATACCAAATAAACATGAATAATTTGAAAGGATTGTACTTCATATTGAGAAAAATAAGCCACACGCTGGACATATAAATCCCAAATTCAAAATACCAGCAAATTAACACATGGAGAAAGAATGAGATTAATATTTTGGAGGGAACAATGAGTGAATGATCTATCTGAAAAACACAGTCAGCATTCTCATAATTCACCTTTAATTTAAAAATACAATAACATAAAAATGTAAATGCACAAGATATGTGGATGGCAGGTAAACAGATAGATAGATATACACAGACCAAAAGATGAACATGGCGCACCTCAGCTTCCTTCTGAGCCTGCTCAACCATAGCCAAACATCTCTGCGTCTCCTTGATCTTCTCTTTCTCATCTACAATGTCAACCTGCAACTTAGTTTTCTGTTTCTCCCAAGCCAAAAGCTTCTTCAGGCACCTCTTCTCCCTTCTTGCAGCCTCCATACAAGTTGAAGCTGACTCTGATGAACTTAACTTAGAAGCCTCCATCTCCGCTCTGATTTCCGCATTCTCGGTCTCAAGCCGTCTTACAGCTGCATTTGCCCGATCTACTTGACCACTTGCCTTCCTCAAAGCATTCTCCATCTCTGATAGCCTCTTCATTGTTGAATCCTCTAGAGTCTGTTTCCCCTTTTTTAATCGTTGTGTCTCCTCCCTCTCCATTCTCAACATTTTAAGCTCGGTTAAATCACCACTAAGCTTTCTTGCAGCTTGCATTGCTTTCTGATGCGCCCACTCCTTTCGCTCCTTTACTTGTCTCTCCAAATCCTTAATCTGGTGAAGAAGATTAACTATCATCTCATCCTTTTGATCTTCTCCAGCATGTTCCAAATTCTCATCAAGATTCAATTCACTAAACTTATTCAACACGGAACAAATCCCATCTTGAAACTTATTCCACACCGAACTAACCCCATCTTGGGTTTTAGATTTTTCCGACTCGTCGCCCTTCTCAACTGGAATCTCGCTCTTTTGTGCAGCCAATGTTACATCCCCACCTGATAAAATACCCACACCAGACTCAGGTTGAGCCTGAGATTGCATCTGTGTCTGTTTCGTATTAGCCCTAAAACCAGCAGCAAACATGGCAACATTCCTCTTCAATAAAGACTTCATCGAAGGAGAAAGGTTAAACCTCTTAGGACAATCTACGTCCTTCGGCAAAGTCATCTCTGCACTATACGAGAAAAACCCATTAACGGCAAACTCTGATCCTCCGCCATTACCAAACCCCCACCCACCATGGAAACGGCACAATGCTGGTGCCACCACACCAACCCCATTATCAACACCATTGCTACCAACAGTCTCCAGACAGCTCTGCATTGTAGTAGCAGTAGTAGTATTCGTATTCCCATTCGCCATGGGAATTTCAATAGTACTGGCTCTCCCTACATGAAGATCACTCATTAATAAACACCACATAGCATCACCTTTACTCAAATGGGGCCTAACTTGTTGCAACAAACAAACCATAGCCGTAAGAGAATACTCCTCGAGCTGCCTTAAATCATTAAAAACAGGCTCAGATTCATCCAAATTCGCATTACTTCCGGTACAATTACTACTCAAATAAGCCAAAGAGTTATGCAGTATATTAGTTAAAACATCCATACCGCCATAGCAATGCCCATTACGCAAAATCGCTTTCAAAGAAGTATCGTCATCATAACCCAATGAAACCAGCTTAGAAATAGCTTCCTTATACAAAAACTCAAGGTTTTTCAATAAAATTTCTTCTAATTGTTCCTCAGTACAGTAACCCCAGGCATTATTGTCATCAAGATTAGGGTTAGGGTTAGGATGAAGATTACCTTGAGGGAAGGGTTTGAGAGCCGATTGGAGTATGGATTTGGAGAAGGGTGAGTCGGGATCGAATTCAAGCTTGGCTGATCGAGCCCGCCGGGTTGTACGGATGTGCTTGTCTCTCACAGTGCAGCCCATGTATTAGAGAGACGGATTTATATAAATTTGAATGCGAGAAATGAAAATTGGGAGAAACAACTTACAAATTGGGAGAAGAAGAGAGTATGGAGAGGGTATCGTCACAATTCACATCCGCGTTTTAAATGTTTGGCTACGGCTGCAACACTTTCGTATTACTTTGGGAATTTTTGATGCCAATTACACCTATTCATGGGCATAGGGTGCAATGCCCAGGCCTGTCCAAGCCCGTTCTTTAGGGCCGAACTTGGGAGTTCGAATCCGGAAAAATCTGCTATTTTAGGCAGGCTCAGATTTTTAATTTATAAACTTTTTATGTAAGCTCACTCATGTCTAGTCCGAGCCTGTAGAAATATAGTATTGGAGTCGGATTTGAATAGAAAATATAAAAATCGAGCCGGATACAGACTCGTCAAAAATAATGAAAAAACCGGCGGACCCGGCTCAAACCCGGCCCATAAATATATCTAATGCTAATTCGGCTTTCAACCTATAATATCGTACAACATGAATTGTGTGCCTAGGCCCAGATTTTCTAGGCTTTATGCGACTTTAGAAAAGGAAAATTTATTCAAACTTAAACGGCTCATAAGTAACATATAATCTTTTCTTCGCCCATTTGTATGTATTTTATCCGTTTTATTTCATAAAATTTGTTTTTTTTATTGAAATTTAACATTATTTTATATTTAATCTTAATAAGGAGAGAGACTCGGTGAAATAGACATGTCTGTGAAGATGCGGACTACCTGCAAAATTGAATAATTTGTTTTTTTTTTATATTTTGGTGATTTTTTCAAAATAAATCTTCAAAAATAATTTATTTTAATCATATATAATTATTTTAATTATTGTAAAATCATCCAAAGATAATGTATTGTTATTTTTATTATGCATACATAGTTTATTTTTTTATTGCTAAATTATTTAATCAATAATAGCTATTATATTAATGTGAAAATTTAAATTATTTTAAATTTGTTGAAAAAATTAATTATTATTTGTAATTGCGCATGCCAAGACCAAATTTGCCATAGCTGACTAGCTATGAAGCACGGAAACTTCGACAAAGTTGCGTTTCCCGTTTCGGAAACGTTTCGGAAACCGGAAACTTTTGGACACCCGCACGAAACGTTTCGGGCCGTTTCCGTAAATTGTAAAAATTAATAATTTGTAAAAAATTAAAATTATTGCCCACAAAAAAAAAATCTAACTAGTTACCCATAAATTTTACATTCGCATTGCCCACAATACATCAAATATACTTATTTGTGTTGAATTATATTATATTTTTTTATATATTTATAAAATTTTAAATATTTAGTATATTAGAATGAATTATTTTGTTAATTATCATAAATATTTAGATAATATTTTTATAAATATATCCTTATATTTTTGTTATTTACACGTTTCCCCCACGTTTCGTGTCCTACATTTTGAAAAACTTTCGTTTCCCCGTGTCCGTTTCGTATCGTTTCCGTTTCCCGTTTCCGTTTCCGTGCTACCTAGCTGACTAGTGAGTACCAACTGGAAACTCTGCGAATACTTAGAAAAATAAAAATAAAATTTTACCATTTCTCTCCTTTTATTAGCCACCACCGGCGATCTCCAGTTCTGGAATCAACTGCTGGTTATTTATTTAAATATTCAAATTCCGCAGATCTGGTGATTTGTACATTAAGAATTGGTGGAGTATTGTTGTAATTAATTTAATTTAATTGTGCGGTTGGATCAGCTATGCCGGTGGCTGCTTCTGCTATCTATTTCTTAAATCTTCGCGGCGATGTCCTCATCAATCGTCTCTATCGCGACGATGTCGGGTAATTTCTTTGTACAAACTGTTTTTTTAGGCTTCAGCTTAACATTAGATCTTATAAAACATCACCTGTAAGTCTTTTGTTTTCAGGATTTTGATTCATTACGGATTATTTATTAAAGAAAACGAGCAAAAATGATTAAGATTAGCTTTATATATCTTTTGAATGCAGTCGATATCTTATTTTTAGGGTGACCTACTGAGAATTGCCATTCTGAAAGCAAGTAAATTTTAGGAAATTACACACATACATACATGTAATTCATAATTCATACAAAATTTTAGACAAGAAATAAGTTCATCTTAATCCTTAGAGACCTCAGACGCGCCATAATTTACAATTCACTATTTCACTTGCCGTGTAAAGATCATGGTATAATAAGAGTCTAATTTGGAATAACTAAAGAGACATGAATGAGAAGAAATGTAGGTGTGGAATGTATAACAAACATGAGAAATCCGTCTAGAAAAGGATGATGGAAAGAGATAGAGGGAATAAATATAATTCTATAATCTATACTAAACATTTTTATGGACTGTTTATATCTATCTGAAGTACATGGCTTCTTTCAGTTTTTCTATGGCTATTTGGACTTCATTTGGTATGCATTAGTTCATGGGATTGTCACTTATATGGTTGATCAAAATTTTGCTGCTTTCCATTTTAATATAACTTTGGACGTTTATTTAGTTGAGTGAAGAAACAGTCTTAAAACAGGAAAACGGTAATGAAAAGCCAATACTGGAGAAGTGAATACAAGGTTTACCTTGCATGAGTCGTGCATCTCATTAATCTTACCTGTCTTATAGTGTTTAAGGAGCTAGGGCTTGCACCCCAAGTGTGCCTTTAACAACAATGGCTGCTGTACTTTGTTATTTATCAAAAATTGAAGAATAACCACTCAATACTACTTTTACTAGAATAATCAACCCCGAAGTCTTAAACGAATTGTAAACCATGAGGATGTTAGTATCCTATATTAGATTACTCTTTGAATTTGTACTCCAAAGAAACTAGTATAAAATAAACTATTTTAAATGACCCAGCACTCAAACAAATAAAAAAAGCCCTAATAGGAAAAGTACAACTCTTAATGACATTTTTTGGAACTACTAGTCTATTGAAGCTACAAAAATGCCCTTTAGAGCATTTGATTTATTATAACACATGCTTGTCAGATCCTATGAAGACTAGAAGTACTCGATTATCCTACAAAAGCTCTAAATGATATCTAGAATCTAGATCATACTTCTATGTTTCTTGACTATGCAAACTTGATTGTATATTTTCTTGTCTTACTCAAATTTTGCTTTTTATTTCTTTGAATATTGGTCTTTTTATATCCTAATGATTTGTCTTTTCTCGACATTGATGTGGTGGCTTTATGTATTGATGGGTAATAGCAACTATTGTATTCTTTCAGTGGAAATATGGTGGATGCATTCCGAGTTCATATTATGCAAACAAAAGAACTTGGCACCTGTCCGGTGCGACAGATTGGGGGTTGCTCTTTCTTTTATATGAGAATCAGCAATGTGTATATTGTGATTGTCGTCAGCAGCAATGCTAATGTGGCTTGTGCATTTAAGTTTGTTGTTGAGGTTAGTGTTCTATCTTTTATCATTTCCTTTTTAAGGTTTAACTTCAACGGCCATTTGAGTAATGATCAGCCTACTAGCTAGCATAGAAACGTAAACATGAAACAAAAGGACATGAAACAATCACTAGAAACGTAAACATGAAATGAAAGGACATGAAACAATCACCGGAAAACGGTATTTGTAAAAAAATTAAAGGACACTAAATGTGGAAGAAACGTAAATAATAAAGATATATAGATTTATTTATAAATTGTAATTTTATTTATAGAAAGATATATTTTCATGCAAATGAATTACTATGTATTCATTAAAAATTAATAAAATAAATTATTTTTATTTAAAATTTAAGTTTATAATGAATAATAACTTATCTATAAATCCATGACTATAATTGAAATTAATATTCTAAAATTTTACAATTATAATAAAAAGGATAATATAATTCTAAAAAAGTAAGGAGATAAAATTTATTGTAGGTAACGTAAATAATAAAATATTCGGGTAACTAATTATTTTTTTCCCTATTTGTGGGTGAGACTTTAATTTTCTATAGAAAATAGATTTTTTTTTTAAATCGGTGTCTAATGTTTTTGATTTACCGAAATAACTCTGAAACATTTCATATGAGTTTCGAAGAGTTTTAAACACCTAAACATATAAAAAATAGGAAAATGTAGTTTTATCAAGGCTTCCATGCATCATAGTTAGCCTAGTTATAATTTATAAGTGCCTCAAAAAGTTATCTTTTCCTTTTTTATTCCTCTTCTCTTTTCATTACAAGTATGAATTTTCAATAGTTGCTCCACCAACGACTATGCGCATAAAGTTTTATTTACTTTAATGGTCATATTAAAAGATGTAAAAAATGCAATTGCTGATTTGTAATCAATTTAGTTATTTTTGCCTTTAAAGAAAGTATTATGTTCTTCTTAGCATCTAATTGTGACACTGTATGTTTTAATCAGGCTGTTGCATTGTTCAAATCATACTTTGGTGGGTCTTTTGATGAAGATGCTATCAGAAATAATTTTGTCCTGATTTATGAGTTGCTAGATGGTAAGTCATTTGAATTTCATTTGAAACATTATTCATTCCCAAATTTCTATCTCCTCATGTGCTCGTGAACTTTGCATAATATCTATTTAAACGCTGTAATCTATATGAATTATCAAATTGATCTCCCATTCTGCTTTTAGTGAAAGGCCAAATAACTTCCTTTGAAAATAACAGTTTTCCTTCAATTATATCCTTAAATTTCAGAAATCATGGACTTCGGCTACCCACAAAATCTTTCTCCTGAGATTTTGAAGCTGTATATTACTCAAGAAGGAGTGCGTTCACCATTTTCATCTAAGGTTCGATGTTTATTTCGATATGTTATTCAGAACAATGCCAGTCCTCTCAAACACTTATGTTCTGTATTATTTGTTTATTGTGATGGGACATGAATGTTAAATTTGATAGATTACTATGAAATTTGATAGATTACTATGGCATTAAAAGGCATGCGAAAGTAGACATTATTTTCTGATAACTTTTTTCTTTCCTTTTATCTTTGGGAACAAATAATATAGCCTACAGATAAACCTGTACCTAATGCAACATTACAAGTCACCGGTGCTGTTGGCTGGCGGAGAGAGGGCCTTGCTTACAAAAAGAATGAGGTGATTCTAATATTATTGCTTTTCAGCTGATTGTATTTGGTGATTGCGATAAATTTTAACAATCATTCCTGACAGGTATTTCTGGATATTGTGGAAAGTGTAAATCTTCTCATGTCTTCAAAAGGTAGGAATTTTCCCCCCGGTCCCTTTCTCATTTTCTCTTTCTGCCTTTTTGGCATATCACAGATTAATTGGTGATTATAGGTAGTGTCTTGCGTTGTGATGTAACGGGGAAGATTCTTATGAAATGCTTCCTTTCGGGCATGCCTGATTTGAAGCTGGGATTGAATGATAAAATTGGCCTTGAGAAAGAATCACAACTCAAATCCCGTCCAGCTAAAAGGTAGAAATTCTTAGTGAACAACTGCCATCTTTGAAAAGTTACCTTCTGTTCTATTATATGCTTTTTCAGCAAATCCATGAGTCTTTGTTTCCCCTTTCCCCAGTTTCTAAGGCACAAGTTTCTTTTTCTTTCTCCTCTACCTACTCCAAATAAAGTCTGAGCTTGTCTTACTAGTGTGGCTTATCAGAATATTACTGAATGGGTAGAGACACCAGAAATTACTGAATATAAGAGTTGATTGATTTATTTTTAATTGGATGATTAGATCTGGTCAATTATGACTGCATCTTTATCGTGTTTTATATTTTTCTGTTACTTTGTTACGTCATTTTCTCCATGTAATTTCATGTTATCTTAGATTCCTAAACAATTCTTATGAGCTACTACTTCTGTTAGTTTAATTGACTTTGACAATTATTGTTGATTACTTGATTTGAAAGGTGGTCAAAATCTGTGATTTCCTCGAACAATCATTCCAGCACCATTTGTTTCTTCTTAACTTGTGTTTATCTAGCCATTCCTTTGGAGAAAAATAAAATTTACTTATTTGCTTATTGCATAATTATGTTCTGCATTTTCTAGTACGTGTAAATAATTTTCTACGATATGCTTTTACAAATAGCTCAGAGCCAAAGTTTCGTCTTTTCTGCGTTTTTAGTGCTCTCTGAAAGTAAATTATATGTTCACTGACTTACCATCCTCAATCTATTTTTTGATATCCTTCACTATTGTACCAAGTTCAGTGTTATTTTCACTGCATCTCCATGACATATCTTTTGTGAATTAATTGAATGTTAATTGATAATATCTGAAGCCTAACATATGTTTTGTTTTTCCTTTTTATGTTAAAATACTTGCTGGACTGCTTAAAGTCCTTATCATCTCAGACATTTTCAATGTGTTGGGAGAATCTTGTTCATCATGTGAACTAAACTCTAATGTGTTTAATGAAATTATACTTTTTGAAAATTCTTTCACAATCCTTCAATATTGGTCTCTTCTTTTTCTACTTGTAAACTTTATAGTTTGTCAACACAGAGATATATATAGTAAAAAAAATGCAGATATACATTATACGGCCTTTTTATTAACTTTAGTGTTGTTAAAGTCTACTGAAATCGCCTCTTATTGGATTAATTATTATGCTCTGCCATTGTTGCATCAATTATCAGTTGTCATTGCTACTTCTTTTGATTCTGACATATGAGGGAGTTACATGACTTCATTTCTCTCTCTCTTCCCCAAGAAGACCAGCACATGTGTCCAGTGTATTTGATATTGAATCTTGCTATTGTTTAGCTTATATAGATATACAACAGCTCAAGTAACTGTATGTTCTTTTTTATTTACTGTAAAAACTGAGATTTATCTTGATATTTATATGCAGTGGTAAAACAATTGAGCTGGATGATGTTACTTTTCATCAATGTGTAAATTTGACCAGATTCAACTCAGAAAAGACCGTTAGTTTTGTCCCACCTGATGGTGAATTTGAATTGATGAAGTAAGAGAACTCTGCTTAAATTGTACATGCTTGAAACTTGTTTAGTTTAATATATACGTTGGTGTATTACCAATAATTGAGCACAAAATATTGTGTTAGATCTTTTATAAGCTTGCATTCATAAATATTTTTTCCAAGTTTTTTTCTTTTTATTCTATTTACTCTACTGCTGTTTTTTTTAAATGAGATTTCCAGTAACGCCTGTAATTATGTAACATTTCTCACAGCAACTGATTGTTATTTCAACCTAGTACGTATCAGGCTATGAGATCGTTGTTTCTTTTCTAGACATTTTTAGAATGTTGTTTTATCTATATTCAGGTTCTCATCAAACATATATAAGAATATTTTTTTCATTATTTTGTTTTATTTTCTTAGTAGAGCTTACCTAGTGTAGTTTCTGTATTTATTTTGTTCCCTGTTGTTTTCGTACTGCTTCTCTCTACATACTTTGCATCAACTATGTTTGATTGTATTCTCATGTCCACTAAAGCTCCAGGAAGCTTTGGTTGAGAACACTGAAGTCTCATAAACACCCTTATCTATTAGGATACATATTTTTTTAATTATTTTTATCTGCTGTTTTCACTTAATCCAAGGGTCAAATATGTTTAATATGAGACTATAAATGTGAATGTTATTTTTCCAATTTCTTGACTAATACAATTTCCTGTTGATTTGATTTTTATGCAGGTATCGTATAACTGAAGGAGTTAATCTGCCGTTTAGGGTATTGCCAACAATTAAGGAACTTGGTCGAACACGCATGGAAGTGAATGTTAAGGTTTATAGTTTTACATTTTCAAGGTTACTGTTTGTGTGTTTGTATTTCTACATATCTCTTACGTACCCTTGTCTTCAGGTAAAGAGTGTTTTTGGTGCAAAAATGTTTGCACTTGGAGTTGTCATTAAAATTCCGGTTCCTAAACAAACTGCCAAAACAAGCTTCCAAGTGACATCAGGTCGTGCCAAGTACAATGCTGCGATTGATTGCTTGGTCTGGAAGTGAGTGTTTTAGCTTGCTAAATTTTGAATTTCTTATTCCTTCAACTTTTCAAACTGAATACATCGGCGTGTGCAAACATCCAATCAAACCGAACTAAAAATGTGTTTCGGTTCGGTTTGATATTATAATTTGGTTTTTGGTTTTTTGATTCGGTTTTAAAAGTAAAAAAGTTTCAGATAAGATTTTCGGTACAACCCGAACTGAATTGAAAAACCAATCGAACTGACCGGTTCAATCTTCAATGTGTTTTTTAAAGTCAAATTTTTGGTTCGGTTTGGTTTGAATTGAATGCACACCCCTAAATTCCTGAGTAAATACTGATTGATCAGCCTCATGACTAGGTATAACCGTATAAGTGTACATCTTCGTTGTATATTATATTGTATTTTCTATTTCATAGTTATCCAAATATTGTTGCTTAATGCTATGTGCTTCCTACTGTTTAAGGATAAGGAAGTTTCCTGGACAAACTGAGCCAACCTTGAGTGCGGAAATTGAGTTGATTTCTACAATGGCTGAAAAGAAATCTTGGACACGTCCACCAATTCAGATGGAGTTCCAGGTGTGTAATTTATTGTATATTTCTATTGTCGTGATTTGTATTAATCTACAGTTTGGTTGGTTTATGAATTATTCCAAATGTAATGTTATTATTATGTTGAGGCAATTTGTCATGTCATAATCTTGGCATTAGAAGATACTGGTATTGGTTCTTTATTGAATTTGTAAATTCTTAGTTCCTCAAAACTGCTTAATTAGTCATTCTTGTATTTCGTATTTTTAACTTCCATCTGTTGGAGGACGATCATCTGGGTCATGTTTTCTGCAGGTCCCGATGTTCACAGCATCTGGTTTACGAGTTCGTTTTCTTAAGGTATTACTTCTGAAGCTACAAGTTTGTGATACGATTTGCACTAGAAACTCTGAATTGACGTTGAGGTGTTTCTGCAGGTGTGGGAGAAGAGTGGTTATAACACAGTCGAATGGGTCCGTTACATTACTAAAGCAGGGTCATATGAGATTAGGTGCTAAAAACAAGGAAATGCTGTTCCGGAAAAAGTTGCAAGGAAATGTAGAGACGAATTAGTTTGCAAAGGAACCCCCGCATAAGAATTTCACATTGTTCAGAAGAAAGTATGCGGCTGGGTTTCTTCCTGTGTTGATTCTTTATATGTTTGGGGGTTGATGTTGGTTGTGCTGTGTAATGGCTAGCCCCCCCGCATAGAAACAGATTTTTTTTTTTCATATATGTTTTTCTTTCAGTTAATAACTGCATTTTTCCTTAGCTTTTGATTTTTTTTCCGTTTTGTTTTCTATGATTAGAATGTATTTGAATCTTAGTTATCTAAAGGAGATGGTTAGTTGTCTTTATGCAGCTCATACTGTAAATGATTCTCAGCTGTGAAAGAGTCTTGTTGCCAACTGCTGGCTGGACTTGTATAATTATCGCATTCCTATTTTTGTTAACTCTCACAGGAGTTGCTCAATTTGACAGTTTTTTGGGTTGAACTGGTTCTTGTGCTCTTTCTTTTTTCTTTTTTTTCAGTTTGAAAAACTTGAACCTTTTCTAGGTTTATGTAGAAGAAACATATTGAATTGATTTTCAGATTCCAATTGAATCGTTTGAATCAATCAGTCCATTTCAGAATTTGGCGACAGTATGTCGGTAGCCGATAGCAGTCCAATGACATTTTTTTAACTAAAAATATCGAAACATTTTCATTTGTTGGATTGTTTATAAAATTAATTTTTTTGGCATTATATTATTTTTGTGAGATTTCGCTTGAAATATTATTTCTATATTTTTTTGTGTTTTTATATTTCAGTTAACTAAAATCTGTTTATAAAAAGGAGTTTTAGTTAAAGGAAACTGCCAATATGAGTCGAACTTGAACGACTAAGACACCTCTCAGTACATCAAGAAATTGTGGATTCGAACTACACTTCCGTAACTAATAATTAACAACTGAGATTCGAAAGAGTCGACTACCATCTTTGACAAAAAAAAAAACTAAAGATGTGGCTTATTATCAACCTTATATTTTGCCATGACGATGGAGTACTGTGGACTTAACAGAAGACTCACGTGCATGCAATATTTTACACCAAACTGTGGAGACAGAGAGGGATAGAAGTGTTTCTTCTGACAGAGTTGATTTTGATATGCCACAAAAAGATGGAAGTTATCCATGCCTATATAAACAACTATTTAATTTTGTCTACTACTGAGGAGGAAGAAATAAACTGTCCATTTAAATTATATATTATTAATTTTAGTTAAAAACAAAATATTGCATGAGCGTGTTAAAATTAAGGTCTTCCTACTAGATCGATCTCTCTTCTGTTTCAGTGAATTATTACATAATGGAACGAGGGTGACTCTGTTTCTTAAGCATAGTGTTAAGGTAACGTTTTTCTTAGACGATGACAGTCCACCTTGACACAAAAATTGGTGAAAGAGCATTGTTTTCAGCTTTCATTTGTGTTCTTGAATTTTCTTAGACGATGTCGATGACGGATCACCTTTAATTTTGGCTTCACCGTAAAAATTTGTTATTTTTTTCATTTTAAAAAGATAGACCATTTGTACAAATATAAGAAGAAAATATAGTTAAATTTGTTAAAACTAATTTTATTATTTACTTTTTTAATTTTATTCTTTTATAAGTGTTAAATATCAATGATATATTAATGACTAATTTTTTATTGGTCAATCTTATATTGCAATATGAAGTCATTCATTCATTTGAAGATAATTATACATATTTATTAGGGATATATAAAATTTTAAATGTTTAAATTGTTTAATATATATAGAAAGTGGTTTATAATTTGTGATGTCAAAAATAGAAAGATGATCTATCAGTTTGGAAGGAAAGGAGTATATTGTTATGTGAGATCAAGTGATTGAAGGTATATACATATTCAGTGGCGGAATTTGGAATTTTTTCCAGTCCGGACTGAATAACATGTAATTAATAAATATTATAAATTCACTTATATAAGATTTATATTAATAAAAACTATAGTAAATATTACAATTGAGTTTTACATTAGTTTCGATCACGGCGAGGCAATCGTATTCTTCGCGTCTGCATAGTTTGGAAGTGTTGTAGAATGAACTCGTGATTAATTTTCACAAAAATATGTTTCTTAATATAACATGATAAGCTGTCGTTTAGAAATTTGTCCCCCATTTTATCATGTAAATCAGTCTTGATAATATTGATTGCTGAAAATGCCCTTTTAATTGAAGCAGTTACAACAGGCAAAACCAATGGTAATATCAATCAGTAAATAATGCGAGTAACAATATACTCCTCAGTCTCCTCTGTTTCGGCCAAATTCTTTGCAAGTTGTCTGATTTCCATAAGTCCAATAAAATCAACACTTTGCCTTACATCATATATGCATATCTCCAACTGATCGCTCAACATCATCAAACCAAATGTAAAAAAATCTTATGGATAAAGTCGGTTAGACGACGCAATTTTAAAGCATCAAAAATCTAGAAAACGATTGTCTTGAATCAAATTAGCTTATGCAAGAAAGCAACTTAACATTTCTTTTTGAGAAACGACTATCAATCTCATGCACAACATCAATAACTTAATAAAAGTAAAAAATATTAAATTTATGAGAATTATGAAGTGTAATAATAATGAAAAATAATATTTAAAAAAATCACTAACTTCAAAAAATATTTCAACACACTAACAATGAAAATATGTTATAGTTTGACCTTTATGTTTTGATCGACCACGAATCAGTAAGCTATCTTTCAAGTTAGGCACGTCGATACCATTTTCAACACAAAACTTGTGATTCTTATCAAAAAGATCATTTTGTCCACCCTCCCTAAATAATTAGAACTTGACCTTTACAACATGTACCATGTCTAAAGTATTCACAATATTTTGATGTTTCTCTTGCAAAACGGATGATAATCCATTTGTAATTTCCATCACTTTTTTCATCAAATACAAGGTGAATGTAAATTCAAAATTTTTCATTTGGTCAAGCAAACCTAAAGCTATACCTTTTTGCTATGAACTAGTCGCACCATCATGAATATTCCCAAGGACTTTCATTACTGCAGGCCGCATCGACAATTTTACGAATTACCGTATAATAATGAGTACCTCATCTTATGTTTTAGGTCTTGTAAGATTTATCTCTTGATGCAACCCTCATCCTGAAGAGATTTCATAATTTTTTTAATCGTGTCACCGTACGGTCATGTTGGCTTCGTCTGAGTGTATCTTTCCTTTTAAAGGAAGCTCCAACAATGTTCATAATTATGGATAAATAACTAAATAAATTTCCACAAAATGCTTTTGCAACAGTAACGACCACCAATTGAAGCTGGTGAGCGAAACAATGAACACAGCTAGCATAAGAATTCTTATTATGTATGAGCGACTTTAAACCGCATAATTATCCATTCATGTTTGAAGCCTTATCGTATATTTGTTCTCACATCTAGATATTGACATTCCATACTTTGCAAAAAAGTTGTCAATAACTTCTTTTAAAGTATATGATAAAGTATTTGCTACATGCTCAACTAAAAGAAACCTTTCGAGAATCTCTTTATGATTATCAACATATTTCACCATAATCGCTATCTGTTCTTTCACTGACTTATCACGGGATTCGTCAACCATGAGTGAGAAAACACAATCTTCAATATCCTTAATAATGGTAATTCTTACTTCTTCAGCACAAACATTCGATAATTCTTTTTGAATTTTGGAAGAAGTCATCTGATTGTTTCCTATAATATTGAAAAATAAATTTAATCATTTAACATAATCAAATTATTTTACTAGTAAATGTAAATCAATTAAATCATGTTAATAAAATATCTGGAGCATTAATATTTAGCACATGTGTAATCTCTTCATTATGCTCACAATCCCTTTGGAGTAACTGAAAAAATTGCCTCTACTCAGTGAATCATTCGACCCATCATAACCACGGAAGCCTAATCCTTATTCGAGTAAGAATCAGATAGCATCCAAAATCATTGTCAATCGAGTACAATAAGCAACATCCATGTCTGAAAAATATTAAGTAAATATGTGCTCCACACTTTGTAGTTGGTTTTTGTATGCTTGATATTTTCTCGCTGCATAACTGTGGTCGCTACCAACATTTCCAACGTATTCTCCAAATCTAAACCTTGCATTCTTCCAATGATTGAATTCCATTTTTGTGAATACTTCTTGCCGCCTTGATACTTAGGCTTTAGTGATTTAAACAAATAACACGAAAGTAAAATTTCACATCTTTTGATATATTATACTCCAACCACACACAACCAATAAACCAAGTAGTTTGAAATTTTTTATTTTTATTTTCAATTTTTTGTGAGGAACTGTATGGCTCTTTGATTGACAAGAACCTTTAAGCACATATGCACGTCTCATTTCATCTCTAATATTGATTTTATATTCATCAATTAAAATCCTACACTATTGTAAATGGTATGCTTTATAAGCTTTAATACTTTTATTTAAAAGATATTTAAAATGCTTCAATTTTAACTCGATTAGACTCAATCCTTAATATTATATACTCTCCATGGTCTATAATATTTATCACATTTAGTTTTGACATACGAATTAAGAATATAATTATTATGTCTCAATTTATTAAGACTTTTATAAATTATAATTTTTTAATTTGTGTTATTATATCTTTTCAATAAATTATAAGGCATATATTTGAAAGAAAAAAATAGTAATAATGATTTGTTAATATTGTAAAGTGATAAATATTATGAATCAAATTAATTTTCAAATGCGACAAATATTATGAACACATACATAACATCCAAACTAAAATTGAAAGAGAATTGAACAACTAAAGAATTAATTTTTTTAATTATCATTGATACTAAATGAAAAAGAGTTTATATTTGTTGGAATATTGATACCAATTGTTGAAGATATCGTATCCATTGTTGTAATCGGTTCGTGATCGAATTGATATGTGCCGATGAATCGAAACCATCCGGTAGATATTTTAGTTATAACAATATAGCAAAATAAATAAATAAATAATACAACACATTTACGTGGTTCGACATTAAAGTGTACATCGACGGGCGAAATAATCGAGTCGTCCACTAATCATCAAAAGGAGTATAAAATCGGTGGAAATTCAACAAATAGAAAATATCTCTATTAAATATACTCTTAAAAAACAAAATCAAAAATTCTTTAACTTTGTACAAAAAATTACCCAAAAAAAATTAGGATATCACACACCATTCATTCTCTTATTCATATTAAGGTTTAATCTATATTATGTGTTCGGTTTTTATATCTATTTTAAAAGATGAATAAGATAGGATATTTATAGTGAATAATAAATTTAAATAGCATTAGGAGTATTAATTCTAATTGAATTATATATTTTTTAATTAGCTAATGATAATAAAATTATCCTTCACCTGATGTTTAGGATATTGAAACAATATTTAAATGCACTTTAAGCTTTATTACTACTACTATAATTATAATTATGTGTTTATTATAATAACTTCTACAACACCATTTCCTACTCTTTTTTTTCTTTTTGTCCATTTCTAAATTTATCTTCTCTTTTCTCTCTCAAAACTTCATCAACTTGCTAGCTGTTAAAGCCATGTGTTTGCCCCACTTCTCATTTTTCCATTAGTCTGCTTATTTGTCTTCAACTCTCCAAACCTTTTCCCTCTCTCCAAACACAAAAATTAACAAAAATGCTAAACATTTTTTTCCATAATTAATTATATCCAAATACAAAGTTTCTCACATGGTAATAACTAACTAACTAACTTTTTGTATTATCATTAATTAATTAGTGTAACACCAGAACAGTTACTCTCATTTCTACCTACTAAATAGTAATACAAAAAAAGTTTAGTATATTATAAATATTAAATGTACAATTTAAGATTTGTTGGTTTAATTGTAATGTTTTACAGGCATGGGAAAAGTAGGACAAAGAGAAAAGCAAAATTAGTTTGTAAGAGATATTATAATGCCAGTTCCTCTTGCTCCTTATCCAACTCCTTCTGCTCCTTATACACCTCCTCCTGCTAATGGTATTTTTTCTACTTTTTAATTTCTTTAATATAGTTTTAAAGATAGATTGTCTCATTAATTATTTTGGATTTTATTTTTAAGTTTTAATTTATTATCTACATTGGTCCTAATACATTTAACATTAAGATAATAAGAGTGTTATACGAAGGTGAAAACATCTTAATACTTTTGATTAATTTCAGAGGATAATGGTATTTTTTCGCAAAATAAACGCGATTTTATTAAGAATTTTTCTAAAAAATGCCAGAAATACATTAAAAATAGTTGTACAAGCATGAGCATACATTAAGGCTAGGGTAGGCTAGAGCCAGGGCTGAGCTTGGAGAGTCGCTGGAGGTCCGGTGAAGACGCGGTGGAGTTTGAGCAGTGGCAGCTCACATTTAGCCCGGGCTAAGAAGAAGAAGAAGGAGGCTGTTGTTTTTCTAGGTTAAAAAACGGTTTCATTTTTCTTTAATTGTAAAGGGCCTCTTTTAACTCCTTTAACCCAACTACTTAGGCCCTAATTGGTTTTTAAAAGCCAACTAAAATTCCCACTGTTGCTCCGCAGTCCAATTTTGTTTAAATGAAAATTCCTTAACATTTTTTCAATTTTCAAATCAATCTCTAAATTTTCCATAATGTCTCTAATTATCACTAATCAACAAAATTTAATTTGAAAATACAAAATTCTTTTTTTAATTCTTTAACCTAATTTTTCATTTTTTAAAATCTGAATATCTCTAATTTTAAATCTTTTAAAATCAAACTTCAATCTTCAATAAAAAAATTACAGATTCTAATAACTTTCAGTAAATTTCTCTTTTTATGTTTTTTATTTAATTTATACATGTTATTATAATTCATATGTTTATGCAATAAATATATTCGATTTTATTTTTAGATTATTTAAATGAATTTAATAAAATAATTAACATAATTGGTCAGAGTACAACAAGTAATTTTTTTTAATAATTGTCGTTTTGTTTTGTTTTGTTGATAATTGCTTTGTTTTATTGATAATTGATCTTATTTTGTCAATGAATAATTATTATTTTGTTGATATTTGATGAATTGTTTATTTTATTTGTGAATTTTTTTGATAAATGAATTTATGAAAACTAATTAAAATAAATAAATTTAGGTTATGAATAATTTTGTAGTTAGAACATCAAAATGTGTCAATTCTTGTGATGAAAGGGTAATTTGGCCATATTTTCAGGATAGAAGGATGTCGTATTGATTTTTAGAGAGATATCTTAATATGTTATATTGAGAGACATAGTTTTGTGGAAATTGACAATCAATTTATTTTATAACGCTTTTAATTCAAATATTACAATTTCATCATTGTGATTAATAGTAATACAAAAATAATTATAATTTTTACCATTATTTTTTGTTAATATAAATAATATTCATATATTTGTTATTTACTTATTTTATAGCCCGGGCTGAAAAGCAATTCTGGATCCGCCACTGAGAGCAACATATATAGATTCATGTTTATTATGTTCTGATTACTTGATATTGCTGGATGAGTACATAAATTCTATGTTTTTTGTTAGCAGCCGCACAGAGTCAGCTCGTGTGTTCTGGATGTCGAAACCTTTTACTGTACCCTGTTGGAGCAACCTCTGTATGCTGTGCTGTATGCAATGCAGTTACAGCCGTGCCGCCTCCTGGTATAGTTCATTTTGTTTTCTCTGCTTAACACTCTTGATAGAATTTTTGATCACTAGTTCAATGTGATTCATGAGCTTAAATTGACAAATAAACGCGTTAAAAGACTCACGACCACTCATTCTAATGATATTTACATTTCTCGTTCATCCATGTTGCACGCAAACTTGTGGAGTTCTAGTTTTGGCGTTTTATTTTTCTTTTCGTAAATAATTTTGAAACTAATAATTTATTTTTGTAAAATATGTGATTCCGATTGTTTTGTATTTCATTGCTTCCGTGCTACATTGGTATTGATCGTTGTGTTGAATCTCGAATAGGCACGGAAATGGCGCAGTTGGTATGCGGGGGGTGTCACACTTTACTAATGTACATCCGCGGAGCAACAAGTGTGCAATGTTCTTGTTGTCACACAGTTAATCTAGCCATGGAAGGTAATGGCATTACATTCTAAATATGGTTAACATTGCTTCATCTGTAGATGGAATAAGGTACAATTTAAGCTATATTATTACAGCAAATCAAGTGGCACATGTCAATTGTGGGAACTGCAGAATGCTATTGATGTATCAGTATGGAGCTCGATCTGTAAAATGTGCTGTTTGCAGTTTTGTGACATCAATTGGGGTCAGTTTATAATCTGCTTTATTTTTTACTTTCGGATGAAATTTAGGACATAGTGCATTACGATCTATAAGCATAAATGGATCGGAAGCCAACGAAAAATATGAATATGCAAAAAGTAGTTCTAAAAACAACAATTAGTTAAGCTTGAGAGCATGTTCTATGATTATAGGTAACTGATATAAAGCTTTTATGTTTCATTAAATGTATGTTATCAAAACAACAAGCTGAGATTACCAATCAGTACCGAAGTTTTCTTTTGAATTCGAGGTCTCAAGCTCGAACTTCAAAACGAGTCAATTAAACAAAAAAAAATGCCTAGTTTTAAATCTCCTTGGTATTATTTAGACAAACATAGATAAAGTTACTAGGACGATATGCTGCACTAAAGCTTCTAGAGTCCTACCGTTACAGCATTTTGTTTATAAAAATCAAAAATAATAATGTTTTGTTGTTTTCCGTTTGGATATTTCCCATTTTAGCATTTTCATTAGTCTTTCACATAGACCTAAAGGTCCCCTAATTTACATTGCCGTAAACCGTGGTGTTGCTGGATGCAGGCTTCGACAAGCGCTACCGAACAGAAGTTCAACAGCTAAAACATTAGAAGCCTAAGTTGGTGACTGCAGATTTTAAAGCTTCAGTTTTGGATATTATTACAGTATCTTTAATGACTTAAGTCACATGTATAGAGTTATTTTTTTCACCCCTTTGTGTAACCTTTTTTAATTATTGTCTTTTAATTATGAATAAGCAGTTTTGCTAATTTAAAATAAAGTAAAGTGAGTGGTGAGTGCATCTAGAAAACTTTGAGATTGGATGAATAAACTTTAATTTGTTTTTAGTTTGACAAGTAAGCATCAAGTACACGAGAAAGAGTTGTCCCATTGCTATCTTATTTTGCTTGAATTGTTTCTATGGTCTAAATACAAACCACCTCTTTAATGTCATTTTGTAGAGTTAAAATTTTGGTGGATGAAAATAACATAACCAACCAAACAGATATTTCAAGAAAGATGCAATGCAAGATTTTTAATAGAAGCAAACTTATCTAAGTGGTGGTTAAATATAATTATATAAAATTATTAAGATTCAAAACCGTTTCCTAGAGGCGGAATCAGCGGAGCATGGTGGGGCGTCCACCCCACACCCCCCTTGGGCGAGAAGTCGAGGATTTATGCCCAGTGCCTAGTTATGGTTCCGTATTAGAAATTAATTGATAGGAATACTTGATTATAAATGGATTAATATGTAGTAACTCACATGTATGTGAATGTGACTATGACCTAATAACTAGTACTAACTAATAGGTGCCGATAAAAAAAACTTAATAAATACTAATATATTATAACTCAAATGGTGTAATGTTGTTAGTACAATTCCTTACACACAACACAAGTTCCTTAAAAACTAATAGATAAATGAGCCCTCACATATATAATATATGTCTATTTTGTAATTTTAGCAATGTAAAATTATCTTAACATTTCGCACTACGTGACCGCACAGTTTCAAATTAGAATTGTAGTTTTTAATTTTTTTAATGTTTAGGGCCAAAACGATGTGGTTGTGACATTTTATTTTTTAAATTGATAGCCAAAATTCACTTGACTATTTTCTCATTATTCATAATTTTAATAATTTGATTGCACATAAAGTCTATATTAATACTTTCCTCTAACTTCCTACTTTTTTTCTTGTATATATATGACCAATTTCTTTTTCTTTGGTGATGTCATTTCATCAAATATTTCACCATATCACATGATATTTATGATGTAGATTTTCGTATTGATGTGATGTTTATTATAAATAGAAAGTGGTCCAAATTCTTCCCATTAATCATAAAGTTGATAAATCTGTAGTTATTGTTTTAAAAGATTTGTTGTACATGAGAGAAAAAAGGGTTAATTTTGGCTATGAATTACTTGTCTTGTTTTCATTGGTTTGAGGGTTTCAATAATGTTCAAAAAGAAAAGTGCACAATTTTGGATACTATTACAAGTCAATTTCGTGCATCGTCCCGTCTGTGCTTATAAGACAATGCCGGAGAAGCATATTCTTTTCTATGCTAAATTGAAATACCCAACAAATGCTATGTCACAAAGGCCAACATCTTCTTTATGCTAAAACAATATGCAACATTATTATTTAGGTTAATAATTACTCACCGTTCTTGATTTTTTTACTTTTCTATCACCAAATTTTTTTGAATTTTAGTTTGTTTTATAAACAAAAATCTCAAAAAACTAAGACAACGTTTGAAGTGAGATAATGATGGCAATAATGTAATGTCATCATTGAAATCTCCACACATTTATTATAATATTGTTATTATTTTAATGATATGTTATAATGTGTATATGTATGACATGATAGACTAAATCTATTTTTTTTTTTCAAAATGAAGTATAGAGCTGATGATAAGTTCAAATCAAAGCTATGAATAATAAAATTCTTTTAGGGTGAGAAAAACCACAAATATCTTTTCGAGTGAGATAATACCACAAGTATTTAATTGGAACCTCAACTCGACATTGTCATGTCTTGAGTTTAACGAGTCAAAATATGTTATTCGAGTGGTTTGAAGACTACAACTGATAGAGATAAACAATTGAAATGGTGAAAAATCCAATACTTAAATATCGTGTCAAGGATGAATGAAAAAGTGGTAAAAAGTCCAGATATAATTTAATAGTTATTAGTGAACCCAAAAACAGCAGAGAGTGATACTCAGGATCAAATTTTCACAGCTTCTGAATGACTGAATGCATTTAGATATTCTAGTCTTTGGAATGTTAGAGAACTATGAAGAGTGAAATGCTCGCAAATAATGAACAGGATTAATACATACATGAATTCACAAGAGAGCTACTACATGTCCTACACCCCATTCAAGCTACTTACTTATGGACCGTGGTGTATGTTAAGCTGAAATCAGCAGACACAAAAGAAGAGTCGGAATGAAGAGTAAAGGGAAGTTCAAAACAATCCGCATACTAGACTAGATTGATCTCACTTTTAGTTCCGTGAATGTGCAACAATGCTTACTCATCACCCATGGCCAACTCCAAGGCATAATCATCTCTTTCCTGTGACATTGAAGCGTTCAGAAGTAAGATAAAAGAAATGCAACTAAGAATCTGCTCATCTTATTTTCATATATTAATGTTAAAATCATAGTATAATTTGAGAATGCAGGACTTACAATCGGTCCTCGGGCAAAATATCTTCCAAACTGAAGCCAATACACCTGTGCACAGAAAATTTCATCACGATCTAATGATCTATCATTCAACGCAAGCAAACAGAAATTCTCTACCGACTCCATTACATTGGAAAAATGTTATATTCTCATTCTGTTTTTGTCCTCTCTTTCTATCTTTGATCCACACAATCTTTCGTTGCATTCTAGTGTATAAAACTAATCTTTTGACCTTTAAATCATGATCCAAATATTGTTTGTATTTAATATTTTGTGCATGTAAAATTCTTCCTAAAAAAAGTTGAATTAAATGTTAGAAGTTACCTCATCCTCATCTTGTGTTTCTACTTCGAGATCAGAAGATGGGTAACCTACACAAAGAAGTGCATATCCCTGCAATTCAAATTAAACAAACATGAATTCACACAGGTTCGAAAACTATGGTGAATGAAAAATTCATCACACAATCACAAGCTCAAAACCAGGTTAGAACTTTCACATAATGCGGTATAAACATAAATTATGTACTAAAAATATTTTAAGGCATTCAAAGAACTGTATCTTGACTGCATCAACCAACTAGCAAACTCCAGCTTTTAAGCCAAGGCTCAAAAGGCTAAGCATATTATTTCTTTAGAAGTCCCTCGTACGTTGGTTAACTTTGCCTACCACTTTTTTTTTTTTTTTTTATCAAGGATATCAAATAAATGAGAGATATTGATTACATTGTAGCATGTCCTGTTGAGAAATGTATTCAGATCATCACAACTTCTAATTTTCGGAACTCTGTCGTCCATCAAACGAAACTTTAGCTAGCAGCCTAATGAAATGAATGAGGCATTTTAAATTTTTCTAGTCATGCTATCAATACATAACATGTTTCAGAAGCTCAAAACAAGAACTTTCAGAAAGGAGTTTATTGTTCATCTGACCAATAAAAGAATCTTAACATGATGGTAAGAGAGAAAGAAAGCTCATGCCTTGGATTTAAGCTCAGCCGATATCCCTAACGCTTCAGGTTGTCTAATTTCTCCAGATTTTACACGTACAGCACAGCTAGTACAACAACCTGCCAGTACAGGAATCAATTCATGAATCACAACAATTTCAACCCACAAAACAATTACATCAAAAGAGACCAAAACGAAGACTTCACTATATTAAATTCTCTCAAAAACCATGTCACTTGTTCTTTGGATTGAATTCAAATTTCAAAAGAATTGAACTTTAACAACAATAATTTCCAAAAATGAGAATTGACCCAAAACAATATTTCAATTCATATTGAAGCCTTTCATATTTAGCTTTATCCGGAACCATAATTGGATAATGCATTATTTGTATATAAAATCATAATCTTTAGCTTTTTTTTCCCCCCGATTTAAGCACATTATTTAAAACCCGGCATAAAGAATCTCAACTTTTCATTTTCTGGCATAAAAAACCGAAACTTTTATTTGAATTTTACAATCCAAATGTCTAATCATATGTTATTTTAGTCATCCAAAACTGCCAAAACGATATTATTTTCTACGGAAAAAACGCCTTAAATATTGGGTGCCAAGTTCTGAATTATGTGCTTAAATCGCAAAAAACACGAAAAGATAATAAAATGATGTAATATGAAGAAAAGTGAGAATTACAATACCGTGCCTGCAAGCAAATGGAAGTGTAATATTGTATGATTCACCAGTATGCAATATGTATTGGTCCTGCATTTCCATACAGCAATTCAACCAATTAAAACAGCTATTGCAACATTCACAAATTTAAAACACTAAATTATTATAAGTACCTCAGGAACAAGAAACTCATGAGAGACACCTCGTTGTCTGTCATGAACGGTGACTTTATGGACGGGAATTGAAGGAGACTGATCACTGGTTTTTCCGGTCACTTCCACCTCCGTCTGCAGCTCCGACACCGTTTTGAGGCGACATTTGACGGATGTTTTACTAGTAGGAGATAAAATGTGGCGGGGAGTTGACGGTTTTCGGTTGAGTAAAGTGCAGACATTGCGAGAAATGATAAGGTCTGTAGACATGGTTGGAACTGAATACTTCGGTCTATTTCTTATTATTTTTTAATTTATTGTAATGAATAACTGTAGACCAGATTATGTTCAAGCTTGGCCCATCATAAGAATACAATGAAGGACATTTTTAAAAATTGGCAGCTTCAGTATTTTATCTTATATAATAATATTATAAATTTTTTAATTTATAATTATAACATTAAGTAAAACAATTTATAAATCAATTTCTTGAAACTTTTTTTTTTGTGTGTGAATTTGTAATGAAAATATGCTGTAGACTAAAATTTAATAAAAAAAATGGTACTAAGGACACGGTATTGTAAATTTGAAGTGGACTTATTTGTTTTTAAAACGCAAATTTAAAAATTTAATTGAGTCAAGTGACTTATTTAACTCGGCAAATTCAAATTTTAAGTTTAATTGACTCAAAAAATCCAAACGAACTTATTTAATTCCGAAAAACCAATTTATAGATCGCATTGACCCTTTGTTCTCAGTAAAACTGTGACTCATTTGCTATGCTAATTTTTTTAATCATTTATCTACTATTATTATCACTTTAGATTTGAAAACCCTATCCAAAATAAAAAAAGGTGGCGATTCAGCACATCTTTTTAAAGACTATGAATTCGAATTGGTGACTACTATTTTATTCAATGTGAATATGAACCGAAAATTAGAGTATATTTGGTTCAGAACATTCATATTCTACACATGAAATAGATTGTTATAGATTGCCAATTTTAATTACCATCCTCTAATCATATAAACTATTTTAATGTATTTTATACTATGAGTTAGCATTCTTGCATATATTTTGCATATAATTAGAGTATATTTTCTGATTTTGTGGGTTAAGACTTTAGAAGCTAATAGAGAGTACTAGACTACTAGTCGCTAGGAACGCTACTTGTCAATGTAAGGAAGGCATAGGAATTGCATGCATGCCACGTGGAAGCAGTCGGTGGGTAGCTTCAATCTATATTTTGGCGGGTGCTTCTCCTGTCTGTAAACAGAAGTGTAAGTCTACTACGAAGTCCAAATAGTTAGTAGAGAATGCTATCAGCAAAGGAAAAACTCAGCAATATGGCCAGTGCTGCCAAAGAGCACTTAACCATCTGCCAGGCTAAAGTTGAAGAAAAGGTATGAATTCTACTTGTTTTTTGGTGTTACTTGGTTCACATGTCAATTCAAAGAGTAAACTGATATTTAAAATTTAAATCACTATCATTATTGAGAAACTTTTGCAGGTCGAGAAAGCAACAGCTAGAACACATGAGCAAAAGAAGATAGCAAAGGAACGTAGGAAGGCAAAAGAAGCTCAGGCCAAGATGGAGCTGCATCAAGCCAAAGCCAAACATGCTGCTGACAAGTTAAGACACCACCACTTGCCTGTGGTAGGGACTCAATATGGCTACACCCAGCCCCCTGCTGCGAACCGGCCTGTCGGAACCACAGCCACCATGGCTGGTACTGCGGTTCCTACTTACCCTCTTGGAGGCCACCCTCCTGGAACTTATGTTTAGATACCCTGCTACTATGATTTGAATATTCCATGCATGTAAATCTGATTTTCTGAATAAATTAGTCTTAAGTTTATAATAAAACAAGACTTGTTGTACACCACAGATGTTAAAACAGAAGCCCCCACTCACTCAGAATGCAATCATTATACCCAAACCAATCTACCTTGATGTTCTACACACTGTTGGATTCTTCCATCATTGGAAATTACCTGATTCTTGATTTTAGCTGCTCGGATATTATACTTATATTGAAACTTTGGCAATGGTTTATCAGCATTCGGCAATGTCTCTGCTGAAACCTCTTCAAGAAACTCGTCTGCTACATCTCCATCTTCGTCTATCTTAAGCCGCTTTGCATACCATCTTAGGCCCTGTAATGTATAAGGAGACATAAGAAAGAATAATACAAGGAAAATGTGAAACAAACAACAATTACTTTTTTGCATAATGTGTCAGTAAATGAAATCAGAAGCAAAATACTGCAGGATAAATTAAGCTATTTACTTCACCCAGTTGATAGTGTGGACAGAAGTTGTAGCTCAAACTTGAAAATGCATTTATGTATCAATTTCTATCCAGAATTTAATAAGCAATTAACAATAGAAGTTAAAAAATCAAGAGAAAAACTGATAAAGATATTAGTTCTGGTGTTGAATGCCTGTTTATCAAGCCCTTGAAACTTCCTTCAGGACAAAATTAATGCATGAACTCCAGAAACAAGACCAAAAGATGCATCGAAAAGCTTATGGTTACATTCGACTCCCTGTTTATCCCAAAGTTGCTTACTATAGATCTCAAACATCCTGCAATTTTAACAGCGACTCTTGTTAATCCTGAAGATACGGAATTTACAATTCCTTAACAAGAATGGAAAAGGACTGATGGGCTGGCTTTCTCAAAAGGTTTCTGGAGAGCAGATTGGCAGAGATCAGAAGCTTGCCTCTAGCTTCTACAGTCTATAATCAGGGCAAGTTATAAACTTACAAGTGTTTCAGAATGAAAAAGCTGGGGTGAAGAAAATTATGAATAGAATTGATGTGTATAATTTGAAGACCAGCTCTATTTGCTAGAGGGATTCTTTTTTTCATGTTGCAAATTTTCAACAGCCTTAGTTGAAAAAACTTGAAGTTGATTCTGCTATTTGAGAAATTGCATTTTAATTTTGAAGTGGTTCTGAAAACTAGATGGAGATGAAGATCATGCAGAAACTAGCAATTGCTGAAACTTATAAATCCTAGAGACCACTAAAGCTAACATATTCACAAACAAACAATTTCAGCCATGTTCTTTAGCATAATAATAAAGTCAGGGAGAAAAGTTAAACAGTCTGTATAACCTGTCCAAACATGAAAACTGCACTGAAAATGACAGGGAGAACGTGGAAGCAATTTGAAATGCTGGAGTGGAAGCGAGAGACCAGGGAAAATCTAGGAAAACAATACCATGCCATAATAACTAGAAAAGCAGTAAAAATCTTTTAAAATGATATCTTGTTGACACCAAATAGCTGCAAATAGAAATATCTTGTCAACTGCCTTTTTCCTCCTAGAAAAACTGAATTTAGTAGATATTACTTCTCTTTATTTCACAGGCACACCACTATTTGCCGGCTATAAGATAAAATAAATAACTAAAGAGAGGGAGAGATAGGGAGAAGAGCTTGCCAACAAATCAATAGTGTAAACCAAATTGAGCATCTTAAACAAACAAAACCAGGGGCTTCTTGAAAATCTTAAATTTCCAAATGAATTTGGCTAGAAAATTGGCGAAGGATGAGAAAAACAAACTGGAGAGACAGAACTCTAAAGAACGTAACAAAACTCTCCAGTCCAAAGCTTACAGGAAAAATGCAGAAGACAAAAAATAGTTCAATAAACAGAATAAAGAAAAGAATGAAATAGTTATAGTGACATCCAATGTCTCTAACAAATCAATTTACAAGAAAACAAAAAAATTCCACGTATCTACATTGCACTGGTCAAGAAGTGGTGTCTACTGAATTTAATGCACAAAAGTGCACCATTGTTTTAGATTCTGATAACTAGTGTTGCATATAAGTGTCATCACACTGCATATTCATATGTTTCTACCTGTTAGGAAAGATGTATATAGTAATATCAATATAAATCGCATCTATTATATTCACATCTATTATTGAAAGCACCACAACATAGAAGACAAGTCTAGGAAATGAACTTAGAGCAGCCACCTGAAGGCGACCATAGACAACTAAAAGATTTTAATCAAGCAACATGTTTAAATTTTGAATACAATGGCAGGATTTCAAAATTAATTTCTAATTAATATGATGATCTTTTGAGTTTTGTGCAGTGGGCTACAGAAATGGCTCAGTAAGGAGAGATTTTCTATCTATAACCTTTCCTGGCATAGTATTTTTAATGTCCATACTTCTCTCAGCCAAAGTAACCTTAAGATATCACCTTAAAGAAGCTTATTGACAGCATTTTTCTTCCTATCAACATTCTCCATAGATTTCATTTGGGACTTTCAAGTCATCAAGTTATTTTAATCCTTGTCCCATTCTCTCTAAGGGAAAATATCAGTTTACATCTACATCCTTCCTCTACTGCTTCTAAATATGCAATTTAGATTCAAGTAATAATAACTACTTTCATGCACTCTCTATTTCTTCCTTGTTCATTACTCATGCCTGAATTTACCCTTTCTTGATGAATACTCCATCTAGCATCTCCAACTTGAAGCAGATTACTGAATTTATGTCTCACTCACTCCCACCCATACATGGCCTTTTTTCCCTTCTGTCCATTTCTTGACACTGGTCCTACCTTTGCCCCAAGACATTGCAATCTACTACTACATGTTTCTCTTGTGCTTAAGAATCCTTGCTTGTGCTGTTGTGCATCGCATAACTGCCACACTGCCTCCTCTTGCAGAACTCGACAGTATTTTTAACATGAAGCAGACAAACATATCTCACTCAAAACAATGAAGATTGTCAAAATGGGTTTGATTTACATTCAGCGGATGTTTATCGTTCAAATCTGATTATTTTTTCCCATAGTAATCGATTAACTAATAGAACTGATCAAGCACTAAATGCAGGTGAGAACCCAGTAAATAGGCTTTTTGCAAAATAACGGTAGGTGCTGGAAAATGGGAGCCAGACAAAAAGTGACGTGTATAATTGATAGGACAAAAGAAATGAAAGAAAATGACTCGCAAATAAGTTCCCGGACAATCATGAAGCACAGGTTCCCAAGTGCTGCAAAAAGCTTCACAAATTCTCTTCAAGCATAAATTGGAAGTCGTGCATGTTCATGATTGGTGATTCTCCAAACCTCCATGGGGCATTCAAACACCTAAATCCCCAATTGTGTTATATTTAATGTAGGGAGATCATTTTCTTAAAGTACTGTACATTCAGCCACTAACATGAAATGGATCCACCATGAAAGTAAGACGTGAGAATGGTGTACATACATCTGGTGCAAGCAAGTTATTTCGTTATAATTGTCTCAAACAAGTCAAGAATGTAGCAATATTGATGCCTTGACTATAAAAATACCACACAACTTTCTAGTAATTGAAATAAAAAAGAAGTTAAACAATACCACACAGCTTTGACAATCCTTTTAGTTTTCCAGTAGTTCTAGAAAAAATAAAATTACCACACAACATTGACTTATAATTATCTAGAAACCAAATTGGTGCTTCCCCAACATAAACCACTGCAGGATGGTATCCCTCAAAGTTTTTCTTTGAAGATAGCTCATCATCCTCCCAAGAGAAGAGAAGATTAGAGATCTTAAGCGACTAGCTTGTATTAACTGCCTAATGCAAATACAGACAATCAGTCTCTCTAATGTAATGAATTCTTTCTGCCAAAATTTCATAAGAAATGCAAACTGAATTTGATTTCATGCCAAAAGTTAAGCTACTAAGGGACATGTACACTAGTAAGCAAATTCGTCTGTACTGTGCATGTGTGTGCGCATGCTCGCCACCTTCTGAGAGAAGATGAATCTTATTAATACACAATGACATTCAACATGTTAACCAGACTATTCAAAATGTATGCATCAATGTACCCAAGCAACAACCAAGAACTGTTGCAAGATGAGCTGCAATATAATTGAAGAGTAAAAGTATAGCATTGATTTTGGAAGCCACTCGAACAGACCAAAGCCAATTCAGGCAATCATAATAAAGAAGTATAAAGTCTATAATGGTGCAATAGAATCAAAGGCGCACGAGACGCTCGCCTAGGCACAAAGGAGAGGTGAATGACAAAAAGATCCTCTAAACATCTAACGCAGCGCGTCTTCAATCAGGCAACACCTTTTAGAGCCTACACAATGATATTTTGAAAAAGGAGAGGTGCTAGATTAATAAAGAGTTCATTTAGTCTTTTGTTTTAGTAATCTAAACCATTTAACAAAGTATAAACTTTTTAGATAAGAAAGGTAGATTTTGTATTCTAAATAATAGTCTATTTTGAATGAAAAGGTCGTAACAGTTTTAAATAAATTAAGCTAGATTTTAGTTTTCTTCTAAATAATAACACATTTTCTAGGAATTTAAGTTTTATAAGGAAGCGCAAAAGTCTTTTAGAAATTTAAGTTATCTTGAAATTCCTAAGATCTTTTTGGTTCTCTTATAAAAAAATAAGAAATTTATTTTCATCTCTAACTCTTCATAAGTGGTTATAACTTATAAGAAATTTGCACTTCATTCTCGCCAGTGCTTTTTTGCGCCTTGAGGCTTGCGTTTATGGCAATACAAAGATGCATCACCTTAGTATCACCTAGCGATTTTAGTTACCTTTTAATGGTGTAGCACAAAAAACAAAATTTAATCAGGAAAGAAAGTGAAGCTTCCTCATCGCTAAATATTAACACGATCAAACAGCCTACGGTCTGCATAATCTATGTTATTAGTGGTAATTGCAGATGTGCATATACTTTAAGTTATTAGATTACCTAAGAAGCACAAAATTGGATGGAACTTCAAAGTAAGAGCACAAGCACTCTTGCTATCAATCTAGGAAAAAGAATCTGCACGAAAGAATTCATCATTCCCTGTAATTCCCCGTATACAGTGACCTTTTAAAACACTATTAAGGGCAGTCCTTGATTATTTCTCTCACTCTTCTAGATTTCGTTTTGCACCTTTAATGCTATTGCTTCTCACTACTTATAAATGCTATTACTATAAATAGATAAAAGGACTACAGAATCAATTTCAAAAATTATCACTCTACTCTCAAAAACAACTAATTAATTAGAAGCATCCTAACTACTTAAACAAGCAATCACTAAAATTTCCTACACTGAACAATCATACACATCATCTAATTCAGATGCACTCACATAATTCAGAACAAGAGGCTATAAATAAATAAGCAAAACTGAGAGAAAATAACCTGGACGCCGCCATCGCCGGAGGTAGAGGGAACGAGCAGAGGGCCAAGCTGGGGGCGGTCGACGGCGACCTGAACTGGAACACTAAGGCCTTTACGGGGAAGACCTGATTCTTGATAATTAGAAGAAAATCGTTGCTGATGATTATGATTATGATTAGGATCGTTGTGTTCTTCTTCTTGTTGTTGATGCTCTTTCACAAATCCAAGAAATCCAGCGATTCTCCTGAAGAATCGCATTGCATCACCCAATTTATTAGCTTCAAACACAAGATTCAACTAATATAAGTCAAATTTACGAGGATTATGCGATGATTTGTTTTAAAAGATAGCGAGGTCAATTTAATTGTAGGAGAAAGACGCAATGAAAAAGTGAAATTCCCAAAGGTATCGTGGTTGGGACTCGGGAGATGCTTCTTTTTACTTGAATGGTAAAGGTTACTTTAAAGTCCTTATGAATCATTATAATTGTTATCGAGTCCCTTTACTTTTTGATTTTTTAATAATTCCCTAATAGAATATGAATGTAAATGGAGTAAAGGGTCGATCCGGTCTCTTAACTTGCGATTCAGAAACAAATAATTTACTCGTTACTGTTTTGATCAATTAAGATCAATATTTTTATTTTTAGATCAATAAAAACAATACTCTTTATTTTTATGTCACTTATAGATAAATAAAATAAAGTCATCTCGATTTTCAAACGTGTTCCTGATGTCTAAATTTTATCCTTAATTGATCCGTAAATATGATTATTGTTCTTAATTGATAAAAATACTCAAAGCAAATTAGTTGACGGTAAATAACAAAAAATGTGTTGACCTTTCACTCAATACACATACAACTAAACTTTAAGAAACTTTACTTATCTCACAATAAATATAAAAATATATTTTCATTTTCAAAAAAAACTTGAAAATAAAAAAACATAAAAAAACAAAAATTATTTTCTAAAAAAACTGTATTTATATATTGTCATATCAAAAAAGAAAAAGAAAAATGTGTCCTTCGGTATAAAATTTAACAAGCAAAGAGTCAATTTGATCTCTAAATTTATAATTTCAAATCAAATAATTTATTTTCAGCCATTTTCAATCAGTTAAAGATAATATTTTTCTTTTTAAGGCAATCAAACGTTATTTACAGTGTATAATTTTATAAAAATAAAAAGTTTAGTGACCGAATCGGCATTTCTCCTAAAATTAACCATCATATAGAAAGGTGTATGTGCCGTACTCATTTGTTCATACAGACTCTCTCACATTTCAGAACAGCAAAAAAAATAAAGCAACAAAAATGGGAGATACGGAGTTTGAAATCGATAAAAATAGAAAAATGGTAGAAATCACTCTGAAAACCATCGGCCCCTTGCCTCCATCTCGCCTTCTTGTCCCCTCTCCCTTTAAAGTAAGTAGCAATCTCTTCTCCATTTGTATTTTTGTGTTGATTGTTTATGATACGACGTTGTTTTGAATCGCAAATAATTGTGGATGTTTAGGTTTGCGATCTGAGAAAGTTGATTGCGGAAAATCATGATTTACCGATTGAGAATTTGAGGCTTATCTTCCGTGGCAATGTACTGCTTGATAGAAGATATGACGATGATGATGATATACAACTTCAATTCAATAATTCCGGTATTGTTTTTTTCTATTTATTTTTAAATTTAATTGTATTTTGTGTTGCAATTCAGTTATTTTCATTTTTAATGTTTCTTTTAATAGTAATTTAGTTGGTGATATAGCTCAAAGTTTCACATGACTAGAATCTACTTTCATTTGATTCCAACTAGCTTGGGGGCTAAGGTTAGGTTGAGTTGAGTTGTGACTTGCTAGAGTTTAGGTTACAAAATTACTTCATTCATGAGTCAATAGAAGATTTTTGTTTGATAGGTAGTACGGACACTTCATTCGCTCAACGTTTTCTGTCTCAGAAAATTTGTCGGAAATTTTTATACTGTTTCTCCGTTTCCGTGTCCGTGCTACCTAGAAAGTCACTTACTTTATTAGAATATGCTTCATCATGTGGTTGAGGTTGTGAGTGCTGCAAGTAGGTTTATGATAGACATATGACAATGCTAGTGGTCTTAGTTTTTATAGCTAAGGGAATGCTTTTAAGCTTGGACTTGACCTGCATTAACATGATATGTATCATGTGCCTTCGCATCCAACAGTACTTCTTTGCAGAGTTTAAATGTTAAGCAACCTGCTATAAGACCGCTTATAATATGTTTTTGTTTATTGAGGACATGGGAATTATATTTTTTTTTTTTTGGTTGTGGTGTGTAGAGCCTCATATTAATACATTTATGGATTAACCTGGATACAACAGAATTAGACATGTTGATATCATTGTTTATCATTCTCATAGTTGTTTGTGTATTATATGATAGATAGGGAGAGTGTAGGGTTGCAAGCAAGTACTTTTGAAGTATCTTTATACACAGTGGTCAAAAATCAAGATTGATCTTCTGACTCATTCTAATAGATTTCTTTAATTTGCTATTCTTCAACATAGAAAATTTCTTTTGTCTAGATTTGCCATATTGTATAGGTCTTATATATTCTTTTGCTATGGGGGTAAAAAATGAATACATATTTGCATGTGGAACATTATAATTCCTGAATTGAAAATACGGGAATATGGATCCAAAATAGGACTCGGGTACTTCGGTACATATGAGTATTTGGATATGTTGTAGAAAAAAGTTAATTTGGATAAAATTCTATAATAATTATTATTTTTGAACATCCAAAAACATTAACCAAATGCAACATATAACAATTCTCAAAACCTAAAAACCATGATGTTATATTTTCATCCTTGAAAAACAGTAATAATAGTATTATATTTGAATCCTCCAAGCCCAAGTAGTTAATTATTTAATATTCAGTTGAATATTAAAGAATTATAGCTTTTTTTGATGAAGGAACGATGAATAGCAGTCAACACCTTTCAACTAATTATCTTCCATTCCATCTAGTATTTCAGTCTCTCAATCCATCTACTTATCTTATCTATCTACCCCTTTTTTTTTCTCCACAAAGAAAAGAATGAGTGAGTGAAAATCTGGCAAGGGTCATCTGCATTACCAATGTCTAAACTATGTTTCTCTATTGTGAAAAGGGAAGTTTAATGATGATAAAGCTATATAGTGAAAAAGGGACAGTAGGTAAATGAAGTCGTCTTTTGATGGCTTTTGGCTGCCAAGAACAAGTTTATTGAAGTCATTCATGATTATAGAGTTCTACGTAATTGATAAGTTTTCATTACCGTATTCAAGCTTTTGCATGTTTTCAGTAAAATGTTGTTAAGTGCTTAAGTACTAAAAATAAACAACTGTTATTAAGTTAAGCACATCTCATATGGCTTCTGCTAAGTCTTCTATGGTGGCCTGGTCTTTGTTTTCTGAAGAATTTGTATTTTATTTGTGTTTGCAGATTCACTAATTGTTGCTGTCAAACCAAAGCCACCAGCTAAACATCTTCATGATGGATTTGATTTGGATGATGATCAACTGGTAGAATGCAATTTTTACTGGTATTAAGATATTTCAGAAACTGGTTATAAAATGCAAATCATTTCTTAAGCAAAGTCTTTCTCTCTTTAAATATCAGAAGTTTCAGCTTCCGCAGTCGACTAATCGTTGGAAAAGGAGACTTTACTTTTTCCTGCATAATAAACTGAAGATTCCTGGTAAGCGTCTAAAATTGCTGCTACATTTTTTAAATAACAATCTTCTAATCAATTGTACTTTAAAATGTTAATAACAGAGATCCTTTTGGTGGCACTGTTCTCTCTCAGTCTAAAGGCGTGGACTGTGATCATTTCCTGGTTCATTTTGGCACCTGTTGCACATAAATGGGACCTTGGACCCTTATATGTAAGTTATTTTGATGGTCTTTCCTATCTTGTATGAAGTCACTTTGCAAGTTATGTCTTTTCATATCAAATATGCATTCCCTTTAAAAATTTAGTTAAAATCATTGAATCTGGTTTTTCTGGAAATTACTTTGTATCACCTTCTAACCTTTATGAAAGGGATTGAACCCGTTGAATCAACAATTTTCAAATGAGAAACGACAATAACTGAGTGTCAGTTGGGCCATCTTCGTTTGGAAATTAAATATGCAGGGTCCAAGAGTTCATTATTTAGAAATTTAAACAAAGGAAAATAAGAAAAATTGAGGATTTGAGTTGGGCCATATTTGTTTGCAAGTAGATAGAAGAGTCTGTGCAAGCCAATTATTGAGTAGAGTGTTTTATCTCCTTGAGTAGAATGTTTTATCTCTTATTTAATGTCTAACTTTGTTGTTCTTTCTATGGAAAAGAAATTAAGAGGGTATGAAATGGGGTACAATTTAAGAGGCTTCTGCTTTTTACCAAGGCTCATGATGCAGAATCCTAGTATGCGAACCAAGACGATATTCATGATTTTGGGAATTGGGATGAATATTATATTAAGTATTAGCAAAAAGAACTTGATATCATGAAGAACAATTAGCTGGAGACTTTTTCTTGTTAGAGAGCATCAAATTTTGTGCTCAATGAAATCTAAGTGAATATTTCATGAGTACACCAGGGAGGATGAGAAAATTTGGATTCTAGTATCTTTTGGGAGAGCGGTAGGGCATTCAGCCTTTTCTAAATGGGTCATTTCATGCTTAGAAAGACACATTAAGGGAGAAAATTATAGCAGCAGATAATCATAAAATATTTTTCATAAAGAAAAAGGTTAATGGTTGATGGATACATGTGTTGTAAGAACTAAAGATGATCAATAACTTACTACTCCATTTTGATTTGAGAATGTTGAAAAATCTGTTGTTTGGTGCGTGATCTGAAAATTATTTGCCCTTAGACAGGCACCAATATCTTGGTGGTGTTTGATAATCCAACTTATCACTTAATCTAAAACAATTAGCACTTGTTTTTATTAAGTAGTGTTTGATTGAAGAAACAACAATTTTTTTTTGTATATTCTTCTTTCTCCTTGTGTGTGCTTGCCTTGGGGCTTGATTACACAGTTCATTGATGAATTGTTGAGCCAAACCTGAGCTGATTTTTTTTTCTACTAACAATGGCCATGTTTTCTTATCTAGGCAAGAAAGAACCAAAAAAGGAAAAAAATCATCTAATAGATTAGTGGGCATGTTTTTGTTGGCAATACATATGAGAGTGAACCTTGGCAGTGGGTAAAGCTGCTCCTTTCGTGATCTATAGGTCAAAGTTTTGTAATGTGAAAACAATCTCTCTGCAAATTAAGGATAATGTTGTCCACACTCCCCCCTACCCCCAATAGTTGTGAGCACTTTGTGAAGTACTTATATAAGGTACTTTTTACCCTGGTAAAATTTCATTTTGATTCATCCAACCTAACAAGAGAGCCAGGATGGGTCCAGTTACTATTGTCCCTGCATTCATATTTGATAATTAAGATATACAAGAAGTTTTCAAAGCAAATGCCCTAGTTATCTTATCCAGGGGGCCTAAGTGACCTAAATGTCTCATTCTCTACACTATTGCACTTATGATTTTTACTTTAGTATAAGAAATTTCATTTTTTTTCTTACCATTTTTTATGTCTTAACTTTTTTGTTACCATGCTCAGATACTTGGCACAGGCTTTCTTTTGATTTTCTTTAACCTTGGACGACGACAAGCTGGTGATCTCAGGTATACACTACTGTTGACAATTGTGCTAATGCTGAACTAAATCACCAGAAGTAATTATAATAAATGTTTATTTCCATGTCTCAAAAGAATTCCCCTTTTCTAGCTTGAGGGGGTTAAAGTGGGAAATTAGCTGGCGGACATAAGTTGAGTCTGTTATTGATGTAAAAATTGAGAAGAAACAAACAGAATTCTCTTAGCTCATTGCTTTAATCTCAACTAGTTAAACACCCTTGCTTCGTTTATTTCTGTTCTACCATTTAACTTGTTAATATTATACAATTTAAGATTAATTTTTAATTTAAATTTTTAAATGACTTTATTGTAATAACAACAGTAACAGAAACAAATAAGTTTTTTCTTATAAATAAATGTATTTTAGTTTGACAGATTTCATAAATTATTACCATAAAAGATTATGTTACAGTTTGAAGTTAGTAGTTATCTTCAGTCTCCAGGTAATAATAGTTCATTGTTTATTGGAAGAAGTTCATATTGTATTTCTCTTACGTATGATTCCATCGGCACTTGGTATTGCTGAGAATTTAATATGAAAGTTTAAAATGCTGAGAAAAGAACAACTTATGATTGCTATAATTAATTGGTTGAATTACTTCTTAGTCAAATTTCTTATTTTTATAATGCAGTGCATATTCTATCTTCAATGAAGACTTTAGGGAGCTTCCTGGGACTTTAAATGCAGATCGTCTTGATAGAGACATTCGAGCCGGTCAGTTTTGAACTTCTCACTTACATTGCAGGGAAATGCTGAAATGAGAAATTCCAAAACGCGAAACAGTAAAATGAGTTTCAGAAATATTTTCGAAAACACAAACAAAATGCCAAAAGGTGGTATTTGAAAGGTTTCTATGCAACATATCTTCTTACTCACCGGTCACCACTTATCTTAACTAAAGTGTTTGTTTATTTTTCTCGCCAAACTGCACATACGATGACTTCTAGCTTCGCCAACAAATTTGTTTTATCCCCTTATGAGGGTGAAGAGTTGGATCATTCACCAGTGTCTTTTTCTGCCCAGTGTAATATATTTTTTCGTTTTCTCACCCTTTACTGTAACGAGTAACTTCCTGCTATTTTGTAAGTAGTGTATCATAGACTTCCAATGCTGGTTTTCACAGTTCAAGTTTTACTTTTTCTATAACTTTTATGTTTTAAGTGTCAAATTTCTTTTGTAGTTTCGACTGATGAGTTTGCATGACTCATGTGATGTGAGATTGATATATCACTGTTTTCTCCAATTATGATTAATATGTTACAAATTTCCTAATGATGTTCTTATATACCTAATTGTTTTTTTGGCTTTTGATAAACGGAAGATTAATGTACAGTTCTCCTTGGATAGGTGCTTAAATTTCTCATATGTTAAATGTTTATATTATGCATTTTTAAAAACAAATTAATTGCGTTGATGATACCATCAACACATAAATTGTGAGCGAGCCAAACAATTTGAACTTTAACTTCTCATTTAGCTATTGTCTTGAGTGGATTGTCAAAATAAATAATAAAATAAAAAGAATGTTGGGCTATAGTCATTTGATTTCCTTTTAATTTTGATTTCAACAAATGGTAATAATCTTCTTTCCCAAGTATGTATGACTATTGTGAATTCATATTTAAAAATAAACGGAGAAGGCGGTGGGTGCGAAATATGTAGCTTGCGGTTGTGAATTATGCATTCATCAGAAACTGCAGCTAGTTCTCAAGGGAAAACTGTCATGCCTCGGACGTGAAGCAGTCCGAGGGAGCGGAAATATAGCAAAGGTCACGGAGTCTAAACTAGCATCTCCCAATGGGAGGATATGTGTCTGGTGCTAGGCCTTGCATTCCCTCAGCTTGCGAGTTTGAAGCACGACCTCAACTTAAAGAAGGAAAAATACTTTTTAAAATTCAAGCTAGTTTGCAATTGTGAATTTGTCTTTTGAGGACGCGAAGAGTCAATATATCAGATAGACTAAATGACATATCATAACGGGCATTTAAAGCATCTCCAATGAGTTTGTGGTATGTACCAAGATGATCATTGGAAATTAGCCTGAATAAAGATAGTTTGCGGTTGCAAACCCTTTCAGAGTGCAAAGCAAATAACTGTTCCTCCATTACAGACAACAAAATATGAATATTTTGTAAGCTTATAAAAACATTTCACTATTTCGATTATAATAGGGCTAATAGCTTAAACATTCAAACCTTCAAAATATATATGAACTCTTTATGTGAAAATTATTAATAATTTATTGGTTAGTGGTTTAGTATTTGAAACTCATTAGTTGTTGTACAATGTTGCTCTTTGTGAAAAACTCACGTGGGTTGGATCGAACCTCTATAAATTAAGTTCGGGGAGAACTTTCAAAAATTCTATTGCTAGTGGAAACCTCTAATTTGGGGTAAGTGGATATAAAAAAGTGTTTACCTCAAACCACTTTAAATTCCTCTCTCATTTTTTTAGCTTTTCAAACACATGTTAATTGTTTTTAACCCGTAAATATTTTTAATTAGTAACTATTTAACTATTTACAAAAATAATATACTTTTTATAAAAGCACGGATGGGGGGGGCAGGCAAATTTACTGAATAATACTTTTCAGTTTACTACTAAATAAAGGTTTTAAGTCATTAACTAATTAGTTATTTAATTAATCACTACTGTAATTAAAGTCCTAATTAGAATAGGTAGCTAAATTATCTCCAATTTAGTTTTTAGTATGTAAAAAATAACTAAATTGTCTCCAAATTAGTAGGAATACCTATCTTTTAGTTTGATTGAACTACAAAATAAAAATAATGTATTTGATCAATATGTTATTATTTAAATTTCTATTTTATTATTTTTAAAGATAGAAATTAATAAAATAAAATTAATTATTTAATTATGGTTATTATAAAATCAAAAGAAGAATAAATTCAGTATGGAGAAAAAATTATAAAATAATATATTATATTTATTTTTACAAAAATTCTTAACTAATTTAATATTAATTATAAATAAAAAAATTGATATAATTATACTAAATTTACTATTACCTTCATTGACAAGTTACGTTACGAGTCACGTGCATAGCACGTAATGCGAAACTAGTATATCAAATATGGTTAATAATTTTTTTAAATCTTTGTTATTATAATTTTTTTTAAAACCTTAAATAATTAATATTATATCAAGAATAAGATATATTATCGATACTTTGATTACTATATAAATGTTTACAGTTTTATGTCTTTTTTCAGTTATCGTAAAAAAATATAATTGTAATATTTTTTGGACAAAGTTTTGAATTATTATAATATTTAATAAAAATAATAAAAATGGCTAAACATGCTCAAACTTTTCAAGAGCACCTAAATATCAAAAAACAATCACAACACCTATTTAAGCTTTTCATTTGTACTCTTCCAATAAAATAATGACATGTGTCACTCGTTAGTCTTGAAAATACGCTAGCTTACATCAAACACGTCAGCGCATCAGCTTACAAGCGCGTTAGCACCTGCAACCTGTTAGCACGCTAATATGTAAGTGCTGTCAAAATTTTGGTACTACATTATAGATGCATCTTTGATACATTTGTTATAGTTATAATTTTTTCTTTATATTTTTTAGGAAAATTATTTTTGATTCAAATGATATGTATCATATATATTACATAAATGTATTTTTATATTTTAAGTTACTTTTATGTTTTTTTTATTATTAAATTTGTGTATGATAATGCATTACTTATGTATCAGAAAAGTATCATAGTGTTTGAGAGTGTCATTAAGTATCTTGTATGTATTATCATATATTAATAGTATTTCATACATTTATGTATCATGTATTTCTATATTTTAAAGTTCAATGAACTGTCTTTTTTTGGAAAATGTATATGAGCTATTTCTGAGATGTTTTTGAAATATATATGAGATGTATCTGACATGTATTTGAGATGTTTCTAACTTGTATTTGAGTTATTTTTGAGATTTATTTTTGATGTTTCTAAAATGTATCTAAAATGTTTTTAAGATCTGATTACTTATTAAAAAATAGTATCTTTTCTTATTTGCTCTCAGATATGTGTAAAATCCATTTTAAATGTATATTTTATCTTTTCATCAATGATGTTAACTATAATTAAAGGATGAGATTGTCATTGGTTCATTTTTGTGTGTATCATCATGTATACATAAAGTATTATGCTTAGATGCATATATTGTCGGAGATGAAAGTAATAAAACTAGAGCATATATTTATAAAATATTTGTTTTAGGTAGTTTTGTGAATTTCTAATATCTACAAGTATATACAATTATAAAAATAATGATCAACTTTCAATTATATGTTCAGAAAATTTAACTGAGTGTTTTTTAAATATATATGATGTATTAGGAATGCATCTCAAATACAAACACTAATACAAATGCGTTGACGTGCTGACACATTTCTAACACGCAATACAATTTTTTGTTGTACTATGCTCTAGTGTGCTTGTTCTCCAAACGTGTTATTGTTGATGCATCTTAACGCGTTATTTTAAGCACGGCGACGTGTTACTCGTCCATTTTTTATGTGCTGATGTAATTTTATGAGTGTAGGGTATGATTTTGCAAAATAAAGGAGGTTTTTGGACATTTTTGTGGTTATCCCTAATATTTATAATAATTAACATTCACTATTTCAATTTTCACATTAAATATTAACATAATAATATTATTGTATAGTATTCTTAAGTAAAATAATTATTTAATTAATCAGTACTAAATTATTTAATTAATTAATTTAATGGACATAGAAAAGGTTATAAACACATTTTCCAAAACTTTCATAAAGTTAGTTTTAAATTGTATTATAAAACTAGAGATAATTACTATCTATTCTATGAGTTTAGAATTGAAATATTATTATCCCATGACATTTTAAAAGTCAACTGTTTCTCTCATAACGTTCGATCAAATTCATCATTTTCCCTTTCTATGAGTTAATCCGTTTGTTGACTTCGTCAAAGAGTCTTATTATTAATAACCTTTAAGTTTATTTTTCTTTCAAAAAACTTCATAAGATGTATCATTAAATACCTATACATATTAATGTATATTTTTATTAATATATATAGAGAGATGATAGGATTTAATAAAGCGTAATGTAAGATTCGAACTACAAACTTATGGAATATAAGATTGGTGTTTTGTCAATGTGGTCTCTCCACTTTTATTTTTGTCAACTATTTCGTCTCTTATATTTGAAAATTAATTTAAAACAGAAAAAATTAAATTAATTGTTGACTAACACCAAAAATGAGCAAAAAGACTAAATTGTTAACATAAATAAAAGTGAGGGATCATATTATTTAACTTTAAAACAGAAAAGATTAAACTGTAGATTATGATATATGTTGGGACCGGTGGCGGAGCCAGAGTTTGCTCAGGAGGGCACTGGCCCTTCTCAACCTTTCATTTAAAAAAAAAACTTCAATTTTTCTATTTTACCAAAAAAATACATTATTAACTTTGGATTTTTATGGATGCCCCCTCGACTTTTATTTTATTCAAAAAACCCCTTCAATTTTTTAAATTTTAAAATATAATTACTAAATGTAGATTTATGCATAATTTGGCCCCCTCTAAAACATAATACTGACTTTGTTTTGGTTGGGACTTCAAAATAATTTGCTTTAGTAATTTCCTCATTTGAAAGAGGGACAAACCTGAGGGGAAGTAATAGGTTTCCCACTTCTACTTCTTTGATCAAAGATATTTTCAACAAACCTAAAGGTTAGACTATATTTTCTGAAAGTTTTCTCATGTACAAAAAATGCAAGCCAAAGTGTTTATTCGCAACAGAAAATAGACTTCCCGAGCATGAGGATGTTAGTGGCAAATGTGGCGTGATTGTGTAGAGTAGTAACCATCTCAAATTAGATTGCAATAGATAACTAAACATTAACGAAACATATGTTACGTATATAAATGGTTGGGACAAACTTGATTTGGTGTCCAAAAGTTAAGCCTAAACTACATGTTTGAACATGCATATATTTGATCACATTTGATTTGTTATATATATTTAATAATATATATATATATATATATATATATATATATATATATATATATATATATATATATATATATGAGCATATGCTGACAAGCGAAACTCGTCAAACTCATTCAGCTGCAGAAGTCACCTCTGCTTCGAAAGCCTTGAGCTACAGATTGTGGAGTATTTCTACAAATAAAAGAATAAAAAAAATATTAAAAGAGTAAATATTCGCTCGCGAAATTTTTTAGACTATTGGATTTCGAAATTTTAGCGATCTGATATCATAATTATAATAGAAAAAAAATTGTTATAACCTTATAACAAAAATAAGATTCTCTAAAATAAAATAGAAAAAATTATCTATTACATTATCTATATCTATAAAATAAAACTAGAATATATATATATATATATATATATATATATATAATATAAATATACAATATAAAAAAAAAGTTAGTTATTAGTTATAACAATGTCCGAATAACTAGTATGCACGATGCTCTAGCTCCACAGGTAAGTAACATGCTTTTCCATAAACCAGTTTGTAGGGAGACATACCTGTTGGCGTTTTGAATGCCGTTCGATATGCCCACAGCGCATCATCCAACTTTTAAGACCATTCTTTTCGCGAGCCATTCACTGTTTTTTCAAGGATGCGCTTCAGCTCTCTGTTGGACACCTCAACTTGTCCACTCGTCTGGGGGTGATATGGGGTTGTCACTCTATGATAAACATTATATTTCTTCATCAGTGCTGCAAACTGCCGATTGCAGAAGTGTGAACCACCATCACTGATGCTCGCCCGTGGTACCCCAAATCGATTTATCAACTTCTTTAGGAATGATATGACCACATTTTCATCATTACTAGGTAAAGCAGACACATAGTCGATACAAACCAAGATGTATAAGTTGCCACATGACATAGGAAAAGGTCCCATGAAGTCGATCCCCGGCAATGGCGCCAAAAACTTGTTGGTAAAAATACGCAAGCGTACATAGTCAACTTGTAATACAGACTGCGAAATTCGGATATCGTACCCACAGAGAAAGCAACTAAGGACAACCAGTTAAGAGTCTCGATTTGTATAGTCGAAAAGATAAATTTGTTTTGTTTGAATAAATTAAAAAGACAGAATTTAACAATTGTAAATAAAGTAAACTAAAGTTGTAATTAAAATATTGTTTAACAATAATGAGAAAAGCATGGATTATTAATCTTCGTTATGCTATTTACTTGATTCGGTTATGAATTGTATTGTTCTGATATGGTTCGGACTAATCAAAGGCACCTAAAATTCTCTCTCGAGCAATTGCAGGCAAAAGCATAAAACTAACAGATAATAGGTTAATTATTTACTCTCGCAAAATGATTAACCTAAGTATTAATTAATTAAACGATTATGAAGTGAATCTTAAAAACACGCACTCGTTAATTCACTCTTGCGCAATTAACTCCTACGTTCTTAATTATATTGTTGTATTCCAATTTTACTCTCTCGAGATAAAACTAAAACATAAGGCATAGACTAAGTGATCAGTTTAGGCTAAGCATTAAACCCAATAATTAAAACAAATCAAGAGCAAAAACTCATAAATCCAATTCAATTAAACAGACATAATTTTGATTAATAATCCCCAGCGAAGGGTTTTAGCTAAACATAATAAAAAAAAAATACTAAAAGCAATAATTATTGAATTCATTCTGAGATAAAATTGATACTGAATATGAAATTGATAATAATCGTACCTTGTTCGAAAGTAAACTAATAATAATCGATGACAGAATAATGAAGAACTAAGCAATCCGATAATGAAAAGATAAGAAAACTACTAATTTAGGGTTTATGTAATACAAAAATTAAGCGAACCCTCGTTCAATGTTACAATTTAGTATTTATACGGCTTCCGACTTCAAAATCTGATATTAGGTCGTCCTCTTGTGAAAATCCAGAAGTGCCCTTGTGTTTTGTGGCTCTCGGAACTCATTTAGGGGCATTTTTGTCAGTTTGGAAAAAATATACACAAAGTGTGCGAACGGGTATGGAGTGTGCGAACGCACACTCCATGACTTGGTCAAAACTCTATTTTTTTTCAATTAGCTACTGTTCTCCCCCTTTTGGTCGCACACTCCTTCAGCAAGGAGTGTGCGATCGTGCATAGGTGTGCGAACGCACACTGAGGTGTGCGATCATGTCTTGGCCACTCCTTTATTTCCTCGACTTCTACTTCTGCTCAAAAACGCTCTTTAGCCTCGGGACTCCTAGAAACATTAAAAACGCTCCAAAAGTCGCCATATTTGCATAATTTCCCTGAAACACTCAAAATGATAATAACCACTAATAAACTCTAAAACGACAAATATTATGCAAATATCGACTCAGAAAACAGCCTATAAATATAGGAGTATTTCTACTCCTATCATCTAAACATAGTTAAGTGGAAATTTCACTCCAGTCTAGGCCATTGGGCTGATATAAGTTTAAACAAAACTAAGTATATCAGCTTCACAAACCGCTAGTCCCGCTTTCATTAGTATTTCAAAAATTGAATCGGTAATTTAATTAGTGAGACCGGATCCGGTCGAATCCAGTGTGGCCAAATTTTAAATTTTAAGATCAATCAGAATAAATAACATACCGAATTCTGGTATTGAACTAGCCGCTCCAGTTTAGTTTTCTAGTCGTTGTTTTAAACTTCATGTTGTATGTGAAGGGTGTTATAAAAAAATAAGATTATAATTAAAGACTCATTTAATAGTACTAGTTTCGCATTACGTGCTACGAACGTGACTCATGATGTGACTCGTCAATGTATAAATTAATTAAATTTATTATAATTGAATCAATTTATTTTATTTATAATAAATATTAAATTAGTTAGAGTTTTTATTAAAAATTAAGATTAAATTTTAATTTTTAAATTTTTAAATTTTTTATTATAATTATACCAATATTTTTTACTGTAAATTCCTTCCGTTTTGCTCAGTTCAAAATTTAAATTAAGTTTTTGGCCTTATAAATATGAAATTCTATAAAATTTGATTTCTTCAAACTCACATGATAATTAAATTAGTTGTAATAAATAACATAGATAGGTTGAACAAATATAAAAAAAACGGAATATATGGTAATTAACATAGTAATAACTCTTTTTATTGATGGAAATAAATTAGGTGAGTAGTTTAATTGTAGTAAAAATAGTTTAGATAATTATAATAGTATTAAGAATATTAGTGTAAATGTGTTTGTCCCTCTCATATAAAATACGTGAGTAGTTTAATTGCATTAAAAGTAGTTTAAGGTAGCTAAATTTTAGATAAAATAATTATTATTTACTAATAATTAAAATGATATTAAGGATATTGTTGAATATTAAGTGAGATGGAAATCCCACATTTGGAAAGATATGAGTAGAATGTGGAATATATAAGTGAAATGGACTACCTAACTCATTATTCTAGAGTTTTGAGTTTAATGTGGTGTTCGGCCCACGGTTATATGATTTATATTTTGGACCTCATGAATGTATTCTCCCATACATTGTGATCCTTCTAAACCAACAATTGGTATCATAGCCTGATTCAGCTGGGTGGAACTTAGTAACTCCGGATCTACCATTCCGAACGGGTTGGAGTCTAGTTCCGAGGTAAGTTGAGTGATCCAATATGGAAGGGTATCACATTCAAAAGGGAGATTGTTGAATATTAAGTGTGATGAAAATTCCACACTAGAAAGATATGAGTAGAATGTAGAATATATAAGTGAAATGGATTACCTAACCCATTACCTTAGGGGTTTGGATTTAATGTGGTGTTCCGTTTTCGGTTATGTGGTTTACATTCTGAACTTCATGAATGTATTCTCTCGTACACTGCGTTTTTTCTGAACCAACATATATTAACGTAAATGTGTTTGTTTGTTTTTTCCATCCGTATGTAATATAGATGAACATTTCGAATTGATTGTTTAGTAATTGGTTAAGAATGCAATAATAAGAGAGAGAACAAATGGAGTCAAACATTTAAGAAAAAATGTAGGCAAGAAGCCTAATTAGAAGTTAGAAAATAATCATAAGATATAGACAAAAACCGTAGGGACATATGTGGGATGACCTAACAAAATGAAAGGATAGGTCGTAGAATTCACCAATGATTAAAATATTAAATGTGAATGGTGTAGAAAAAGTTATGTGTCTTCCATTAGTAGCAACAAATACTATTTATTAATTTGTAGATAAAACAACAAAGTTTTGGTTATGTTTGCTTCTTGTGGCTATGGCTGTATCCAACTATATATGTAGATTTGCTCAAAAAATAAAATAAAAACTATATATTTAGATTTGCTGATCTACTATTTATACAAATATGTGTGAATCAAAACCATGCGTTTAAAGTGCAGAATAGTTTGTTATTGTCATCTTCTTCTAAGAGTGTGGTCTCAAGCTCCTCAAATTTTATGTGGTATAAATTAACTTAGTAAACTCACGAGTATGTTTGAAGATTGTTCAAATCAATGTTTTCAGAATCAAATTTGACATGCCGGTTCAACCGGTTAGATCATAAGATACATACCAGTTTGGTTTAATTTGGTCCAATGTTAATTTGATCCAAACTGATCGGTTTTCATAAATTTGATTATTGTTTATCTATAATTTTTATTTAAAATTACAAAAGTTAAGCAGTTTGAACTGAATGAACGGTAAATTAGTGGCCATACCGGTTTGGCTATCCGTTCGGTTTTAAAATGAACAAAGGGTCATTTCAACCTCCGAATCTGTGAGTCATGGTCAATTAACTCACTTAATCATTTTAATCAAATAAAAATAATATTCTCTACATTTAGATTAATTAATGATAAAATTGTACAAAATGAACAAACTTATAGACTGGTATGAACCAATTTTATCCTTAGTTGAAAGAGCATTATTTTTAATTAATTGAAACGACTAAATGTGAGTTAATTGATTCTAACATACAACTGCAACAACTTTTTGTTTGTTAAACTACTAATTGAAATGTAAATTTCAAATCTTAGATTCAAAATGTCTTAATTTTTATTAGAAATAAGAAAAGCTATAAATGTCTCTCTTGTTTCGTTAAAAAAATAATATATTTTATTTTTACATGTCTTATCTAAAAAGCTTTTCCAATGAATTCTTTGTATCAAAATTTTAATTTCAATTTCTTTTAGAAAAATTAAAATTTAATAAATTTTTTATAATTTAAATTTAAAGAAGAGAATGAGTCTGACTCTCCACATGTAGAGAGTCAAACTCACTCTCTATATAATATCGTATAAATAAAATTTTAAATTTTAAAATAATTTTAATTTTTTTTGTTATTAAAAATATATTATTATTTCTTTTTTTAACATAAAAGTTAATTAAAAAATAAAATTAATTAATTAATACTATTTAATATTTATTAAAATAAAAAATATAAGTTAAAGAGTTTATTGATTAAAATTAAAAAAAATCACTTTTTATTTTTAGACTCTCTTTTTTTATTAAAAGTACCGCTGGAGATATTTTAAATAGTACATATCATATTTTGTATGAAAAGTATTATTTTTATCTTTTTTTTTTAATATTGATGACTACAATATTATACGTAAATTACAAGACCACCATTAGTAAAGATAAAAATTAAAATAAAATAAATGATGTTTTAATTATATGAAAGAGATTTTCTTTCTTTCTTAAAAGGGACGTATGGAGTACTATCTATGAAGAAATGTAAGGACATGTATCCAGCTAGTGGCCTGATACAATAATAATCCCATTTAATTAACTAATGGAGATCACGATCATGATCTACTTATGTCAAAAATCTAATAATCCAACATTTAGCAAGCCCACGTCATGTGTTTAAGGTCCTGTGTTGGTGGTTTATGATTTCTGTATCTGAGAAAATTATTCGTAATAATTAATTTAATATATTCAATTCTTCTAAATTGCACATAATCAGTCATAATATTTTTTTTTTTTAATATATTCAACTTCTGTAAAATTTTAGTGAGGGAATTTTGATATGAGATTGATTATGTAAAAAAGCATCTGAAATGTCACAACTATTACATACCTAAGTTTGTAATTAAATGACTTTCTAAAAACATAGGCAGTCCAACTTATCACATATACTTGTGTGATCATTTAACAATGTCATTTTTGGCTGCATGATATAGTCATGAAGATATTATGTTGTAAATTATGAATCTCGAGCTACATATGATATAGATGTATTAACATAGGATATTTATGATTTCATCCAAAAATAATTATTCATGATCCGATATGCACTCATACGATGTCTCTACTAATTAACATGCTTAATTTATTCAAAAGTAAAATGTAAATGTAGCATAAAATTTTTCAATTATAAATAATAAAATATCATATCATATTTTAAATTTAAATTTAAATTTTTATATTTTTATCAATTATTTTAATTTTTAAAATTATATCATAAATTGAATGGTTTATTGTAATTATATTTATTTTTAATTAAGATTTATATTGTATTAACGTGGCATGCCACATATTATCCAATTGGCAAAAAGTTTTGACATATTATTGTCCATCTAAATTGTGCATTCTTTGAAGGTGTTAAATTGAGACCATAACCAATGGGAGTTGGTCCAAGTGGTAAGCGGTTTGGTATCGCTTAAGCAAAGTCTCGGGTTCGAGTCCTTGTGAATGCAGAAAATTCCCACTGGAAGACTCACCCACCATGCCAGGTGCGCGACACGGGTCGGATCCGGATTAGTCAGGGCGAAGCTTTAAAACCGGATGGGCTTACCAAAAAAAAAATTGAGACCATATATAGCATGTCACATCAGTAGAATTAAGTTCAAATTTATATATATATATATACATAATTGCAATAAATCTTTCAATTTGAAATATTATTATAAATATTTTAAGGTTTGATCTTAATTGATAAAATTTATTAAAAATGGATTTAAAAAATTGGCAAAAATAAAATTTTAATGAAATTTATTTTTAGTTAATTAATAGAAATAAAAATTTAAGTTTATATTACCGGTCTGATGGTCCAAATTAAAAGTATATTTTTGTAAATCTAGCCGATATTTTTCATTTCAATAATTTTAACCTAGTTTTAAAGGTTTAACGTTGAGTTTGATCAATTTCACTAATTTTTTTTATCTTAAAGACTAAAATTTCCATTAATAATAACAAAAAATTTCACTAATTGTTCTATTTGACATATATCTATAGTTTTTGCAATGATAAATGAAGATAATTCATATATATATTTCAAAAAAGTATTATTTTATTTTCATAGTTTTACATATTATTTCTAAAAGTAAATTTTCTAATACTTCTTATTACATAACAGTTGAACAATACTTGAAGTTAGACTAGAATTTCTGACAACTTTTAAAATAAAATAAACATATCCAAATTAAATATTTTAGTTAAATTTATAAAACAATAAATAAATGGCTGAAATTTTATATCTTTATACTAAAAAAAATAGTTACTGACCGACAATTCTGTTGGTAAATACTAAAGGCAAAAGGTATAAAAAAAATCTCGTAGTTTTCACAAAAATACAAATCAGCCCTTTTACTTTTTTGGGGTATAATTAAATCCTCTTTATTTTCAAATATAATAAATAACCCCTTTCATCCATCATCATTAGAAACACTCGTTAATGGCTGACATGTCTCTCATAATCATATAGAAAAAAAGTTCAGAAATAATTTTAATATTTAAAATATTTACCAAAAATTTGAGAGGGTAAGTGTCCCAAAAGTAAACTAAAAGGGTTTATTTGTTTAATTTTAAAATAATAAGAGTTTAATTGTTCAATTTTAAAAATACGGGGGCTTAATTGTGCCCAAATAAAGTAAAAGGGCTGATATGTACTTTTGAGAAAAATTCGAGGACTTTTTTGTACCTTTTGCCAATACTAAATACCAATAATTCTTGATAATACACTTCACTGATGGATTAATCTGTCGCCAATTAAATGGTCAATAAATGTGTATTTACATCTGCTGATGTACCCATCGTAAATACAATATGTGCTGATTTTTTATCGGTTAACACTAAATGCTCTAATAGTAAATAACTAATTACAAAAAAAATTCGAAAAAATATTAATTATTTGAATAATAGGATTATTGAGCATAGTTTCTCAAAAGTAAAAAGTTTAATTATCTTGTAGCCCCTCATTTTCATCAAAAGTTATCACCTCTCTCTCTTATATTGTTGATGTTGTAAGTATAATGAGTGCCAATATATGTCATAATCCATTAACTATAGGAAATGTTATGAGATATGGTTTCCCATGTATTACATACCTAATGAAATGATAAGTGAAAATGGAAGTCAGTGTACATATTAGGTCAAGAAATGCATATTGTAAATTATAATTTTTTTTAAAAGAAACATAAAATAAAAAAGAGTGGTACATGGAAATTTGCCTCCCTCAATTGGGACACTACACCAATAAAATTACACAACTATGCATTCGAACAAATTGGGTCGTTGTCTCTAATTTATATTTCATCCCAATTACAAATTTCGGTCAGGATGTTGATGTTAATTACTTTTATTTTTTTATTACCATTTTAAGTATTTAAGTGGAATCTGACTTGTTTATCAAGAATTTTGAAAATAAATTTGTTGCGATTGGGATGAGATTGTTGCATATCATAAAGCATTCTTTTTGTCCTAAGAGGTTATCTTTCAAATAATATTAATTTTTTTAGATATAAAATAAAATTATAATGGAACATCATCTAACTGTTTTAATATTTAGATGGATATTCATTTAATATAGTATTAAAAATTAAATAATTAAAAATAAATTATTTATTCAATCTTTGATAGTTCTCAATATTTTTATTTAATATTTAAGCATAGAATAAGATAATCAATGTGTTTGATCATATTTCAAATTCAATGAACATTATTTGTGCATGAAGATGTTGCACTTAACAAAGTACAAATTTTAGGCAGATTGTTACTAGATAAACCCCACATCAACATATTCAATTTTTCGTTTGGTAGATAAGATAATTAATAAAAGTTCATATTTGATCTTTGAAATTAAAATTAAAAAATTAAATTCATGACATGAAAAAGAAATAAAAATAATTTATCAATATTGGATCAGCTACTATTTTTAACCAGATTAAAGTGTAACTTATTCCAAATTGATGAATTGGGGCATTTCTTTTTTCTAGATCATAAACTTATTTTTGTTTTAATTTGTTATCTTAAGTTGAAGAATCGAAATGAATTTTTATTGATGAGTTAATTATCGAGTAAGGATATGAGGAATTGCTTTTCAGAACCATTTACACACTTCAAATTGGTGGCTATATTTACATATAAAGATCGAAAGATTAAAGTTGATTTGATAAGTTTTGCCTAATATAGCTAAGCCATTTGTTTGCTTTTGGGTATGATTTGGATGACAAGAAATAATTTGCTAATTTTGTTGTTAATTAACACGGTCGTCATCATCATGACTTTATGACAAATTGACAAATTGCAATGCCAATTTTAGTTTATTTTATTTTATTTATAGAAGAAAGATTTGCTAATGCTAATGAGATTAATGGTTAACACCTGTATTCCTTAAGTTAAAGCTTTTCTTTTATACTTTATAATAATTTTGTGCATGAAAAAGCTTGATTAGTTACTAGCTAGTTATAAATTAATTAATTATACCATGGAAAACATAGTGAAAATGGATTGGGAAAAGTGGCTTCTTCAAATCTAATTATAAAATAGCATGTTTTCAGGGGAATATGATTGTTATTATTGAACGGCTCTATTATAGCATCAACGGTCATCTTTAAAGTCCAAAAAAACTCAAAAGAGGCCAAATCTTTTATAATAGCTTCAGGAAAGTAAATTTTTTTTCAATTTTATTTATATCGTTTTTTTTTTTGAGAAACAAGTATGCTTTTCATAAATCAACCAATAGAATTTACAAGTTCATTAACCGGATAGGGAACTTCACCGGAAAACAAACAATCACGCCCGAAAAAAACACCCCATTTAGCGAGGGCATGAGCGACTTGATTACAAACTCTATTAACATACTTAAAACAAAAAGAACGGTCACCGACAATGTCTAAACAATCATCAATTATGGACTGAATTGGATCAATAGCGACGTCAGGATGAAGTACCCTGCTGATAACATTCATTGAGTCTGATTCCACAATCATCGTTGAAGCAGAAATGGCATCTGGAAGCTGCAATCCAAACCGGACCGCCATCGCTTCTGCTGTTTCAGCATCAGTTACCCCATACACCACGGAGACCCCACTGCTAACAACTGCACCTTCATTATCGCGAATCACAGCACTGATTACTGACTGATTTCTGGTTATCTGAATTGCTGCATCCGTATTCATCTTGAGCACATTCAAAGGAGGAGCTTGCCAAGCCTGAGCTGGAACCTGACCATTCCTCTCCTTAATCCTCTCATCGCTTTGAATCATGCCGGAGATGTATCTAAACAGCAGCGGCGGCGGCAGTCTTCTATTCTCGAAAACGATATTATTACGATCGTTCCATATAGTCCAAAGACTAAGAATAAAATATGGCACCTCATCAGCTTTTAACGATGATAACATCACCTCTATCCAATCAACCAGCGATGCACTCTGATAACAATCAACGCGCAAACTTAAAGGAGAGAGTAACCACAAACCACGGACCTCCTGACAGTCTTTAAGAGCGTGCAATTCAGTTTCATCGTGTAACCTGCATCTAGGACAGCAAGACGCCACAGGAACTCTTTTCCTCCCTAAATTAACGTTACAAGGAAGAGTTTTATGGCAGATACGCCACAAAAAATGTCTGACTTTTGGGGGGACCGGACACCTCCAAATCTTCTTCCAAATGGGACTACCAACACCTTCACTCGACGTACTAGCGATGTTCCTGTTCAGCATGTCACAGGCTTGATAATATCCAGTCTTGACCGAGTAAACCCCATTCCTTGTCATCGTCCAAAATAATTTGTCCGGCGGGAATCTTAAACTCAGGGGAATCTTCAAAATGCTTTCAACTTCATGGGCCAAAAAAACTTGTTCCAGTTTACCTTTATCCCAAGTTGAAGTATCTTAATCTATGAAACTACTGACATAACAATCATCCGACAGATTCGGCTGGCTCACAGGTTTCATGTTATTTGTCGTAGTGATCCAATTCTCCTTAGCTGCATTCACCGTCACTCCATTGCCAATTCTCCAGGCCAACCGCGAGTCGAGAACTTTTTTCCCTTCCATTATGCTCTGCCACACGAAGCTCGATCCCCTTCTCAAACTAACATTACGAAAATCAGATTGAGGATGGTACTTCGCCTTTAAAAATTTTGCACAAAGAGAGTTAGGATTCTGAATCAATCGCCACGCTTGTTTAGCTAGCATGGCTTGGTTGAAAGCTCTCAAATTTCTGAACCCGAGACCCCCATTTTTCTTCGCTTTGCAAATTGAATTCCAACTAACCCAAGGGATTTTTTTCTTCTCCTCTGACCCACTCCACCAAAATCGCGAGATTATTCCTTGCATATCTGAACAAAACGAAACTGGGAGAGCAAAACAACTCATGATATACGTTGGAATGGATTGCGCAATAGATTTAATTAGCACTTCTCATCCTGCTCGAGACAAAAACTTCTCTTTCCACCCCGAGATTCTCTTGTGGAGCCGATCTCTAAGGAAAGCAAAAATAGGTTTCTTCGACCTACCAATCATCGTGGGCATTCCTAAGTACTTATTAAACTGCGCCACCTCTCGAATGCCCAACATACTCAGAATCTCCTGTCGAACACTCAGAGGAGCTTTGGAGCTGAAAACCATCTCTGACTTGTCATAATTAACTATTTGGCCTGAAGCGCGCTCGAAGCAATCGATAAATTGTTTTATGGCCCTACACTCCTGGGTGGTAGCTTTAGCGAACAAGACGCTGTCATCAGCGAAAAGGAGGTGATGGACCCTCGGGCCTCCTCTGCAAATGCGGCTACCTGATATAGAACCTCTCTGACTGGCCTGACGAAGCATTGCTGAAAAACCCTCAAAGATCAACAGAAATAAGTAAGGAGACAACGGGTCCCCTTGCCGTAGCCCTCTCTGAGGCTCTATAAAACCACAAGGAAACCCATTAATCATAACCGAGAAAGTAACTGAAGTAACGCAGCCCATGATCAACTTGATAAACATCGCAGGGAAACCCATTTTGACCATAGATTTCTTTAAAAAAGACCACTCAACTCTGTCGTAAGCTTTGCTCATGTCAAGCTTCAATGCTACAGTCCCATTCTTTCCTTGAGGTTTTTTTGCCATAGAATGAAAAATCTCAAAAGCGATAAGAGCATTATCTGTAATCAATCTCCCAGGAACAAAAGCACTCTAAGACTCACTTATAACGCTTGGCAGGACAACCTTCAACCGGTTAGCTAACACTTTTGCAATCAGTTTGTATATGACGTTACATAAACTGATCGGTCTGAGGTCTTTCATAGCTTCTGGGGAAGCCTTCTTCGGTATCAAAGTGATATATGTATGATTCATTCTAGGCGGCATAACTCCATCACGTAGAAAAGACGTCACACACTGAACCACATCATTACCAACAACATCCCAGTAAGAATTGTAGAACATCGCAGGCATCCCGTCAGGACCCGGAGCCTTAGAAGGACCCATGTTCTTTAGAGCTCCCCTAATCTCTTCAACACAAAATGGGCGAGTAAGGAGCTCACACTGCTCGCGGGAGATAGTTGAGTCGATACTGTTTAGGACCTCTTCTTGGTTAGTTGGGATAGAAGAAGTGAAAATTGATTTGAAGTAATCAATAACCACTACCATAACATCATCGCCAGATTTCCACATACCATTGCCATCACGAATCCAAGAAATGGTATTGGTCTTCTTTCTATTCGACGCTTTAGTGTGGAAAAATTTGGTGTTTCGATCCCCTGCTCTGAGCCAATCGGCTCTCGATCGCTGTTTCCACATGACCTCCTCTCTAGCCAACAGCTCATTCAGGTCAGCATTCACATCGCACTCCTTCACTCCATCACCGCTGTCTTGAGCAGCTTTTAACTCTGCCATCTTCTCTTTAATTTTGCGACGCAAACTCCCAACATTATCAAACGCCCAAGACTTCAGATTGGTCCCGCAACGACTCATTCTCCCCATGAAATCCGTCTCATTATTCAGACTATGACCCCATGCCTGGACAACAGCGTCGCCAAAATTGTCATGAGACATCCACATTTGTTCGAATCTGAAAGGCTTAGGGAACTTCTGAAAAAGCCTCCGGTTTGAAGTAGCCGTGAGGGAGTAATTTGGCGCCGGAGTTGTATTAATTAAAATTGGACAATGATCAGAATTCAGCCGAGCCAGATGGACAACTCTACACCTCAAATAGCAATCATGCCATTCTGCATTCGCAAAAAACCTGTCAAGCCGAATCTTAATCAAGTCGTTCGCCCTTCGGTTTGTCCAAGTGAACGCATCCCCTTCAAAACCCAAATCATTCAAGCTACAGTCATCCAACGCCTCCCGGAACTCATTCATCTCCCTTTGATCCCTTATTCTACCTCCCTCTTTTTCAGAATGCAACAGGTACAAATTGAAATCTCTGAATAGAAGAATAGGACAATTCTCATTACAAACTTGACGAATAAGATCACACGTTCGACTCTTGTTACCTGCTTCCGGCCAACCATACATACCCACACCTTTCCAGCAAACATCTGTCAACTCGTCATTAACAGAAAAAGCAATGTGATTTTGCGTAAAGCTAGTAATCGAATCATTCACTACTTTGCGCCAAAAAAGAGCAATGCCCCCTCGTCTACTATCAGAATCAACAACAAAAGAATTGTAAAGCTGAAATTTTCTCTTAATAAAACCAAACTCATAATTCGAGAGCTTTGTTTCCATTAAAAAGAAAATGTCCGGGGAATTATTATAAATAAAATAATTAAGCGCACGTACCGTCCAAGGATTCCCCACACCTTGGAGGTTCCAACTGAATATTTTCATTGCTTCCGGCGAGACTGCTTAACAGTCTCCGCCGATATCTCAATATTGTTGAACTGTTCCACGAACCCATCTCTAGCTTTCTTCGAGAAAAGGTTAGTTGGATCTGATACTATCTGTGCCTCCACCAATGATCTCTTTGATTTTCCCTTCGCACTCATCTCCTCCCTCTTATCCTGCTCACCATCTTTCACCCCCTTACTCCTCTTTCACGTTCCTTTCGTACCTGAACTGGAGCCCTTTGTATTTTTTAGTATTGTAGTTACATCAGTATGAGCAAACTGATGACTACCTTGCGCTTGCTGAACATTCACCTCCACAAAACCCTCACTCTCCTTTCCTTGCAATTCCACCACATCCTGCAAATTTGGCATTCCTTTACGAGTCTGCTCCTCCCCACCATGCTGAACATTAGGTTGTATTTGAGTAACTATGAGCTAATCCACCTCATCCCTGTATAAAGCACGCTGTGCATGCTGTTTCCTTCCCAACTCACCCACCTCGTCTTCGTTCCTGGTAGGATTACTGCCCATAAAAACCCCATTCTGCTTAGAACCAGGGTTGTGTCCCATCAGAATACGTTTTCTGGGAGTGCCTCGCAGACTAGGACCATAAGGCCAATCATTAACCTCAGTATCATCAGGTTTATCCTCGCATTCGGCAACAGTATGATCTAATAACCCGCATCAATAACAAAAATTCTGAATTCGCTCATATTTAAAAGCAATCCAACAATGATCTCCAATGGGGTTAATGATTTTAGTCCCTCTAATAAGAGGTTTTGAAACATCCACCATCACTCGAACCCTGCTGAATCTGTTCCAGCTCCCCACCTCATCAGTACTCCATTCAACGACTCTCCCCACTTTCTGCCCTATTTTCGTAACTGCCGCTTTTCCTCGACAATTCAACGGCAAATCGTATATCCGAAGCCAAAAAGGGCAAAACTGCAGCCCCATATTATTAGGTTGCATATTACCCATCATGGGTTCAAATATTATGAGCTGTTTGTCAAAGTGCCATGGAGCTTCCCGTAAAATCCTCTCCTTATCAATCTTCAAGTTAAATTCGCAGACAAATAGGTTATCGCCTATGTCTCGGAGAGTAAATCCCTTTGCCAAACTCCACGCACTAGTTAGGGCATTATTCATATGGGACATGTTATAGGGTTTTCTTGTTTGAAGTTTCCCAACAAGGCTCATGTTAGCCCTTCTCTCCACCTCGTCATCTACCACATCCTCTAATGTGATAGCTGCGCTTTCATCCTCTGTAAGTGTGAGGTTTGCATACAAATCAGATAGCTCCCCGGCCATAGTAACAAACGTGCAAGCAGTCAGAATGACCAGAAAACACGCAGAATCACAATAACGGAATAAATCCGAACATAAACTCTAGTAGGAAGACAGAAACCCTAACCCTAGGTAAACCCTAGAATAGAGAGGAAACTCCACGTTTATCGGGAGAGGTATTTATATCGTCTTGAAACGCATGTTTTTGTTTCAATAATGTCCAATTAAACAATTACACTGATGTAGTGCCAACGTGGCGCTGATGTGGCCACACATCAATGCTACATAAAAAATTGTGTAGCTGGAAATAATTGAAATGAAATTTTAAATTTTATGAAAAATTGGATAAAATTGAAAAATTTGGATTTTTGTGAAACTTTCATGAAAGATTTGACCTTTGTTTTTGATAATTTGGGGAGAGGGAGCGCTTGTGGGAGGAAACGAGCTGTCAACTTTCATATTATCATATAATTTCAAAAAATACAATTAATACTATGAATTTTTATAATTTCTTTTTCTATTTTTCTTTTATATAATTAATATAATCACACCACCTCATTTACCTATAAATAGCAATAAATACTAAATCATTAGTGGACTTCAAATATGAATAATATAAAAAACTTAACTTTAAAGATTGTTATTTACTAGAAGTGGACCAGAGTTTTAGGGGACAAAAATAGAAAAAGTGTACAATTCTATTGGGACGGAAGGAGTATTTAATATTTTTTAATATATGTGAAATTAATATGAACAAAAGGGTCAAGGCAGACTTCAAACTTGTATTTTGGGATCAAATAAATATAGTTCAACTTTTTTGAATTAATTAGATCCAAAATTTTTATTTTCACAAATAAATCCTTTTGATCACAAGGAAGAGGTTTCTCCTAAGAAGCGTAAAAGAATTTCTAAGGGGTCGTTTCATCGGCATCGTTCATAATTTTTGATTGGATTGAGGGGCACAGTTCTCCCCAACTTTCTAATCCTGATGTTCAGAATGGTTTCTTGGCTAGCTTGTTTATTGTTGATGACATTAGGTCTCTTAAGTAGAAAAACGATGAAGACTTGGTCAACATAGCCTGTATTTATAGCCTTATGGTAAATTATTTTCTTTGATTTTTTCTTTGTTCTTTTATGTTTTACTTTTTTTTCTTATGAGTTTTTCTTCGTTTTTTTAGTATGTGAAGCAATCCTTATTTTGGACACACGTTGTCGTGCGGCCGTTGAAGAGTTGGAGAATTGGAAGACATTGTTTGCTAACTCAGAAGCTGAGAGAGCTAGGCTTCGGGCTTTGCTTCAAGAGCATGATTTATTGGATGTCAAGCTTTAGATCGTGAATGTCGAGACTGACAAGCAACTCAAGGATCTTGGTCTTGAACGTTCAACCTTACTCAAGAACTTGTAGAGCTTATTAACTCGAACATCTCTCTCAATATCAAGATGAATAGTTTGAGGAAGTTGAAAAACTACACAGTCAGCTTTTGGATACGAAATCTTTTTACTCTGCTGTGATAGGTGAGTTTCGTCATACTGTTGGTGTTAAGCTTTTTGAGGAAAATTCTGAAATCAATTTGTCATGGGTAAATAAATTGGACCTTGGAGATTTGGCCAAAGTCGTAAAGACGAAGTTGGACAAGAAGAACGATGATGCCTTGGCGAAGGCTTCTTCGTCTTAATTTTTGTATATTTTTCTTATTTTGTAGGCGAGTCTACTTATGATCGTCTTATTTCATGAAATATTTTGTTTGATTCTCTCTTTTGTGAAATTGATTTAATTTTTTTTTTAGATTTCGTCTACACTCTTATTTGCTTATTTGCAAAGTTAATCTAAACTCTCATTTTCTTTCTTTTGGTTGGTTTGCGGAGTTAATCTAGTCTCTCGTTTTATTTTCTATTCGCGAAGTTAATCTTAAATCTGAAACTTTTAGGAGGTTAATCTAAACCTTTTTTAGTTTACTTTTCCTTTAGAGTCAATATAGACTCAGTTCACCATTTGTTTAGAGATTTGCTCATTCATACTTGAACGAATCTCTTTTGTTTGTATTTTTTATTTGGACGAATAATTTCTTGTATTCATCTACGCGAAGTTGAGAGGAAACGTCGATCTTTATTAATGATAAAATTGTGAGGGTACTGAACTATTCGAGAGTTCTAAAATGGGTACTGAATTTTTTTTTGTTATAAAATGGATACTGAACTATGCAAAACGTTACAAAATGGATACTTTCACCCACGTTTTACTGACATGGCTTCTTCCTTCATCCAATCAGTGGAGAACACGTGGCTGAGAGTACCCATTTTATAACGTTTCATATAGTTCAGTACCCATTTTGTAATAAGAAAAAGTTTAGTATCCATTTTAAAACTCTCATATAGTTCAGTACCCTCACAAGTTTAATATTCCTTAAATAAACCAAAGTTCAATTTATAAAATAAGGGAAGTCAAATTTAGCTTATAAAACTCACTTACGCATAAAACTAGTTGGTTTCGGCATTTAACCGAAACGCACAACTCAAAACATCAATTAAAGTAAACAACTCATATAGATCAGTGGATATATCTCATATAATAAAGCCAAACTTTTCAATGAAAACTTCACGAAAGTCCAAACTTTTAATTTTATTTAATTTGTTCCGAAACGCATGATTTCGTTTCAATAATGTTCAACAATGAGTAAGTACTTGTTATAATAATTGATTTTGTTTTCAGTACAGGGTCCATGAGATTTTCTGAACGGATCTCAACTATAAGACGGTACCTTTAAACCTTCCACATTCAGACTAATCTCCACTCGAGTTTTGTAGGTCCCTTGCGGGAGGCAAACTCTTGTCCCAAGTTTTAAACGGCTGTATATATGAGTACAGTTCGAACCCGCGAGCTCACTTAAGTTAGAAGAGCGCCTTACCAACTCATCTATGCCTTGGGGTTTGTTATAATAATTAGGGGTGTGCAAAAACCGACCGAAACTAAATAACCGAACCGACAAAATCAGTTCGGTTCGGTTGAAAAGGTAGAATAATTTTGGTTGGTCGGTTTGGTTTGGTTTTGGGAGTAAAATAATTTCAGTCATTTTTACACGTAAACCGAACTGAAATAATCGACCGAACCGACAGGTTTGGTTCGGTTCGGTTTAAAAAATTAATTTTTTCCAGAACTTTAGTTCGGTTCGGTTTAAAAAAAAAATTCAGTTCGGTCGGTTGAGTTTAACCGAATGCACACCCCTAATAATAATTGATTAGTCATGCTATGAACCACATATGAAACATGTAAAATAACACTAATTTATTAGATATATAAATAAATGTTGAGAGCCAAACAATTATTATTTTATTTTCAGACCGATGAATCAAACATTCATATATTCGTATTCTTACCATAAATAAAAGAACGAAGAACTTTAATCTATTTCTGATACCAAAATGATTATACTGTTGATTATGTGCATATCCTGATTCTTATTATATCTTTATTATTATGTTAAAACGAATTACTTTTTGATTAAAATAAAGCAAAGAAGAAAAATTGGTAAAAGAAGGATGATATTGGCATATTCAAATGCGGTTTAGAATGCTTTATCAAGTTGAGGTATAAATCCTTAAAAAATTGTATTATTTGCAAATTATTCATATAAAAAGCATATAGAAATATGCTAATGTCTCCACTTGGGGAGAAAATAAAACATGTATGTAAATTATTGATATAAAACTCATAAAATAAAGGATATGGAATCATATCCTTCATAATAATTGAGCAAAATATATGCAATATAAATCTGGTGACTAAATGTATTATTGTTTATAGATAATCAAATCCATACATTCCACATGATAAATTCAATTCTTACTTCTAGATAGTGTCATTTAATTTATTTTTAGAAACCAATATTGATAATATATCAGAAAATATTATATATATAAATTTTTAATTTTTCATACTAGAACTATAAAATTATATTAAATAAGAACTATTCTGAATAACTAATTCTATTTAACTAGGAACAAAAGATCAATTCACCCCCTCAACTTGGTATGAAATATCAGATGAGTCATTTTATAGACTTTTGGGTTAAACTAACCGACAACTTCTATTTCGTATCAAAAAGACACCTCTGACATAAAAAAAAAGTGGGATTAACTAATTACAAATTTTATACCTAATAAATTCTAATTTAATACTAATTAAACACAATTAAAATCTTATTTAACACTAATTAAACCTAATTAAACACCTAAATTTAATCAACCGGAAACCATCGCTAGAAATAGCCATCGCCATAGACCCCACATTAGCTCATCGTCTGAGGAGGAGCAAATCTGCTCCTCCAACGAGGAGCTCCTCGTTTTGGAGAAGCTGCTGCTCTTCGTTGGAAGAGCAGATCTGCTCATTATTTTGGATGAAATTCTCCTTGTTGGAGGACCAACTAGGAGCTCTGCTCCGGTGATGGTGGTGGAGGCATACAGTAAGTGGAGGCTAATGATGGGTGGTTAGAAGGAAGAAGAAGAAGGAGTAGGGAAGAAGGAGAAAAAAAAAAGATTTCTCATTTTTTTATTAAAAATAGATCTTTTATTAAATCTTTAAAATTATAAAAATATAATTGAAAATTAAAAATTATTAGGAATCAATTTAAAAAATAAATAAAATATATTCGGTCTTTTTAAATTCTTTTTATTTTTTTACGGAGAGTGTAACTCACTTGCTGAGATGAGAGTGGCAAGGGGACTTTTTGATGTGCTTTGACATAGTTGCGGGTCTGTTTAATACAAAACCTTTCAAAATAACTATTTTGATATTTGGTGCTAAGTTGAGGAGTGGAATTGATCTTTTTTTTCACTTATTTAATGATCAAACTAATCCCATTAAATGATGTCTAGCTTACAAAAAATTACACAATTTAAAATCATGTTAAAAATATTTCTTTTTAGTATTATCAAAACTCATCTAATATGTCACTGTCAGCTAGACCCAGTCCTGTCAGACGCACCTGCTCCTCCGGATCGTCAATGCACAACTGCAGAAGAAACCAAAGAGCACTCAGAACTATAGGATTGCATACATGCATACATAAAGGATAGGAATATTTCATATTGTTTTTACCCTCATTTGTGCAGAGATAGTGCACAAGCGATCACGCTAGTAGTAAGCAGCATCGGCCAATTGAACTATGTCAGACACCGGTACCTGAAAACCAGAGGAAGACTCCCAGTCCAACAGAAACAGGCCCTCAAAATAAAAGCACAAAGGAGAGAAACACTCACATGAATACAGTTGACAGGCGCAAAAGAATGTTATGGCATCTGACTCAAAGAACCAGTGACCATGTCAGTAGCACCAGCTTGCCTACCAGCTGGGACTCAACTAGGAGACCCAGCAATGTCTACCCTAGCACAGACAGAACGAGTCCCACGTCTAGCACCCCCCTGAGAGAACATCAGAAAAAAAAACTCAAGAAGATGAAAAAACCCAGAAAGAAAAAAACCAGAAGAATAACACCTACCTGTGGCCCAGCGTCCGCCTGCTGAACTTGAACAACGGGCACTCTGTCCAATGGAAGCCTCCCTAGAAGACGATGTCTCGCAAAGTTGTCTAGATAGCTCAACTGAGAGACAGATTCCAGATTGGTAGCAGAGTAACCCCTCAAATCCAGTCGAAGAGCAGGCGATACCACGTCCCTGCCATGTAGCATAGATAAAGGAGGTCCATTCGGGACCATACGAGTACGTGGCCCACCACACCAATGGAGAAAACACTCTCCCAGAAACAAGGACCTACAACTCGGGCCATGCATCAGATAACGCATGCCCGATCTTTTACAACACCCTGTACCCACCAAGCCAGCGAACTCCAAGCGGAGTGTTCCAAGAAGTGTCCACCTGCAACCAGTAGAATGGAAGTCAACACTGCAAATAATACCCTGAGTACAATACTCACATCTGTGCACGCCAGCTCATTCAGCCGGCCTCTGCACTCAGATCTCTGACTTTGCGTCAAAGTGCGTGAAAAGTTCCAAAACCTCAGCACAGAGCCTTCAGACAAAGTCCCAGAGCCTTCAAGCAAAGTCCCAGAGCCTTCAAACAAGTCCTAAAGCCTTCATACAACAGTCCCAGAGCCTTCAAAACAAGTCCCAAAGCCTTCAGACAAGTCAGAGAACCTTCGAACAAAGTCCTAGAGCCTTCAAGCAAAGTCCCAGAGCCATCAAGAAAAATCCCAGAGCCTTCAAACATGTCCCAGAGCCTTCTAGAGCCTTCAGACAAAATTCCAAAGCTTCCAGGCAAGTCCTAGAGCCTTTAGCAAGCCCCAGAGCCTTCAAACAAGTCCTAGAGGATCAGAGCAAGCCCTAAAGTCTTCAAACAAGCCCTAGAGTATCCAAACAACCAATAGAGACAGGCTCCTCAAACGTCATAGAAAGGCCAAGATACGGTAGAGAGACACTGAAACATGGTATGGAGACACCATAAATGGCAGAGAGACGCCAAAGCTTGGTAGAAAATATCAGCATACGGTAGAAAGACACCGACAATTGGTAGAATGTCGAGAATGGCAGAAAGACACCAAAGCCTGGTAAAAAGACACCAGCATTCGTTAGGGTGGCCCTTGAGACGGCCAAGGGGATGATGTCCCTTTTACAAATCTAAAAAGGTCCGGACATGATAATTACCGGGGTCCGAGCCATCAGATCACTCTCAGGACGGCTGAGAGTTTATAGCTCCATTCCATGGGGCACGCACTCAGACAGCCCGGGTTCAACGGCAGTTGAGAAGACTACTCCCTGCCAGATGAGGAGTAGATCAGAACCAGAGGTGCATGAGGCCATAGTCATGCACCACGGTGGGTAATGCTCAGACTAGGGTATTAACATACCACCGGGCGAGCGCCTCCAATGGTGAGCAGCAGTATCCTTGTTGCTTGTCTAACAGCGAGTATCTTCGTTAACAAAAATTGACCTACTTCGTCAATTTTCGTTAAAGAGTGGGCAAACTGTAGACACCTATTTTCGGACAGGTAAAAAGTGATAAGGAACTGAAGCGTCCAATGATGATTTCCAGAGAAATCCGTCCGGATGACGAGCTTTCGATTTGCTTGCTGGAATCTAACAGGCGTAATCTGTGCACATCTGCAAACCTGGTGGATTAAAATGCAATTAGGCGTAAATAGCCCATAAAAATCCAAAGAGATTGTAATCTATGTCCATAAATTGGACTAATTGCAATGTCTTAGAAGTTTATGGGCCAATTTGCAAGTTTTACGGACTAGAATTGACCATGACCAAACCCAAAGGACTTTAGTAGTCTTTTTTGACACTTTTAGGCATCAAATGGACTTTTAGCACCTTTTTACTTAGCTAGCAAGTCAAAATCCGAAAATTTAGAATTAAAATCCTAATTAATTAATTAAAACCTAATCCTAAATACATTTAGACTTATCACTTAACACTTCTTCAACCCCTAACTAAAATCTAACTAGGACGAACTTTTAAATACACATAAGCTAACCCTAAACCTAATTAGACCCTATAAATATAGCCTTAAGCCAGTCTGACTAGAGGTGGCACACAAACCCTAAAAATCAGAAGAAAAAATTCGGCCACCACCATTAGACTATCCATAGCCAAAAATCACAACACGCACACACACAAGAATCCAGTCCTGAAACACTAAGAATGCTTTGATTCTCAAAGAATGCAAGTCCTGCACAGATTCAAAGATGGATTCCGCATCCACTTTGTCAGCAAACGAGCCAAGGACTCAGATCAGTAATTCTGAAGACCCTCCATATTTGTTCCTTTGATTTTCCATGTCATGAATGTCATAATTGCTGTAATTGTGTATTTTAGGGTGTATGTTAGCTTATGTGTTGATTTTAGCCATAAAATTGCCATATTTAGCTTGATAATTAAATTGCCAAATTGCCATGAAATTAATGAAAAAGCATGTTAATAACTGATTTAATGTGTTTAAAGTGTTCAAATCTGGAAACCCAGTAAATTGTAGCTCTTAGGATGCATGCTAGGTGCAATTTTAGCTTGTTTGCCATGAAAAACTAATTTTCGTACTTGCTGCCCAGAAACTAATTTTGTTTAAATAAGCCTTAAACACTCTGACTATGCCATATTTGGATTCCTTGTTCGATTTTATGCGGTTTTGACTACTTTTGCATGAGAAACGGATTTGAAACGAGTGAGAACGAAACAAAAAGAAATCCCAGAACTGTTATAAAAAATCTCTCACCGCCGCCGCTGTAACCGGCGGCGCCGCCACCATATCCTGCTGGCGCCGTGTTCTTAGCTCCTCAGCTCTTCAGGTTTGCTTCCAAATCCTTCTATACGTGATCAAAACTTCAAAACGTGTTTCCGGGCTCATCCGGACTCCGAATCAGGCCCAGTTTAAACTCATATGTAGCTAATCCAATGTAGTTTAATATTCTGTATTGTAACGGGCCAAACCCGATGTCAAACAGACCCGTAAGTCCAAATATATAACAAAGTGTATAAACCGGGCCCACGAGCCCAATGCCCAGTAAACCAGTAACTTCTAGAGCCGATTTTGGGCTAACCCAAACTCAGAATCGACTCCGAAGCAAACCAGTAAAACCGCATCGACGAGACGCACAACTCTCATGATCTGACTGAGAGCCCATTCTGACCAGACCGATGATCAAAACTCATGCTAGTGCCAAACACTCAAAAGTCAACGAGGTTAAAAAGAATTTCTAACCTTGTATGTATAACCAGTTAAAGGACTAATCACCTAAAATTGGCCCATTAATGCAATTCTAACCCATCGCTTAAACATCGTAAGTGCCACAAAAAAGTAGTAACGATTGTATAGATTTTTACAGATCACCTAATAAAAGCCATCAATCACACTTATATATCTAGTTTTAGACTTTGTGCATTTAATCAATCTAGACCAGTCAGACTTATGCTATTTGCTAGAACCTCTAATGTTAGATGTATGTGTAGGAGTACCTGCTACTTGCCTTAAATGTCAGTTCAGATCGAGTCGTGTGCGGGTCAAACCTATTTACTGCTTTCATCCCTATTTATTTATAGCTTTTATATCCTGTGAACTGTATATACTGTTGAGATGAGATAAAAATGAATATGTCCAGTAAATAAAGCTGGTAATAGATAAGTCAAGTACAAGAGTATCGGGGAGGTCCACGAACCCTAGTCTTTGCTCTGATGCACGATAATGTTACCGGAGGAGAGTAGGGTTATCTAATCGTTAAAAAGTATATCCTAGTTGACTAGGTGACTTCATTTTTCAAACCATTTCCAGATCGAGAAGTCAGCCATAAGTCTTGGGCGAGCAACCCCGAACCCCGCTCCGCTCAAAGATGACATATATTTTTAAAAAAAAATATATTTTTTTAAAATTTTAATAATATTTTTATAAATTGTTGACGAAAGTGGAAATTAGAAAAAAATAGTAAAAAATAAATAAATAAAATATATCTAAAGTTGATCAAATAATTACATTATATTACTTATTAAACATGTAAATGTTTTTTTTTTACATTTCAACAATGATAAAAGGAGTTTGTTTTTCTTTTTGTTAACGATATTTATAAAATACATAAATTTATTATACTTTAATAATATTAAATGAATGTTTAATTGTTTAAAAAAAATTATAATTTTACTATGTTTTGTAAATTTAACTCGAATTTCTAATTTTAGAAATTGTAAGATACCAACTTTTAATTATTTTTGCAATTTTAAACTTTTCAAATCAATTAAGAATTTTTCAAGTTTGTGTTTAAATTACAAAACACGCTAAAATTCTTGATTTTTAAAGAAATTAATTCTCAACTGGATTTTTAAATAATATGTAAAATACATCGCTCTTTATTTTAAATGAAAACAACATATTTATATCTTTTTTAAAATTAATACATAGTGTGAGAAGTTAAATGGGTAAAAAAAAAAGCAATTTAGACGTCCAGTGGGAAAAACATTTAGTGAAGGGGTTAAATAGAACACATAGTATATAGTTTGAGGGGTTAAATAGAACATATAGTATAGTTTGAGGGGTTAAATAGAAGAAAAAAATAGTTAAAAGGTTTCATGAAACACAAAATTAGTTTAAGAATCGCAGGAAGTAAAATAGTAAAATTTAAGGATTAAATTATATTCAAGCCTAAAAGTATAGCCAAAACATCATAAAGTGCACTCGAGTGTGTTAGAATCATTTTATATATAGGTTCAAGATTTTTTTTAACTTAGATGATAGTTTTTTATTATGCGATCCATTAATTAAGGTAGGGATATTATCCATAAATCTTCTATAATCATAGCTAATTAAAATTTTTAGATTGTGATATTATTTTGACTGGAATAGATATCTACTACAATTTATTATTTAAGAAAAACAATCATGTTCTATTTATTTATTTATTTATTTATGGTCTATTTTAGTAGTTAATATTACAGATCTTTTATTAAAAAAAATGGAGTTCAAGTATAAATTTCCTTCTAACATTTAATTTCAAAATGCATAATTTTTAATTTTTGTTTATCTAACATACATCTTCAAAACTTGAAATTGATTCAAATATGTCTCTCCTATAACAAGACAGATTAATATGAAAACGTTTAAGCACTTTAAGAATTTATTTGAGACGTAATTTTTTCTAAGAAATTTATTATTCTTGGAAGTAAATATTTAAAACATATTTATATTTTTTTCTCACTTCATTGTGGTATATATTTCGAAATGAATAATTATTGTTAACTCCCAATGTATATATAGTACATAATATAGACAAATGACGACGCACGCTAATTCCGCTCTTTCTGGAGCCTCGTGCACTCCAAGAATAACTGAACTTAATTTTATTATCTTTTTTCTATAATGATTACTTTTTTTATCTTATCCTTATATTTTTTTTGATGTCACAGACTTAGTTTTATAATTTATAATTTTAAATATTTATAATTTTAATTTTTTCTTTATTTCCTTCAAATATTTATTATTTTGTTTTAGATATTTATTAAAAAAAATATTTATATAAAATATTATAATTGACTTATTTTTAAAAAATGTGTACATGGCTAAAACTTTAAATCTACGATTTTAAAAATAAATAACTAAATCATCTCATGTTATTATCAAATTTAATTAAATTTTGCTATTTATTCTCATATAATACCAATTAATTAGATAGTCATACTACAGTAAGTTTCTTTTTGAAAGGAATCTCTTTTTTTTGTTAATTTTTTTATATCTTTTTTAATGAATACAATTACTAGTATTCAAGTAGCCAAACAGGCAAAAAAGCTATAAATACTATGAATTTACCATAACTATATAATTATAATATTTAAAATTAATTTTAACCTAGATATATTATATGTCCTTTAATTATATATACGGTCAAAACAATACTTAAACTCATGTGTGAGAAAACAATATGTAGCACTGGTGGTTTACATAAAAAAATTAATATATTTATTAAAAAAACATTTAATTGATTCCACTTCTAATTTTATTTATTATAATAAAAATATAAATCTTATAATTTCAACAAGGGATGAACTAATGTCTGAAATTTTATGCAGTTTCAACTAATATTAGTAGATATATTGAATAGTAAATATTTATATATTAATTAATAGTTCAGGAAACAATTTTTTATATAATTAACTGATACTAAAGAAATTTTGAAAATTAATTGTCTAAAAATTATACTCTCTCTCTATATATATAAACTTCTTACTAAAATTATGTATTTTATTTTTCTGTGAGAAATGATAAAATCAATTGTTGGGGTAATTTAATTGGATAATTATTAGTAAATGTCTTTTATTTATATTTGAAATTTTTAAAGCAAAGTAAATTGATAAATCAAAAAATTTATACAATAAAATTTTAAAAATCAAAAATCTAAAATAATTGTTTTAAATTTAATAAATATGAAGACTTTAAGTTAAAACTATAGGTATCCAATGTTATTTATAGTATATTAAAAGAAGGAAGAAAAACATAAACTCAAATATTCCTTTTAGAGTGCGTGACACTTAGAACTGAAAATAACTGGAGTCATAAATTTTATTTGTTTATGAATATTTTAGCTTTTGATATTAGTTATATCTCACACTTTATATCTTACACTTTAGAATTAGTATTTTTCATTTTAGAGTTGTATATATATATATGTTGCTAATATAAAGTATTTAAAAATTATTTACGTAATTTTAGTCACTAATGCATCGTCCTAACTAATGAAGTGAAAAGTAGTAAAATAAGCAAAAAAGGATTATATTATCCCTTAATTTAACACAAAAAGTTAAATAAGATCAAATTCATGCTTTTGGATAAAAACACTTTTAAAATGGATATTTGGACAAAAATATCTTCAAAATTAATGAGCGTTTTAACTTGATTTAGTCCTCTCAACCCTAAATCGTTCAATAATATTCAACCATTTTAGCTCCATTTTATGGTGTATATAATACTCCAGTCATTTTTTGTCACTTAATAAGTACTTAGGGCCTAAAAATATATCACATTAATTAAATCGTGAATCTTTTTGTCAAAACTCATAAACTTAGTATGAAATTAGTATTAATACCAAATTTATGGCAGAGAATGAACCTTAGTTGATAAAGTAAGCTATTTTTTATTAAATCTCTGCTATATTTATATATTTAGTTTGATAGGATTTCTTTCTGATAGCATACATTGATAAGCTTTTTAACAAGCTAGTTGCTTATCATGAACAGAAATTTGAATTGGAACTGGAATAGGAATTAAAGCTAATGGGTGACTATATAGATGTCAAACCAAACAGTATTTTCCCCACCATGAAATGAAAATGTTTAAGGTAGCATCACAAATCACCAATCAATATCACTCAAAACAATTTGAAAATATGTTGAATATATATGAAAAAAATAAAATACATCATATCCTCTCTTTTATTTATAAGCTATCTTTTCCTACAAAAATAAGTGAGTAAAGCGTTCTTTCAATTCAAATAAAGTTGTCTGTAGTTATCAACTTATATATATAGCCGTTTAAAATTTAAACATAACATTTTTTATCCAAATCTATTAAAAATTAATTTGAATATAGAAAACTTAAAATACCTCATATGTATAAAAAATGAAAAGAATAAGACATTTTGATTATGTTGGTGAAATGAAGAAAAATAGAATAAATTTTGGTATGATTTGGCGAAGTGGGGGCCATGGTAAGAATGTGCACCGTCCAGTGCACCATCTTGGTTCTCTATATATACAAACTTATTTCCCCTTCTCTCTTCAGTCCAAAACTCCTCCTCTTCACTCTTTTTCTAAAACACTGCCAACTTTTTCTCTGCTCTGCATTACACATCACAACCAATGGCTTGTCTGGAGATATGTAATAAAGAGGTTAGTTATATTTATTGCAACACATGTCATTTTTGTCTGAAGAAACCATGAATGGCATTAATTTGATCAAGATTATTATGGTTCACTAATAAATCATGAATAAACAGATGCAGGGTAATAAGTTAAAGGAGGATGAAGAAGAAGAATGCACTTTCGATGGAACAGTTGATTGGAATGGTCGTCCCGCCATTCGACACAAATCTGGACAATGGACTGCTGGAATTATCATACTCTGTAAGTTTCCAATCAGCTTTTAGTTTAATCTATAGTAAATGTTCTTCATGTTCAATTTTTTGAAAAAAATTCAGACTCCAAATAAAACTCCTAATATTATGGACATATATCACTATAATTTTTATAAAATCTAGTTATATTAATAGTTAGTAATAGTTTTCTTTTCTTAATCGGTTTTAAAAATATATTTAAAGACTCTTGGCCATTTGAACTAAACTTTACTGGTGGCTCTGTCCCAACGCACTCAAAACTGTAAATACAACAACATATCATGAAAAGAAGTGGATAAAATTTAGAAAACTGGGTTGTAATAAATAGGGAAAATAGAAAATGGCAGAGATGATAAGAGGGAGTTCATCTCAAGAAAAAAAAAAGAACAAGTGTTGAAGTGTAGTTGCATGCTGGGATTTCACCCAGCTAACAGTTGCCACCACAGTCATTTAATATAATTCGGACAAAGGTGAGGAAGGCATGCATAACTAGGCAGACGTAGCTGACACGTAATCTTTCCACTTACTGCCTTTCTGCCACGTTTCTTTCTCTCCAATCAAACCATTTCCTCATACGTATGTGCATATCAAACTTTTTCATTTTATGCCAAACATCAAATAAAACCAATCCGGTAGTTATTGAAACGTGATGTGTAAATAAAACTGAGGTGATAATTATGTTAAAGTTGGGAGAATAAAACGAGTTAAAACGTTTATTTTAAGAGTGTTTTTATCCAAAACTATAAAGTTCGCATCATTTGGTCTTTTATGCCAAATTTACTTTTGAGCAGTAAGATTTCTGATGATTTAGTTATCAATGATCAATTTAAAAATATAAATAAATTATTAAAATGATAATGTTTGTATATATCTCGGTGAACAATACAAAATCGGATTCATGATTTAGCATTAAGGCTCTCTTCCTGTGAACAAATAGAATGATAATTGTAAATTTGAGTATCCTGATATAAAGAAGCCCTTGTCTCTTTCTTTATGTGATCTAATTAATTATATCCAATATTAATAATCTTCCTCTCTTTGTGTGTTCTATTTCTTGTTCTTTTCTACCTTTCTTTAGTTTTATTTTATTGAATTTTTTTATTTGTGGTGTCTGAACTTTATAAAATATTCTATTTGAGCGTTTGGGATTTTATTTTAAAAAAAATTAGTGTTTCAACTTTTTTGAAGGTATATCAAATGAGTGTTTTTAGTCATTTTCAATCACTGGAGTATTAGTAAAGCCAAAAAAAATAATTAAGTTTGCTAATATAATTTTAATATGCCAAATATAAAAATATATCATTTATAAAAAAAATTATTATTATTTTACATATGACGGTGAAATTTAAGTAAAATGGAGCTTATTTTGTCTTTTAGCACACCGATGATAAAAAAACAATCAGTACGTTTATCTAATATAATTTTAAGAAGTTAAAATATACTAATATGAAAAGAAAAAAAAGTTGAGACACTCAAAAATAAAATTTCAGAAAATTCAGACACTATTTGTGAAATATTTCCTATTTTATTTATCATAAACATCACTAATTGTTTAGAAACATCAAGTATAATAATATTTATTCACAAATGAATTTTGTAAACATTTATTTCAACTATATATTACAATATTCAAGTGTTACTTGAGGTCAAAATATTTTAGTCTATTATATATTAATTTTAAATTACAATGGAATAATTCTAAAAATTACAAAAATCTATAATGGAAAAGATAGGGATTTTTAATAGTTTAAAAATGTTGGTTAAACATATGTTTGGTTTGTTATGAAATGTGCATAAATATCAATTTAATAGGGTAGTTATCAGTTACTAAATATGAATGTTGTGTGCACATGATAAGTGAAAGATGAATCTTACATAATTATAAAAGTGTAGACCAAGGCAGTGAATATGATTGTTACCTTTCAAGCTAGGCACATGCATAAACAGATTTTTCTAATATAACCTTTGATCACATCTTGGCATATGATAATTCATTTGTAATAAATATAGTTAGAATTGGTTATTTATAAATTCATTCAGCAATTAACTGTATTTTTATAGAATTAGTTATGCTTATGTTAAATAAATTACCACATAAATTCATTTGTAGAATTTAACCAAGTAGAGGATTAATATTATTTTAATATGCCTTAGTATGTATATAAATATATTACTTTCTAAAAATTCCGAAGCAATCAAACTAGTGTAAGAACCAAGAACCGGATCAGACTGTGTTTAACCGTACACTAAAGGCCAATCTGGTTTGGTTCTTCTCAAAAAATCAAAAATGTGTTCAACCTCTTTGAATCATTAAAAACCTTACAAATTGGTGAATATCAAGTTGAACCGTAAAAGTTGGACCAATTTTCATAAGGCCTAATGTCTTAAAAAATCCCGACCTTTTAGCCCCTTTTCAATCATACCCTGACGTTGCAAATTTGTCAATTTTACCCTATTTTGCATTTTTGTGTTTCAATTGTACCCTGAAAAATTAAATTAACGTCTTTTGCGTTTGGAAATTTGTTTAAAACATTCTACATGTCTCGCATATATTAATTGTATATTTTTAAAATTTATTTAAATTTAGTTAAATTAATTAAGAATTTAAATTAGTGTTAATTTGATTATGGTTTTTAGTTAGTTTTTAAAAATAAAGGACTTATTTGTATTTTTTTTGAATAAAAAAGAATTTAATTTCATGTTTAGACTTAATTAATTGAACGATTTAATCATTTAAGTAAAAAAATTAACAAAAATTAAAATATTGGGGTACAATTGAAAACGGAAAATTCAAAAGTGGGTAAAATTGACAAATTTTCAACGTCGGGGTAGAATTGAAAAAAAGTTTAAAGGTGAGGGGGTTTTGAGTGATTAGGCATTTTCATAAATTAAATTATAATTGATTTTTTTTTATCTTTTGTAAAACTATAAAAATCCGTATATATATAAGGTCTAAAGATATTTTAATTTTTTTAAGAAAATATATATGGAAAATTATAAATATTTTTATTTTTATTTTTATTGATCAAGCGGTTAAATGATGATTAACCAGTTTGAATCAGCTGAACTTTAAACTATTGGCCACATGGTTTGGTCACCGGTTTTGTTTTTAGAACACCGAATCCAACCATTATCTTCAAAAGCCACCAAAGGTGATATGGAATATCATCCAAGAATTTGTGTCAAGTAGATGTAAATGTCAATATATTTGATGTCTCCAACTTGATAATATCACTATTTGTAAACATAATAGCATTATGAACAGAAACTTGTTTGAAATTGGGTGTTACTGTATAAGATATGTAGAAAAGGATATGCACTAACTAATCAATTTGTAAATGAACCAGTGAACCAAGGTTTGGCAACCCTTGCATTCTTTGGCGTAGGAGTGAACTTGGTGCTGTTCCTGACGAGAGTCTTACAGCAAAACAATGCCGATGCTGCTAACAATGTTAGCAAATGGACCGGAACTGTCTACATCTTCTCCCTTGTCGGAGCTTTACTCAGTGATTCCTACTGGGGGAGATACAAAACATGTGCCATTTTCCAGGTCATTTTTGTCATTGTAAGTACCTAAGCCGCCTTCTTTTAAAATTTTATAATTTATCCGAATGTCAATCTTCTTGTTGCAATTTCATGTCTTCCACACACGGGAAAAATGGCCTAAATGACATCGATTCATTCTTAAATGACAGGGTCTGGTATTACTATCATTGTCATCGTACCTTTTCCTTATTAGACCAAAAGGATGTGGTGATGAAATGACTCCATGCGGGTCTCATTCAAGCATGGAAATTGGATTCTTCTACCTCTCAATCTATCTAATTGCACTAGGAAATGGTGGTTATCAACCTAACATTGCTACATTTGGAGCTGACCAATTTGACGAAGAGGATCCTAAAGAAGGATACTCGAAAGTAGCATTTTTTAGCTACTTTTATCTAGCTCTCAATCTAGGCTCACTCTTCTCCAACACTATATTAAGCTACTTGGAGGATAATGGTATGTGGGCGTTAGGCTTTTGGGTCTCCACCGGCTCTGCGTTGGCCGCATTAGTGTTGTTTCTTGGCGGATCAGCTAGATACAGACACTTTAAGCCAACTGGAAACCCTCTTTCCCGATTCTGCCAAGTTATAGTTGCTGCAATGAAAAAATGGAAGGCGGATATGCCGCCTGATGTTGGCGAGTTGTACGATGTTGACAGTAAAGATTGCTCTGCGGCTGGCAATAGACGGATACTCTATACTGATGGATTCAAGTAAGAACTAATCTATATCCTAATAAGTTGCACGCTAATTTTGTATTTCATTTCTGTTTTAGAAAACGCTTTCTAAATAACTCATATTCATGATAACACCAAATTTTGCAGGTTCTTGGATAGAGCAGCTTTCATCTCATCGAGAGATTTGGATGAGCAGAAGCAGGGCCATCAGAATTTGTGGCATCTGTGTCCAATTACACAAGTTGAAGAAGTGAAATGCATACTGAGACTACTGCCAATTTGGCTTTGCACCATAATTTACTCTGTTGTCTTTACACAAATGGCCTCTTTATTTGTAGAGCAAGGCGCCGCAATGAAAACTACTGTCTCCAATTTCAAAATCCCTGCTGCCAGTATGTCTAGCTTTGACATTATCAGTGTCGCGATTTTCATTTTTCTTTACCGGCGAGTTCTCGATCCTCTCGTAGCAAGGTTGAGACGAAACTCTAAATCAAAAGGATTAACCGAACTTCAACGAATGGGAATCGGTCTTGTGATAGCAATAATGGCTATGGTTTCAGCCGGAATTGTAGAATGTTATAGACTCAAGTATGCTAGTAAAGACTGCACGCACTGTGAAGGATCGAGCTCCTTGAGCATATTCTGGCAAGTTCCTCAATACGCACTCATCGGAGCGTCGGAGGTTTTCATGTACGTCGGTCAATTAGAGTTTTTTAATGCACAAACACCGGATGGTCTCAAGAGTTTCGGAAGTGCACTTTGTATGACATCTATCTCACTCGGGAACTACGTTAGTAGCTTGCTCGTGACCATGGTTATGAAAATCTCGACCGAGGATCACATGTCCGGATGGATCCCAGGAAATTTGAACAAGGGTCATCTCGACAGGTTTTACTTCCTTTTAGCTGGTTTGACAACCATAGATTTGGCTGTGTATATGGCATGCGCTAAGTGGTACAAGTGTATTAAACTCGAAGGAAAACGCAGCGGAAACTGCGGTGCAGAAGAGGATAACTACCAAGTCTGATTTGAATTCGAGCAAAGATCAAACAAGACATTTAACAGCTACACTGCCTGCAGATAAATAAAGATGGAGGCGTTACGATTGCTATAAAAAAATTCTATGTTTCTACGGAAACCCGGTTGTTGTTTCAGTTTTAAGAGTTGTAAAGGAGGTGATGGTCTGGTTTGATGCTAATTTATTGGGTTTTGCAGACAAGCCATAGAATTAGATATGTGCTTGTAACAAAGTGAATGTAAAAATAGAGTTGGCTCTTTGTAGAATATTGTAGAAAAAGTTGATGAAAGCTTCTCTGTTCAACAATAATACAAAATTGCCTCCTTTCCTCCAAAATAAATCTCTTACCTGCTGCTACTTTATTAATATCAATTGGTCATAATTTTACTTATCTAAATTTTACTTATTTTCTATTTTAATCTATACTCTTTATTTTAATCTTCTTCAAAATATACACCGATTTATTTAACCGTTGGAATACTCTCCAGAGCTTTTTTTAAAATATTTCATTTTACAATACACTTCTCCAGTATTGACCTTTTTTTTTATTTAAACAATCAACACATGTCTAAAATATGATCCACAAATTTATAAATGTAAACGATACAACTATGACACATCGGTTGTATCGGATGATAACGAGCAAACACTAATAACAGATATCTTAACATGTTCCTCATTAGCAAAAAACAAAAACAAAACTAGAAAAACAGTTTATGGTACCCTGATAAATTCTTGCCAAATCAGATTTTCACATACCACACTCACACTAATGTTTAATGCCCACTTCCACGTTAACTCAAGGATAACATTGCACATTCAAAAGTTCATGCAGCAAATTACAAAAAAAAAATGTATTTCCTTTGTCATTAGATCAAAGTCTATTCCTCTGTAAAAATCAGAGTAATTCAAGAAATATGAAAACAATAAACATCATATCTATGACTACTACTACTAGCATAAACAGGCAAAAAGAGGTGTGTAATATACTAATATTGCATTCAGGAACCAGTTTTATTTTTAGGATCAAAATATCCCATTAAGTACAGCTCAAGGAAGATTCAAAGAGCAATGAAAAACATATATTTCAGTATGTGTTGACAACAACAAGTTCTTGCAAAACTGTGTGATATTCCCATCTCCGGTAAAAGAATCAAGTGATCTATAGTTGGAAAAGATCACTAGTTACTTCAAAAACATAACATTTTGTACAAATATATCCTACTTCAAAATGATTTATACCTAATAAAATCCTATACCGGTACTATATCAGCCTTGGACCTTGCGAACTTGAATGTGATGAGTAGATTCTCGACGCCATATTGGTTGAGCCCCACTCTGGACGAGAATTACATCTTGGCCTTCAAACAAGAGACCCTTATCCTGCAAAATCGGATGCTTCAAATAAGTCTCAAATACATGAAGTGCTAATCCAAGAAGAAAAAGTAAAATGTAGCAAAAATACTAACCAGTGACAGTTGAAGTGCTCGTGAGAAGGTTTCCTCAGCATCACTAGAGAATTTCATATATATTGGCATGACACCCCGATAAAGCGCAAGTCTTTGTTTAATCCTCTCTCTTCAAGAATAAAATGTTTCATAGTGAACTTTGCGGTGAATTAAAAATAAAAACTAATGCTTGATCCTTGACAGAATGCACATGCAGTCACCTCAAACTTGATTAAATTTTGTATGCAAGAAGCAATTTATAAGGCATCTGTTAAAGTTAATACACCAAAAATGAAAAGACAGTAACTGAATAAATGAAAAGAAAAACTTAATACTGTTGCATGCCGCTTTTGGTACTTACTCATTTGTGAAGGCAAATATTGTTGATGCAGGTCTATAATGGCTTAAAAGTATAGCCATGGATCCTGTTCTTGTGAAGACAATGATGGGTGTATTAAGAGTGTTTGCCATAATTGTGGAATGGAAAGCAAACATTTCACCCATATGGCCCTGCAAAGGAATATATTAAGACTCTTAAACAAAAACCAAACAATGAAGAAAACGCCACCTGGAAAACTGCAGAATCATTGCCATTGAGCTTAAAAAAAACTGAAACTATCTGTCGTAGAAAATTAGAAAAATAAGTTGTGTTCCCTTTTAAATCACGCATACCTTATAGGCACCTTGAGCTGGAGGTGTTGTGTTAACGGGCATGCTTGACTCTGTCCTTAGAGCCACCGTCTGCATGACCTTTACAGTTTTCAGTGGATACCTTCAGCCATCATTGTTACAGCCAATCAATAGATTGATTACCATAAATAAATTCAATCACAACAAGGAATAGGAGAATAGGTTTATATCTGACATGATGAAACGGAATAAATCACTGTTGTTTATGCATTCATAATTGAGATGGAAATGGATCCTACTACAATATGGTATTATTAATCATAAGAAATTAAAGTATTTCAACAGGGAAAAACTACACTCCAGCGGAATAAGTTAGGATATTTTAGTAGAGTGGTCTGTCTACAAGACAACTACAGATTGGTCTATCTACAATTGTGCTGATGTAAGGTCTTCTTTTGGTCATTTTCCCGTCAGGTCTTCTTTGGATGAACTTGGAAAGTCTTATCTTGAAGTATCTATTGGTTTGTAAATAGGATTTTTGTTAGTATTAGTTTCATTTTCCTAGTAAGCTCTCTATTAAGTCTACTAATTCTTTTGTGCTATTTTACCCTCAGAGAAAAACTTATTATATATTTCAGTTCTATAATACTTTGAATTTTGTGATGCAATTCATCCTAAGACTAGGATCTATGTAAAATTGCCTAAAATCTTCTGGGTGCAATTCTTAGAAGAGCTATTATCTTTTTTTTCTCCTAAGTTATTCAGATTTAAAATCGTATAGAAGTTGACCATATAATTTAGCCTATTGAAACTATTAGCTTCACTAATGTTTTCTTATTACAGAAAGAACCACCAACGTTAGAACAGCAAAGCTACCTTCAAACAGTTTAATATAATTAAAAAAAATCCAATATCTTACTAAATCAAGAAATAGAAATCTGATGGGAAAATGAGCCAAGTATACTTACTTTCCATGGGCAGTTTCTCCAGAAAGCATGACTGCATCAGCACCTTCACGTACTGCAATTGCTATGTCTGAAACTTCAGCCCTTGTCGGTGTAGGCTGAGTAATCATGCTTTCCAGCATGTTTGTGGCTACAATCACTGGTTTCTTCATATTGTGACACCTTCTAATGATATCTTCCTGGTAGAATGATAACCAAACTCAACTCAGTTAACTTTAGTTAGATACAATTTACAATTTTTCCATATTAGGCAAGATGAGAATTTAAGGTCTACTATTAGCCCCAATGTTTTCTACCTCAACCAAATCGAGTGGATATCAACAAACATGCCTTAGTAGGAATTTTAAGAAAAAATTCTATAAAATACTAAAAAGTTTAGTTTACCTGCAACAATGGTACTTCCTCAATAGGAAGTTCAGCACCAAGGTCTCCACGAGCAACCATTGCCTTATAAAACCAACAGAAAATATCACAGTAAGTATGTGAGAAGAGACTAATCCCTCAAAGACATCAAGCTATGACTGAGACTAACCCCATCAGATGCAGAAATTATAGAATGAAGATTTTTTATGGAGTCAGCACTTTCTATTTTTACAATCACATGAATGTCGGAATTGCAGCCTGCACAAAGTTTTGAAAAGATTTTAATAAAAGGAATGGAGTAATTACCAAAGTGAAATTGAAATGTGAAGATTATTGACTTTTAACAGCAAGATTAGAGATGAAAAGGAAATGAGAGATGCTCAAATGATACTGAAATATGAACACCTTATGACAATGAAAGAGATGATAACTTTACTTTTGAGATAATCTTTCAACTCATGGACTACATTCGCATCCTTTACAAAAGAGACGGCATAGAAATCAACTTGATTGTCCACCCCAAATTTGATATCTACCCAGTCTTTATCTGTGAAAAATGAAAATCAAAAACAGCTTAGTCTACTCATTAACAAAGCAAGAAATGGGAAATAGAAGAAGAAATACTTGTTATATTGGCAATAATACCATAATAGATGATAACCTGTAATAGAAGGAAGATTTGCGCTTTTTCCACGCACATTTAGATGTCGCCTGGATTTTAGTTCTCCACCATCAACTACAACACATTTAACCGAATCCTTTGTCTTTGACTTCACAGCTAATGACATCATTCCACCTGAAACACCGATAAAAAGTAACTCATGTCACACAAACAAGTGGTAACACTAAAAAGAAACCAGTAACTTAATCGAACAAAAAAAAATAAGAAGATTAAAAGATAAAACATAAGGTATAAACACATCATAGTGAAGTCATGTCTCAATCTTTGGGGAGTTAGCCTCCAAATCACAACATACAGGTAATTTTGATAACACGGACAACGAAATACTCAAGAAGGGAAGCAAATGACTCATAAGTGATTCTGTTGACCTCAATTTTTGAATTTGAAAAGTTAATAAATTGCCAACTTTAAATGTCTTTTTATCCTTGGTAAAATACCATTTTTGTACTTTCTACGTCACTCTAATCCTATTGATTCCGTCTGCAGCAAAAAAATCTCCTGTTGTTAGATGTCATAGTACATATGCAACTAAACTTCTGCAAGACGGGTATGAAGTGAACTATGAAAATGGTCTAAAACCTTAATTCCTAATTGTTAAAAACAGCTTAAACGAATTCTTGAAAGCAAGATTTTCTTCCAATAATTTTTCAATATGTGAAGGTATAAGAATCGCATTTCAGTTATAAATGCAATGTCTTTACTGTCATCACAATAGAAGAACAGAACCAAAGCTAATGTGTAATGAGAAATTCAAACACATATATCAATGTTAAAAACCAATGGTTTATCAGCACATCCGTGTACTTAAACTTATAGGGGTAAGAGTTTTTTCCATCCCAAGTTATAATGATGCTCTTAAGCAAAATCATCCCTATGAATTTGATGCCGATCCGGAAACTGAAAATGCAAGTGTCCAATCACCATTTCTCAGAAATATGTGAGAGATGTATACTTACCATCCACCAACAGAATGTCCCCGACTTCAACATCATTCACAAAGTCATCGTAGTTTACGCTAACAGTATCTTCTGTGCTGATTCCTCTTTTAATGGTGAAATTAAATTCTGCTCCCTCCTCCAGCGTAATTGGTTGAGGCACATCGCCACTTCTAACCTCAGGACCCTGCACTAATTAAAGAGTAACAAATCTATGAACACCTTAAAAAATACATAGTTGTTTTGGCAAGTGTATATAAACAAATTTAAAGGAGCATACCTTGGTGTCAAGCATAATTGAAATAACCTTGTCATCAGAAAGAGCATTGAATTCTTTAACCAGATCAATAGTTTTCTGGTGAGACTTATGATCTCCATGTGACATATTTAAACGGGCCACATTCATTCCAGCTTCAGCTAGCTTCCATATCATTTCTCTGGAGCTTGTAGAAGGACCAATTGTACAGACTATTTTTGTTTTCCTTTGACCATTTGAATTCATTTTTTCCTGCCCCAGTATCTGGCTGCTGGTCAGAACCTCAACAGAAGTGCTTAGATTCTCCTAATAAATTCAGTTAAAGCCATATTTTCAGTTACAACTTAGATAGTAATAAACAACATGCGAATTCCAAACTTTAGTTTTTTTCTCAGGAAACAAACAGAGCAAAACCAAGAATACCCAAGTCAACTTACAGATGTTAAAGGTCCATTTGCTGAATAAAATCTCCATCTTTGAGGATTCTTCTGGGTTATATCCATCGATCTAACAGAAAAGTTTCCATTTTTGAGGATTTTTTTTCTTCTAGTGGTAACTGAAGGTTCCAGAAAAGAAATATCAGTGAAGTTGGTAGATGACATTGTTGCAGAAATATGGTTAAAAATGGTGGCCATGGAAGTTTTTGTGTTAATAATAACAGAAGCCACAGAAGAATTTGTGCAGAGAGAGAGTTGAAAGTGACAAACTGACAAGTGAATGTATTGTGTTCAGTTTAGGTATTGCATGTGGTCTGCTTCTTCTCTTTAAACAGAGTTTGTTGCTACACTTGGCTGCGGCTGCCACACTTTGATATTTCTGACCAAACAAAATACTAATATTGCTCAATCAAATGCAAGGCTTGAAGTTTTCTTTTAAAACAAGTTTTTTATTTTATTTTATTTTTACGACAATATATTTTATTTTATTCCTAGTCTGTCTTGTTCTGCTTTTGTATAATTGATAATTTAATTTCTTTTTCTTTTGAAAATGGCATGCTTGTATCTTTTAAAATTGAAAATAAATAAAATACAGCCACCAAAGTTGTATCATAAAATTTAAGATATGAATTTCTAAGCACAAATTTTACAATACAATTACAAAAAATACAATAAAAAAATAACCGAGACTAGATGAACCAAAAGATGTCATATGAGGCCATAAGAAAAAACATTATTCAATTAAAACATGAAATTTAATAAATTTCATTTGATTAAAACCGTTACGGAGCTTGATTTATTGTAACTTCATATCCACTAGACCATCATTAACGATATCTCAAGAGCGAAAATAATATCAAAATATTTATTTATATATTTAAAATAGTTTTCATCCTTCAATAAGTCATAAATTTCGGCCAAATAAAGAAAATTAGCAGCCAAAAGAAATTCAAAAAAATTGATCGGATGAATGATCCTTCACAAACAAATTAAAAGACGATTAAGTAAAAAAATCTTCAACACGCACCCAAAATACGAATGAATAGAACTTCATCATTAAGAGCTTTTATATGTAGCTAGAAAAACGATATAAATGTATGAACACATATATAAGGAATGGATAAGAAAATTTAGGTACCAGATTAACTACTAAAATAAATCAATAACTCGCCAGATGGGCTTCTGCTTCCATCCCCTAATTAGGCACAGGATAACAACAATACTATAAATGAATGTTTTGAGAAATGAAAAACAGAACATAATTTGCTAGTCAAAAACAGCACATATAATACCATTACTGATTCATAAAAAGAACAGAATTAGAACTCTATAAACTCAATGTTCTTCATATATTGTATTCCTGCAACAATTTTATCAACTCATCATTACAAATTAAAATACACGGACAGCAGCAGACTTCATTTAATAAAAACTATAGACCCTCGCCATGTTCGAGTGCCACCATGCAATTTTCTAAGGCCACAAATTGTACTGGCCAGCAACCACGCCCAGCATTGCAGTATGCATCATATGGTTCAGTTCGATTCAGTTCAAGCTATGCCCAGCTGCAATGGCACGACAGTTCACAAGTACTTGAGCATACCACGCCCCTCCACACTGAGTTTTGTAGCTTGTAACTGCTTTTTCTTCGGTGCCTTCAGTTGTTGCAACTTTTTATTCATCTGTCATTTTACATTTTAATTTAGAAACAAATACATGACCTGATAACATAAGATAAAATGCTAAACAATAATAAAATTAGTTTGGCAATAAAGAAAGAATAATAAGGACAGCAACCATGAGAATCCATACAACAAATAGTTCAAATTGGGGGAGCAAAAAATTAAAAACAAAATCCTTCAAGTCCTTATAAAATCAATCATAATCCAAAATTTACAGGTTCAGGATATTAAGCATGAATTTATCAATTTGGAAGTCATAAATATTATGAAGTAAAGGAAAAACTTCAGAGGCAGTAACAAGAACATTAGCAAGATGCTTTTCAACATGAGAAAGTGGTGGAAATATTAGAAATATTAGCATTAGGAAATAAATCAGACATTCAACTCATAAAATTACCATAAGAACATTTGGATTCAACAATAATGTGATTAAACTTGGAACAAAGAAAGCCAAAATAAGGGAGAGTAAACACTAAACACCTTAAAAAAAGTAGCCCAAAACAACACCTTTGACTACACAATCTACTCCAGCCAAAATAACAATAATCCGTTACTATGCAAATTAACCAAATAAAACAATAATCCTATTACATGCTAGAGTGCAGGATATGAAAACCAACCTTTAAGCGACGCTGATCTTGTACAACTTGTTTGGCACGGGCTCTAATTTCTTCAGGATCAATCTTAGATTGAGGGCGCACCAGAAAATCCAATGGAGTAGCTTCTGGCCTAGAAGCATGTTGCTTTGAAGATGATTGGCCAGACCTCCGTTCCCTGTAGCAAATGAACATCACTGAGGATGCAATGAAATATAATACTGGAAAAGAGGTTGAAGCAAAATGCAAGATTTATCTTCCATTAAACCTTACCGTGACATATCCAAATCTAGATCTCCATCCCTGGATTCCATCCCTGAAGTGCTATTTACCGGCCTGCCAAACAATTATTAAAATTCCCAAGCAGACGAATCAGAATCAATTAAGAAAATACACATGTAAAGCATGAAATTATTAGCAAAGCATGTTACCTTCTCATGGCAGGCCGTCGAGCAGGCCGATCATCATCAATATTCCTCATGTCCTCAAACCTTGTACTCTTGTTAAATATTGGACGACTCTGGATTTATAGTTTAAAAAACATAGGAAACAATTAGTACCAATTTGATGAACATAGTGTCTAGACAAATGGACACAGTTCTGTATGGTTGTATAATTACAAATAATAAAAGAACTCTACAAAAAAACAAATTGAACTTAATTTCACTGAAATGACAATCAAAAGAATAAAACCCAGTCAAAGATGCTATTCACTATTCATGAGATGCTAAGGTGCAATGAGTTGAAGGGGGCATTGCATTACCCATTTGTCAACCAAATCCTTAGCAAGCTTCCTGTTGGATGTGGTTTCCTCATCAGATTTTGATAAGAACATGATAACCTGTCAAAATAATACACAATAGTTAGTGAATGTTTTCTCCATATTACACTAAAGTGGTATTAGTATTGCCATAGAAGCACATCTCTAACCTTTCCAAGACCACTTTTCTTCAATTGTTCTCTTCTATCATACTGCTCTAGATCAATATGGAACTACAAGAGACGAAAAAACATTTAACTCTAAAAAAAATGAATCTCCAGAATAAAGAACCATTACAAAAGAGAGCAAAGTGGTTGAAGTCATTAGACAAAATAAAATGGTACATAGTCCTGCACATACATCAGTCAAAATCCTCAAGATTGCAGCGCGGATATTTATATTGGGTAAACTTCCATCTGGAAGAGGTTCAAGCCAAGTTTTTAATAGAGTTAGAACTCCATGATCTATGAATTCTTGCTGGAGCTGTTTCCTGCATGAGGAGCAATGAAAAACAATAAATATAATGACAAGGAAGAAGAATGGAACATATAACTTAAGCAGACAGCCAGCTTACTTAGAGAGGACATCAGTAAGAAGAGGCAACTTCCTGAGCTTACTAATGGCAGGTTTCCCCTGTTTATTAAGAAATGCGTCGTCTTCAGCTGTGACCTCAAGCTCAGCCATGACTTTCTCGACCAATAATGCAATTTCTGCAGGACTTTTTTCATTCTTCTTCTTTTTCTTGCCCATCTTAAAGAGCTCCTGGATTTCCTCATCCTCTTCGCCCTCCTCTGCCTGGAAAGCTCCAAAACATTTACTCATTAAATTAAGATTGAAGCATATGGTGCTGAATGCTGATATAATGCAATAAAATCAATATAATGAACTACAGTGAGAATGCATCTAAAATAGTCAACATTGCCAAAAGCTACTATACATGTCTCTTTAAAAATCAAACAAATGGGACACAAACCTGAGGTGCATCACGAGGAGAACGCCGTTCATTATCACTTCCATATCGATCAGCAGGATCCACGCCGGTGTCATCTATAAAGTTCTCATCATCCATGGTCCTAAGACCCTCTTGATCATCCTACACCATGAAACATCGTTACAGTTAGAAAAATCTCAACAGACAATTTCAAAAACTCCATTTACAAAAACCGCAATCAAATTATCAAAAACCTCAGAATCACCCCCAGCAATAGTGTCCCACATCTCCTTAACTTCACCATCTTCTTTACCATAAAGCTTCCCCTTCGACTTCGAGCTACTGCTTCCACCTCTGGTAGACTTCTTCTCCACTCTACTAAACTTCTTTGATGACGATTTTTCATAAGAATCCTTTCCGAAACTCTTCCTCTTCTTCCCAAATCTATCGCCGTCATCAACATCATCCTCATCAACCAGCTCAGGTATTTCAAAAGTATTATTACTACTATATCCTTTCTCTCCAATCCCTAAATTTCCGTTCTTCTTTACCAGCCTCTTTCTCGGCTTTTCAGCTTTATCGTTATGATTATATACAGGTGTACGTGGCCTCTCGCTCTCTTGCTCGCCCCATCCATCCACGTCATCGTCTTCTAGTAGAAGGTCGTTCTCTTGCGCCTGCTGTTCCGGTGATGGCACATCATCGTAGTCCATCAACGGTTCTCCATCCTCGTCGCGATACCTGCAAAATTATTATCAAAATTTTGAAACCCTAGAATAACATGTCCAATTACGAAATTCATCGAATGCAAAAGATTAAGTGGACGAACAAATCGAAATTAAAGGAAGAGTAACCCTAATTGAAGGAAATTAAAAAGATAGAAAGAAAAGCCTTACTGATCGTCTTCGTAAGCCATGGATGATCGATGATTAGCGAATAGCAAGTAAAATAATTGAAAACAAAGCAGATTTCGATTTGCAGAAGACTTCTAGTTTTATACTTTGAGAAAAAGGCAAAACCCGTATTTCCTCCCTTCGTAACTCGAATTGATCAAAGGATCAATTCACCCCTCAACTTGGCACAAAATATCAATTCAGTTATTTTCGAGTGTAAAGAGCTAAAACAACCCGCAACTTAGCACTTTCATATTAAATACACTCTTCCTCGCTTTCACCTCCGCAAGTGAATTACACTCTCCGTTATAAAATTAAAAAATATCAAAATGGTTCTTAATATTTAAGCCAAATAATTAAAAAACGCAAAACCTTTGACAAAAATTTCACTGATGTCTAAACCTTCTAAAAATGCCCATATTGTGCTAAAATACATGTTTTTCTTTCAAAATTAGCCTAACCTTTAAAATACATATGTCTTTGCTGATGTGGCGTGTACGTGTCCAGTTGGTGAACGACACATTGTCTATTTTTTGTTGACTAACCTTCTAACCCTAATTTCTCGACTCCGAACCGAATCTTGAATTCTAATTCTTACGACCGATGTCCTTCAGTGAAAACACCAAGTTTTGTTAAAGAATAAAACAATGTGTTTTGTTCTTTGAACAAAACGTTGTGTTTTATGAAAACACTAAACCTAAAAACCCTTCTTACCCAGCCATCGTCTCATTCGTTATTCAGTGAACATCTTTTCAGTAACGTTGTCTTAATCGATGATGTCTCAAACAATAACATCTTAAACGATTAAGATGGCTAAAACGTTGAAGAATGTACGTGAGGAGTGGATTAATATTCCTCCAACAACTGCGTGGAAGATGTAGCCATGGTCGTTTGTATTTATACACATCGTGGACAAAAACTAATCCAGGCAAGAGATTTTGGAGATGTCCTTCATCTAAGGTAATTAATTATTTGGTTATTTTTAAAAATTAGAATTTGTTGAGATTAGAGTTTGTTGACATTGAAGATTATTTCTAAAAGGTTTGGATTTGATTAAAATATTGGTTGTATAAGTTAGAGATGGTTTCAGAAAGTGTTTTTTTTTACATGAAATTCTGTATTTTGACATTGAGGATTATTTCTAAAATGTTTGGATTTGATTAAAATATTGGTTGTATAAGTTAGAGATGGTTTCAGAAAGTGTTTTTTCTTACATAAAATTCTGTATTTTTGAAACTATTGTGGACTTACTGAAGTTGGGGATTTTCTGAAATTAGAAAATATTTAACTTAGGGATCATTTCTGAAATTGGAGATTTTTTTAACGTAAAAAATTAATAAAAACTGGATATCTGAGATTTTTCCAATTAGATATTGTTTAGTAGAAATGACTACCGTTCATAATTCAAGAAACACTTGAACCGGTGTTAGACCGCCCTTTAAATTGTTCCGAACCTTTTTAAAACTTGCAAATTTCGGATGCACCCAGTTCGAAAAATTTAAAAAAAAATTAAAATTAAATTTAAATTTAGTATAATATAATCAATTAATTAATTATATTAACAATGGATTAAATAAATATATTTAGTAAATAATTAAAAATATTTTTTTAAATATACCAACCAATATTTTTTTGTTCCAAAAAAATATTGAACCGGCTTGAAATCAATTTCTCTCAATTTCTGATATGTTTTAACCCAGTGTAGAATTTGACAGTTTATGAGGCAAGTTTGACAAGTTCAATTTTGAACCGGTTTACAACTCAACCGGGCCCATAATTATTTTTAAATGTGGAATTTAAATATAAACATTAGTAAAGCAATTATAATTTTATGTGGATCATATATTGTGTGTCTTCTCCTTATTTAGTTGTTCACATTGATTATTTACTAAAATAAAAAATTGAAACACATTGATTCCATTTTCTCAATTGCATAATTATTGAAGAAAAAAATTAGAGATACAAATACAAAAAGTAATTTGCAGAAGTTTCCTTTAATTGTCGCTTATATAATGTTAGTTTATAAACATAATTAATCATCTAACTATTTTATTTTCGAATTAAGTCATACACATTCATCATGATATAAAAAAGTTATTTAGCACATATTTTCTCCTCATATTAAAAAATATTCATTTTAAATTAAATATTAACTATTTAAAACTTAAATTTTAATTTTTTTCATATTTTCATAGGTTATACAGCATCCAAAAGTTCGAGAATATCATTAAAAAATAATATATTATTTAATTTTAGAAAATAAAAAAATAAAAAACTATAAAGAAATTCAATATGCAAACACAATTTTTATTTTCTAATTTTTTATTTGAAAACAAAAAGCTGAAAAATAGAGAAAAAAATTATAACTAAACATGATTTAACTTTTTCAATTTTTTATCTGAACAATATTTAATTTTTAAATGACCAATATTCACCCTCATTTAGAATTTCAATTATCAACATTTTAGCTTTTATAATTAGGACATAGTATTAGTTGCATATAACATTTGAGGCATAACTCATCCCCATTTTTTTTACTTTTTACTTTATATTTATTTAATTTTTGATTTATTTTTTCTAGTTAGGGCATCTCCAATCTTTGTCACCTAATTAAGTTAGGTGATAAGTGAACTCCAAGGCGTCACCTAACAAGGGTTCTCAATCTCTCATCAAAATAGATGACTCCCTATTTGGAGTTATCTATTTACTATTCATTATTTTAATATTTTATTAAAGTAAAATTTTGATATTTATAGTTTGTTTTTATTTAATTCAACACATTTATTATTAAAAACTTAAATATATATGAATATTATTTATTTTTAATATTATAGAATAATTTTACACATGAGAATATTAAATCATAAATTATTAAAATTAACATAAAATATTATATACATAATTTTACGAGACAATAATTTAAAAGTATTACATTATTAATTTAACAAGACAAAAATATAAAAGCATTACATAAATAATTCTACGATACGGTAACATAAATTGGACGATAGCCTGGAAACAAAATATACTACGATATGTAACAAAAATAATTGAACTAATATGTAATAAAAATAAGTTTTATGGATGTAAGTGATAAAAGTGTATAATTATTAAAGTAAAAAAATGATTAAAATATTAAAAAGAAAAAGAATATATTTTTTTGTAGAAAAAGGTGATTGTTGGTTGGAGTAAATTTGATGACAAATCACCTAATTAGTATTTGATGATAAAAATTTGGTGATTTAGGTTGGAGATGACCTTAGTTTCTACAGTCGACCCTCTGATAATTAATACACATGGTGGATCAAAAATTTATTAATTATTAGAATTATTAATTTATTGAATTTATATAAAAAAAATTATAAAATATATTTTAAAGCATCTACATTAATAGACCTACTATTAATATTATATTATATTATAAAAAAAACTAACTAAATACACTATACAATCACTCAATTTAAAAGAAATAATTTTATATTCAATTTAAGAAATATCAATTAATATCAAACTAAAAAATAATTATTAAGAAGTTATATTCATAAAGTAAAATGATTTTTAATATTTTTTTATAATAGAGATACTTTACTTACTTTAATTTGTTTATCTAATAACTTTTTTTAAAATTTCTCAAAAGAATAAGAAAGTCATAATTTGGTGGTATTTTAACTTCCACTTTATGAGTTAAGGTTAGTATTGCCTCAAATAAATTATCAATTGTTATATATTTCTTTAAAAAAATCTCTCTAATAATTAATATTCATGTAGAATATATTTTAAATTTTATTAATTATTAAATAATAGAATTATTAATTATCCAACGTGGAACGAAATTGGTTCTCTCAATTTTCTATTAATTATTAGAATTATTAATTCATATAATATTAACTATTAGAGGGTCGACTGTATATCTATTATTTTTATTTATTTATACAGGTCCTTGTATTTCTGTACATTTATTTACTTAGTCCATATACAAATAGAAAGAAAGTATTTATTTAGTCCTTTTTAATATTTTGTGTTTTGCTTTATTTCGTCCCTAATCTACCCTTTAAGGACTAAATTATTATGAAATTTAATTTGTAAAGGGATTAAATAAATAAAAAATGAAAAATACAAGGACTGGTTAAAGAAATAAAATAGATTAGGGACCAAATAACTAAAAAGTAAAAAGTACATGGATTTGAGAATGGTTAAGCTGACATTCTATTCAAGCAATAACACGCACTTTTTATGATCACTTCAATAATATCCAAACATTATCTCTTACTTTCATTTATAAATATTTTAATATTATAACTCTAATTAATATTACATTTAAATTTGTCTTTTTAGCATTTTTTAGAATCTCATTTAAGCAATTAAAAATTAGTTAATTAACTTTATGCCTAATATTTCTTTAATGGAATGAAAATCAATTTTGTTAAAAGGGAAGAAAATGAGAATTAAGTCAGCAGAATTTAAACAAAGGGTTAATTACATATAAAATCATCACCTTTACACGATTTTTCAAAAATAACACGACCTTTAAAACGTGTCAATTCAGGGCATCACCTTTCATTTATTTTCAAAAATAACATGAGCACGTTTTTAGATAAAATTTTGCTGACTTGGACACCCAATGTGAGTGCCACGTGTCATGCCACGTCAGCAAAAATGTCACTAAAAATGTGCTCATGTTGTTTTTGAAAAGAAATGAAAGGTGGTGCCCTGAATTGCCACGTTTTAAAGGTCGTGTTATTTTTGCAATTTCGTGTAAAGGTGGTGATTTTATATGTAATTAACCCTTAAACAAAAGAGACATAAATATATCCATGAGTATCATAATTCATAGCATGAATTGAAATAACAAAAAAGGCAGACAAAAAGAAGTCAATACCCGAACCAAATACTAATCTTTGGTGCGCTCTTGACTCCCTCTATCCATATTACCTTCACATTTCATTTTAGTTTCTTAAGTTTACTTAGAGTACACGGTTCACAACTATGGCTCCGATGCAGCAGCAGTAGCCTCAGGGAATGAGGCTACTTCAAGAGCATTCGAATTTTGCGACGAACCATTAAGAGCTGCAGTAATCTGGTGCACTGTAGACCGCAAATGGTTATTAATGGCATTCACAGTCGACAGATTAAGCTTTGCTGAGGGTACGGTGCTTGCCAGAACCTGCAGCATTATAGTAAGGAGGCAGCCTGAAGTAGTAGTAGTAGTATGATCGATACCATTTTCTTGCACGGAATCAATTCCGGATGTTTCGTTGATGACGAATCCTAGAGGAAGAAGAGGAATGCACGATGGGTCCTCGCCGCTCATCGCCAGCTGAATTGAATCGACATTGACGGTTGTGTATATAATGTGACTGCCGGATTGGTCTGTGCAACTCTCTTGCAGCATCAGCTCTATGTGCTGCGATGAGTTGCTTGCAACCTAATACAAATTTATAGTTAAGGAATTTCATATACTTTCATGGCAAAATAAGTTTACAATTACATAACTATCATTAAATTGATATTAACATTTCTGATTTAGACAGTTTGGTCGAAATAGTAAACGAAAAAAAATAAAGAATCTAATTTATAAAAAATAGTCCTAATGTCTTGTAAAAATCAAATATTTTTCAGTACATTTAATTTCAACCAAACCTTCTAAAAGGACAATTTTAGCCAATTTTTCTTTTTTAGCTTTCAATTATAATTTAGTGAAAGTGTTCATTCAAAAGGCCAAAGTTTTTCAAATATGACCAATTTTAAACAATTCTAAAAAAATGATACTGAAAATTATCAAAATTATATAAATTAAAAAATTTGGTTAGATTAGAAATGAAAAAAAAAAGTTAAAAGGAGTTGATTTTTTGGATAATTTGCCGTTGAATTGAGTAGTTGGCATACTAATCGAAAATAGGTTATTATTGACGATTTTCAAAGTTTTGGCTAGAATTGATCGCACCCATAAAAATTTAGCTTTTTCGGATGATTAAACCTAATGAATAAAATATTTCTTACTTAACTTTTATAATTTAGTCATAATTCAAGAAAATTGCAAAATTTTAAGAAATTATTTTGCATATGGGAAAAACATTATCATAAATTTTTTTAGACATCTCTTTTAAAAAAATATGGATTAATGTATCATAAAAATAACTTGAGATGCTTAGTTGTAATTTGATTAATTAAACTTTTCATTTTTTTTAATCCACTTTTTAAATAAAATTATCATTGACTTGGATGATTGAGGGATCATAATATCAAAATAAGTTTTAAAGAAAACATATAAGTTCGTTTTGCCTATTTTAATGTAAATGAAGGAGAAGGAAAGAAGCTTACATTGATGCGAAGGAGAGAAATGCAGTTTCCAGGATGAGAGCCATTGGCAATGTGAGCTACCTCATGCAACGGATTCCCATTAGAAATAACATCAAGCTGAGATCTACACTCTTCATCTCTCAGCGTATCAAACACTTGGCGATGAGAATAAGGCAGCCAAGTTGTGGACACTGCACTCAGAATCACTCCACTCGGTTGCCCTGACTCAGTCATCTTCCTTGTCGTAATTCTTACTGTGTCATCACAAGAGTCCGATAAAGCTGTCCATGACTGCCCACCACAGCTGCTGATGTTCATACAGAATGTTCTCATCATTCTTTGTGACAGTCTCATCAGATTCTTCCTTGCTTCAGGAGATGGAATTACTGCACATCATAAAACATCTATTACAATCCTGTATATAATTTGGAATAAACTTTATGAACAATGAAATATTGGTATGGGACTTAGGGTTAAAAAAGAACCTCCCAGATCAGATATATTTCTGGCCATAAGACTGGCAACTCTCTCGCACTGTCGTTGTAATACTCCGAGCCAGCGATGAGCTCCAAATGCCATGCCACTGTACACAAAATGACTGAATATCTGATGCACAGGCTTCTCCTCAATCTCTGCATGTTCTACCCAGATCACCTGATCACCAAACCAGTTAATTATATAGACATTGAATCGTTCATATTTTGATTGTATAAAATGTCATATATATACCCTTGAGTATCCATTAGGCATATCTTGAATAACACAACCAGAGGGCTTTCTCCTGTATAAAGGAAAAGGGGCCTCAATTTTGTTGTCGAAGCTATCGACTGGGAAATCAACAATTCCCCAAATTCCTTCCTCTACATTTTGTTGGCAATACCGGAGAAAATACGCCTCTCGAGTTGGCACCAATGGTGACAGAGCTTGTAGTTCTGCATACATCTGATGAAATACCAATAACTCAAATGTAAAATCAATTATAACATATCAAATCACAAAAGTGTGAATTGAGAAAATTTTTCTATTTAATCATAGATTGCAATATAATAAATTATCTAAGGACTAATATTTACTAATTGGAATTGCACAAGCTCGCGTTACATATTTATACGTTTATCAACTATACAAGTTTTACACAATATGGATACCAATGTTCATTTTGTTACATTTTGATAACCCAATATTTATATTAAATAACGGGAGGTTACATGATTAGTGTCTGTGCAATCTGTCGGCCACAAGCAATATTTAGAATTGATCGGATAACCTCTTCATTCTAGAAAAATGAATGTTGGAGTACTAAAATATAACAAATTTAACCCACAAGCTCACAGAACCGAAGGTATATGCTTACCAGCTGAAGAGAACCACTAGGGCCAGAAACGCCTTGTGCTAAAACTTGAACTGTTCTTGCTTTAGCTACGATTGATGGAAACAGCTCCATCCATTTGTTCTGTAAATGCACACTCGGAAAAAAGTTAGAAACATTACTAGTGTTAAAAGAAATTATAGTCACAAAATCAGTTCACCACAGAGTAAATTAAGGTACTTACGGGATCAAGAAAAGCATCAATGAGAGTGATGCTATTCATTATAACCACAGCACTATCTCTCGTAGCTTCAGACCTTAACTCACCACAGTTTTGCTGCTTCATATTCAGAGGCCACGGAAACATTCTACCATACTCTTCCACATTAAATACTTCTCTTCCATTGTTGTTGTTTCTAATCCAAAGAGGTTCATTTGTGTGGCACATCTTCACAAGCTCATCCATGGACGACAATGCAAACTCCAATGCAACACCTTTTTCTTCCTCCGTTAAGACGAGACCAGACTCAGTATTATAGGAAGAAGGTTCCGGCAACATGAGCATAGGCATGGGGATCATGTCGGTGCAAGAGCCTAATGGATCAGGAAACTGCCTGGAGTATATACTCATGTCCAACTCCAGTGAAGGCGGAAGAAGCGACGGAGCAAGTCCGATGGACTGAATTGGGCGCCCACTATAGCGCGATGCAATGCAACAAACACGTTGTAACTGCGAATGTTTTATATGTTAGGCTATCAGCTGTTTTGTATACATATATTCATTGGCGAAACACATAGCATTTGCATTTATATGCTTAGCTCCCCTATTTCTTAGGCCATCTAATAACCCCTTTTTTAACTTTTTACACCAAAATGCAGTATGATTTGAGTTTTTTTTTTATCTCCAATCACTAACTCAATTTTTTATACTAAAAATATTTTTAAGATTTTGGTTTCTATATCACATTTTACATTATTATGATTAACACTATAGTGCTTTATTATAATACAAATTACATTTAAATTTAAATGTTTCTTTACATATTCATCACAAATATATGAAACATTAATTTATAATAAGAAATAAATTACAATTGTTTGTCTATAGTATATGTTACAAACTTATGATATAGCAGATTTTTAAATATTTTTATTATCTGGTCAATTTTTAAATTTTATTATAAATCATGTACTTAATTAATTTTTGGATGAGTTAAATAAGTAATTTATATGAAGTTAAAAAAAATTAAAAAAATGAAGATTAAATAGTACTAAAACCTTAAAAATAAACTTTCACTATTTGCAACTCCAAAATAGAGTTGGGGTGGAAATAATTTTACTCCAGAATATGGTGTTTTACTCTATTTTGGAGTTGGGCGTCATTAAAAGCAATGTGAGTACTTTGACAACTATGAATAGTTAAAATATAAATATATTTTATAGAGATGTTTAGCAATTTATTGCATGTAAATGGTGAAAATGAAACATGCCTCATCTCGAAGTCTGGCATTTTCCAGGCGAAGATCCTCAAAGGAAATCCCACCAAGCATAGCTGGCCCTCCACAATTAGGGCAAATCAGAGTCCGCAATTCTGCTTGTAGCCGATAATTATCATTCTTTAACGAGTCATTTTCTGCCCTAAGTATAATATTTTCAGACCGATCTTGCTGTGCCTATATAAGTATAACACATTTAAATAATTTCATTAGTAGTACAAATAAGATGAACCCTTAAACAGTTTCTCATCAATGTTGCCCTAAAAAATTGACACAATACAGCATTAATTACAGTCTCTGCACCAATTACACACCCCACCATGGCTTATTAATGGTTACAGACTGTATATGGATGGATAGCCAACGCTATAAATGATGATGAGTTACTAAACGACGCGTTTTGGGGAATCGTGTTCACCATTGTTTGTTAAGCAAGCTTAACAGCTTCATTAAGTGTTGGTTCATTTTAGGGTTACCACCATGAAATAATTATAATTACCTTCATTTGTGTACGCCGGTTTTGAAACCAGAACTTAACCTGTCGAGGTTTTAAACCGAGTTCATGACTCAGTTTCATCCTTTGTTTGTCATCTGGGTGTGGACACTCCTTAAACAAGCTGCAATATTAATGGTGCACAGTTGCATGATTAGCACGAGTTGTTTAAGAAAAAATAGAAGAATTTAAATTTAATTAAGAAGAAAATCCAAGTATAGACTGCATGTAATTGGAAAGTTTTAAATAAAAGGAAACAAAATATATGAGACCAAGAAAAATATATAGAAAAACAGCAAAAATGGTTTAAAAAAGGCCAAAATTTTCAAAAATGTAATTTTTTTCAAAGATATTTCCATTCAGCACATAAAACGTTTTCATCTGGCATTTGAAAGATTTCACTTTGATTATAAAAGCGTAAAAGTGAAAAAAAAACATATTTTAGATAGAAAAAATTAGAATTAAAACATATTTTTAAAGATTAAGTGATTTTTTAGATAATTTTTAAAATTTTATATTAAATGAGATCAAGAAAACATACGATTCCATTTCTTGGATCTGACGAGCAGTGTGACGATGGTACCGTTTCTTCTTAGGAGGTTGCTGAGTGCTGATTTCTTGTTCATTACCAGATTTTTCTTCAAGTTGTTCACTTCCCGACCCACTTTCCATTTCTTCTTTCCCACGAACCATTAATTCATTTTCTTCCTTCTATAAAAAAATTAGTAACAGTAAGAAATTTAAATATAAAGAGATTAAAAAAGGAATCATATTTGTGTATATATATACTTACAGGAAGAATGGTCGGGAAGGAATGAAACGACATGTTAGGAATGAAGTTGAAATTAGGGTTTGATGAAAAAAGAGTTTCTGAAGAAACCACATTTCCTCCCATATTTGACATTACTTGACAATCTCCATACATTTTTTTCCTTCTTTACTTCAAGTTTCCAATCTGATCCCTTCACTTCAACGACCTAAATAGCATTTTACACCCAAGAAAATTATAAACATGCAGAAATTTGAAGTAAAAGAAAAACAAACAAATATATATGCAGGTGATCAAGAAAATGCAAAACCTCAAGAGTGTACTAAAATGGTAGAAAATTTGAAGGAAATCTTGAGATAAAAATTGGAAGGAAATGAAAATTGTAGTGCCAAGCCTAGTCTTAATTTTACATAGTATAAAAGTAGCAGAAATTGACAAAGAGCAATAAATATGTGATTTTCTACTATCTAGAATACACTATTATAAGACTTTTGGAGTCCAAAAGATAAAAGAAAATGCAATTTAAAATAAGAAAATAAATTGAAAACCTACCTCCCAAGTCAAGAGTGATGATTAAATATCCAGTAAAAAAAGTTTAAAATTTTAAAAAAATGTAAATAAAATATGAAAATATGTGTCGGTTGTTTCTTGGATTTTCCGATTAGAGTTGTTGGAAATTGGAAGGAAGAAGAAATTATAATCTCTATCTTCTTCTTCTTCTTCTTTCTGATTCCCAAACCCCACTCACTTTAATTTTCTAATCTCTATTTTTTGTCATAAATAGGTAATTTAATGACTTCACCGTACAAGGTCACAATTGGAATTTTGTGTATTTAGGGTTTGGAAAAAACCGATCAAATGCTAATTTACTGCTTTTACTGTTTTTAGTTTACGTGGACATTATTTATTGGGTATTCTTACGTTTCCAAAATCCAGAAACCTAAAGTCAAACCTTACCTCTTTTACAAATGAAAAGTTACGCTACATACCCAAAGAAAAAGAAAAAAGTTAAGCTAAATCTAGTCTCTGGTTAAAAAGAGTGTACTCTAATTAGTTGACTTAAAATAGAGTTAGTATTCTTTTAAAGTCAAATCAGTTGTTTAAAAAATTAATTTGATTTTAAAAATGTAAATTTCTACTCTCCTAATCTTTGATATTTATGTTTATTTTCTATATATTTTTATTTATTTACTCTACTAATTAGAACATGCTTTCCATCTTTTACAAATTAAAAATTATGCTACATACATATAAAAATAATAAAACTCAGTAGCACTGTTTGTATTAATGAATTTTAAATTGATGAATTTATTAAAAAATTATCATTTGGATAGAATTTAAAATTAATGAATTTTTAATATATAAAATGTCAAATCCATAAATTTTCAAATTTTAAAATTTATCATTTGGATAAAATTTAAAATCAAGTAGTTGCTAACTCAAAAAGACGTAGATTTAAAAAAATTGAATTGTAATTGTCGTAAATAACTCGTTAAATCTAAAAAAATTGTGGATATAAGTTTGAGAAATCGAACTAATTTCAAAATATTAAAAAAAATTACGATTCAATATGAATTGCATGATTTTGGATAAACTTTTATGCAGTGATTTAAAAACCAGACCGGTGGTCAAACCGGTGAAGTCATCGGTTTCCGGTTGATCCGGTTCAATAACCAATTCAACTGGTTTAATAAATTAAAATAAATTGCTGGTTCACCGGTTCAACCCTCGGTTTTTACCGGTCTGATCCATTTCATGGAAAACTGAAATTTTCTTTTTCGTAACTCGGAATTATACTTCCTTTTTATTTTATAAAAAAGTGAACTATAGTTTTTTTTCTTCAAATGAAAACGTAATTATAAATTTCGGTTTGGATTTTTTTCGTATAATGAATAAAAAAAGAGTGGATTTTAATTGTATTATGGATTATTTTCCTTTTTAAAAAAATTGAAAACTGGATTTACTAAATCAAATTTTTTTTAAGGATCTGAAAATTGCCTTAAATGATAGATTTTATGCTTCAAAATATGATATTTTGATAAAAGCTCGTATCTACTAGAAATCTCATAGATATATATGGTTTGACATATAAACAAAAGATCATTTTACCCTCTCATCTTGTGTTGAAGTATCAAAAAAGTTCAAATTAACAAAACTGTATCATTTTTACCCTGAATTTATCAAAACTGGATCAAAAAGGCCCTCACGGAGTGCATTTCTTAATTTAGTTTAATTGAGAAATAATTAAGCTCTAATTAAATCAAATTAAATTAGAAATTTTTATGTACTTTTTTTAATAATTAAATTAAATTTGGAACCTTTTTTTTAATTAATCCTAACTTAACTCTAACTAAATTCAATTAAAATACTAATTTAATTTTATTAAACACTAATTAATAAACCACTGGAAAACTCTGCTAACGGTAAAATTCAACCACGAACAATTCAACCACGAACAAAATCCATCGACAAATAATAGATCCACCAACAAAGATCGTCAGGTATGAATCCATACGGATTTACTTGTTTGGGTTCATAATAGGAGTAAAATACTCCTAGTTATTGTGAAGTTTTCACATCACTTTAATATATTTTGTCGCACGTTTATGAGTGTTTTTGTGCCTTATTGTGTGTTTTTGTGTTTTAGGAAAGCGAAGCGTTTGTGGGGCTAATTTGGGATAACAGTGGAAAGCATTGAAGATTGTATGAAGTAGGAAGTTCAAGCAAGGAATCGAAGAAGAACAAGCCTGGATTAACAAGGTCTCGATCGAGAAGCTCACTCAATAAGCTTCTTGATCGAGAAATCTATGAGGAAAATACCCGGGATTTCTAACAAGGAAGGTCTCAACCGAGAAGTTCAAGTTTAATGAACTTCTCGGTCGAGACATAGCTGGAATTGAGAAGACAAATCAATTTTGAAAAACGAGCTTTGCTTGGTCCACTTTCATTTTTGGCCAACACACTTTATCTAGGATGTTTTTATTTTCCTTTTTGTCAAGACTATATAAGGAACTTTATCTTGTTTTAGGGTTTATCACCTCATTTTATGAGACATCAATTAATAGTTGTAGCTTTTTATTCCTTTTGCTCTCAATTGAAAGAAGGATCTTCATAGTTGTTGGTGTTCATCATACTATTTCCAGATTTTTGGGTTTCACGCCTTATTTAATGCAAGTTTATTATTGGAATCTTCATTTTTTTGTTCATGCTTTTAATACCCATTCTACTTAAGGTAATCATCATAATTTTTATTATAATTATTAATTGTTGCTTAGTGATGAATGCTTGTTTAGTTATGGGTAGCTAAACCCTTAGTCTAGGAGTTGTCTATGAATGTCATATATGATTGCCAGATGATTGGTTAGAGTTGTATGGGTTGGGGTTTTGTTGTGTTTATTAATCTTAACGCATAGATTAAATTGATCTCTTAATCCTTGATTAGTGTTTGATTAGTGAGGGCGAGAGTTGAACTAATTAAATAGACCTAGTTAAGCACAAGCTTAATACTTAAATGCACGAAGTGATTTAGCGATTAGGCGGTTGTTTGAGTTTATGTATTAATCGGATTGATTAGTGTAGTCGACATCCAATTGCATGAGAGTGGGTTGGATTTCGACTTATTAATCAATTGTCATTTTTTCGTCTTCGGCTCGAGAGAGCGGATTTGGATATCTTAAAACGACTTGACCCGAACCAATACCCGTTTACCCAACCTTTTTACCTAGAAATTATCTCAGCATGATTAGCAACCCGTAGGCGCTTTTAATTATTGTTTTTAACCCTTTAATCAATTAGTTGTTTAATTGTTGTTTGTTTTATAGTTTAATCAGTGCTTGCTTTAGTTTAATTCCGTAGTTGTTAACAGGAAAAAAAAAACTTATCACTTGTTTGCTAAACGAATTGGAGTTCAAAATATATTTCACTCACTTTAAACCTCTCATCTTTGTGGGTTCGACCTCGACTTATCGAGTATTACAAGTTGGTATTCTTATCAACAGTTCATACCCAGACAGGTTAGGAAATTTTAAGAATCGGAACATAAAAAGGTTGTCGATGGTGGCGGCTGCAGTCATTCAGTGATGGAGACGGAGGAGAAAGGAGATTGGAAAAGAAGAAGAAAAAAATGTGTGAAGAAAAAGGTGTTTAATGAAAAAAATACAATATAGCTTTTAATAATTTTAATATAATTCATATGATATTAAAAGTTCTAAAATTATAGAAAAATAATTGTATTTTGTGATTGTTTAAGTGTGAATTTAAAAAATTAAATAAATTAAAGGGACTTTTTAAGTTTTTTTTTTATATAAAACCGGAGAGTGCGTTTCACTCTCTGAGTCAGAGTGGGAAAACATGTTAGAGGAGGGTATTTGATTCGATTTTGACAAATTCAGGGTAAAAATGATACCGAATTTTTTAATTTGGACTTTTTTGATACTTCGACACAAGATAAGGAGATAAAATGATCCTTTGTTCTTTGACATATCATGACCCTCATTATTCCTACTCAATCAAAATTTATGGTTTATTTGTATTAGATTATATATATTTTTCCTTTTAAACTAAAAACTATTCATTTTTTATTTTTTTATTTTCAGTCCACTAACTGTCACTTTCTTTCACTTTGATGAGTTTGGCCTTTATACGAGATACACCTCAAATATCAACCATAAATATGGATAAAAACCTAGTATAAGTAACTAAGACCATTACATGAGCTTTAGTCTAATTGATATACTTGTCACCACCGGCGCTAGAGTATAGGTATGGTGTACCAAAACCCGTAGCAAGCCTCACGGATAACACTCAAACATATAAACCTGCAGAAAGCACTGCCCGAGGGGCAAACAATACTCCAACCTAAGTCTAGCAGTTTATATGAACAGTTCTATAATTAAAATACTCGACTCAAAACCGAGACTCCAACACATGCCTCATATATAAATAATCCAAAGTGTAACATGCCAAAGATATAATAAAACAATCGGACCAATCCGACAATCCAAGGTATAAGACATATGTAGATAATAAACTAGTTCTACTGCGGTCTAAAAGTTTTAAGGCAATTGACTAGTTAAATAAAATAAAAACCTTCGAGAAATCAAAGAATCGGAGGTGACCAAATGTTCTCAAATCATAAACCTAGAAAATTAGGAAAACAACAGGGTCAGATACACTGAGATGAGTTTATAATGCTATTTACATTTATTAAGATTAAAACCTTTAAAACCTGAAATCATTTATACTGATATATATATACTAGTTTCGCATTACGTGCTATGCACGTGGCTCGTAACGTGATTCGCCAATGTACATATTAGCAATTTTATTATAATTATATCAATTTTTATATTTATAATCAATATTAAATTAGTAAAGAATTTTTGTAAAAGCAAATATAATATATTAAGTTATTCATTTTTTTTCTATACTGAATTTAATCTTTTTTTGATTTTATAATAACCATAATTAAATAATTAAATTAATTTTATTAATAATATCTTTAAAAATAATAAGATGAAAATTAAAATAATAATATATCGACCAAATGCATTATTTTAATTTTGTAGTTCAATCAAACAAAAAGATAAATATTCCTACTAATTTGGAGAAAATTTAGTTATTTTCTACATTCTAAAAACTAAATTGGAGATAATTTAGCTATCTACTCTAATTAGGACTTTAATTACAATATATGTCTAGTGATTAATTAAATAACTAATTAGTTAATGACTATAAATATATATATATATATATATATATTTATATATTTATACACACTTGATTATGGAATAACAATATTGAAATGATATCTATAAGTATTATCCAAAGTAGATGGGAACAAATCCTCATCAATCCCAAAGTAGGCCAGACATTGGTCAGCCAATCTCAAAGTACTTATCGGTGCACACAGTCTCGATACAAGCCTATTGAGTAGCTCGTTCCAATCCAGATCCATAATCATTAAAAACAGTTCGTAAACAGTTGTAATACTAAAATAATTTGCGGTACTTAATAAAGCGGTAAATAACACTACAAATTCACTGCTTGCGAATCCACGTAATAACCTGGCAAGCAACTAAACATGTGCAGACTCTGAAGCACGAGCTGAAAGGTCTAAAAATAAGGCACAAGTTAAAAACCATACAACCCTTAACTCTAAGAATACTAGACACCACATCACAACCAAAGTACAAACCAAAGAATCCATACAATCCACCTTAAACAAATTAAGCAAGTTAAGTTTAAATGAGTTCTTGTCCTTAAAAACAAAACTGAAGTTTATAATTTAAATAGTTTCTTTTTTAAACCAAAAGGAATTTCCCAAAGTAGTGTGTTAGCCTTAACTGCAGTATAGCTCAACACAACATGTCGGCAACACAAGTCTATCCCGACAAAAACGTATACCAATGTATAAACCAAAGTAAAACCAAAGTCCTTTAATTCAAATTCAAAGTAAAATCAAATCCTTATATAAACCAACGTAATTTGAAATCAAGAACTCAATACATAGCTTAACAATGCCATAACCGTAAGAAGCAGAAAGCCATATAACTAGCCAACATTTGGCAAGTTCCACCCAAAGTACACACTACTTATAAGCCACCTTAAATGAAATCACAAAGGATTTAAATACTTTTGAACCTCCAAATTCAGATCTGAAAATTCCAACTTAACACCAAGTAAGCAATTGCCAAAATATAACATAACTTACAAGTAATTCAACCAATTGTTTATCCAACAACCTAATATAAAACTGACATCCTTTTACATGTTCAAAATAGTTTTATAAATATATTTCCAGCACTTACAAGTTGTTCAAAATCACCCTAAGTAAGCCATAAAACATAGGCACAGCAATACAAATTCGTAGATTAAACCGTCAATCGATTAAGCACCCAAAGTAACTAGTTGTAATTCTTGAATACTGTCCTTTAATAAATTTCCAGCCACCTTTATAAACTCTAAAATAACGAATTACCTTAAGAAACCACAAGTTGGCATTATACTTAGATCTAGTAAAAAATTCCAAACCACCCAATGTATAATTGATGACTAGCAACCTATTATCACATCTCATAAAGATTTTCCAGATTTGTGTTAATGCCCAAAAACAGAATTTAAGGTCAAGAACATCAACAATTCGGTATACTCAATCATATCAATAATAAACTCAATCCACCCAAAGTATAATTATATCTATAAGCCAATTATAATACCAATCAACTATTTCCAAATTTTATAATTCAAACAAAACTGAAAACATAAGCAAACACTCTAAGTAAAGATTTAGCACAACATTCAATAAATACAACACATATATCCTATCATAAAACCAATATAAAAGGAGTGATTGATAGGTGCATTTTACACCTATGTTTAGGAGTTGTTTTCGCTTGTTTTTAGTATACTTTGAAGCGCTTTTTCCCCGTATTGGTGTGCTTATTTTGTGTATTAGTGTTTCAGGTAAAATGAAGCATTGCGAAGTGTTTTGGGCTTAAAGAATGAAGAAATCAAGTATCGGAATAGGAGCGAGTTGAAAGAGCGAAGAAACGAGCAAGATATGGGCGTTTAAAGGAGGGGCTCGATCGAGCCCTTCACTTATGAAGGAAGGCTCGATCGAGCCCTATGAACAAAGCTGTCCAGAAGTTTCTTCAAGGCATAAGGCTCGATCGAGCCCTCACTCTTAAGTGGATGGCTCGATCGAGCCTCTTAAAAAGAAGCTCAGAATTTGAATTTCGAGACAAGACAAAACTCAAGGGCTCAATTTCTATTTTAGGCCCAACACTCCTTAGAAGGGTGTCCTTTGTTTACCTCATTTGTAACCCATATAAATAGCACATTATCTTTTTTAGGGTAGAAGAAGTTGTAGACATTTTGGATTATTCTCTAGTTTTTACCTTTTTTAGATTAGCCATCTTCTCCTTGGAGATTCCTCCATTGTTGGAGCTTGATGCAAGTTTTATTTGCTTTATGATAACAAGATCTTCATTTTTATTACAAGCTACTTATTGTGAATCTTCATTATCTTTATGTTTGTCTGTTCTACTTATTTAATCAAGGTAATTCTTCTTACTTTAATGTTCTACTTTGCTCATTCCTTGATTGTTTGTGTTAATCTAAATATGAGTAGCTAAATTTCCTTTGTTAGGGGGTTAGTATGATAATTTAGGGGTTTGATTGATTGGTTGGTCCTTAGTGTTGTATGCTTTTGTTTCTTTCCTATTACTCATTGCTTGATTAGGATTAGCTACCTTAATCAATGTCATAGTTTGATTGACGCACCGAGAGGTGGTTGATTAGATCGACCTTTAGGTTAGAAAACCTAGATTTTAGAGCTCCACGAGAGTGGGTTTGAACCTAGGTGACCTTGGAGCGGATTGATTAATCGTTTGATATTGATTTAGTTTGCCTTGTAACACGAGAGTGAGCTTGGTGTGATTGAATGACTAGATACCGGTTTTGGCATTCCTTGAGGCTCGAGAGAGCGGGAATGACGTTTTAGGCCTCGCTCAGTCCTTAGTAGTTTACACTTGATCAATCATGATTGCATAACCTAGGTTGGATTACTAACTCCTTGACATTCCCCTTTTATTGAATTAGATTCTTGATAATTAATTCTCTTTACTTGTTTAAATTGCAATTTCACGTTAGTTTAATTCTTAGTTAGTAATTGGATACTTGAACCTTCAATTGATCGTTGCTTTCCGAATTGAATTTCCAATTACGTGTTCGCTCACTTTAAACCTCTTGTCTTCGTGGGATCGATTCCGTATTTCCGGATTACTACAAGTTAGTATTTTTGCTAACAAGTTTTTGGCGCCGTTGCCGGGGACAAGGTTGCGTTTAATTGATTGAAAGTATTGTGAAATTCGGTCGAGTTAGCGTTATTTTCTGTTTTTGGTTTATTGTTATTAATTATCTTTCGTGGTTTACACTCGGTTTTCTTGTTGTTGTTTGTGTAGGGAATTTGATTTTTGTGTATGCACAATACGCGACGAGCAAATCTACCACTAGAACCGTTCCAAGATAACCTCGGTAACTACAAAAGAGGTGTAAGAAGAAGAGCCCGTATACCCGAAGTTATGAATAACGAGGGAAACAATTATGATGAAGAGGGGAGGTTCAATCCTCTAATGGATGGAGGGGAACAACAATATCCACCCGCTCCTCCATTAGGGAATGTGAACCGACCAAGGCAACAAGACCACCCAAGGGATGATCGACCCCAAGCGCACGCACAAGTGCCAAACCAACAAAGACAAACTTTGGGTGAGTTTTTCTTGCCGGATGTGGACAATGCAACTTTTGGATGCTTCGCAATGCCGGTTCAAGCGGCAACTTTTGAGATCAAGCCAAGTACCATTCAACTTTTGGAAAATCGTTGTGCCTTCTTTGGGTTGAGTCATGAGGATCCTAATGAGCATATCGCCAAGTTTTTGGGTGTTCTAAACACATTCAAGCTTCATGGGATAACGGCGGACCAAATTAAACTTCGGATGTTACCTTTTTCCTTGAGGGACAAGGCTAGCATTTGGTTGCACTCTCTACCTAATGAGTCCATTCACAATTGGAGGGAGTTGGCTCAAGCCTTCCTTAACAAATATTTCCCTCATGGCAAGACTACAAAGTTGACTAAAGACATACTTGAGTTTTTCCAATTTGAAGGAGAATCACTTCATGAGGCATGGGAGCGGTTCAAGGATTTACAACGAAGTGTACCCCATCATCGGCTCAATAGAGAGCATGTTATACAAATCTTCTATGATGGGACGAATGTCACTACCCGAGCCACTATCGATGCGGCTTCGGGGGGTTCACTTATGCAAAAAACCTATGAGGAAGCCCTTGAATTGGTGGAGAAATTGGCCGTGGTTAGTAGTACTTGGGGTCCTATGGAAAGAAGAGCGCCACCTACTCAAAAGTCACTCATGACTCTTGATCAAGTGAGGGAGATGGAGTCCATAAAAGCCGCAAATGCTTCGCTTCAAGCTCAAGTGGATGCTCTCAAGAAACAAGTCGCTCCTATGCAACGAAACGCTCCGGTGGCTTATGTTCAAGTAGGTTGTGAATTTTGTGGTGATTTTGGCCATTCGGGAGGAGAATGCTTAGTTACGGGTCAAGCCTTAAGTGAGCAAGTCAACTACATCGGGGGACAAAGGCAAGCTAATGACCCCTACTCTAACACCTACAGCCCCGGATGGAGGAATCATCCAAACTTCGGGTGGAGAAATCAAGAAGGGCAAGGCAATGCTCAAGGGCCTAATCAAGCGGGTCCAAGCTTCCAAGGTGGAAATAGACCTCCCCAACAACAAGGAAATTACCATCACAATCAAGGTCATGGCAACAATGCGGGTGCTAGACCTCAACATCCTCCCGGGTTTCAACCTCAAAGAAACATGGATGAAGGGAATATGCTTGCTAAGTTGATGGATGAGCTTAGAGAGATGAAGCAACTTCAAAAGAATCAAGCCGCCACTAATCAAATGCTTGAGACTCAAATCTCTCAACTTGCTATCAATCTTCAAGGTAGACCACAAGGGGGATTGCCATCTACTACGGAGAACAACCCTAGAGAACATGTTAAGGCGGTAGAGCTCCGAAGCGGGAGAAACCTTGAGAAAGCCAATGGAAAGAGGCAAGTTGTCGAGGAGGATGAACCTCAAGTGGTAATTGACATAGCAAGTTCAAGTCAAGAGTTGCCAAAGGAATGTGAGGAAGTGGTTGTCGAGGTTGAAGAGCCCTATGTGAGGCCACCACCGCCGCCACCGTTTGTACCACCGGTTCCATTCCCAAGCCGGTTAAGGAAAGCTCAAGGGAACGAAAAGTTTCATAAGTTCCTTGAGATTTTCAAGAAGTTGCAAATTAATCTAAGCTTGGCGGACGCACTAAGGGAGATGCCCCAATATGCAAAATTCTTGAAAGATATAATTATGAACAAGCGTAGTTGGGAGCAAGGTGGGACAATACCGCTCACGGAAAATTGTAGTTCCATAATCCAAAGCACCCTACCAACAAAGCTTAAGGATCCAGGGAGTTTTTCTATACCTTGCACTATAGGAAATATGAATGCTATAAATTGCTTGTGTGATCTTGGGGCAAGTATTAACTTGATGCCATTGTTTCTTTTTAGGTCTTTGTTTGGTGATTGATAGGTGCATTTTACACCTATGTTTAGGAGTTGTTTTCGCTTGTTTTTAGTATACTTTGAAGCGCTTTTTCCCCGTATTGGTGTGCTTATTTTGTGTATTAGTGTTTCAGGTAAAATGAAGCAATGCGAAGTGTTTTGGGCTTAAAGAATGAAGAAATCAAGTATCGGAATAGGAGCGAGTTGAAAGAGCGAAGAAACGAGCAAGATATGGGCGTTTAAAGGAGGGGCTCGATCGAGCCCTTCACTTATGAAGGAAGGCTCGATCGAGCCCTATGAACAAAGCTGTCCAGAAGTTTCTTCAAGGCATAAGGCTCGATCGAGCCCTCACTCTTAAGTGGATGGCTCGATCGAGGCCCTTAAAAAGAAGCTCAGAATTTGAATTTCGAGACAAGACAAAACTCAAGGGCTCAATTTCTATTTTAGGCCCAACACTCCTTAGAAGGGTGTCCTTTGTTTACCTCATTTGTAACCCATATAAATAGCACATTATCTTTTTTAGGGTAGAAGAAGTTGTAGACATTTTGGATTATTCTCTAGTTTTTACCTTTTTTAGATTAGCCATCTTCTCCTTGGAGATTCCTCCATTGTTGGAGCTTGATGCAAGTTTTATTTGCTTTATGATAACAAGATCTTCATTTTTATTACAAGCTACTTATTGTGAATCTTCATTATCTTTATGTTTGTCTGTTCTACTTATTTAATCAAGGTAATTCTTCTTACTTTAATGTTCTACTTTGCTCATTATTTGATTGTTTGTGTTAATCTAAATATGAGTAGCTAAATTTCCTTTGTTAGGGGGTTAGTATGATAATTTAGGGGTTTGATTGATTGGTTGGTCCTTAGTGTTGTATGCTTTTGTTTCTTTCCTATTACTCATTGCTTGATTAGGATTAGCTACCTTAATCAATGTCATAGTTTGATTGACGCACCGAGAGGTGGTTGATTAGATCGACCTTTAGGTTAGAAAACCTAGATTTTAGAGCTCCACGAGAGTGGGTTTGAACCTAGGTGACCTTGGAGCGGATTGATTAATCGTTTGATATTGATTTAGTTTGCCTTGTAACACGAGAGTGAGCTTGGTGTGATTGAATGACTAGATAGCGGTTTTGGCATTCCTTGAGGCTCGAGAGAGCGGGAATGACGTTTTTAGGCCTCGCTCGGTCCTTAGTAGTTTACACTTGACCAATCATGATTGCATAACCTAGGTTGGATTACTAACTCCTTGACATTCCCCTTTTATTGAATTAGATTCTTGATAATTAATTCTCTTTACTTGTTTAAATTGCAATTTCACGTTAGTTTAATTCTTAGTTAGTAATTGGATACTTGAACCTTCAATTGATCGTTGCTTTCCGAATTGAATTTCCAATTACGTGTTCGCTCACTTTAAACCTCTTGTCTTCGTGGGATCGATTCCGTATTTCCGGATTACTACAAGTTAGTATTTTTGCTAACAGTGACTAACCTCTTTAATGATCGAAAGAAGAAAGTCCAGAAATTTATTGATTAGAACAAGCCTACAATCAATCAAACACCATAGCTAATGAAATTAAAACGAAAACACCAAGGAACCAATGAATTAAATAGTGAAAACTAAATTGGAAACACTTACCAGTTGTCATGGACACCAATAATCAGAGGAAAATTGCCTAGGAATAGCTTAGAATGAGTTTAGGGTTTTAAAAATTAGATAAGGCATGTTTAGGTGGAGTAAAAGTCTATTTAAAGCCTTCAAAACGTACCCAGCCGGTTCTATGGCCGGTTCTGCCCAGTAGAACCGGTTATAGAACCGGTTTACCCACTGAAACCTAAAAAACAAAGTGGACCGGACCTACGATCGGTTCTACCCAGCAGGTCCGTTTCACAGGTCCGCTTGGCCCGAAAAAGGGTGAAAACAACGATTCAAACGGTGGAAAGAACGATAATCCTCTTAGGTACAACATATCAAAAAGTCAGCCCGATCCGACAGTTCAATTGGGAGATATGGACGTTTTAGTACAACTTGACAGATTTGGAAAACATGTAAACATTGTTTCGATAACAACCCGGAAATAAAATCAATTCAACATCAAATACTTAGAGGCTCAAGGGGTTTTTGACGGATTAGTTCCTACGAAACATAAGAAATTCCAATTTTGTGCCTGTTTTAAAAAAAATACCTATTTTGTGCCTCGACTCACCCAATCCGCATTTTTAAAATACGGATTGGGTGAGCAATCCGCATTCTCGAAATGCAGATTGATGTTAACAGCAATCTGCATTTTAAGAATGCGGATTGTATGCTAAATAGTTTGGTAAAGTATATAATTTCATCCCTAGCTTAAATCAATAGTTTATTAGTTCCTTTTTACTTTTGTTTTTATTATAAATATGGAATATGGTTAATAATTTTCTCAATCTTTCATTTTTTTTAACTTATACAATCTATCTTATAAACTTTTTTTTAAACTTAACAATCAAATATTCAATTAAACTCAATTACTTACGTATTATTTAAGTATAAAATTAAGGGTTAATGCCATAAAAATTCACCAACTTTACATGTTTTCTCATTTTAATCACGTAATTTAAATTTTCTCATTTTCATGCACGAACTATCACTTTTTCTCAAATTCATGCACGGTGCTGAGGTGTCACGACTCCATTGGTGTAATTTGCTGAGGTGGAGGTTATTTTACACCAATGAATGAGTGTCACCTCAGCACCGTGTATGAATTTGAGAAAAAGTGGTAGTTCGTGCATGAAAATGAGAAAATTTAAACTTCGTGATTAAAATGAGAAAACATGTAAAGTTCGTGATTTTTTTTATATTAACCCTAAAATTAATCTATATGTGTCCGAAAAAGTAGATCGTAATTATAGAAATTTAGAATTTAAATTTGAGAATTTAAATTTTAATAATCGGTTTTAAACGAAACAAATGAAGTTTAGAAGGTAAATATATTAAAAATTAATATATCAAAGTACATCTCTAAATGTAGATTTAAATATTTCGGATAAAATATCGAACTTAAAATGTCAAAATTTAAAATTTTAACATAATATAAAACTATATAAATTAAGATATATATATATATATATATATATATATATATATAATTTAAAAAAATAAAAAGATGAGAGACGGTGGGTACAATGGGTGAAGAAAGTATAAAGGTTAAATTGATTTTTTTTTTTTAGTTTTATTTATTTATTTATTATATATATCTTAATTTATATAGTTTTACATTATGTCAAATTTTTTAAATTTCGACATTTTAATTTCGAGGTTTTATCCAAAACTTTTAACTCTACATTTAGAGATGTACTTTGATATATTAATTTTAATATATTTACCTTCTAAACTTCATTTGTTTCGTTTAAAACCGATTATTAAAATTCAAATTCTCAAATTTAAATTTTAAATTTTTATAATTACGACCTACTTTTTCGGACACCTATAAATTAATTTTACACTTAAATAATATGTAAGTAATTGAGTTTAATTGAATATTTGATTGTTAAGTTAAAAAAGTTTATAAGATAGATTGTATAAGTTAAAAAAATGAAGGATTGAAAAAATTATTAACCATATTCCATATTTATAATAAAAACAAAACTAAGAAGAAACTAATAAACTATTGATTTAAGCTAAGGATGAAATCATATATTTTACCAAACCATTTAACATACAATCCGCATTCTTCAAATGGGGATTGCTGTTAATATCAAGAATACGGATTGCCCATTTTGGGTGGGTCCAGACACAAAAAAGTATTTTTTTTTTTTAAAACAGGCATACAATTAGAATTTCTTATGTCTCGTAGGAACTAATCCGTCAAAAATCCGAGGCTGAAGAGTACACATAAATCACTTAATATGACACAATCAAGGTACCACATATTCTAACCCGAACATATATCAATTTGAAAATAAGTTGGAATCACAACGAGAACATGTCAAAGCGAACCATAACCAAAGCCCATCACAAACCAAACTTTAAACGAATAACCAAACCACCAAAACAAGTAGGAAAACATGGGTATTACGATATACTAATTTAGACTGTCACATTACTATATATCTTTATTGAGTCTCACAATCACGGATGATGTGGTCGAGATATTGAGTTGTGAATGGTGAATTTTAATAAAGCAACCCAAAATTAGAGTGAAACCAATGAATTACTCATTATAGTTATTAATTTATATTTGATAAACCTGAAAAGCAGAAGTAGAAGAAAATAACTATTAAATATCTTTAATGATTAGTTTTTTTCAACAAAGATAGACCTGCTCTAATTGTTAGCGGATATTAGCGGGAGTTAATTTAGAAATTTATTTTTAATTCAGCCAACTGGCCTGTCGAGTCTAAGACCTGTGTAAGAGCTTTGCCAGCCAGGCAAAAGCTTATTTGATGATTAGTTTATTCGAATTTCATATCTAAAGTTCTTGAAGAATTAAGGTTATGGTTAGATTAATGAAGTATATTTGAAATGGAGTGAAAGAGGCGGCGAGCAATATGGGAACCTAATATACTTGGTTTTTCTTAGATGTAACACCCCAAAAATTTTAGGTTATTAGTTAAGCTACGTGGATTAATTTTATAGAATTAGGAATACATAAATTAAATTTAAGCTTAAATTTAATTTATACGAATTCCTAAAAATATATTGAGGTTATAGGAGGTTAAAATTTAAATTTTAATAAACAAAATTAATTGGGACTAAGGAAATGATTATAAATTAAAATAAAATAATTTATAAGTCACGAGCGAATATTTTTTATGTTAATATTCGCGATATATTTTTAAAAAGCTATCGTCAAAATTTCATGCGATTTAGACGTAGTTTTAAAAGTCCCATTTGATTGAGCGGGACCTTAGTTATCGTTTTTTATTTTTAGAAAATAATATATAAGTCTGATGCGAATAAAAATTTTATTTTTACGTTTTATATTTTATTGGAATTTTGGATAAAATTTCACGAAATTTAAAATTTGTTTGCATAAAAGCTACAAACGAATAATTAAAAATTTGGGTCAATATGACGCGTTGGCCACAAGGACCAAGTTATCAATTAACCAAGAGTATATATTTCATTTCATTTGAAAAGAGTAACACAAAAACTCTTTTCTTTTAAAATCAAAAGAAAGATTGAGCTGCTTATGCTCTGAGAGGCTATGAAATCTAGGGTTTCAATTCGTTTCTCATTTCTAACTCTAATTCTTTAACTATTCCTCGATTAATCAAGGTGGTAATCCCATATTCTACGTTTAATTCGCTATATTTTGATTATATATTCGATCATTAGCGGTTATTGAACCGATCGATCGAATTATACACCCGAATTGTGTTTGGAGTGCGTATATATGTAATAGGATATGAAATTAGTGTTTTTAAGCATCTAGAGTAGGTCGGAAAGGCCCGAAGGGCTAACTCCGGGACTGTGCGAAAGAACAGCCCACTATGCGCGAGCACAGTGAGCTGTGCGACCGCACAACATAATATATGGGCGCACAACATGAGAATGTTGTGTGACTTAAAAACTTAAGATGTGCGACTGTACGACCAATGATGTGCGGGCACACAACGGCTTTGACGAAGGGGAATTCGAGGACTTCTCTAGGGCGATTTCGAGGGGCTTTTGCCCAATAGCTCGACATGTTTTGAGAAATGGTATCAATAACCTGGTGGAATTTTTCGTGACTGTGCCATATAATATTGGTAACTCGATTGATATTCTCGGAACCATGCCACTTGGATTAAGTTATATTTGATTCAATATGGTTTGATATGAGTGTAGCGTGTGTACTTTGGATTAGGGTTTCGATCAGATTGAATATTTGGCTTATAAATGATTTTTATATGCGATCGTATTTTATTTAATATGCATGAGTAAAGAGAACTCACTCAAAAATATTTATATTTTTGCCCCCTCCCCCAATGTTTCCTTTCAGGTTATAGAACTACGAGGTCATACTCCACAATAATTCTGGAAGTCCTCGTCTATATCTCTAGAGCTGCAAGTAATTGGATATCGGAAAGTATATCTTTCTGTTTTTAGTAGTTCACTATATTTTGATAAACTCTTATTTGAACTAATGTATATGTATATGTTTGAAAAGATGCGCGTGTTTCTAAAATGATTTTACCACTCGTTTAAAGTGTTACACTGTATTATATTTTAGCATTGTATTGGGAACTGAGCAAGTACGTCATATGAGATTGATATTTGCGCTCTAGTTTCTAAAATACAATCATGGTTTTAGGATCGCGTTTTCAATAAAGGTTTTCATTAAGTGTTTCTGCAGCGAGGTTATGATTTCAAAATGCGAAAAATTAGTAAAGGTTTTTAGGCTTGCTATGAGTTTTGGAGCAATCACTCCTATTCCATAGCGCCGGTCTCGGCTTAAGATTTTGGGTGAAATTCGGGTCGAGACATTAGATTTCTGGCAATGCGATGACTTGAATTGAAATGGAGTCACCACTTATCTTTGCTAGGACTACTTTTTATAATGACTGTTATATTTTTCCCACTCATATTGATGCATAAGATATGCACATGAGATCAAAAGAATCGAATTCGTGGACACAATTAACTCTTGTAATTCACAATTTATAAAAATTATATATGTACAAAAGTACCCCAATTATGAATATTATATTATACAAGTAATAGCAAATAGAATCTCTAATCACAACACGTGGATAAATTAAAGTAACTAGAAAATTGAAGTAACTGAAGACCTGGTAAACATGCATCAAAGCAATAAAACTCATATATAACTCTTATTGATCGATCATGGCAATCAAGGAACACATACTCCTAAACAAGACTCTAATCATGAATTTCTAGCAAATAACACATAATATTGATTTTATTCCAATTACATGCACAAAGCCTAAAACTATATGTATATATGATACTATTTTTATTAATTTACCGTCTCGAATGTCTAATGCAATGTTGATAACATACCGCAAATGCAAGGTATCGAACAACTAGTAAAAATCGGAAGTCTAAGTATCGACCATAAACACAAAATGATCCAATCACCAATTTCAATTATATTATAACTATTTAGCGATAAAACGGGTATATTTGGATTCTAAATTAACTAAATTTATGAAACTTAAATAACAATCAAATGAACAAATAAACTAAATTAACAATTAAAATAGCAAACAATTAAACAATTATCTAAATTAGGGTTTAAACAATAAGATCAAGTGGTGATGTTATATTATAAGATTATCAAATTCATGGATTATAGATTTTTAAGCAATTTAATCAAAATTTAAGCTATTCGAAAACACCAATCCTTCTCTCTTAAGTCTAAAATCGGAAAAACTATAAATTAATTAATTAACGAACACCTAACTTACTATCGTGTTATTAATCATGTAATTAATTAACTAAAATACAATTATTAAGAGATACCTAATTAATCACTCACTCTTGTGTTATGATTTCTTAGGTTCTTAATTATTGGTCTATTAAATTAAAAATCTCTCAAGTCAAGAATTCAACACAAATCTATAATTTAGATGATCAATTTAAATTACGCATTATGCACAATAAATAACAAAATGATAAATTGCTATAAATCTAAAATTCAGTCAATTAATAATTCAAACTCAAATATCAACCCTGAAAAGAGGGATTCAACTACTTGTTAATTTAACAACAATAACAAGAAAAAGAGATGAATAAGAATTCATAATTAGAACTAAAGTACCAAAAATTGCAATCGTTGTTCTTTACTACAAGATAAATCTTCACTTTTTGTCGATATTAAAATGACTGATGAATAACTTTTATAATAAAAGTGCTAAAAATTATGATAAAGACTAAATTTTACTAAAAAAGTTTCTAACCCTAAAACTGATTATAAATCTAAGTATTTATCGAGTATAATGTGTAGTAGGAATAAAATTAAACCTAATCCAAGTCTAATTAGGAGAATTAAATCATATCACTAAAACCGGATAAAACCAAAACCATGTGAACCAACCAAAACCATTGTTAAATTCTTTAGTTTGCACTATGTCTCAATCGAGACCTTTTTTAATTGCTTCATGTCTCGAACGAGACTTAGACGTTTGTAGGAATTAAGGCATATGAAATATCGATTCTGCTTCTCAAGAGACATGATCTCGATAAAGACCTTCTTTAAATTCTCAAGTTCACACTTTTTTGCTCTACTTTTTCGGGACTTCAACTATTCTCCGATTTCATACGCTTTTAAACTCGATTAACTCCATATTCAACATTATCAGTTCTGAAACAGGCACACACATAATAACGCACAAAAATATCTAAAACTGCATGATAAAATATGATAATGCGAAATAAACAAACCCGAAAGATAGGAGTAATTCTACTCCTATCATACAACTATTATTATATTTTCATAGCAATCCTATTTTTTCAATGTGTTTAATTAACTGTAATTAATCAGGTGATTATTAGCTTTTATTAGTTAATAATGCAATTTATGGGTTCGAATCATGTTAAAAGTGGGCATGAACATACAATCAAAGCATAATAAACAATATCAACAAACCCAATAAGCAGTTTATATGTATATGATAAAAAAATCTTTTTAAACCTCAAGTTAATTTGTCAAATCTTAGGGTGCAAATGGAGACAAAAATAATGAATGTAACTTCAAAAATTGAGTTATGGACCATCTCAAGAGATTGTGGCAAAAATATAGGATCGATTTGGAGTCTGATCGAGATCAAATAGTGAAAAATAATATTATGATTGACTTGACATCTAGCTAGGTTGCCATTAATGCCTAGGGATGAGCATCGAACGAACCGACCATATTCACCAAACCGATTAGTTTTTTCTTTGAAGAAAATCAAACAGAACCCGAACCAAAATAGAGGAAAATTTAGGCTTGATTAGTAACCAAATTATAGTTACCAATTGGCCTTGGTTATGGCCTCGAACCCGCCGAACTCATCTTCCTAATTTTAAGAATTAAAAAAGAAAAATGAAAGAAGAATGAAAACAATTTCGATGGGAGAATCAAACTAGGACCATAAAGATGAAGAGCAAACACTCCACCAGTAGCTAAACTAGTTATTTGTTAGAAATGTTACAAAATATGCTATATAAATTTATTTCGATTGGTTCGGTTTGATCCGGTTTGGTTTTTTAATTTCGGTCAGTTTTTGTCCACCCATATTGACGCCAATGTGGATTGCAAATTGGAAAATTCGGTTTTTGGCCTTTCATGTTGAATTTTCATGAAAACACAACAAAAATAGGTTAAAAGCATTATAAAAATTCATATATTTAATAAACAACACAAACATACTTAGATTTAGATCAAACATACATTTAAAAGATGAATCATGGATTTTGGTTCAAAAATGAAGAACGATTTAGCACTTTAAAACAGATAGTTTAAATAATTATAACATGTAATATACTGGAAAGAAAGATTTTATAGATCTGTGCTCCTCCTTCCATGTGAAGGAGGAGCAGACCTATTGCTCCTCCTTCCATTGAAGGTGGAGCACGGGTTGCTCCTCCTTTCGAGGAGGACTAAAAAAATAAAAAAAATATTTTTTTTGTAAAACAATCCACATCGGTTTATAAATCGGAGGAGTACGGTAGTAAGTCGGGAGGATTTTTTTAATTAATTTAGTTTTTTAATAAAACTTTTAAATATAATTAATTATTATGATTTATTTTAATATTTTAAAATTGAAGGACTTGTTTGTATTTTTCCAAATAGATGATGTAGTCCTCTATTTAGTTGTTTTTAACATTTTTATCTTTAAATTAATTAATTTGTCAATGGTATCCTTATTCGGGATAAATGTGAAACATAAAAATCTAAAATAGGGTACAATTGATTTTTTTTTTAAATCAGGGTATAAATATAAAAAAGTTACAAGGTGAGGGATGTTTAAGTAATTAGGGTCCAAATTAATACAAAGATAAGTAGTTTTTCATAAAAGGCCTAACGTCTTAAAAAACCCCGACCTTTTAGCCCCTTTTCAATCATACCCTGACGTTGAAAATTTGTCAATTTTACCCTATTTTGCATTTTTGTGTTTCAATTGTATCCTGAAAAATTAAATTAACGTCTTTTGCGTTTGGAAATTTGTTTAAAACATTCTCCATGTCTCGCATATATTAATTGTATATTTTTAAATTTTTTATTTAAATTTAGTTAAATTAATTAAGAATTTAAATTAGTGTTAATTTGATTATGGTTTTTAGTTAGTTTTTAAAAATAAAGGACTTATTTGTACTTTTTTGAATAAAAAAGAATTTAATTTCATGTTTAAACTTAATTAATTGAATGATTTCATCATTTAAGTAAAAAAATTAACAAAAATTAAAATATTGGGGTACAATTGAAAACGGAAAATTGAAAAGTGGATAAAATTGACAAATTTTCAACGTCGGGATGGAATTAAAAAAAAGTTTAAAGATGAGGGGTTTTTGAGTGATCAGGCCTTCATAAAAATATCAAGTGTTATTTGTATCTTGTGCGTATTTATGGTTTAAAATGAAAAGTGGAAGAGAAATAGTGATTATACTAGAGGACAGGATGGCCTCTCTTCTCTCGTTAAACTCCTCTTCTTCCATCTTCTCCAAAAATCTCAACACCCAAACCTCTTCTAAAATCCCAATACCTCTCCGTTTCTTCTTCAACAAACCCTCTCTATCACTTCATTTCACTTCCGTAGGTCTACTTCATCCAAAATCCGTATTCCACTGCTCATCCTCTTCATCTTCTTTCGAATCCGAATCCGAATCCGCATCAGAATCTGAATCCAAACCCAATGCTTACCAGACCCAGGATCCTAATTCAAGCTCTTCCCCAGTTATTGTCACCGACGAATGGGGCGAAAAGACAGAACCAGAACCCGAATACCCTTCAGCTTTGGACGCGGATCCTCCAAAGGATGATGACGAGTGGGAGGAGGAGTATGCTTCCGGGGGAAATGGTAGTACCGGCGGTGGTAGCGCGGCGGTTGGTAAGGATGATAGAGTAGAGGAGTTGAAGAGGTGTTTGGTTGATACTGTTTATGGCACTAATTTTGGTTTTGAGGCGAGCCCTGAAGTCAGAGGAGAGATTTTGGAGTTGGTTAATCAGTTGGAGGCTTTGAACCCTACTCCTGCCCCTGTCGATGCTTTTCCCAAATTTGATGGCAACTGGGTTTTGTTGTAAGTTATTTAAGCTGCTTCTTTTTAATGCCCAACCAAAACATACCTTCTAATGCATAACAAACAATCTACATAATCAATTGTAGATTCATATTGCTGGTCTATTGATATAATTTCAAAGCCTATTTGTAATGTTGGCATTCCAATATTTAACCCTTGCTATGTTGGTTGAGGTGTTCTAATCTTGTAGTTTATCATTTGAGAATAATTCAACGGGTTAACTCTCTTCTCGATGATTTTGAATGCTGAGACAGGTCCTTGAATGACTCTTTAGAATTACACAAGTTCGCGATTTGGGTGACTTAGACGGTCATTTGCTGTTTGTTTAATTTTAGATTTAGCTATTCTATGATAAGTTCCCATGTTAAGCAAACTTTAAGTTGAACATTCAGAATGGGGAGTATGACTTTGGCATGCTGTTGATTACCAAAATACTATTACATGGTACTATAAGAAACACAACTGAGGTTACACAGCATGAAAGTGTTAATTCTGTCGTCTTTTTCTTTTTCAAATCCATTTATCATCGCTTTCATTTCTATTCTTACACCTAAAGAAAGATGACCGAGGCTAGACAGTATGAAAAAAATAAATTCTGTCTTTTTTTCAAATCGACTTATCATATCTTTGCTTCTCTTTCATTTGTAGTCTTACACCTAGCTTTGTTCTCTTCTCATTTTCTTCATGTACATATACTTAAACAACTTCAATATCTTGTCTCATGGCATGCTAGCACAATACTAAATACTTGTATACTTCAATATTTTAAATTACACTTGTCATCGCTTGCTTTGCCTACATTTTCAGACTCATCTTTTCCTAGTTATATGGCGATTACGAGTTTTATTTGTAAGTTCGATCCTCAAATTTCAAAAAGCTGCATTTTGTTTCTCAATTGGATTATAGTTGAAGCTGATCATAGTTCCACTCTTTTGTATGGATTTATAACTGATAGCTATAATTTGTTCTATACCTGATAGGTATACTGCATTTTCTGAGCTATTACCAATTCTTGCTTTGAGTTCGGTGCCTCTGTTGAAAGTTGAAAAGATATCCCAAGCAGTTGATACCAGCAATCTTACCATCACAAACACGGCTTCATTGTCGAGTCCTTTTGCCACTTTCTCATTCAGTGCAACTGCCGCATTTGAAGTTCGAAGTTCTTCAAGAATACAGGTACCTCCTAGAAACTGTGGTAATAAAGGCGGCTTTTGATGTTTGATAACTCTTTGGCTACTTTGAATTCCTGAACTTTACCGGCTTACTTTCAATATATCCAGGTTGAATTTAAAGAAGGCACACTGCATCCCCCAAAGATAAACTCTAGGATTGATCTCCCTGTAAATATCGATATTTTAGGCCAGAATATCAATTTATCACCAGTGCAGCAATCACTTAACCCTCTGCAGGACTTGGTGGCGAATATTTCAAGAACTATTTCCGGGCAGCCGCCATTTAAGGTTCCAATTCCTGGTGACCGGTCAAAGTCATGGCTTCTCGTTACATTTCTCGATGAGGATGTACAGATATCCAGAGGAGATGGTGGCCTTTTTGTTCTTGTTAAAGAAGGAAGTCCTCTTTTAGATTTGTAAACAGATAAGATGATAACTATATTTTTGACCTTTTATTTCTTACAGACAAGAAACACAGCTTAGAATGTAAAGAAGGCTGGTAAAAAAAAGATTGCAAACTTGAATTGAAAACCATTATTTTATCCAGTAAATTATACTATGTGATATTTGATTCCTTTGTGTGTAAATTTTCAATAGAGTAAAAGCTATATCTGTTATTCATTTCAAGCAGCTTCTATGGTGATAATATCTGGGAGTTGGACCAGTCCCATGATCATCACTATACCTGTTGTCACGGGCTTTGCTTGGAGGGGCTTCAATCGGGTCCAACTGTTTTTATTCATTTAAAAGTAAGTCATTCTGACACCTATTCATTAATAATTTAGAGTTCACTAATGATATTCCACTTTTATTTCTATTAAATTTTAGTCATTTCATTCATTTTGATATTAGTCGATTAAATTTTTAACCAAATTACTTTGACCCCCACATATACCATAATCTATAGTTTGATATCTCTTATTTGAAAAAATCTTACTTGATGACTGTTCACTTTCAATCGCGTTAACTATTAGGAACTTCTATTAATTTCGTCAATGATTTAGTACTCATTTTCAAATGATTTGCCGCCCCACTTTCAATTCCGTTAACAATTTGGTATAAAACATTAATAAAAACCCTTTGTTGTTTATATAATTGAAAATAAGCGGTAATTAAATAGAATTTTTAGAAAAGAGATATCAAATTATAAATTATAATCTATGTAGAGTTTTCAGAGTAATTTTAACTAAAATCTTAAATCTGATCCGTATTTATATCATGTGAATTATAATTTCATGGACAAAAATTAACTTTGTATGTCGTTTAAATAATAAGTGCCTTGGTGTATAATGATACTATTAAGTGTGAATCGGGGCTCAAAATATTTGTTGACAACAATGGTTTGCTATTTGGTGCATAAAAAGTGTATATATTGAAATGGCAGTTTGAAACCTCAGGCTCAGGTCATTGACATTGGTCATGGATGGAGGTCAAAATGGTCAAAATTCTAAAGCGGAAAGCTTCCAAAATCAGCGAAACGCGATCTAAATGAACCCCAAAAAAACGCGTTTTGGCCGGCAAGCCCCGTTTGGTTGAACCACCTGACAACCACCGCTTTCCTTCTTTTCTCTCTCTATTTCTAACCCATTTCCATCTTTTTAAAACATAAAAAGCAAGCCGAAATATACATTTAAATCCCTGCATCATTCCACCTTTTCCAATTAGATCCCTCTATTTTTATGTTTCAATATTTGATTCTCATACTTTTAATTTTATACATATTAACTCCCTTCATCACATAAATAAAATACACGAATTTCACATCTTATTAGTGCGATTGAAATTACCTTTTTATTCATCTTTACATCAATTATTTTGACTTCAATTTTTATGAGATAAAAATACAAAAAATCTCTTCAAGTAATTCAAAAAAAAACATTTTAATTCTTTTAGCTATTAAAACTCTCAATAATTTTAAGCATTGTGAAAAATCCATTAAACTTGTTGAGAAGAACGATTAACCCTTTTAATTTATTTGTTTGACACTTAACTACTCATATTTTTAGTTTTTTTTCAAGCGTGAATGTTTTTATTTGCACCATTTAAAAATATTGAGGGTATAGATTGAAAAGCAATAACTCTAACATTGTTAATATATTCTACGACAGAAATATCTAATGTTTATAAAATTAAAATATAAGGATTTAATTTATATTCCCTAAAAAAAGGGACTTAATGTACATAAATTATAGTTAAGGAATCCAATTTAAAAAAGTGTGATATTACGAGGATAGAAAAATTGGGTTTTGCCAACTGTTTTTATAAAAACTATAAATTATCATCTGTTACTTCTTTTTCGGTTTTCTAGCCAGTCCTTTCCCTTTTCTCTCACATCTTCTGTTGCTTCCTTTTCTTTTTATTTTTGATTAATTTAAATTATCTTTCTCTCTCCTCCTTCCTCTCTCTTCCTTCCACCGGAAAACACCTCATTTCGCCGGCGTCCTCCATCTACTCCGCGTCCACAATCGGAAAATCCGTTTACATTATCCGAACTCGGTATAATTCGGATCTCTCCGAGTTTGACTCGGTTCCGTTAAATGTTTGGCGCGTTTTAGAAGAATGTGGGGTCCTCGATGGGGAAGATCGTGATCTAGGGTTTGGATTTTGGAGGTTTGGAGTCTACTAGTCGGTTAAAATTTCTTTAATCAGAAATTTAAAACACGGAGGCCTATAGAGCACCAACACGGCATGAAATGGTACGTGATTGTAATAATGTTCTCTTTCTAATTTTAGGCTTTGTTAGGTATTTTAATTTTTTGGAATTTATGTATATTTGTACTTTTATTTTCATTTGCCAGATCTTGAAGCAATGTTCTTAAATTTTTAATATTCTATTTAATTTAATTTATTGATAATCATTCTCTAGTTGTAGGAGAACTTTTAGGAATAATTTTGGCTTGCTAACATGTTTAAATTCATTACGATGGAATTGAAATTACTCTTCGTGTTTTTTTTTAATTTTTAAAAATTTGCTGTTTGCATGCAGGAATTGATTGTAAATATATTATTATTATTGTTACTATTGTGGTCGTTGTTTCTTTAACTTTTGTTTATATTTAATTTCCCATGGTGAAATTATAATTTGTAATGTGTACGCCGTATTAGTTGAATATTAGTCGTTAACATGCATTAAAGTCGGTGGGTTGTATTAAGGGTTTGGTGGTTAATTTTTACGGAGTTGATATGGTCATATGTCAATCCTGGTCAACTTTGTGGGTTTTATGTTGCATAAATTATTCTAGTTTTTTGCAAGTTATTCGATACCCAATTCAAGATGGGTCCAGTGAGTGCTCATTGCTGGCTTCTTTTGTGGTGGTAAATTGTTAATTGATTTAGTCACATGTGGTTGACCCGGTAGCATTTTGTGATGATAGAGATTCTCAAAGGACTTTTATCTTCTTGTTTCTTCTCATGGGTATCATCTGCATGTAATAGCTGTGCCTCTTCTCTGTGTTTAGAATTTCAGTAGGAGAAATTATATGATTAAGAGAATCTAGAGAATATGTGGACTTCTTGATAGGTTAATTAATTTTGTTTTCATAGAAATATTGTTGATTTAGGAGGTTTCATGTGATGTTATTACTGTAATCTCTGACAGGTTGAAGGAAGGGTCTGTCTGTCCAAAGAGGCCAGAAATGGGTTAGAATTCCTGAAGCATAAAAGGCTTCAGCGAATGAAATCAGAAACTGTTACTGACACAGTAAATGTTCCTAACATGATGAGTAGAAGTGGAGGAGATGCTTTAAGGGCTTCAGCATCTTGTGGTGTTAGATTACATGGTAATGTGGATTCATTTGTTCCCTCAGATTATCCTTCAAGTGCAAAGGATGCCTTTACAAAGAAAAAGGTCGATAAGTTTGACACAAGTGATCTAGAATGGACAGATAAAATTCTGGAATGCCCTGTTTACCATCCTACAAAGGAAGAGTTTGAGGATCCTTTATTGTACTTACAAAAAATAGCCCCAGATGCTTCAAGATACGGTATATAATATTCTTTTTGATGAGAATTTTCTCCTTGTTAACACTAGCAGCTTTTCAAATAGTGGGTTGTTATACATTGTTTTTTGGCCTATGGATATGCTGCAGACCGTCTAGCAATATATATTTGAGAATTAAAAATAAAATACCACATTGTGGTCATTCTGTTTGTTACTTGTTGCATTAAATATACCCCATTTCTTTTGCAACCTCTGGCAATTGCACCTTAAAACAGCTAGAATGATCACATTTCAAATTCCTGCACTCTAGTTGACTTTTATCAACTTTTTCATTGTTGATGTGCAGGCATATGCAAGATTGTTTCTCCCATAACTGCTTCTGTTCCAGCTGGTGTTGTACTAACGAAAGAGAAAGCTGGTTTTAAGTTTACAACCAGAGTACAACCTCTTCGTCTTGCGGAGTGGGATAATGATGATAGGGTCACCTTTTTCATGAGTGGAAGGTGAGTCTTCATACTTGACAACAAATGTAACATTCAATCTGGTTTAAACTCTGAGTGTAACTTCTCAATGAATGTAACTCTTCAGAAATTATACATTTCGTGATTTCGAGAAAATGGCGAACAAGGTTTACGCTCGTAGATATTGTAGTGCCAGTTGTCTTCCTACATCTTACCTGGAAAAAGAATTTTGGCATGAAATTGCTTGTGGAAAGACAGAAACTGTTGAATATGCATGTGATGTTGATGGTAGTGCCTTCTCATCATCTTCCAGTGATCCACTCGGAAATAGCAATTGGAACTTGAAGGTATTGTTTTTTGCTTTTTGCTTCCATCATTTTCTCTTTCTTATTCTTAGAGGGTCGTCAATTAATTTAAGATGATAAGAATTTTTTGCAGAAGTAACATTCAGCTGAGTGTGTTAACTAGATTTCTTTTTCCTCTCTTTTTAAAGTAATTGATTACAATTTTCCTCTTGCTCGTGTGTAGTATCTGCACATGTATGTATGGAATTGGGGAATGATGTGTTGACCTTTCAGATTCAGAATGCTCTAATTATATTGAAAGATGTTTTGCACTGAACTTCTGTAAGAGTGATACGCTGCATGGTGATACGCTTTTACTATAATTTTTAATTATCAGGAAAGAAAGTTAATAATAATAGTGAACCCATGTGGCTGTAGTAGATAAACTGTGTCTGCATGGTAATATCATAGTAAAACAATGTATATTTTCTTGTGTGGCATTATCTTCTCTAGCCTGTATCATATGTCAGTTGCAACGTTTCTATTCCCATGTTATTTTTCTTTGAAAGAGTTATTTTTTGACAAATACTTGAATGATTTTGTTAAAATCTGTTTTCTTGGCAACTTCTCAAATGAAGATTATGTGATCAACTATTACATTTTATTTTTGCTTTTAAATTTCAGAATGTTTCGCGGCTGCCAAAGTCTATTTTACGTCTTCTGGAAACGGCTATTCCGGTAAGTATTTGTAAACCATTTCTTAAATTTTCTGGCTCCAACTTTTTGTATCACACTTTCTGTAAACTCACTTTCATTTTGTACTTCTCAGGGGGTAACAGATCCAATGCTTTACATTGGAATGTTATTTAGTGTATTTGCCTGGCATGTGGAGGATCATTACTTGTACAGGTATGTATACACCTATTGATTTCATTTTATTTTACACATCTTTTCTTATAGAGATTTGTAACACGGTCTCAGTAACTCATTTCTATTGCCATGGCAGTATTAATTACCATCACTGTGGAGCCGCAAAAACTTGGTATGGAATTCCTGGTCATGCAGCTTTAGCATTTGAGAAGGTGGTTCGAGAACACGTGTATACTCATGATATTTTATTAACTGATGGAGAAGATGGGGCTTTTGACGTTCTACTGGGGAAAACAACTTTGTTTCCCCCAAATATTTTGCTAGAACATGGAGTCCCTGTTTACAAAGCTGTGCAAAAGCCTGGGGAGTTTGTTGTTACTTTCCCAAGAGCTTATCATGCTGGATTTAGCCATGGTAAGATATTTTGATTAAGTTGCTAAGAAGGCTGGGAAGTGGTGACATCATTTTTCATCAATTTTTCTATCCCTAAGTCTTCAAACCTAGTCATTTATAATTCTATTTGCAAATTTATAGGTTTTAATTGTGGCGAGGCTGTTAACTTTGCAATTGGTGATTGGTTTCCAATGGGGGCTGTTGCTAGCCGACGCTATGCACTTCTAAACAGGATGCCTCTTCTTCCACATGAAGAGCTTTTGTGCAAAGAAGCCATGCTTCTCAATACAAGTCAAGAGCTTGAAGAATCAGACCATTCTTCTGCAGACTTGTCAACTCATCATTTTATTAAAAGTTCTTTTATCAAACTTATGCATTTCCTGCATTATGCACGTTGGTCTCTGATGAAATCAAGGACATGTTCTGGCCTTTTGCCAAATACCTATGGAACTGTAGTCTGCAGCATATGCAAACGGGATTGCTATGTAGCTTTTCTTAACTGCAACTGTTACATGCATCCTGTCTGCCTTCGTCACGGTATGATTTGTTCAATATCTGTTGGTGTGTGTATTATCTCTTATAATTTCATCTCATTCATTGATCTTGTGTCTTGGCTCTTACTGATGATTCTGCTCTTCTTCTCAGATTTCACGTCTCTTGACTTCTCTTGTGGAAAGAATTATACGTTATTTTTGAGGGAGGATATTTCAGTAATGGAAGCTGCTGCCAAGAGGTTTGAGAAGGAAGATGGAGTAGTACAGGAGATTCAACGGCAAGCAAAAAGCGGGGATGATTTGTTTTGCTATCCCTCTTCAAGTACATTTCTGAGTGGATTAGAGGATGTATACTCGCCTTATTGTGAGATTAAATTTGAGTTCAATACTGAGAGTTTCACGACACTTCAGAATCAGTCACAAGACTTTAGCCAGTCTGCATTAGTACAGGACATTAAAGATAGTAGACCTCTAATCTCAGAAACTTCCGTCTCTTGTAATGCATCGATACTGTATCCTATCAACGAGCAAATTGGAAATTCTTCAGCACCCAACAATGTGAGGTTCTTCCTTGCTCCCAAAATTGGTTCCCTGTTTCATTCTGATTTCCCTATTGTTAAAAATATGTATGGCGATCAGTGGATAGAGCCAACAATTATTATTGACTAAATTGGTTTTTCTTTTTTCCTTTTCTTGTTTGTGTTCATTTAATTAGAAGCGAAAGGGAGAGGCTGACATTAACATTGAGAATGGTGATTCTGGAAAGTTCTCCGAAGAAGTATCACACGGCATGCATGAGTCCTCTGTATCTTCTTTATCTCATGATGAATGCCCAAGTACCAAGCAAGGTGATTTACATGGATCAGAGGTTGGACCTAGTGTAGATCAACACAGCGATGATTCTGATTCAGAAATGTTTAGAGTTAAGCGTCGTTCTTCTCTAAAAGTGGAGAAAAGATTTGTCGCTGATACTGTTTGTTCTAGGAATTCTGAAAATCAGGTATGTATCGTTTGTCATTTTTATGTGGAGTGTATTGTGAAGGGAACTTGTCTACTGCTTGAGCAGGATAGCAATTTGCTTAGTATTTCTTGGTTTTCTTTTTTGTTGACGGATTCTATGAATTCATCTTTCTAAAACTTTTTGGGCTTTAAACTATATCGCGTGGTCAATAAGATTTTCTTGGATCCTTCAATTTAATCTGTCATGAACAAAATCCAATATTTATTTGGGAAGAAAACATTAGGGACATTTACAGTTGAATATGGCTGTGCCTGGTCCAGAAAATGGAGGTCTAAGGGTTGGATGTATAATGAATTCTAAAAAGAAAGCATGAGATGGTGCGCATGCAAGTAATTGGATGTGACCTGTTTTTGAATTAGTGCGAGATAATCTAGAACGGGCTTTCTTTTAAGGTGACAAGGTCAACTAGAAAGTGCGGCGCAGCACCTTCACATAATTGAAGGTGTGCATGCAAGTTGGCTGGTCACTGAATAGATTGTAGTATTTCGTAGTATAACATCTTATACAAAGCAATGATGTTGCTCGATAAAATTTCATAGCTTTTTGTGAATTATTCTGAAAATGAACAATTTGTGTTTACTTAAATGTCAATTTACTCCTGTTTTTGCTTCTTAAATTTTTCTTATGTTTCCTTGTATTTGTCTATTTAAGCAGGGGCTGAAACGATTGAAGAAGCTTCAGTTTGAGGGTAGATATGGTCAAACATTATCGGGTTGCAGTCGAACTAATGATGAGAAAAGCCGAAATGCTACATGCACGTCAAATTACAAGGAAGTTATGGCGAGTGCATCAAGGGACAGGTTTTCCAGGGCAAGTTCTATTCCCATATCAATCAAGATTAAGAAGTCTTTCAACGATGATAAGAAGACGAGACAACAAGAACAACACAGAGTAGGTAAGTTCCAGCATGAGCGGGGGAAGACCACTAGGGAACAACCACCGCGGATAGAGATTGGGCCTAAGCGTCTTAAAGTCAGAGGCCCATCGTTTGTAGGGTCAGAGAGCAGGTTAGATTGACTTTTGGATCATGTGATTAACGAGAAAACTGGTTGGCCTGCCTCTGGAGCCATTATCTAGAGCCTGACTTTGCTAACTTAATTTTCTCTAATGGGATTCTAACAACACGAGAAATCCGAAAGATTAATTGTGGGAGCAGTGGAAAAATTAACCAAGTTTAGGAAATCTTTATTCTTTTTGCGGGCCTCAAATTGGGGTACTTTGCACGGATGGTGATTCTTCTAGTTCTGGTTCTGGAGGCGGGGTGTTTTTTTCGTCCTTCGTGAATGCTGAAAGAAGATTGTGGGTGTAAATTTGTTTTTAGTGATATCAATTCTTGTGAAGGAAGTTGGGTATTCCCATCTATCCTTCTTTAAGGTCATTCTGCTGCTTCCTGTTAGGTTCGTTATTCTTTTTGTAGCAATGGACTACTTTAATAAATACAGAGAAATACCCTTTTTCTCTTTCACATGTAACTGTTTTATACTTTGAACTTGTTCCTTTGCTTCTTTTAATGCTTGGAGAAATTCCATGTGGTTGAATCCTTGTGAAGATAGTGAGATCAAATAGATTCTCATATGCCTTGTCATATAACTGAAAAGATGGTGATTAGAAGGTAGCTTAAACCGAACTCTCTTTAACGTCGTGTTTGAAAAATTGGCTCGGCCATTTACACGGTTCAACTGGTATTGCCTTTTAATTGAAAATGTGATTTGATTGTTTTTGTGTTGAGAAGATCATATAAACCAGTGAGGCATCGAACTGGTTGAATCGATATGCTGATTATCATCGTTGTTAAAAGTAGGTGTTTGTAAATTATCAGTGTTTATATTCCAAAATAAAGCATACAGGTGAACTTTGTATGATAGAAAAATGGTTTAAATTCTATTATTAAAGTATCATCATAAATGATAGTTATGGTTTCCATAGATTTTGAAATAAAAGGTTATACGTGATGTGCCATTTAAATCATTCTACTTTTGAGAGGACAAAATGTGGGGAAAACCTATGAAGCTTTAGAACAAATATTACTTTAAAGAAAAAAAATTATACATCACTTTAAATTCAAACAAAACTAGAATTAATGAATTTAAAAGTTATTAAAGGTTTTAGTTTTTAGTTTTATTAATCTCTCTTTTATAGATTTATTATTTCTTAAATTATTAGGCTTTGTTTAACTAAAGAACAGATATCGTCAAAAAAAAAAAAACTAAAGAACAGATAATGACCTTAATTTTGGCACTTATGTCCACATGATTCTTACTCTTTTTTCTCTCTTAAATATGACACTGGTATTTTTAAAACTGTAAGTATTAAATTTGAGGGATTGTTAATTTTAAATCACGTGACATATTTGTTTATTACAAAAAAGTCAACGTGGAGAAACAGAAATTCACCAGAATTATAGCCTTCAACCGATTAAATCATGTCATGTTGTTTTTAGTTTTCACGTAATTCTTTCTCTCCATTTTCTCACAAATAAAATATCTTAATCGTGTATATTTTTTGGACAACCAAAATATTTAAGAAAAATCAATTGCAAGATGAAGCAGATGTATGCATATTGGTCAAGATTCGGTATATGCAAGAGACAATAATTTTTTTTGGAGAAAATGTCAACACGTCCTCTAAATTTGTGAAATAGAGCTGTTTAATCTAATTTTCATTTTTCAACAACTAATTTTAAAACTTTTATTTTTTGGTTAGATTGCTCATAATTGTATTTTTAAAACGCGTAAATACAAATCGGAGATGAGGGATGCGATTTTTTTTAGAAAGTTACCTAATTGTTGTGATAAAATTATCCTAAATCGATTTTTTGCAATAAAAATATAAATTATCGGGTAATCTGATCTAAAAAGAAGAGTTTTTGGGTTAGTTTCTCAAAAAAATAAAAATAGGTTAAATGTCTTGTGTTACAAGTTAAGGGGGCATGTTGACCATTTGTTCATATTTTTTCGTTCAGTTCACTAAATTTCATTAATCGAATTCAAACGAGTTATATATTTATAAATTATTAAACTGAATAATCTGATAGACATTTCATGCTAATATATGCGTTATTTAATTTGCAAATCTGCTTACCAAAATAAAAATAGATTATGAAGTTGGTCTGCTCTTAAAATTCATCCTCCACCAAAACCTCGACATCACGCATTTTTAAAATCAGAAGCTATAGTCATGCTATTCGATTCAAGTGCCATCTAACACACCCTTTACAAAAAAAAAGGACAAACAAATTTTTTATAAAGAGGACAAAACAAATTTTTTAAAAAGAAAGATATAATAAAATACAGTATTTAAAAAAATACTAATATACCACACAAACAACTCCATCTTTATTGTTGACAGACTTTGGATATTTTTTCGATTCTTGATTCGCAAACAATACAATTTAAAATGCGCTTTGTCGATACATTTTAATCAATTAAAAACACACACACACACACACATATATATATACATATATATATATATATATATATATATATATTTGATTATTATTATATTTTATAAAATCATAACTACATAAAAAAAAGATAACTACTGTTAGCGGTAAAAATAAATTATTGACAACAGCTAAAGAAACAATAAAAAAAACTATAGACACCTAGAATTTTTTATTTGAGAGAAAAGGAGGAGAGGGCGAGGAGTGCAAAAAATAGTTAAAATTACATAAGCAAACTAGTTTATTTTTAAAAATAATAAAAATAAAATATTTTAACTGAACTGAATCTAACTAATTAAATAGTTCGACTTAGTTAGTTCTAGATCTAAACTCTTATTTGAATTTTGTTTAATAGATAATATTATTTTAAATTAGTTGAATCAAGTTGAAGCGAAGTGAACTAAATCAAAAATCAATCTACAATTCTATTTAATTTTAAATTAGAAATTTTTTAAGTAAACTCAGTTAAGCACATCATCTATTATATTATGACATGACATTAAAAATATGATATTATTATACTTTTATTATCTAAATATGTTAGAAAATAATAAACAAAATTATAATAATGTCACTATTTTAATGACATATTATAATGTCATAGTTTAGTTTACGGATCACATATGTACGAATTTCTCAAAATAATTAATATAGGGTAACATTACTTTTTACTGTGGAAGAACAGTGTTAGAGTTGAAAATGACGGTACCGGGGATGAAATAACCCGCTGAGTCAACCTTTAGTTGTCTGAATTGAAACACAAATATACACAACAGTTAAAAAATATGGCAGTTACTGACAAGCCATATTTACCACTAACAAGTCATATTTACTGCCTTCATTCGACAGTAAATTTTAGTTTAACCCCAGCTAATTTTGGTCCATCATCCGAGTCCTCGTTTGTAGCCACACTAAGAAACAAACCAAAATCTAAAAAAAAAATTAAAATAAACAATTGCCCTAAATTCTCACGAGATTATGATGAGACAATGATTTGTAAAGTCAAAAGTTAAACAGAAAGAATATTGTCATTTATGAGAATTAGGGTTTCCATCATCATCACAATGAGTGGCTCTAATTCAAAACAAAATAAACCAATAATTCAGTAATATTCACATATCAATTAAATATATTTTTCAACTTTTTTATGGAATAAAAATAATGAATTATTTATATTTTCATAAATAAGATAATTAAAAATAGATTATTCATATATTAATGGATGCTATAATTGCTTGTGAAAAGCTTGAATAGTGTTATTAATAAATATTTATAAAAAAATTGTCGTATAAGATAATTACAAATATATCTATAAATAAAAAGAGATAGAACAACTGTATAGATATAACATCAATAACAACTAAATATAATACATATCTTTTAACACTCTTCTTCAAGCCAATGCTGAAGTGGCTTGTAAATGAAATAAACATCAAAGATATAGAATCGGTAACAAATGACTTGATACACCAATTTAATTAGCAGAAGAAATGGATTTGACTTGAAAAGCCCACCTAGCAACATGTTTACGGATAAATGGATAATCCAATTCAATATGCTTTGTACGAGCATGTAAGATCATATTAAAAAACAAGTAGATTGCACCAATATGATCACACCACAACATTGATGAAGCTTGAAAAATCAATTTCTCAAAGTAGAGACTACAACCATAAGACCTCGACAACATAGTTTAACTAGAAAATACATTATATTACCATCGCAAGTGCTTTATATTCCCCCTGGGTGAAACTATGGGCAATGGTAACCTGTTTCTTTGCTTTCCAAGAGGTCGGATTATTATTCAGATGTAAGTGGAGCTGCGGCCGGGCTCACCCGGGCTTATGGCAACTTCGGTGGTTTAGTTCGAAAAATGGAAGCGCCACATAGTTTAGTTAGGAAATACATTTTCTATCGATAGGCAGTCTCACGTGCATATGAATGACCACACAAAAAATTCGAGTTCGTGGATACGACCAATTCTTGTACTTGACTTGTTGCTTTTATTAATTTAAAAGATATATCCCATTTAGAAGTAGTCATCTCATCAAAGTAAGAAGTGTGAAAATAGAATACTGAAAAGTAAGTGCAGAAATGTAAACATGCATTACATTTAAAACTCGTATATGACTCAATATGGATTAGCATGATGAACATGTAGCAAGTACTCCTAAACAAGCACCTAGCCATAGGGTTTCTAATACATAACATATGCAAATGTGGATTTTATTCCAATTGCATGCATAGAGCCTAAACCGAATGTAAAAGTGAGATTGATTTTATTAATTACTATCTTAAATGCCTATACAACCATTAATAACAGTTTTCATGGCAGACATAGAATTTCTATGTGATTTGATTAATTAGTTTGAAACTAAATTAATATGATTATCTAATTAACCCTACCAATGATGGATATGGACATACATTCAAAGTAGTAAAAAGTAGTTACATAGCCAGACATCAGTTGATATACATATAATGTTTATAAATACTTGGCTTAATAGCAAAAAAAATCCAAACCTTTACGACTTGTTGCAGTTATATCCAAACCTTTTAATTTTTGTAATAATATCCAAATTGCATTATTTTGTTGTAATAATATCTAAATTGCACATTTTATGTGAATTTTTTTGAGTTTTTTGCCAATTTTTTTGGGACTTTTACTATATTATTATACATCGAAACATAATAATAGCCTAATTTTTTAATTGAAAACAACAATTTTAGCCATTAATTTGACTATTATTGCTACAAAAAAATGTAATTTGGATATTATTGCAACAAAAAAAATGCAATTTGGATATTATTGCAAAAATTAAAAAGTTTGGATATAATTGCAACAAGTCGTAAAGGTTTGGGTTTTTTTTTTACCATTAGGCCTAAATACTTTTAGGCAACGTTTGGATTGAGGGATTTTGAAGGAGCAAAATCCATGGATTTGCACAATCCATAGATTTCATGGAAATTCGTCGTTTGGTGAAAAAAAAATAGCATGAGAATCTATGGATTGTAACAATCCCTCGTCCTTCAAGATCCTTAATTTCCCACCTCCTAGGTAGGAGAGTCAAAATCCATAATTTTTAATGAATGGTGGATTATATTACAATTTAAATATTCCAAATTTATCCTTATAAATCCATAGATTTTGTAATTAATTCAAACAACGGAATTCATAAATCCATTGATTTACATTCCATGCATTTAAAACCATCGATTTCAAAATCCCTCAATTTAAACGGTGCCTTAAACATTTTTCTAGAGCGTCTAGTAGTTGTTTGTCGTTTTTCTATTAAATGCACTCAGGTACGGAATCTGATCAAGATATGGAAGTTGTTTCTCCAGTCAACATAAGTCCACTAGTCTAAACTAAATACAATTATGAGTTTGGATGAAGCGAGAATCGCCACTGAAAGTTGTTGGGCTGGAGATTGGGCTTCAAAGCCCATGATGATATATATCATTGTTTCTGACACGGCAGAGGCATGCTGACTGAGACTAGTTTTAAAATTTACAGAAAATCAAGTTTCAACTAATTACATGGCTAACAGTTTAAACGGGGAGCGATTTCAAACCTGGATGAGTTCGAAAAACGCAAAAGAAGACTAGAGCTCTGGTTCGAATTAGATCTATGGCCATGTTTGGTTCATGGAATAGGTGCGGAATGGAATAGCTATTCCGTATAGAATGACAATTCTTTGCTTTGGTTCATAGAATAGGTATTTCAAAGAATTGCTATTCCATGATTTTGTGGAATAAACACTCCTCTCAAAAACTAAAGAATGACTATTCCATTCCTTATGAAATAGCTATTCTATTCCATGCTATTGTATTCCATGAACCAAACATGGCCTAAGAGAGTTGGAGAACAGGGGCACCACGACGCCGCAAGCTCCATTAAGAATATAATATCACGCTTGTCATAAACAAAGATGTCTTTAAGCATATAAACGATGCATGTGTTTCTCTTCCATGAACGTCTAGTTTAAAGTCATCAGCGATTTTCACAGGCTTGTTAGCTAAATCCCAAAAATATCCAAAAAAAAATGGTCCTATTAGACGAATCCAAACCATTGTAATCTATTAGAATTCATGTTCCTAAATTATAGGTTTTTATAGTGTTTTTTTATTTTTATTTTGTTAAAATTTAAAATTTGATGTATCTATTAAAATATTGCACAATTTAAAATCTCTTCATATATATATATATATATATACACGATTCATTTAAGGCCGGTGTGTTATAATATTATCTATCTACATATATAAAATAATCATACATGAAATATATAATATATATTGTGCCATATCAGCATCAAACAGAATGTGAATGTATTTAGTAAAAATTAAAAAAATAAAATTATATATATAACAGTATTTAAAGCTAAATGCCATATCACACTAATATTTTATCTATTCTTCTCCAAATAAAAGAAAACCAAAGGTACAAGCGTAGTTGGAATTGATTCGTATAAGTATTTGTTTCCCTTAATTAAGGTCTTGAATTCGAGTCGTGGGTGTGTAAAAAATTTAAAATTCTTTAAATAGAATTTTTATCATTTTAACGTATCCTATCTGGTTTGGTCCGAATTGATCGGGATAATGTCTTCGGACGCTAGGCGGAACCTATAATAAAAAAAGGAAAACAAAAAGGTTAAAAATTAAAATGAAAAGTAGTAAAAAGGAAGCAAAGTTATAAACTTTTGTTTTTAGAGACAAAGTTGTAAACTTATTTACTTTTTATCTTTTAATTCCTTTTTTTTTTTCATACTTTGTTACCCTTGTACCCTACTACCCCCACGTCCGCAAAAGAAACAACTCTCTCTCTTTCTCTTGTGTTCTCTCAACTGTCATTTTCTCACATATACTTCACACAACCATTCACTTCATACCTTCTCTCTTTTTCAATCTCATATTCATCCGACCCAGAAGTTTTACCTGAAAAATTCTAAACCCTTTTGCCCAAATTATCCATACCAACTAATATTTAATCGAAACACACTCTCTTGATCATCTAGCTCAACAACAAACACAAAAAAAGAAGGGTTTGTTGTTTGGTTTTTCCAGTGATGGAGCTGTTCCCTGCACAACCAGATTTGTCTCTGCAAATCAGCCCACCGAACAGTAAACCCACCTCAACATGGAGAAGAAGAGAAGAAGAAATAAAGTTGGGATTTTGGGACTCAAATAATTGTATGTCTTCATCACTAGCTAAACCTGATACCACTGCTTTTGAGCTCACTTTGTCAAATCCAAGGGTTTCAGATTCTAATTCTAACCATTCTTCTCATCTTTTTCACAACACTACCAATTTTAACCCACATCACTATCACGGCCATCAACAACAAAATCATCTCATGTTTCAGCAAGAAGCTGGTTTCTTGAGGCCTATAAGAGGAATTCCGATATACCAAAACCCTCCGGCTCGAACTAGTTCTGAGACAAGCTTAAGTACTCCGTTCCAGTCTCCGGCAGGGTTTATGAGATCAAGATTCATGTCTAGGTTTCCGGTGAAAAGAAGCATGAGAGCGCCGAGGATGCGATGGACCACAACTCTTCATGCTCGTTTTGTCCATGCTGTTGAGCTACTGGGTGGCCATGAAAGTACGCCATTATTATTTGCTTCTTCTTCTTGATTTTCTTCTGTAAATGATGATCATCCACTCATGTTCTTCTTCTTCCTTTTTGTTTATGGGGTTCAGGAGCTACACCTAAGTCAGTTCTTGAGCTCATGGATGTCAAAGATCTCACATTGGCCCATGTTAAGTCTCATTTACAGGTAATCTTTACTACTGAGTTTTGATTTTTTTCTTTGAATAGTTAAGAACATGAGTGGAAGGTGTTTAAATATAAATTACAAATACCAATGTTTCTACTAGATCTGCTAAATAATAGAGTAGAGCTTTTTGCTTGGAAGGAAGAACCAGAGTGAATATCAAGAACACTGACCTAGCTACCTATATAGTCACAGACAGTAGAGAGAGAAACAAATTAGTAGAGATAAAAATAAAATAATGTAGTATGTATTGTTTTCAGAAATCAAGTAAGACAAAGCTCAAAGAATTCAAAATCCAAGCCAGGACAAGTTTACACTCAGTACAATTATTTTTCCTTTTAAAACATTTTCTCTTACACCAAAGGTGGAAAACAAATACCAAGTACAAAAACACCATCATTTCTCAATCATATCTATCTCACTTCACTTGGGTTTATTTATCTACCCCTCTATTTTTACCATGGTTAAATATAAATACTTGTGTTTGTAGTTACACATATTTAGCTCACTTTTTACAGGTGGTACTCTCACTGTATCAGACCAATATCTCTGTATTATCCTTTATCAGTATATCGCTCTCTTTTGACCTTTTCTTTTAGGGTTAAAAGATCTTGTGGTACCAAATCCTTCAGTCATGTATCAATTAAGTATTTTATACTTAATTTGTATTTTCTTGATAGTTTTTGGTTTCTTTTTATATTCCTAAACCTCAATTGTCATGTCAGATTCGCAGATGTCTGAATAATATTAAACGCTTTTCCGGGAGATTCTTGTCTTGACCCGGTTTTTGAGAAATTCATAGACCAAACCAAATCAAATGTTAGAAATTTAATATATTTTTCTCTCAGTTTACATTTTAATGGCATTTGGTTGGTTTGCTTTATAAATTTTTCATAAACCAGGTCTAGATAAGAATTTTTTTTCCCTATGTATCAATTTTTTCTTTATATATCATCAATATGGTTTGACAACTAAAACAAAAATATACAAATGATATAAAATAATTAAAAATTAGGTATCACATAAATATATAAGAGAGATCTGGTACCACCTAGGGTTTAAACATTGTTTTTACACTACACTGAATATAATTAATTTAGTTCTGTTCTAAATTGGATTAGTTTTGGATAATGCAATTGCAGATGTATCGAACAGTGAAAACAACTGATCATAGGGCAGCAGCTTCTTCAGGTGTCTGTAATATTTTCTATCTGCTCTTTTAATTTATGTTTTTGTTGTGAGAGATCACAGAATTATGTAATGTTCCTAAAGGTGGGATTTGTTTTGTTTGACAGGACAATCAGATGTATTTGACAATGGATCGTCCGTGGATACTTGTGAAGATGTTATGTTTGAGATTCAAAACTCATCAATAAATTCTGAAATATCAAAGCAACAGGGTATGCAAAATGGTGATCAGGACAAGGACTACCAACTTCTCTGGAGCAATTCTTCCAGGTAAAACTTTTCTAAACTTCACAAAACCTGTGTATGATACTATTTTTGTAGCTTTCTTTTTCTAACTAAAGAGAAAAGATTGGACATTTTTATATGAAAAAGCATTAAAGAAAATCAGATTAAAGCATTTTCCTACTTTTACAGACAAATATTCTGCCCATATAGAGTAATACTAGCAGTGCATGTCTTAGGAACATAATGGAAGACGACGCATGATGATAATTTCTGAATTTCTAATTTATTTTCACTATTTTTGAGCATTTTTAGAATAGGGTTAAGTATTTTTGCACTCATAGATTTTTATTTTTAGAAATGGTTAATGAATTATAAAAAATTACAAAAAGATAACCGAATAGTTTTTGTACAAAACAGTCATCAAATCATAAAACTTATAAAACAGTTATGAAACTATAACCTTCTTTATCAATAATTTATGGTTTGCCAAAGTGGGCGAGACAAAAATGTATAATTAAGCAGCAAGCCAGTAGCCGTTGTCACTCTTTATAATTCTGTAACCTTTTTTGTTAAAAATTATAGTTTGGTAAGTGTAAAAATATTTAACTCTCTAAAATACAAAGTAGTTGATATAAAGGGTATAAAATTTGTTGTATAGCACTAAAATTTTGTGTTATTTTATTTTGACTATCAAACCTTAATTTACTTCAATCTAGACTTTTTTATGAATAATTTTTTTGTTATAATGGCAAGAACTCTCAAATTTAAGAACTTACGCACAAGAAGTGGCGCACTAAAAGCAACAATTTTAAAAAAAGAGATACAACCGAACCAAAATATAGTCGGAACTGTAAAAATCCAAAATTACAAGAAACAAAAGTCTTCATTGGTGATATCATGTCAAATTAAATTTATGTAGCAACCAAATATTACTGCGTCAATGAGTATTAAACTTTTGCGTTGATTAAACTTCGTAGTACAATAATTGTATTGAATAATTATTCTATGTATATGTTTTTGTATACAAACAGATACACATAACCTAAATAAGCACAGTTACATGCAAAAAGAGGATAGAATAAAATGATTTCACTGATATTGCTCTGTGTAAGACTGAAACTCAATGATGGGGTAATTATTGAGTAAAAAGAAGTAAAAGAATGGAAACAAAAATCAACTATATAAATCCATCCATATGACAAAATTCACATTAAAAAAATGAAGATTTAACTTTCTTTTTGATTTTGTGGGCTCAGATTTTGAACAATTCATAAGGGTCCGACAATTGGAAAACTTAGTGTCAAAGGTAAAATTAAATAAAAAAAAACCCTAGTGATGGACCCATTGGTAGAAATCTTGCTCCCAAAGTTACATGTCATTTCAAACTTCATTGCTAGATCTTAGTAATGGGATATCACATGGGCACCATTTCAACTTTTTTTTCAATTTCTTTTAAGCATAAAGTGAAAAGAGCTATAAATAAGACAGAAAAAAAGGATAAAAAGTTTTTTTTCCTGGGTTTTCTTTTTGGTTATCTGCATGACTTCCACTGATTGAAAATATTCTCTCAATCTGTTGATTTGTAGCAGGGAAGCCTGGTTGCATGTGAAACCTCAGGATTCTTGTGGAAACTTAGAGGTACCAAATAAATTCTCATGAACTTTGTTTTCCAAATTGTCCTTTTTATCACATGCATGCAGATTTTGTTGGAATGATTGAATAAAAGCAGATGCCTTATTTTCTTGCTTGTTTGAGTCATGCAAATTAGAAAGAATGAAGAAAGGCAGAGCCCTTTGAAAAGGTTTTGTTTAGGTCATTGCATCATTAATTCAAGGGGTTAATTTTGTCACTTCCAATGTCTTGTGGAATGGAGAAATTGAAGTCTTCTTTTGATGTGGAAAGATTTTTTTTTTAATTCAAGCAGAAAGTCATTTTGGTCCTTAAATTTGTGCATCAACATCTATTAACTCATACTCACTGAATCTTAAGACAATGATTTCTATGTTTAGGTAAATCAAGGACAAAATTGTACAAAATAAACAAATTCATGGATCAAAATGATCAAATTTTATTTCTATTTAATTTAAAAATAAAAAGTATATTGTTCTTGATTGACCTAACAATAGAGAGTATTAATAAAAAATAAAAACAATGATTAAAATAATTGAGTGTGAGTTAATTGATTTTAATGCATAAATTCAGAGACTATGATAACACTTTATCTTTTTAATTCTTATTTTGAGAAACTGATATTGTTAAATATTGCATTATTATCTGCACCCTATGACCTAAACCTTGAGCTCTCCTCATGAATTCCTTTAGGTTGAGCTTTTTGTAAAGGTGGTTAGGGTCAATAAGTTTAGTAGTAGAGATAGGTCAAATTTACAATAATAATTGAGTACTAATGTGTCATAAAATAACTTATAAATAAGGGTACTAGTTATTAGCAGCTGTACAATTTAGCAGGCTTTCAAAAATATATTCTTACTCTTCTATATCTAATTGAATTTCTTCAATTAAATATCATATTCTGCCTATTTCTTTAATTAAACATTATATTGTAGTCAAAATGTCCTTTTTGTGATTTCCGTATTGACACTCTTCTCTTGTGCTCTACTACTGCTACTGCTGCAGCTACCTCTTGATTTATTGCTTACCTACTTCTTCTACTTCTAATTTCCGGGTTATATATTTTTACGGTTATTGAACTATTTTTTTAACAAAACAGTTAATAAATTTTAAGAAATTATAAAACGGTTATTTAAAAGAAAAATTTACAAAATAGTTACCAGATTATAGTTTTTTTAATAAAACGGATACCAAATTATAAATGTGAATGAGGTAAAATTGTACATCCATACAGTAAGTCGGTTACTATTTTATAAAAGAAATATAGATCGATAACCATTTCATAATTTTTTATAATACGATAACCGATTATTAACGTATGCTTATTTTCTGAAACAGAAGCAAATGGGTCCAAAGTGCCTAAGCTATGAGAAAATATCAGAAGTAAGCTCACCAATTTTGTCCCTCAAGAAACCTAATTTAGAATTTACTTTGGGAGTTGAAGGTCATATAATTAAGTGATCACAAAATGATCATGATATCCATGGGGGGGCTGGCTGAGGCTTTATGTAGTGAAGAGAGAATCAGGTGAGAAAATAAGAAAAGAAAAAGAGAGAAAAGTAAAAGAAAAAGAGAAGCAGACAAGAAAGCAAAAAAAGAGTGGAATATCTTTCTAGTCAAGCTCTCTGTGTCATCATTTATTATATTCCTACGTAAATATCAAATCTAATTCATTTTCTTTTTTACTATTTTCTGTTTATATAGAAAGCAAATGATCTGAAAAGAAAAACAAAATAGTTTTTCTTTTCCCACTTTTGAGGTAATACATTTTGAGAGTTGTTGTTCTTTGCTTATATTTTATTTTGATGACTGTATTATATTTGGTAACCAAGTTTGCATTTAAGTGACAACCGAATAATTTTTTTTTTTGGATAAATGATAGATATATTAGCACAACCTCAAAATGAGGTTGGCAAAAAACGAAACGAGAAACAACTAAGCATTGTTACAGAAGAAATCTATACAACGAAAAACATCATTTCCCGAGTAGCTGAAACTTTGGTTTTTAACCCTGTAGAACTCGACTGCTTGATGAATGCATACGATGAAGAGTGACTGAATATTCGATTGCTCATTATGCGTTTGTGGCAATCGGTTTTTGATATTTATGTCAAATTATGTAAACATAATAAGTCAAGAATCGATTTGATTTTTATGTGTTTATTGATCCAAAAACACTTGTTGTCACTTCAATGCAAGTTTACCCAATCGATATGAATTAAAGTATACTCACCAAAATGAAATATAAGAAAAGTATAGCCATGGCTAGAATCTAGTACAAAAAAGAGGGCTTTAGCCATTTTAAAGTATGAAGTGATCCTTAATACAGTGTAATGGAGCACATTTACTTTTTAAAAAATTTGTTAATTTCACCAATGATAATATTTGAATAAAGGGTTTACGCAACCCTTAAATTTGTATCGCATGGTCAAATAAATAAATTTTAACTTTTTGGGTTAATTACATTTCAAATTTGTATTTTCAGAGTCAAATACATTAATTTAGTCAAATAGGTCCCTAAATTTGTGTCTCATGATCAAAAAATCGATGTTTAAGGTATACAATTTTGGGGTTCCTTGATCGATATTAAAAGAGTTTGGTGATCTAATTGACTGATAAAATTAAAATAACTTATTAATTTGATTCCGAAAATACAAATTTAAGACCTAATTAACCTATAAAAGTTAATTGTATTTAGTTGATTCCTAAACACAAATTTTTAAACCACGTTGATTTTTTGTTTGGATTATTTAGACGCTCTTTGTACATCCATTCCAAGATATTCTCACATTTTATATACTTTTCACTTTACGAACCAAAAAAGGGGAGTGGCTCCCCTCAAGTTCATAATCCCTTCTATTTTTCTCAAGTCCATTTAGATGGACGACACATAAGCAAATATCATTTTGCTTATGTGTCATCCATCTAAATGAATTTGAGGAAAATAAAGGGGATTATGGACTTGAGGGGAGCCATTCCCCCAAAAAAGTATTGCAAAGCCTTTGAGAGTCCGGAAAAAGGCTCAGATACAAAAGCATAATTGGTAATAATAATATAAAGCTGGTAAAGCCGTTCGTGCTTTAGTTATAAATAAGAAAAATATATAATATAACATATTTATTTTAATATTTAAATTGTTGATTGTTTTAAATATTATGTAAATTTCTTTTAAATTAACCATGTGAATATGAGTTGTATGTAATAATTATTCTTTAAAGAATATAACTAATAAAATATACGTTCAAGTTATATTTCAATTGCATAATAAAATTTCATTCTATTAAAGGCACACTATACGCTATAGCTGATGATCAGCACATGCATGCATGGCGATACATTCAATTTTATATCAGATAATGCCGAAATTCTAAATCTTTGATGTCATTTAAAGAATATTATTATTTGCAATGATTAACTTTATCATTACATTCAATTTAGTATTTGGATAAAGTTTGGACTGTCATAATTCAGCTTTACAAAAAGAAGATTGCATCCCGCAATCTGTAACCATGCACCAAGGAAGCTTCTTTGAAAGTCCCATTATCTATAGTAAACCCTAATTACTTCACCGGGCAAAAGTTATTGAAGTAGTAGTTTATTTAAGTGTCATTGGTAGCTATTAGAGATTATCCACCATTTGTTTATAATTTTCAATTAATTTATTTCCTCTTATAAAAATTATAGGTGTAGACATTGTTAAATAGGTTATTATGTTTTTTATTATATAGGATAATATAGTCGTTTTTTTCTTTTTCCTTTTAATAATCGGGAAGGGGTGAGCGCTTATGGAGGATTTGAACTCACGACTTAATAATTTTGCCGTTCAGCATTTGAGATATAATTCATTGTTAGTTCTCTTTTTTTTTTATCTTAGTCTATACAACCGACCCTCTAATGATTAATATATACGATGGATTAAAAAATTATTATTAGAATTATTAATTTATTGAATACTTCATAAGACATAATATTAAAATTGATTCCCTGAAATTTTATTAATTATTAAAATTATTAATTTATTGCGTATTAATTATTAGAAAGTCTAATGTGTATATATATATATCATATTTTGTATTGTTTAATGGTTAAAGTTTTCTATTCTAATTTTGGCCTCCATCTACTTAGATATCTTTTTCTTTTCTATAAATTGTAGATTCAATCTTGGAGTTTTCTTTTTGGTTTCTCGCCTTTTGTGTCGGTTGATCATTTGTTTGATTACACGTCTATTCCGGTTGCTCGTCTTTGGTTGTGCGTTTGTTTAATTGCTCGTCTTTTCTATTGGTTACTCATCTGTTTGGTTGCTCGTCTTCTTTTAGTTGCTTGTCTCTTGGATTTTTCAATTAATTTGTGTTCTCTATTGACAATTCTCTTAGTTATGGATGAAAATACAGATGATTCGCTTCAAGCATTTAATGTTCAGTTAAATGGTAAACATTATTTATATTGGGGTTATTCAATGAAATAAACAAAAGTAGGGATATGCTTCATATGCTTTTCTTAAGCCTAAGGATTGCACAACGATTATATATGTGACATTAGTAGATAACTTGGAGATAGATAATTCCAAAATCATTACTTGAATCAATGATTTTGTTAGGCATTTGATAGATACCCAGTTAGCAAAATATGAGACAACTAAATAAGTTTGTGATCGTCTAGTTAGACTGTATACACAGTCTAAGTTTCAAAACAGTACCAGTTGGAATTTGAAATACGTGTTCTTCACTAGAAACATATGAATATTCAAGTTTTATAATGCTATGATATATTTGTGGGAGCAATTGGCCCTCACATAATATGCTTAATTACGAGTCTTTTGGGATTTATAATGAACCAAGAGAGGAGTAGAGGTTGGTACAATTTTTAATGGCTCTTCGTGATGAGTTTGAAGACTTCGAGTGCCCATTCTACATCGTCATCCTTTTTTGTTTTGTACGATGAATACTGATCTTGACAACATCCTTTCTGGCTTTGAAGTAAACTTATCTGATCGGATAATTCTGCAAGTATATAAAATCTGATACATCTTATGGGGTATGGCAAACCGGATTTTGAGTTGTGAATCGGAAGATTAAAATTCTTTAATGCGGAAATAATAATTTAAAGGAGTTAAGAGTTTAGGGATTGACACAAGAGATTTAGAGTGGTCAGATCACAAATCGATCCTACTCCACTACTTAATCAAAGATTGAGATTTAGAATCCACTAAAAAAGATTCACAAGAAGTTTTCTAAGATAACTTCAAACTTAGTGTTTTATAGCTAAACACCAACTATGAGATTTTTCAAAGTTAATCTCTAACTTACAAGGGTTGAGTTTTCTCAAAGCTAAACTCTAACTCACACTTGATTTTCTAAGGCTAATCAAGAACCCACAATGATTTAAGAGTTTACAAGCTTACTCCAAAACTACAACAAAACAAATGTAAATTTTAGATGTGTATTTGTTGTTTCAAGGTGTGGAAATCATTAGCCTTGAAACATTGCAAATGAGTTTATATTTATATCCAAAGAAATCCTCAAACAAAGCACTAACAAACAAAATAAATCTTGCTCTCAGCAAAAATATCTCCCCCGAGATGAAAATATAACAGTTGAGATATTTGAATAGGCCAAAAACCTTCAACGGCTAGTGCCACGTGTTAACGCTTCATTGGGTCTTCAAAAATATATGTTGGATCTTCAACGGTCTCATTTATCGCGCCCGAGATGTATTTGTCGAACCCATGATTCGTTCCAACGGTCGACTAGGATTTTGTCAGCTCTAATATCTCCCCCGTGATATTTCTATCTCCCCCTTGATATATATCTCCCTCGAGATGGTCTTTTCATCACGGGCAAGATATGCTACTGGACAACTTGCTATTCAAAAACTCGATTTTTGCTAGAGAGCCCCGAATTGACTTTTAATTGTTCCTATGAGTTCCTATACACTAATGAACAAGATTAGATCATTCATAGTTGATTGTCAAAATCAAAATAAAGGAGTTTAAAAGGACAAGGATCCAACAAAATCAATTATAGGCGTAAAGCGGTTTGGTTAAGTTTATTTGGGTTTGGTTTGAATGGTTGGGTTGTTTTAAGTTTTAGTTTTTTTTAATTGTATTATTGGGGGTATTTTAGAATTTTTGGGGTTTTTGGTGAGGTGTCACCTGACACCTAACATGGCCTGACATGAAGTCAGAATTTGTTCAGTCTGACATTTGAAAATCGCTGCCACGTCACCCTTTTTTAACAAAAATCGATGATTTTGGTTTTAGGAGGTTTTGTGAGCGCCGCCACAAAGATCAGGGGGTTTAGCGCCCGTAGCCCTTAAACTCGGGGGCAATGGGTAATTATTATCCCCCGTTTTTAGTTTTTTCCAAATCCATACATGATGTTTAGATGATACTCATTCATTGGTGTAATTTGCTGAGGTGAAAGTCATTTTTCAGCTGCCATCTCGGCAAACTATAATTTCGTGTATGAATTCGGAAAAAAAATTAAAGTTGGTGTCCAAATATGATACTTTTTAAAAGACGTAATTAAATTTAAAAACGTGTAAAGTTGGTGTATTTTTATGATATTAACACTAATATAAATTGATTACTTTCTAATCATGTAATTATTAGTTTGTATAAACCGTTTATTATAAACGATTAATTATTAGAATTAAATTAAGTAAGAATCAGATAAAAAAATTCAATTTAACATATTTTAATTAAATTTATTCTTATTTTCTTCATTAATAATGGAGTCTGTCTTCTGATCCGGTGATTTAACCTGCAAAATAAGGTAGAAGCTAACCGGACGGTGGTCCGATTAACTCTCCGATGCTAAAGTCAGTTTAGGCTTTAAGCAGCGTTTTTAATATATGAATGTCATTGTGTGTTTAGGCATACCTCAAACTCTTTATATAGTAGTTGATCGTATACCTTGTAGAGTCGGAATAGGAAAGTGAATCCTATTTAGTAGGGTTTCACTCTGATTGGGAGTATAATTCCTTATTCGAACATGAGTCCTATTTACGAACGTCTTCCTAAATAGTCTCGTCTTATTAAGTTAGAGGTTATCTTTCTAAGCTGGAGTTTGTATCTAAATAGAAAAGATATTCGAGAATCATTGCAGATCTATTATCTACCTGAATTCCAGGGTCGACGCGCTTTGTCCGACTCCTCAGGGATTCGGTTTTTATCCTCGTGATCGAGATTATATATTCCAATCGAGGCAGAAATCATAGATTCAGCCACCAGTTTTGTCTGGCTTACCCCTTTGGCGGGAGTCCGATATCATTTAAAAGTGGATCTCCTGCGACTCGGCTCCATAGTTATGGTAGGATTCGGTATCCCTCAATTGATGATGAGTAAATAAAAAACATTACCATTGAAAATCCTTCAAAATAATTGCTACAAAATGATACAATATAGGGCAAATGAATATAAAAAGCCAAACCTTGTATGAACGTTTCACCAAAGTTTAAATTTTTCAATTTTATCCAATTTATCTTGAAACGCAGGATTTCGTTCTAATTATGTTCAACTACGCGATTTTGCTTGTGTGGCATGCCACATCAGCAAAATCGCGTAGTTGGACATTATTGAAACGAAAACCTGCGTTTTTTGACGATACATATAAAATTGAAAGGTTTGAATTTTTGTGAAATTTTCATGAAAGATGTGGCCTTATTTAATTATTTGATTTAAAATATAAATGTAATTTTTCAAAAAAAAAAATTCGTAATCTAAACTAGTTTTATAAATGGTACGTTATTTTCTTAAAATGTTATCAATCATAAATTTTAATTGAGAATTGTAAAAAAAAAGACCACACAAGTAATTCTTTAAATTTAATAATCATGGTACCTGATCCAAATTTTTCATAAGAAGTAACCAAATTTTTCATAAGAAGTAAGTATATGAAAATATTTATGAGGAAATAAAGTCATATAAGGAGAAAATAAAAATATTTTGACACCAAAAAATATATAAAAATATAAATACATTTGGTTTTTTTATATTATTTTAAGAGTATAAAAATTATATTTTTTTTGTGTTTTAGGGATCATTGAATGTTTATAAATAAAATTATTATTACAAAACTAATACTACTATTTAAAGAAAATTATGAGTACAGGGATGATGGAGCTTTGTATGTGATTTAATAAAACAAATCTTGCAAGCTTTTGGCCTGATCATCCTATAGTGCAAGGACTGAGGCCACGTTCTTCTTATTTGAGTTATGATGGCACTTGACAACTTCTCAAGTAAATAATCTAAGATACTAAATTCATTACGCTATCTAAACAATTACATTTATATATCAGCCCTACTTTCAAGAGATAGATTTTCGGAGCAGTAGATGCATGCACATTAAAACCACTAAAGAATTACATCACACAACAGCATAGTGCTTTGCATCGTTTTCTTTGATCCCAACAGCAGTAGATGCACATGGATACATACAGGTCAGCTGAAGGTTTTAAATGAACGGTGGATCCAAATTATACTAGAGGCACCTGAACTGAAGGTAGGATCATTGGAGTTCCAGTACGGCGGCCAAAGTGATCAGGTGAAGCTGCAGATAAGCTACAAAGATTAGAAGATCAGATAGAGGTTCTTTATTTGTTTTCCAAATATGCATATTGACTAAAAGTCTTTGTTCCTGAAAAGCATTTTGTTTTGTAATATCAAACTTCTATTCTTGTCCTCATATATATATATATATATATATATATACCCAAATTAGTTGTACAGTTAAAGAAAAAGTGGGACCATATATGATATTTGCCCGAGTTTATATATGTTATAGAAACATAAATTTGGTTCAAACACTACAATTTTTTAATGTTAGTGTTAAGTTTTTCTGAAAACTCATTGTGAGGTCTTAGAGTGAGCTTAAGCAAAACTCTTGCAAAGGTTACTTGTTTGTATGATCCTATCAAATATATTTTAAAGTTTAGAATTCGCCAAGAAAATCTCAGGTTTTTTATGAACGCGTAGGACACATTAATTATATGATGATTAAGCATGACCCGGAAAAATACTTATAGTTTGTGATTCACCTAAGAAAACATAAACTATGTGTGCACTTGTTAAAACATTGAGTGTAACTTCTAGCTGAGCTAGAGAGAGGGAACGTGTGAAAGTTTTCTCTGTACCACAATAAGAGTGTGTATGTTGTTCTCAAATTTCTAATCGTCCATCAATCATCATTGCCATAACCTGCAGGTCAAAGATTTTGGTTTTGAAGACATGGAATTCTTTTATGAATATATACTTCCGCAAAGCATAATCCAGGGCTTAATCTGACCCGAACATGATTTCATTCTATTCACCAATGCCGACATCAGAAATGTTGCCTACTGAATTCATCTGAAAAATGATAAATCTAAAAAGTGTTAAATAACAACATTTACTGCTAAATGAACACAAACAATAAGGAAGCTTTGCTTCACCATAAACTCTGCTTAAGGAAGTTGCAAGAAGTTGAGACCAAAGTAAGATGGAAGTGTTAGTCCGACGCTACCATTAAGTTGCATGGGATCACTAAATATGAGAGTTGAGAGGTTTTGATGAGTAGAGTGAAAAGTTTCTCTAATATGAAACAATAAACAAACAACCTATATTCTTATAAAAAAAGTCATCGTTTACAAGTCACGGAAGTGAGTTATTCTGAAATATCATTTTTTGGTAATTTGCAAACAAACAAATTTTCACTTGGAACCTTCAATTTGCTTTTGATAACACATTTTCTCTATAATAATATATTATTATTATGAAGTATATATAAAATTATGACAATAATACATAATATTCTACTTTTCTAAATTTTCTCTATTTTAAATTTATAATATACAAACATGCTCATACCAGTAAACATGATAGTATAGTCGTTTTTTTCTTTTTCCTTTTAATAATCGGGAAGGGGTGAGCGCTTATGGAGGATTTGAACTCACGACTTAATAATTTTGCCGTTCAGCACTTATATCATTTGAGATATAATTCATTGTTAGTTCTCTTTTTTTTATCTTAGTCTATACAACCGACCCTCTAATGATTAATATATACGATGGATTAAAAAATTATTATTAGAATTATTAATTTATTGAATACTTCATAAGACATAATATTAAAATTGATTCCCTGAAATTTTATTAATTATTAAAATTATTAATTTATTGCGTATTAATTATTAGAAAGTCTAATGTATATATATATATATATATATATATATATATATATATATATATATATATATATATATATATATATATATATATATATATATATATATCATATTTTGTATTGTTTAATGGTTAAAGTTTTCTATTCTAATTTTGGCCTCCATCTACTTAGATATCTTTTTCTTTTCTATAGATTGTAGATTCAATCTTGGAGTTTTCTTTTTGGTTTCTCGCCTTTTGTGTCGGTTGATCATTTGTTTGATTACTCGTCTATTCCGGTTGCTCGTCTTTGGTTGTGCGTTTGTTTAATTGCTCGTCTTTTCTATTGGTTGCTCATCTGTTTGGTTGCTCGTCTTCTTTTAGTTGCTTGTCTCTTGGATTTTTCAATTAATTTGTGTTCTCTATTGACAATTCTCTTAGTTATGGATGAAAATACAGATGATTCGCTTCAAGCAGTTAATGTTCAGTTAAATGGTAAACATTATTTATATTGGGGTTATTCAATGAAATAAACAAAAGTAGGGATATGCTTCATATGCTTTTCTTAAGCTTAAGGATTGCACAACGATTATATATGTGACATTAGTAGATAACTTGGAGATAGATAACTCCAAAATCATTACTTGAATCAATGATTTTGTTAGGCATTTGATAGATACCCAGTTAGCAAAATATGAGACAACTAAATAAGTTTGTGATCGTCTAGTTAGACTGTATACACAGTCTAAGTTTCAAAACAGTACCAGTTGGAATTTGAAATACGTGTTCTTCACTAGAAACATATGAATATTCAAGTTTTATAATGCTATGATATATTTGTGGGAGCAATTGGCCCTCACATAATATGCTTAATTACGAGTCTTTTGGGATTTATAATGAACCAAGAGAGGAGTAGAGGTTGGTACAATTTTTAATGGCTCTTCGTGATGAGTTTGAAGACTTCGAGTGCCCATTCTACATCGTCATCCTTTTTTGTTTTGTACGATGAATACTGATCTTGACAACATCCTTTCTGGCTTTGAAGTAAACTTATCTGATCGGATAATTCTGCAAGTATATAAAATCTGATACATCTTATGGGGTATGGCAAACCGGATTTTGAGTTGTGAATCGGAAGATTAAAATTCTTTAATGCGGAAATAATAATTTAAAGGAGTTAAGAGTTTAGAGGATTGACACAAGAGATTTAGAGTGGTCAGATCACAAATCGATCCTACTCCACTACTTAATCAAAGATTGAGATTTAGAATCCACTAAAAAAGATTCACAAGAAGTTTTCTAAGATAACTTCAAACTTAGTGTTTTATAGCTAAACACCAACTATGAGATTTTTCAAAGCTAATCTCTAACTTATAAGGGTTGAGTTTTCTCAAAGCTAAACTCTAACTCACACTTGATTTTCTAAGGCTAATCAAGAACCCACAATGATTTAAGAGTTTACAAGCTTACTCCAAAACTACAACAAAACAAATGTAAATTTTAGATGTGTATTTGTTGTTTCAAGGTGTGGAAATCATTAGCCTTGAAACATTGCAAATGAGTTTATATTTATATCCAAAGAAATCCTCAAACAAAGCACTAACAAACAAAATAAATTTTGCTCTCAGCAAAAATATCTCCCCCGAGATGAAAATATAACAGTTGAGATATTTGAATAGGCCAAAAACCTTCAACGGCTAGTGCCACGTGTTAACGCTTCATTGGGTCTTCAAAAATATATGTTGGATCTTCAACGGTCTCATTTATCGCGCCCGAGATGTATTTGTCGAACCCATGATTCGTTCCAACGGTCGACTAGGATTTTGTCAGCTCTAATATCTCCCCCGTGATATTTCTATCTCCCCCTTGATATATATCTCCCTCGAGATGGTCTTTTCATCACGGGCGAGATATGCTACTGGACAACTTGCTATTCAAAAACTCGATTTTTGCTAGAGAGCCCCGAATTGACTTTTAATTGTTCCTATGAGTTCCTATACACTAATGAACAAGATTAGATCATTCATAGTTGATTGTCAAAATCAAAATAAAGGAGTTTAAAAGGACAAAGATCCAACAAAATCAATTATAGGGGTAAAGCGGTTTGGTTAAGTTTATTTGGGTTTGGTTTGAATGGTTGGGTTGTTTTAAGTTTTAGTTTTTTTTAATTGTATTATTGGGGGTATTTTAGAATTTTTGGGGTTTTTGGTGAGGTGTCACCTGACACCTAACATGGCCTGACATGAAGTCAGAATTTGTTCAGTCTGACATTTGAAAATCGCTGCCACGTCACCCTTTTTTAACAAAAATCGATGATTTTGGTTTTAGGGGGTTTTGTGAGCGCCGCCACAAAGATCAGGGGGTTTAGCGCCCGTAGCCCTTAAACTCAGGGGCTATGGGTAATTATTATCCCCCGTTTTCAGTTTTTTCCAAATCCATACATGATGTTTAGGTGATACTCATTCATTGGTGTAATTTGCTGAGGTGAAAGTCATTTTTCAGCTGCCATCTCGGCAAACTATGATTTCGTGTATGAATTCGGAAAAAAAATTAAAGTTGGTGTCCAAATATGATACTTTTTGAAAGACGTAATTAAATTTAAAAACGTGTAAAGTTGGTGTATTTTTATGATATTAACACTAATATAAATTGATTACTTTCTAATCATGTAATTATTAGTTTGTATAAACCGTTTATTATAAACGATTAATTATTAGAATATCAGATAAAAAAATTCAATTTAACATATTTTAATTAAATTTATTCTTATTTTCTTCATTAATAATGGAGTCTGTCTTCTGATCCGGTGATTTAACCTGCAAAATAAGGTAGAAGCTAACCGGACGGTGGTCCGATTAACTCTCCGATGCTAAAGTCAGTTTAGGCTTTAAGCAGTTTTAATATATGAATGTCATTATATGTTTAGGCATACCTCAAACTCTTTATATAGTAGTTGATCGTATACCTTGTAGAGTCGGAATAGGAAAGTGAATCCTATTTAGTAGGGTTTCACCCTGATTGGGAGTATAATTCCTTATTCAAACATGAGTCATATTTACGAACGTCTTCCTAAATAGTCTCGTCTTATTAAGTTAGAGGTTATCTTTCTAAGCTGGAGTTTGTATCTAAATAGAAAAGATATTCGAGAATCATTGCAGATCTATTGATCTACCTGAATTCCAGGGTCGACGCGCTTTGTCCGACTCCTCAGGGATTCAGTTTTTATCCTCGTGATCGAGATTATATTCCAATCGAGGCAGAAATCATAGATTCAGCCACCAGTTTTGTCTGGCTTACCCCTTTGGCGGGAGTCCGATATCATTTAAGAGTGGATCTTCTGCGACTCGGCTCCATAGTTATGGTAGGATTCGGTATCCCTCAATTGATGATGAGTAAATAAAAAAACATTACCATTGAAAATCCTTCAAAATAATTGCTACAAAATGATACAATATAGGGCAAATGAATATAAAAAGCCAAACCTTGTATGAACGTTTCACCAAAGTTTAAATTTTTCAATTTTATCCAATTTATCTTGAAACGCAGGATTTCGTTCTAATTATGTTCAACTACGCGATTTTGCTTGTGTGGCATGCCACATCAGCAAAATCGCGTAGTTGGACATTATTGAAACGAAAACCTGCGTTTTTTGACGATACAGATAAAATTGAAAGGTTTGAATTTTTGTGAATTTTCATGAAAGATGTGGCCTTATTTAATTATTTGATTTAAAATATAAATGTAATTTTTCAAAAAAAAAATTCGTAATCTTAACTAGTTTTATAAATGGTACGTTATTTTCTTAAAATGTTATCAATCATAAATTTTAATTGAGAATTGTAAAAAAAAAGACCACACAAGTAATTCTTTAAATTTAATAATCATGGTACCTGATCCAAATTTTTCATAAGAAGTAACCAAATTTTTCATAAGAAGTAAGTATATGAAAATATTTATGAGGAAATAAAGTCATATAAGGAGAAAATAAAAATATTTTGACACCAAAAAATATATAAAAATATAAATACATTTGGTTTTTTTATATTATTTTAAGAGTATAAAAATTATATTTTTTTTGTGTTTTAGGGATCATTGAATGTTTATAAATAAAATTATTATTACAAAACTAATACTACTATTTAAAGAAAATTATGAGTACAGGGATGATGGAGCTTTGTATGTGATTTAATAAAACAAATCTTGCAAGCTTTTGGCCTGATCATCCTATAGTGCAAGGACTGAGGCCACGTTCTTCTTATTTGAGTTATGATGGCACTTGATAACTTCTCAAGTAAATAATCTAAGATACTAAATTCATTACGCTATCTAAACAATTACATTTATATATCAGCCCTACTTTTAAGAGATAGATTTTCGGAGCAGTAGATGCATGCACATTAAAACCACTAAAGAATTACATCACACAACAGCATAGTGCTTTGCATCGTTTTCTTTGATCCCAACAGCAGTAGATGCACATGGATACATACAGGTCAGCTGAAGGTTTTAAATGAACGGTGGATCCAAATTATACTAGAGGCACCTGAACTGAAGGTAGGATCATTGGAGTTCCAGTACGGCGGCCAAAGTGATCAGGTGAAGCTGCAGATAAGCTACATAGATTAGAAGATCATCAGATAGAGGTTCTTTATTTGTTTTCCAAATATGCATATTGACTAAAAGTCTTTGTTCCTGAAAAGCATTTTGTTTTGTAATATCAAACTTCTATTCTTGTCCTCATATATATATATATATATACCCAAATTAGTTGTACAGTTAAAGAAAAAGTGGGACCATATATGACATTTGCCCGAGTTTATATATGTTATAGAAACATAAATTTGGTTCAAACACTACAATTTTTTAATGTTAGTGTTAAGTTTTTCTGAAAACTCATTGTGAGGTCTTAGAGTGAGCTTAAGCAAAACTCTTGCAAAGGTTACTTGTTTGTATGATCCTATCAAATATATTTTAAAGTTTAGAATTCGCCAAGAAAATCTCAGGTTTTTTATGAACGCGTAGGACACATTAATTATATGATGATTAAGCATGACCCGGAAAAATACTTATAGTTTGTGATTCACCTAAGAAAACATAAACTGTGTGTGCACTTGTTAAAACATTGAGTGTAACTTCTAGCTGAGCTAGAGAGAGGGAACGTGTGAAAGTTTTCTCTGTACCACAATAAGAGTGTGTATGTTGTTCTCAAATTTCTAATCGTCCATCAATCATCATTGCCATAACCTGCAGGTCAAAGATTTTGGTTTTGAAGACATGGAATTCTTTTTTGAATATATACTTCCGCAAAGCATAATCCAGGGCTTAATCTGACCCGAACATGATTTCATTCTATTCACCAATGCCGACATCAGAAATGTTCCTTACTGAATTCATCTGAAAAATGATAAATCTAAAAAGTATTAAATAACAACATTTACTGCTAAATGAACACAAACAATAAGGAAGCTTTGCTTCACCATAAACTCTGCTTAAGGAAGTTGCAAGAAGTTGAGACCAAAGTAAGATGGAAGTGTTAGTCCGACGCTACCATTAAGTTGTATGGGATCACTAAATATGAGAGTTGAGAGGTTTTGATGAGTAGAGTGAAAAGTTTCTCTAATATGAAACAATAAACAAACAACCTATATTCTTATAAAAAAGTCATCGTTTACAAGTCACGGAAGTGAGTTATTCTGAAATATCATTTTTTGGTAATTTGCAAACAAACAAATTTTCACTTGGAACCTTCAATATGTTTTTGATAACACATTTTCTCTATAATAATATATTATTATTATGAAGTATATATAAAATTATGACAATAATACATAATATTCTACTTTTCTAAATTTTCTCTATTTTAAATTTATAATATACAAACATGCTCATACCAGTAATGACATACTAAGATCATCAATGCTAGAAACAGCACGGGTTTGGCTCCTCCGCCTTGAGCGACGTTTACGACTTTGATGGCTACCACCAAATTTCAATCTTCCGGTGTCTCTGTAACGATTCTTCTCATTCTGATCAATAACACATTCTGGCAGTGGCACGGAATACCTTAAACTATCATAACAATACGAATAATACATAAATCGTTGACGAAATTGCCGCATTGCCGCACGTTGTTTGCGAGTGATGGTGGCGTAATCGGCGGTTAGCATTCGAGCATTGATCTCGTAACAGCCAGAAGGCATTGGAATTTGTTGGATGGGATCGACAGGGCAACCTTCGAGAACGAGATCCTTGTACTCGGACACAAATGGTGCATACTTGTAGTTCACTTTGTGTTTCCCCCCTGAGGTTGCCCAATTTGAGGCATCCCATATTGTGGCATATAGGGACATTGGCTTTGATGGATACTCGCTGCCCATTGCATCATTGCGTATCACCTCTCGGATCGGAACATCGTCGATAAAAAATCTGAAAATCGCAAAACATAAAATATATATGGTATTAGCTATTTACCAATGTCGTGCATCAACATTTAAATTATTATTTTATATGAGAATACAACTAACTTATGCATGGTTGATTTTTTTATTGATTTTTAACTATAATTTTATATTTTTAAAATATATAAAACAAATTCTTTGCATATATCTTTACTTTATGAAAATATTATCAAAAATATCATTTGAAAATTTCAAGAGGAAGTAAATATATTAAACTTCCAAAAACGGAGAACAACAGATGCAAGCGGGAGGAAAAACACTCCAATACGCAACATCAGAAAAAGAAATTGAAACAATTATAATTGTTTAAATATTTTAAAGTTATTTATTCTAATATTTTGAAACATTCTTTTTACCATTGGTGAAAATAATATTAACCATATTTATCGTGATTATTTTCTTTAAATCAATGAAAAGTCAATAAAAATCAAAAAAGTTAGATTCTCATTTACATTTACATAGACAACTTATATCAAATATTTGAAATATTATGCAAATAAATTTTAAATCAAACTACTATCAACCATTAGATCAAAAGTTTTTATTTTAAAGATTATACTAGCTAATTTGTATATAACTTTATATGTTATATATTAATAAGTAATAAAAACATTATAGTACTACGTTCTTAAAAAGTGATGTTGTAGAATAATCCTCGAATATTTAAATTTAAATTTCGGTTAATTTGGATCATGTGCCATTATTAGTCCGCTCAGCTAATATCTTTGATTGGGGACCTAAACCGTTTAGATCAGTGGATGCTTGGTGGGATCACGTAGAATTTGAGAAGTTTGTTGATGATAGTTGGGCCACGGTCTGCACAAGAAAGCTGGGTTTGACAAGCAAACTGAAAGAGTTGCGTTACCTGATTAAAGCTTGGAACCAAGACACGTTCGGAGATCAGAGAAAAAAGATCAAAGAACTTACGTCTATGATTTTTGAGAAAGAAGCGCAGATTGACCTTCAGAGATGCACGGAAGAGGAGAAGGCTATGTTATGGAATCTCAAATCCGAGTTATGGACAGCAGAAAAAAGGAACGAATCAATGTGGATGCAAAAATCAAGGCTGCGATGGAGTACAGCAGGAGACAGAAATACAAAGTTTTTCCATAGTGTTTCTTCTAAACATTATAGAAATAACCACATTTCGACTATCCAAGTGGACGACTCAGCTTTTTCTAAACCTAGTGATATTCGATTTTATATTAGAGATTTCTTTAAATCTTTGTATAGTGCTAAAGAGGGTGTGGATTTTGACATCACGGGGTTATCTTTTGAGAAATTAACTGATATTCAGGCTAATGGTCTTGTTCGAGCTTTTAGTCATGATGAGATATTCAACGCTCTTTCATCTTGTGGAGAAAAAAAGGCTCCGGGTCCAGACGGATTTAATTTTTACTTCTACAAAAAGGCGTGGACAATTATGAAGAAGGACTTCTTGGATTTCTTTGATGATTTTTACGTCAAGGGTGTCCTGCCTAAGGGGATAAATACTTCTTTCATGGTTTTGGTTCCTAAAGTGGCAGGTTCGGCGAGTATTTCAGATTATAGACCTATAAGTTTGGTTAATGGCTTCTTTAAACTTCTATCGAAATCTCTTTCTCTGAGGTTGGCTCCTATGCTTAATAAGGTTATCTCTGGCAACCAGCATGCTTTTATAAAGGGCAGAAGCATCTTAGAGTGTTCTATGATTGCTAATGATCTCATTCATTTAGCAACAAGGAGGAAGGATAGTTTGCTTGTCCTTAAACTTGATTTTCATAAAGCGTTTGATAGCATTGACTGGACTTACTTGATGTCTGTCATGCGCTGCATGAACTTTCCGCAAAAATGGTTGGATTGGATGATGGTCTGCTTATCTACAGGTACGACATCAGTTTTGGTAAACGGAAGTCCTGTAGAGCCGTTTGTATTGAGGCGAGGAGTAAGGCAAGGAGATCCTATATCTCCTTACCTATTTTTAATCGCGGTGGAGGGTTTAAAATGCCTGCTTGATAAATCGGCTGCTCTGGGATTTATTAATGGCTTCCGCTTTTCTACAGACTATGAGCCGCTCTCGATTCTTCAGTTTGCAGATGATACGTTGCTCTACATTCCTTATGATATAGATCAGCTGCACAATCTGACACGGATTCTTCGCTGCTTTGAATTGATTTCAGGATTGACAATAAATTTTCATAAGAGTTCCATTATGGGAATTAATGTTTCTGAGATTGATTTACTAGTTGCGGCTGAAATAGTGGGGTGTAAGATTGATTCTTTCCCTATCAGATATTTGGGTCTTCCTCTATCCAACCGAAAATTATCAATGGGGACATGGGACTATGTTATCGAACGGTTCAAGGGTCGGCTAGCTCTCTGGAAAGGAAATCTTCTGTCTCCAGCTGGGAGACTGATTCTAATCAAATCAGTTCTTTTCAGCATACCGGTTTATTTTATGTCAGTTCATAGCATGCCGAAACAAGTTATCAAGACGCTGGAGTCCTACATGTCTCGTTTTCTTTGGAAAGGTAATATTGCTAATCGAGTTCTCAGTAAAGTTTCTTGGGCGAAGATTTGTCGGGATTATGATACAGGAGGCTTGGGAATTACTAATCTTCTCATTCGAAATCAAAGTCTTCTCTTTAAATGGGTGTGGAAGTTGCGGATTAACAGAGATGGTTCCTTGTGGTTCAATATTATCTCGTCATGCTCAGAGATTTATAGCTGGGACAGTTTACATAATGGGAGCGTCAGAAAGTTTTCTTATGTTTGGAAAGGAATACGGAAGTGTTGTTGCATGGATACGGCTGCCTGGAATACCTTCATCACCAATGTTAGATATGAAATTGGTATCGGTAATTCTGTTTCCCTCTGGAGCGATAATTGGATGATAAATGGTCCAGCCTCTTCTCTATTTCCTCGGCTATTTAATCTGTCTAACCAGAAGCAAGCTTCTATCCGTGATATATGGAACTCAGGTTGGCGTTGGCGTAGGCGATTGCGCAATGCTGAATCTTCTTTACTACAGGCATTTCAAGATTTGTTAAATCATCTCGATGATAACTTAACCCATGCGGACAGTGTTCGCTGGAATTCAAGTTCTGGAATTTATTCTCCTTACTCTTTTTGTAAAGCCTGTTCTATTATGCTTGGGAGAGCAGAAGTGGATTTGAATTCTGTTGTTAGCTTAAGGGATTCTACTGCTGCTGCTTTACTTCCTGAACAACCAGCTCCTATTTTTGATGAGAACAATGTTGCAGCCCGTCGTTCCTCATTATTGATGGAGCTGACACGATTTGGTAGTGAGACGGATTCAGATTCAGCAAGGGGAAATGTGGCAATTCATCATTCAACTGCGAGGAACTTTCATAATGGTGAGGAAGCTAATTTTCTGAACAATGATGTTATAAGACCTGCTGCTGCTATTTATCGTGTTGGTGATGATGGTGTTGAGAGATCTTCTGTCGCTGCTGTTGTTGAGAATGCGGCTGCCGTTGCTGGTTACTATGATGAGGAGGAGATGCCTGCTACTTTCAATGCTGCCGCCGCTGTTGATATTCTGTATGAAGGGTTAGAGAGACCTGCTGCTGCTGATTCTGTTCATTATACTGGGGATTTTGGGTCTACTACTGCTGCTGATTTTGGTTCTACTGCTGCAAATCTTGGTTCTGCTGCTGCGGATTTCTTAAGACCAGCTAATATGGAGTCTCGTGATATACCAGGCATTGTGGATTTACCATTTAAGCAAATCTGGAAATCATTGGTTCCTCCTAGGATTAAATTCTTTATATGGCTTTCTCTCCACAATAGTATTCCTTCTCTCGATTTCTTGGCGAGACGTTCGATATTACATGTGGATAATTCTCTTTGCTCTATTTGTGGGGTTGTGGAGACTCAAGATCACATTCTTATACATTGTGATTTTGCTAGAAGTGTGTGGTGTGCTATTATTGAGAAGATTGGAGTAGCATGGACTTTTCCTAGAGTTTTTTCAGATTTCTGGATTCAATGGAAGGTCATCGTTGGCAGAGGTGATTATAAGATTCTTTGGCAAACATTATGGTTCTTGGTGGTATGGGAATTATGGAAGTGTCGGAATGAGCGTATTTATTCGAATTCAATAGCGAATAAGGAGTCGCTTATTTTTAACTGCTTTTCTCAAGCAGTTTTTCATTACAAAATTTGTAATAAGGATTTTTGCTACTCCAGTTTGGATTTTTTTAGAAATCCTCATTGTATTTTGTTTTCGGACTCTTGATTTTGCCATTTCACTATTCCGTAGCCTCTAGTGTGCTTCCTTATGTTGCCACTTCTTGTGCGAAAGTTTTAGTGTTTTGGTTTTGCCCTTTGTGGCTTTTTTAATATATTTATTCATCAAAAAAAAAATGTTAAAACTTCGTTTTAACTTTAAATGAAACAGGAATAAACTAATATAAAATTTTAAAATAGAAGAATGGTAAGATAATAATAAGGGATAATGTAAAAAAAAAATTATAAACTATACATGTTTTTTTAATTTAATCCAAATTTTAAAATGTCTCAATTCTATGTAAAAAGTTCCATTTTTTCTCAATTTGTTTCACGGGATCATAATATGCTCAGGTGGCGCTGTCAAAAATGATGCCCACCTCAGTAAAATCACACCAACTAATGAGTGTCATATGTATCGAATTGAACAAAAATGCAACTTTTTCATACAATTGAGCCGTTTTAAAGTTCGTGATTAAATTGAGAAAGTAGGTATAGTTTATTAATTTATTTATCACTCCTAATAATAATGAACTTCTAAAATGTTGGTTTTGCTTTTATTTTTTATTATTTTTCTTTAATTTTATTATCTTTATTAATGGAGATTAAATTCATTGTTAAGAATAAGGTAAAAATAGATGAATACAAAGAACAGATAACACCATGAATAAGAAACAGGAACAATATAAATTAGTTAAAAAATAACACTATTTAATTTAAAAAAATTACCTTAATTTATTATAGTGCCTATCATTAATAAATGTAGTTTTGTTATTTTTATCATATACATAGTTTAAAGAAAATAAATAAAAAATTGGATATTTATTTAAATAAAATTCAACAAACAAATAAATTAATATTGTCATGCATGATTAAGGGATCGAAATTGGTAACATTCAGATACATGCATAATATTCCAAAACTTTTTAAAGAACACAATTCAAGTTGGAAACTTCCTCCGTTTGCCTAACGACTTTATTTATAGCCATGATTAAGACAAATCAGCAAGACTAAATTTGGTCATAAATAAAAAAACTAATTTAAAATCCTTTCAATTTTATTAAATATAATAGATTATGCTAATAAATATATACTCTTCTTTATAAAATAATTTTTTAATTTAATTTAATTTCATTTTTATTTTAAAAAACTAATATAAATCTATTGAATGATCTGTTATATTTAATAAAATTCTGATCAAAAAATGTTTACGAGAAACAAAAAAAAGAGGATGAATAAAAAATAAGGCAACTTTTTAGAATAAATTGGAATTGTATTTCATAATATTTGACAAAACGGTTGTCCACTAGTTATCCATTATATTAGCATCCCACACGCAACTCCCATCTTTTCTCTCCCTTTATTTGACTGTCTCTTGTAAAATTTGTAAATTTAAATAAACCTAATCGATTTTTCTTACTATATTGATACCTATATGAATTTAGATAAATATCATTTCAATTGGTTAATTTTACATTAAAAGAATAGCTTTAAATGCATCAAATATATAATCTTTTAGTAATATTTTTATTTTATTATTAAATTCAAGACAAACTCGAGAAATCAAATGGCATTCAATTTCGAACTGGATATTGTATAACACATAAGAATTTAAGCTCAAATTTGGCATAGCTCAAACTCGCCTGGTTCACAACCATAGATCAAGCATTCTCATTATCATCAACATTAATAATTTTAATTTTATTCAATTAATTTATTCTAATAAAAATTTACGTTTCTAGCCTGAAACTTTTTATCTTATTCATTGATCATAATTAAAAATCAATTAAATAATAATAAGGATGAAGAGTTTAGAGGGATATAGAATAAATGAGGAGAAAAAGACTTACATAATTTTATGGTGTGTCCAGAGAATGCTGTATCTATGGAATTCTTTAGAGGGATCGAACCATAATCTATATCTTTCTTCTCTGCCATGGCCTGTGCTTCCATTACCATACAAGTTTGTCTGAAATCTCCATGGTTTTCCTGGTATGTTTCCTAAGAACTCAAAGTCTAATTCGTCGTGATTCTTCTCGAACACTTCTTGATTTGATGTCTGCAGTTCAATCAATTATTAATATGCCTAGTTCAACAACTTCTTAGAGGTATTTATAGTAATATAATTTATCATCCACACACTTACGGATTATTTACACTAACTGTTTGTTTATTAACTAATTCGAATTCTAATTGTTTCTAAATGTTTATTCAATAATTTGATTATTCATACCAGTATTCATGCGTTGTTTTCATCAATTTTATGCCAACTGGAGTTCTATATGATCGTCGTGAAAATAGAAAAGAAAGCAAAAAATAAATGAGAAAAGAAAAAGAGAATGATGAATGAGTTACGTAGAAGGCAACACATAAACCGGCTGTATAATCTCCGGGCAACTTGATGTTAGCGCTGAAGAATCCATATTTGTACATTCTCGATGAAATAAAACCCGAGCCTGAAAATAAATTTATTTATAAATCAAACTCAAACTCAAAATCAAAGTATATTAAAATGATCAAGATACCGGTGAAGCGATCGAGAAGCAATCGGACGCTTCTGGCGTTGGGAGAGCGAACGAGATTGGAATCTCCAAAGAGAGGACTGTAACCTTCATCGAAAGAAATGGTGGAGACGTTGAAATCTGCATTTGCGACGGCAAATATGAGATTGAAGAAGATGAAAAAATATTTTCTGATGATCATTGATGATTTTCTCAGATTACAAATCAATCTTGTCTTCATTTCCTGACTTCCTATTTATATATCAAACAAACAAGCTACGTTAAGGAGGTGCAATTGTATTATGTGTGTACGTTAATGCCCTTTGTAATCTTCTTGTATTGCCAATTTGAGATGATGTGTGTTTTAAATTTATTGTGTTTTTTCTTTCATTTTGTCATTCAATATAACAAACTCAGTACAAATGAATGGATAACTTTTTTGAAATATTGTTAAATTCTCAATTGTAACCTAAAAATCGACTGACTCCCCACAAAAATTAATACATTGACTCTTAAAATCATCAACTTTTGGAAACCGGCAATTTATTATCCAAAAATATTACTATTTTTATAATCTATTATGGATTAGTATTAAATTAATTATTCATAATGGTGAAGTGATGTCATAAAATAATCTACTATATATATATAAAACGGGTTTTTTTCCATGATTTGAGAAATTGACACTTGGCATGTTTCTATTCGTTTTGAAAAAATACTCTTAATAATTTACACATTTTTTAGCACCTAAACCAAATTAACCATGAAACACAGGACACCTTCTAATGACCTCACTAAATATTACTTACGTTACTGCATGATTTTAAAAGACATGAATAAATATCAAGAGAAGGTTTCATTTTTTGCACTTAACATTTTGATAATCACCTCCTTCAGAATTATAAATGCTTTTGCAATAATTGACCAACTTCTTAAATTGCTTACGTTTTAAAATTTCCTATAATACTATAAATATCACAATAAGATGCAAACTTTTGTATTCTAGCTCAAAATCTTTTTGTGAACAAAATCAATTCTTGCATTTCCTTGTAATATCGCATATATAATATTGAAAGAAGCCCAAGCAAATTGCTGAGAATAGCTCTGATCAGATGATTCTTTATAAGCAGGAGCCTCCTTAAAATTTGTTGCTTCATCATTGTATGTTAACATACAACGTTAATTGCTATTCCACAAGCAATTAACGGGAAATCAATACCAAAATCCGAGCATTACCATTGAGTTGAGGACATTCTCATCTGTGTTTATGAGAGTTTGGGAAGCGAAAAATGAGGCATAAAAGATGAGGTCTATCTTTTGTATTATTTTTATTTGTTCTTCATTCTTATATTTGTTCATTTTTTCAGATTTTGTTTTATGATACATCGTCTTATTACTATTCATTCATTATTATATAGGTTAAATATTTTTGCGGTGAAAAGTTATAAAATGGTTATCAATTTTTTTTTATATAAAACACTTATCTTTTTGTAAAACAACTATAGCTCAATAACATTTTTTGTAATTTTTTTTATAATAATAGGAATTGGAAGATTTTCTTATACAAACGAACACTTGAAAAAATAATTAATAGTTCGGTAAACATTAAGATATTTAACCCATTATTATCTTCAACAACTTTAGCCATTTGTTATTTCACTTTTTTATCATTAAAAATTATAGTGTATAATTTTATTAATAAACGTAATAATAGATGTATTACATTTAAATTTAAATATTTTGAATAAAATATATATAAATTTTTAAAATAAACAATAGTATTTCTACAATAGATGAGAAGCAATTGATATCCTTTTTCATGTACAAAAAGCAATAAATTTATCCAAAAAAATAAATTAAACCACTAAATCTTTCTCATTTTGGCTCATAAAATGATTCAATTAATTTCTTTCAAAAGTTTATAGTTATTTGCATTCTTTTTTTGTTATATTTTAATTGTATAAATAAAGAAAAAGAATAGAATTTACGACGGTTTCTTGCAAGAGTCTGAATTGAAATTTCTGGAGTTTATAATGCATAATGAAAGAGAAAGATGAAGCAACAATTTCTATAATTGAGTTAAAGATTATACTGCTGCTCATATATATATTGATGATCATGATGATGTAAAGAAAAGGTTGGACTAAGAAGAAAGGGCACAACAAAAAACCAAATTGTTATATCAAATGTTTCAAATGGACTGCTTCTATTACATTCATATGAAATTGTGCATTATGCATTGTGTTAATGGGGAAAAAATTCATAAATTAAAATTTAATTGATGATAAGTAAATAAAAATTTATCGGAGATGTATATTATGCTAAAAATAATAGTAGCATATCAAATATATTATAAACAATTAAATGAAAGATTAACAAAAAAAAAACATAAACCATGGTACGGGGATTATATATAATAGGTCTAATGGCAAAAAAAATCCAAACCTTTACGATTTGTTGCAATTATATCCAAATCTTTTAATTTTTGCAATAATATCCAAATTGCATGTTTTGGTTGCAATAATATCCAAATTGTATTTTTTGTAGCAATAATAGTCAAATTGATGGCTAGACTTGTTGTTTTTAATTAAGATATTAGACTATTATTATGTTTTGATGTATAATAATATAGTAAAAGTCCCAAAAAATGACAAAATACTCAAAAAAATTCACATAAAAAGTACAATTTGGATATTATTGCAACAAAATAATGCAACTTGGATATTATTGCAAAAATTAAAAGGTTTGGATATAATTGCAACAAGTCGTAAAGGTTTGGGTTTTTTTTGCCATTAAGCCTATATAATAATATAGAATTTTAGATAAGAAAATATTTACAAGGTGGTACCAAAACAATTAACTAAAGGAATAATATTTCATATTTTAAGATTATATTTTGTTATTTTTATTATTGTAAATTAGGGTACTTTCGATGTTAGTTGTTGGCGTTTAAAGAAATATTTAAATTTAGTTTTGCATGTTTTTTACGTTTTTATTTCTTTAAATTGTAATTCCACTTCTTTTCGGTGATATTATCATACACTTGGAGACTAAAATTGAATTTAATTTGGACTAATATTTTTCAGGCAAAATTTTATCCGAAATCATCTATTTTTTTTCAATAGCACACCGAGCTTATATATAAAATCACAAATCTTATTCTGTTTTGCATTTCTACTTTCACATGTACTATAAATTGAAAATTTTGAACATTTTATTACCTTTGAATGAAACCAATAAAAACAACTAAACACAAAGCTAATCATATTCTATCTATTTGGGCGGCGGCGGGGTCGAAATAGAACCGTGGCAAATTTAATAAAAAAATATTATTATTTGAAATTGAGGGGAAAAGGGTTTTTGTTATATTTATAATATTAAAAGTTATTTAAAGTATATGCTATATATGGAGAATTTATTTATATTTTTTTGAGTGAAGAAAGACCAATTTGGTGCTTTAAGATACAACTGAAAGTTGAAAATGTAAAATAGAGTAAAATTGACGATTTTACAACATTCAAGTACAATTGAAAAAAATAGTATTTTTAAGACATTTTATTTATTTTTTTAATAGTGTGAAAGTCATAAAATATTTAAATAAAAAATAAAATTAATAACACTAATTTTTTTAATAAGAACGTGCAACGCACGGGCAAACGCTAGTTAAATAACTATGGCTAGTACAATTTGGAGTGTTTTTTCTATTTTTGTCAAAATTTATAATTAGATTAAAAATAAATTATGATAAAACCTTTCCATATACCATAATTAACAATTCGATATATATTCTATATTTTCAAATCTTATTTAATGATCTCTTTTAATTCCGTTAACTATTACACCTCTCTGATAATTTTAGCACTTACTTTCAAACAATTTAATATCCCATTTTTAAAACGATCTAGCCCCTCACGTTTAATTTTGTTAACGATTCGGTACTTCATTTTTAAATAATTTCGTAACTCGCTCTTAATTATATACACGATTTGGTGTACCAAATTAACAGAAGAGCCTAATAGTTAACGGAATTGAAAGTGGATGACCATTAAGTAAGATTTTTAAATAAGTGGTATTAAATTATTAATTATGATATATATAGGGAACTCAGAGTAATTTGCTCAAAATATATTTATCCAATATGAGTTGTTATAAAAGAAAAAGGATTAATCTATTTTAAGATTCCTTAACTTTATAAGTTTTATTTATTTGATCCCTAAATTTTCATTTGATGTTATCCGATCCTTTAATTTTTATATTTTTTATTTATCTGGTCTCTGAACTTCCATTTAGTCTTATGAGTTCCTGAACTTTAATTTTTCTATTCTCAAATCCTCAAAAATATAAAATTAAAGGACTAGATAAAAAAAAGGCTTATCCCCTTAAAAACCCCTCACCTTTTACCTCCAATTCGTTTGCACCCTCACATTGCAAAACCACCAAATATTCAAGCATTAATTTGATCTCTTTTCACTTGAAAAAATAGGTTTATTTTTCTTTTAAATAAAACATTAAGTCCTATTTTAAAATATATGTTAAAATTTAAAGAATTTATTTGAATATTTTTCAAGTGAAAAGAGGTCAATTTAATATTTGAGGGTGCAATTGAAAGTGAAAGGTCGTAATTTGGGTATATTTGGTGGTTTTACAACGTGGGGGTGCAAACGAATTGAGTGTAAAAGGTGGGGAATTTTAAGGAATAAGCCTAAGAAAAACATAAAATTGGGGGATTATATAAAAAAACAAATATAAAGTCAAGGGATCAGATAAGTTCAAATGAAAATTTAAAAACCGGATAAATAAAACATGTACAGTTAAAAGACCAGATAAATGTAAATAAGAGTCTAGAGAAATCTGTGACTTTAAAATAGGTTAATCCAAATAGAAAGCATAAGTAAGTATTTGTATTGGGCTAAAGCGGGTTGGGTTGTGTTTGATAAGCAAAAAAGCTGCCCTGTTGTGTATATTGTTTGGTTGGAGAGAAAATAAAAAAGGAAAAGGGAAGAAAGAATGAAGATAACAGTTGGTGAAGTTATTCCGTCCACTTCTGTTGCTACCGCCGCTGCTGCTTCTGGTTTTAGACAACACCACCACCACCACCACCACCACTTCCATTTCTCCTCTTCCTCTGCCCTTTTTAACGTAACTTTTCTATGCCTTTCCCTTCTCTGTGTTACATGTTCTGATAACATAGTTTTGGTTTGAGCTAAAATTATTGTATGCTGCTGCTTCTTTTCATTGCTCTTTAAATACTTATTTATCTGCTTAGACTAAATTTTGCTGATTGAATGTGCTCTCTTTCTTAATATCTACCTATGTCTATGTCTTTGCACAACTGGGTTTTCTACTAATCTCTAAATTCTTTCAATTCTAAATGAGGAAGCAATGATTATAAAGGAAAAGGGTTATAATTTATGCTCATAGTTTTACTAATTTTAGTTTCAAATTATGTTTTTTAGTCCTTTATTCATTCTTGAATTTCGTAGAGATGCTCTTCATTTGGCTTGCCAAGGCAAAGAATTGGAACGAGTAAGTTCCGAGATAGAGGGTTTACTGTGCGAGCATCCGGGGATGCTTTGGATCCTGTTCCTCCTCTTCAGTTTGAGTCCCCAGTTGGTCAGCTTTTGGCACAGATATTGCAAACACATCCCCATCTTCTCCCTTCAGCTATCGATCAGCAGCTTGACAATCTTCAAACTGACCAGATGGAGGAATCTCAAGATCCCCTTTACAAGTCAGTACCTAATGCTCATCTTTCATAGTTCAAATTTCATTTTTTTGTGCAATTTTTTATTAAACTCACTCAACTATAACAATGAATTGACTAATAGAATATATTATGGAGAACTACATAGGAAGCCTATCTTGACCAAGCCCTTTTATGAGGTGAATTTTAATACTTTCCTTGAAAATCTTAGGCAAACCCTTTACTGCTTAGTTCATGAAAAAATTGACTGTGTGGCGTCTACCATGGAAATTTTGTTCCTCCATTAATTAAATAATTTATACGTTTGCAAGTCAAAGTACTGGTCAGATTGCTAGTATGACTTCTGCTGCATCATTGTTATAAAACTACAATAATAGTTGATCTTATTCTTTGTTTTTTCCTTACCATCAAGGATATCCCACCTAACCTTCATGGATCCATCTTCCATGTATACAAATCGACAATAATAAATTACTGGTAGATTGAGATATAAAAGTATGACTTTCTATCGCGTTATTCTTAGGATGAGCAAAGAAAAATGTACTTGTAAGTTATCTTATTCTTTTAACCACATTTTTTATGCAATTGTAGCCTAGCTTTTCAGTATCATATACAATTAAATCATAAAAATAGTTGTACATCGAAACAGTGCATATGTTGATACTTTCTTTAAACTAGTATGCATGTAAAACTAATTTGGACCCATCAATAAAGATTGATGAAACTAGCAATTTACTTGATTGTTATAGTCTTAATACTTGTCAAACTGAAAGAAGAATAAGAAACTACAAAGTAGCTAACTAATTTTCTTTTTTCGTCAATAAACCAAAAGGAGTCTTAGTACACTTAAAGAACAAAATACATATGCCTTAGTAGTTAGTAATAGAAACAACTTCGCTAACAGAAGCTGATTACAATAAAGAAACATCCCCAACAAGCACAGCTTATCAACTTTCTATTTTGTTTTATTTATTTATTTTGTAATATGTTTAGTAAAGTAGTCAGTTAGTTGGATGCCTGAAACAATAAATATCGTGGGAAATGGCATTCCAATTTTAGATTCTACTGCTCAATGGATTGTGATTAACAAAAACATAACAGACTATCAGTTGATTCCATTTACTGATTGGAAGAGACTGAATGAATATTTTGTTCACTGTTACTTATTGTGTTCTACAACAATTTAATACTTATTTTACTCATTGAAATATGTATAACCTGTACTAGTGAGATCAGTAAAACTTCAATAGTGTTTATTGATCTATTTAGTATGCTTCCTTGATTCACCTATAACACATAGGTGCTGGTCATGAATAAATGTTGTGTAGCAGTGTAGGTGATTCATGGATCATAAGAAATTAAAAGACACCAATGCTCAGACTTCAGTTCCAACACATAAAAGGACTGTTGCCTTTGCCTCTCCTCCATGACTCTGGTTGTGTTGATCTCCTTCAATTGTGATAAAGGAAGATATAGTTACCCTTAAGCTGTCTTAAGTGTGACGTTTTCTGTATCAACTCATGTCTGTTCTACTCGGTAATAATCAAAACCTAGAAATGATTGGATTCTTAGTTGAGTTATGGCTAATATTATCAGACTATGAACCCGGAAGACCTTTTTTCAGTTTTAGTTACACTGGACGTAGTAAGAAAGCATCTTGAATTCAAGAAATAAATGGTCAACTTTGTCCTAGTTTTGTGGCACATTTCAATTACTTGTTCTTTGAAGGGTAGATTCCACACAAATTTATTCAAGTTGAAGCAATATTACTCTGGATTCTTTTGGAGTTGCCAAACTTTAATTTGTTCAATTTTGATTGTACAAAATTTCTGTTTTACTCTGGTGAAGTCGCAAGCTCCAATTATGATGGAATTAGCAGCTGATATGGAAACTGGACATGATGTAGTTTATTGAAATTGTGCATAACATTTCATGAAATTCAAGCAAAATTCTCATATTAAATATCTTTAAGAAAATGTAACCTTCTGTCTACTCATGTTCAGGCAGCACGCCACATGCTCGGTCCAGCCACTATTTTTACTGGAATCCGAGCTATTAATTTGATCACAAAACTTAGTCTTTAGGGACTTATGATTGAATGACTCGACATATGTGACTCCAATAGAGTTTAGGTTATGCTTTAGTGATCACGGTTGTATTTTCTTTCATCTGACTAAAAGTTAGTGAATTTGATTGCATCATAAAAGGTCAGAAACCATATAGAACCAAAGTTTTAAGAAGTTTATTTGTTTGCTTGCATTATCTTTGTGAGTAATGAAATAAGTTATATAACTAAAGATTCTTTTGTTTTCTGTAATTAGGAGAATAGCTGAAGTCAAGAAGAAGGAAAGGCGGAAGACACTGGAGGAGATCATTTACTCATTGATAGTGCAGAAATTTTCAGATAAAGCCATTTTAATGATCCCTAAAATATCTGCAACCTCAGACCCAACTGGACGAATAGATTTCTGGCCAAACCAGGAACAAAAACTAGAATCTGTTCATTCCCCTGAAGCTTTTGAAATGATTCAGAGCCACTTAGCTCTCGTACTGGGAGATCGAGGAGTGGGACCCCTTGAGACCATTGTTCAGATTAGCAAAATAAAACTCGGAAAGCTGTATGCTGCTTCTATAATGTATGGATATTTCCTGAGAAGAGTTGATCAGCGGTATCAACTTGATCGAAGCATGAATAGCTTACCGAAGGATTATGATGAAAACAGGGCAAATCCGATGAGGCAGCTTTGGGATCCTGAATCCTTGATAGTTATTCAACCTGAAGACGGAGGTGAAGGAAAACCATATAGACTGAGGTCATATGTGATGTATTTGGATGCCGAAACTCTTCAAAATTACGCGACGATAAGATCCAAGGAAGCTATGTCTTTGATTGAAAAGCAAACTCAAGCTTTATTTGGGAGGCCTGACATAAGGGTTTCGGAGGATGGTTCCGTAGATACTGCGAATGATGAAGTGCTGTCCATCACTTTCTCAGGATTGACTATGTTGGTATTGGAAGCAGTAGCATTTGGATCATTCTTATGGGATGCAGAAACCTATGTTGAATCCAAATACCATTTTGTTAACACCTAAAATTATTATTTTTCGCAGTCTGAGTCTGTAATTATAGTGCGCTAGCTTTGCCTTCTGTTCTGGCTGCTAAAATGTTAAATATTTAGTTAGACAGATAGGTGGGGGCATGAATCTGATGTCGTAAATACGAAAATTCTTATTAGATTATGCACACAAGGCTTATCATTCAATTGAAACATTACAGTATTTCCTTGCGACCTTAGTAGGGACTTCTTTAGTAGGTGTTTCTGGTTCAAGTTGGTTATAAATATTGTTTATGCAGTAGTTAATTATTTAGGATTTTAGAGAAGTTAGATTGTATTTAAATTTGTTTATACATGATTACTTTCATTTTAGATTTTAGATTTTTTTTATTTCTCTGAATGTTGAGTAAGAATTATGGCTAAAAGGATGAAATTCAAAACTACTGTATCACACATGCCATTTGGTCCATATTTAGAGCTAGAGATGTGGAAATCGCCCTATTCCAAAGCCTACAAATAAAATACTTCAAGGCCTACAACTCTAAAACCAACAAGTCCCTTGCTACTAGAAATGCTAAAAATTGAACATTATTTTCTTTGGTACTTGTTACAACTTAATAACAATTTTATTTCAATATTAATCCAAATGATTGTCTATGAATATATATTTATTTTTCTTTTATTTATTTGATGATCGCTTTGATGCATTTACTTCCATAGCATGTTTGACATTAATTACACTGAACAAATCTAAGATAATCTAGGTATTGTCTGGAAAGGATGTGATATATTTCTTCTTCGAGAAACTTAACCCTTGAAAGCAAGGAAACGAGAAAAAGAAAGAAAGAAAAACGATTAAGGAATAGTTTCTCGCAGTGTTGTCAGGATCGGCCTTCTGATTGAGCCTCTCACTCTTGAGCTTCTATTCTCATCGGATCGGGTTTGATAACATTGTTGTCTGGTGACATTCAAAATCTTCAAATATGATGCAAGGAAAGGGTTCAAATATGAGGAAATGAATTAAAAAGGTGCAACTAATGAGGATATTTGGAATAACATCACATGCTCCACCTTTGCGCATTGTCTTTAATAGGGATTAATGTCTGATAATCGCTATGAGACAAATTTATACAAAATTATCTTTCAAGCAAACCACGCATCATGTTGGTCCATGGGATATTCAAGAAACACTTCGGCACACCTTTTGCTTGTGTTGAACGTTGCATGGGATAATCAAGTTAAGAATACTATTTTGGAGAGTTTTTTTTAAAAAGAAATAAACTCAACTAATCTTTTCAACAATTAACTTTTGACAATTGCACTATGTTTTTATTTTATTGTAGAAAAATAATTTGATTCCAGCTAGTAGATATAGCACTTTCAAAAAGAAAATAAAAGTTGAAAGGTAGCAAGAATAAAAGGTTTAATTACTTAAAATTACCTAACTTTTTTCAATCAAAAAATACTTATCAAAATTGGCTGCAATTGATAAAATTGAAAAATTAATCATAAATAAATAGAAAATTTGAAAAAAGTAGACCATGTTTTGAAAAAAAAATTGAATAATTACCTATAATTGAAATATATTAATCGAAACTATGCCAAAATTGACGTTTTCAAATTGGTGGGACCATAAATAGAAACATTCAAAAATTGATATTCTTCGGTGATCATACCTTCAAAAAGATGTGGCTTTTTTATAATGTTTCGTGTGTTTATGTTATTTAAGTCAAAATCCCAAAATCTTATGCTAATTTGGCTTATTTTTAGTCAAAGAATTCGATTACTTTACAAACAAGAAAAGAATGGTAATTTAATAGTTTTGCAACAAATATTAAGATTTCATCACTTGCCTTAGGATTAGTGAAAAACAAAAACTCCAATTTTGGGTATCTCAATTTATGATATTAATCCACCAAAGGCCAATATCTAAACGAGCTCATCATAGAATCACTAGTTTGAAAAGATATCCAATTATGTTAAAAAATGACCACTACTTAGCAGGTGTTAGTACTTTAAATTCTGCAAAATCTATACAAACCTTGTTATCATCATCAGCAGCAGCTTTCCTGTTTCCCACTATGCATCCCCACACAGCACCTCCAACTTCGGCACCCGCCTCTCCAACAACATTTAATACACTTTGGCTTACAGCATTCCGAGCATTTGGGTCGACTAAAACACTTTATGCACTTTGGTATGAAACATTTAGGGCATCTTGGTCGCCATACCTTAAACCTACAACACTTCTTAGAAGTAGGAGTTCGGGACCTTGGTCTTAGTCTTAGATTTTGCCGTATTTTTTTTAGCCGGGTTTTTGTGGTTATACTCTCCATTTCTTGAATAAATTTGCTAAGATGACTGATATAATCAGGGTATAATTCCAAGTTACAATGCCCGCCTCCTTTGATCCACAGTGGCTCATATGGTTCTCTAGCCAATTCCCATAGTCCACTGCCATGTAACCAATTCACGACATCATCCTCCGTACCCTGGAAGAGAACATGAACCTTTTCAACATTTCCTACGTATAAGTTATGATCAAAGTCAAACAGAACAAATTCATTGAAGTATCACAGTCAATTACAACGAGCACGTATGCCATATTTGTTCACTTGAAATAGCTCAGAAAGATGATTTGAATCCAAAATAGTTATATTGTTTAGGTACAGCATTCCAATTTTGCACATTGGAAAGAAAAAGCCATCTAGATGTTAAATCATAAATATTTAAGAAACTTTTGTTGTCATAGAGATCTAAATGACCACCAAAATATATCAACCATGTCATTTGTATACCGTCTATATTAGATACAGGACACCAGAAAAAGAAAGTAATTATCATTTTGAAAATTCGAAAAGGTCGTCATTCATGCATAATAATACAAAAGAGAGTTAGGAAGAGTTGGACATGGACATGCAACGAATATGAGCATGCGTGCAAAGATGCAACAATACTTTAGATTCTTTGAACAATACTTTAGATCCTTTTAATTATTTAACTTTTCAAATTTTCAAAGCTGCTCTTTGAAAAAAGCAGGTAAATAGATGCTTTTCCAAAAAGTATGTTTCCTTAAAAGCAAGTTACAAAAATCAACTAATTTAAAGTAATTCCAAAAATACTTTTTTACTCCCCAAACAGCAATATCAAACAGAGACTCCTAGCGAGAAAAGAAAAAAAACAGCTTGGTATCGGTCACTCTTTTAAAATGTTGATTTATACTTTTGAAAGAATGAGAAATGCTTAAGATAGGTATGAATTAGAATGAACCTTCAAGAAATCCAACAACTCTTTTCAGCTAACTTTGTACATTTTGTTTAAGATATTTGTAAATGCATGTTGTCCCGTTAATATACATACAAAATTTTCCCCGATATCCAATTAGCAATTTTTTTTAGTTAGGAATTATTTTCATTTCAAATGACCAACATCTTCAAATCCCTTGAACAAAACAAATACTTTAAGACTTCCATAACATAACTTATTGGAAAGTTACAGTCTCAGCAAGAAAAAAGATCCACATGATGACTAAGCCATAAATCTTAAAGACTATTCACAAGCAGTTGAATGGCATAACTGCAACTTCCAAGAAATTATGACATTCTAATAGAAACACATAAAGCAATTCTTGCAGAGAAAAATATAAACTAATGCGAGTCCTTGAAAAATAATCAAGGGTGTAAATTTTTTTATCTAACACGGTCAATAATTTATTGCATAACCAGAAATTAGCATATCAAGGAAAACATTCCATGTAGATACACCAAAAAGAGTGAAAGGAGAAACTTACATGTATCACAAGCACAGGGCATTTTACCGCCTTAATTTTGTTTATGTTCTGCAATTTTAAGAGAGAAAGTTGTAAACCAATGGCAGAGATAGTATTAACACATGCATGATGCTCATTTAGTCATTTATAGCGTCGAGCAATGAGATTTTATATAGTACACTGATATGCTCATGGGAAACACATGTTTCACGAGCTACATCAACCAAGATGACTCGCTCACCTTATATATGTCAAAGCAACACGCAAACTTTACATGGCAGAGCACACGAAGACCGGAGAGAATAGCACTATGCAAAACTACGCCTCTCAGCCTTGGCAACTTAGCTGCCAAGTGCAATGTTGGACCACTACCGACCGACTGACCATATAATATCAAGTCTTCCTGACTAACTCCGTACTCTGTCTGAAGACATTGATAAACAGCCTCGATATCTGAGTAAGTATTAGATTCACTGGGCTGCACATCACAAATCACAACCACAAAACATAGTTAATCACTTCAGTGACCTAAACCAAAGAATTAAAAAATTAAAAAAAAAATCTGCAATTAGTAAAATTGCTTGAATGTGTAATGTAGCTAGCCCCATGATTCCGTAAATGAATGTCTCCTTCGGATATCCCATTTCAGACATTATGCTAAACTGTAACATAGTTAATACGAAAAATGTCCAACACGAACCAAAGACCATATTCTGAAACGTCACAGATATTCGTAGGCAATTAAAAGAGTTCCTAGTGAGCCCCGGATGTCAAAGTTTAGATATATGAAAGACCAAGATTGAACATTCATAAAAGAAAGATGAAGTTTTGATTTCATATGCTAACAGATCAATTGCAAACCTCCCCAAAAATCCGAGAAGTTGGCAGGATGAGAGTAAATTACAACTTGGTTTTTCTATCCAAATAACTTTCCTAGTTGCAGAACATTTGCATCACATGGACGGCTCAATCTTTCTAGAGTGTTACAGTAAAATGTGAGAAATGATAGGCTTACCTTACCGGTAGAGGCTCCATAACCGGAATAATCATATCTGCAATCACAAAACAACCCACTTATGAAAATAAAACAAGTTTCAGACTTTGGAGTAAAATCAATAATTGTGAAGAGAAATTTAAGAATGTGTTTTCAAGATCTGATTTATAAAATGAATGAAGTTTATATATGAGAAGACAAGAAGAGAGCCCAAAAAGGAGCAATTTTACCAATGCTATCCAAATAAATGCAATTTACTTTTTATGAGAGTAGTAAATGATAAGAAGGAAGAGCAAGAAAAAGAGTGGTAACATTTTAAAAGAATAAAAAAACAAATTTAAACTCAGCAACTAATGCTTAATGAAACCCTAATCAGCAATCACAGATCTAAACCCAAAAAGCTTAAAAAAAATGATAAAATAAAAAAAGAGAGAGAGAGAAACCAACCCCATAATATTAACTCTGAGGTTGATCTTGAGCTGAACAAAGAGATCATAAAGGTGGCCAAGGTCAGCAGCATTTCCATGAGAGTACAAAAGAGTGAGCCTGGCATAAGGATTTTTCAAGTAGAAAGCAACAATCTTGTTCCCTTTTTGAGTGTCGATTAAAAGAACATCAAATGAGTTATCATTAGGAAGAGGAAGTGGCATGGAAGTGGAGGAGGCAGATGAAGAGTGCACAGTGAGCTTGCCATTTTGCTTGTGGTTGATCTGATAAGTGGGTGGGGAAGGAGGAAAAAATGCAAACTTTGCAGCTAACTGAGAAAACATGCACCCCATTCACTTCCAATACTTAGTTAATTAATACATTTTGGGTTTATGTTTTGGATAAGCTTAACAAAGAACTTTCATGGTGAACTGATGGGTTAGTGTAAGCTTAAGTGAGTGTTGAAAAGTAACTTTTTAGAGAGAAGAAACTAAGAAAGGGAAAGTGTAAGTTCAGAAGGAAACAGACAAGGTGGTGTGCCTGTGTATGTAGAATTCATTTTCAACTAAATATTTTAAATTCATTTCATGAGCTTAATTAATTTAATATTTTTATAATTTTATGAATAATTGAATTGCGTTCAACTTAATTTTTTAATTCTTGTGTCAAGCTTCATAAATTTTTATCAAATTCGAATCAATTTTTAAATTTTTTAATGTTAAAATAGAAATTAAAAGCATTTTAACTTGCCATGACTAGATTATCTTTACTATATTAAGAGAAATTTATGTAATTATTGTGTAGTTTTAATATTTTACATAAGACTTTGTGGGATATTTAACATCATACAAAGTCATCTTAGAAATTTTCTTACACTCGCCATTTCTCGTATATCACTTTTATATCATTATAGTAGTTTTTAAATTTCAATTTATTTAATCTCCAATTAATTTTTTACACTCACCTTTACCGTTAGATTAAGTAAAATTTAGGCTAAATTATTTTAAAACTCCTGTATTTTGATATTTTTTTAGAAAATTTCTTCTATGAAATTATTTAATTTTTAATTATATAGATAGTTTAAATATAACTTACAATCTGAAGATAGTTTCTATTGTTCAAACAAAAACTAAATCTAAATATTATTTTAAGAAAAACTAAATATTTTGAAAATTAACTCGTGAAATTTGAAGGAAATTATATTAAAAATATAAAAGGGTTAAGAGTGTGTGTGGTGTTTTGAATAAGAGAGAGAGTATGTAAATTGTAACGTGTGGTAGTTGATGTGGAGTGCAGTGCATGACTTCATAGCTTGTCAGTAGAGAAAGAGTCAACATACACTCCAAAAGGCATCAACATAACTCTTTTACATTTACTCTACGCCTATTTTGGCACTTTTTTGCCTTACTCTCGTGCGGAACAAAAATTATTTCACGTTATACCATTTTATTTTATTTTTGCTACACCGTTATACCATGTTATTTACTCCCTCCGTCCCAATAGAGTTGTCCACTTTAAGAAATTTTTTTGTCCCAAAACTCTTGTCCACTTTCAAAAAGTAACAAACTATTACACTCAATTTTTTTATATTACGCCTATTTAAAATCCATTGATGAGTACATTGTAAGTGGGCCCTATATTAAATAGGGGTATGACAAGAAAAGTAAGAAAAAATTTATAAAATCCATAAACAATAATTGCTTTTCTTAAACTATGTGATAAAGGTAAAGTGGACAACTCTATTGGAACGAAGGGAGTATATAATAAATCGATGATATATTAGTCATATAAAAAAATTATCTATCACAAAAATTTATTGATTTGTTATAAATATGACATAGAACGATCAATAAAATAAATCTTATAAAAGTATACATTTCTTTATAATCGTCTATTCTTTTTAAACCAAGAATTTCAACCTTTTGGACTTTTTGTTTTTTTTTGTTGGAAATTACCTTAACTTTCTTTTTGTTTTAGTGGGACATAATCATTCTATAACTTCCCCAAATTCTCAATCACCTCATGCTAATTCTAATCATGCTTAATAATTCTCTTTTGTTTGCCTCTGCTCATTATCTTTAACTCAATTTAAATGATTTAAATTTGGATTATGGGCTACATTTTCTACATGCCAGGGACAAACTGACAAATTTGCGAAATTAGAGTAGGATCGAAAAAAAGTTATAAGATCAGAATTTTTTAAGGTATTAGGCCTTAATTTAATTATATTTTTCATATCATATGCATGTTTAGAAGGGTGACTACATAATTTGATAAAAATAATATTGAAAATACTCGTGTGATGAATGGATTCCATATCCAAAATCTTAGATCTGGTAAACGGTGTTGGATGATTCATAATGGAATTCAATACGCATTATATTAGAAAAGATACCTAGTGCTAATAAGATGGCGATTTCATTTTTTTCATGTTACTCGATAGACTAACTACGTGATTTCAAGTCACTATAGACGAGAGATGCAGTTATCATAGCCTAAGGTTACGCGACATCAAACATGTTGACCTGCACCGCCCTTTCATATTTTCGACTTATTGAGATTACATTTTTTTTCATGTGCCCTAATATTTTTCTAGTTTGCTCTCTTTTTTATCTTCTCATTTTTTTACCTTTTGTGGCTGTAAAGGTAGCAGGAAGTGTTTTTCCCTTTTGAAATTTATGTCTTTGATGTGTCCATTGTTTAATTGTAATTTATCTCAGAGGTCTTGAAAGATTTATCGAACTATTTTATTCTGATGTATAAATTTATGTATTATCCTGCATTTTATACTTAACTTGGGCCTCATTTGGGACTTCTGGAACGTTGACGGTCATATTGAATCATAAGTTGGATCATAGAGGTCCTATTAGGAGAATGAATGAATGCTCAAACTGTGATGATCGTTCATATCAAATCCCTCTATTTGTCAAGATTTTGTTATCTCATGTTGTCAATGAGACCCTGACCTCTAACATTTGTTTTTCAGTATACATAAAAAGTAAATGATGCGTGTTTTCACCCATAATTGGATGAGTTTGAAAATACAGTATTTACGACCTATTTGAGGCATTTGTGAACGTTAAAAAATTGATAGATATGCAGATTTAAGGATTACTGGGACCATAAAAAGTGAGAGTTTGTTTGGCTGCCGGTATAGGGGTCGGAAAAACCATATTAATTGATGATTAACTGATTCGTTAGGATTTTAGACCTTTTCAAGAGAAAATGATTAATTTTGAATAACAATGGGCGAGCATATTGTGATCCTACCCATCATAACATTGATATATGGATTCAGGATTGACTCAGGATCCTCATATCGTCCCAAATACTTTGTAAAATATTGATCGAAATAATAATTTTCTTCAATCCAAGTAATCAATCAAGCGACTGAAATTAATTTTGATTTAATTAAATAATCTGCATTCCATCCTACCATGATGTTCTAATATTCTGAAGCCTTAGAAAATCATCCCGGAATTAATATCCTACCCAAATCGGCATATGTGCTGCTTCATAACAGACAAGCATGCGTTTAAAAAAGCAAGAGGCACACACCAATTGACGGGGTGTGAGCTTGTCCATAACAAAGAAGTGAATTTAAATGTGAATTTGATTGATTAGCATGAAAATATTGATTGAAAACTGATTCAACCACCTTCCTTAACTCATTGAAGTCGGAGGAGATCATTTTATCTCATTAACTTATATTAAAATTCAAATCCCATTCAAACAAGCTAGTGTGCCAAATGTGGGAACATGCCGATTGCTGAGTATCAAGCATCAGGTCATTAGCACGGCGCAAACATGTGATAGTTTTGCGCAAATTTCATTGCAACTTCAGTTTTGATACTACATTTTACCTTTCTGAAAAGATTTTCTCAAATGATATTGCACATTACAATAATTGTTATATATATATATATATATATATATGATAAACTCCTAAAGTTTATGTATTTAATTTAGGTATAAATAACCCCAAAAAAACAAAATCGTTGATTTCATTTAATTTTGTGGCTGAGGTGAGACATGAGAAAGAACAAAAAAATTGGTGTGCATGATCCTACTACCAAGACAACACGAAAGAACAAAATCTCTTTTCTAAAACAACCAGAACCTAAATCGGAAGAAAAACCAATGTTCCTGCATATCCTCTTAATCTCATAAGAAATTGTAAGACTAAAAGAATACCTATTAAGCAATTGGCTCAAAAGATGTGATCCCATACAAATATAAAAACTTTGAATGAATATACACATTATCGTAGAAACTTTCGACTTACTAGGAATTATCTGTACATGCCTAACTCCTTCAAGAGCTCCTCTATGGTCATCAATTCAGCTATCAAGCTACTGCATAGCGCTTCATCTTTTGGCTTCAAAAAAAAAACGTACGCAGACAAAAAACAGGTTGAATTCTATATGTTTGTTTTTGAGTTGCAAGACTTAACATACTACTCCAATATATGTAAGCTTCACTTTTAACATATAAAAGAGTCCGTTAAAATATGATATCAAAATGAAAACATCTAACAGTTGTGCAAGTGTTATATCCAGTAGAATCCTTAAGAACCAAAAAAAAAAAGCAAAATAACTCACTTTTGTCGAGCTTAAATAGAAGATTCTAGAGAGTAGAGGTGCAAAAACCGATCTAACAAATTCGATTTGGTTACTTTGACATTATAATGAAATTTCTTTGGTTCCATTCAAAACAATAAAAAAACCAGTTCATTTAATTCACACCGAACCGATAACCCGAACCAGCCGGTTCAATATGATTAGAATAGATTAAGATATTTAAATCATTTGTAAATTCGATTTAATTTGATTTTAAAAATATCTAAACTTTGGTTTGGTTCGAACTGAATGCATACCCATAGTAAAAACACTGTCCTTTCCAAACATGTGATTAACAGAACAATAATTAATTGAATCTTTGCACCTTCCAAACACATTCATGTGCCAGTCTCTTGTGCAATGTCAGACACACACCTTCCAAACACATAATAGGATAAATAAAGTTTAGATGCACAGCTACAAATATAAATCTGCATCAAAAGACTCTTGCGGTCCTTTTATTCAATTATTAAAATTCCAGACAAATTTCTAAAGAGCTGAATTTTTAGCAAACCCCATTAGGAGGAGAAACAAAGCAAAGAACCTAGTGGAAGTAGGATAATTTTTGACATGTCAAAATGATTTTAATAGAACTTGCAACACAACAACTTGGCAAAATCTCTCATGTGGCTGATGAATTCAGGTGTTTTGTCTTTGGATTTCTAAACCCAGACGAATAACTGAGCGTAAAATTGTAACCATACAACTGAACCAACTATTAATCAAACTGAATCAAGTCAATTCAGTTATTTGGTTTTAATTGAAAATTTCTCACCCAAGTTTCAGAAGAAAAAAATAAATCTCACCCCTAAGCATAAGGGAGCGCATGATTTGTACCCTATCTAGAAGGATCCTAATGATGCTTTATAATGCACCTTTCTCCCAGTTAGAAACCTTTGTGTAACTCTACCAGATCAATTACCATTAGCTGTGACGCCTGTCATGACTTGCATAGTTCTGCTGAGGCTAAAGGGATTCTTTCAGGACCATCAATGGCATTAGATCCTCATCCCAACTTTATATGTTTTAAGGAAGAAGAGATTACCTAATTAAGCATATAGAGGTTAACTAATTCCATGGTTGTGACAGTAAGACTCTAGAAGTTGATGCAGCCAGTCCTCGTTTGCCATGTATTGCAGATTTAAGCACATTGTATTGCTCAGCCACAGAACCGTATAAAAACTGTGCATACGCCTCCGCAGCCTGTTCCACAAAAGCAACCCATTTAAAAACATCGGTACTACAACACAGAAGTGCTTCTATTTCTTTAAATAATAATAATAAATAGGCTTACAATTGAAATTATCATATTAGTTCAAATATTGTACAGGTACACAGAAGATTGGTTTAAAATAGAGCAAATGAATCATATGTCTTATTTTAAACAACTTGTACTAACTTTTGCAAGAAAGGAATAGTTTGCTGGTCTGAATTATTTTGGTTAGTGCAAGATAAATGGATGCGGAGTATCTCTAAGGATGATTACCTTACCAACCAATGATACTTGCGAGGAATGGCTGAGAGCGATTCCCACTTATTTAGCAAATCAAGACTTCCATTGATATATATTAGTGTATATGATCAATTACTGTTAGTATGTCAAAGAACTGATGGAATGTTTAGAATTCTGTATTTTTTGAGGAAGGGAATATTTAATCTATTTAATCAAACGTGCTGAGCAGTAAGATCAGTCAATTCAGGCCTGTTTTATGACCGTCAACACTCAGCAGAACATATGAAGAACTGAATGTTCTGCTACCTATAGTCCTAACAACAAAGTTCAGCAAACCCAATGAGAACAAATGGCGGTAATGAGTTATTTGATTTGGCTTAATTATCAGATTGAGATAGCTAAATTCTAGATTCTCTCAAGTCCTGAGATCTCCTCCTTATAGGAATCCTCTATACTAAAAACTATTGTGCGAGTAAAATCACTCGTGCCTTAAATTGTTATCTCATTTTTTCATAAGCATTGCCTCTTACAGGAGATAAAGAAGCTTATTGGTAAAGGATATGAATTATGCAGTCTTGATGCTCAAGTGTAAAAAGGTATAAAAAAGAAATGCAGTTATCGCATTGTTGTTTTATCTTTCTGTCAAAATATTTTTCAAATTCAAATCAAATTGCTTACAAGTATGAATTATAGAACTCTCATCAATCTTTGCATTTAGTAGGAGAGAAACGTTCTAATAATTGTGAAGCAAACATACAAAATTATCTACTCTTCATGGCGGCAAAGTTCATTCTTACAGTAAGTAAATAACTCGCTCAAAAACCACGTTTCCACATATATGAGCACCTAAGGAAAGCCTTTCTTGATAACAGCTAAAGGCATTTACTTATTCTATCATCTTCACTAGGGTAAGAGCACATTAAAAAATAAACTAGCTACCAGGTAGGCAATACTACAAAATTTTGATTTCTAGATAACTGCACATGGGGAATATTGCCACTAAATATCAGTTAGTTTGTCAATGGAAGGAAAACTAATCCATATGATAAAAGAAAGCATGACACAGTATAGATATTTAGTTTCTTACCTGTAATACTTCTTTCACGGTAGTTACCATATTTAAATGAAAACTAAGATTCATAACTTTCAAGGAATGAGATAGAGGGATAACATGTGAAAATGTGTATATAAAGAAAAGCATAACAGGCGGATTAACTATAACCAACCTCCTCATGATTTTCACAAGCAGCAGCAATTTCAGAGAAACTCATTTTCGGCGCGATTGAGAATCCAGTTCCATGATAGGAGATCACTCTTCTTTCTCCAATTTCCTTTTGCACCTGAACATCCCAAGGAATTAATGTGTAATGCTGGGGAAAAAATTAAAAAGCTAGGAAGCAAACCAAAAACACTGACAAGAGAATCAGCACAAGAGGGATATACACCTCAGCTGGAGGAGGCATAATGTCATGGCATAACAATGCTAATGGATATATATGTCCCGGAACACCAGAATGTTCAGTAAGCCTTCTCATGTTGTCCACTGTTGAAGCATCAAAGTACGCCTGCCACTCTTACATCAGCATCGGTGAGTAAAAAAGGCATCATAAAAAATTTTATTCACGTCAATACATCAAATTTCATTGTATTCTGATAATTTGAGATCTTTCTACGAAGATAGGAAGTAAGATCTATAATCACTATCCAATAAGCAGGAAAGTGATTCCTCAGAAGCATGCATCAAGCATGTTCAAATAGTGCATTACTAACATCTTTAAGCAAAATTGATGATATTTAAATTCAGATCAAGAAAGAAAAGACTAATTCAAAAGAAGCGGTGAAGTTAATTCATCTACCCGCCCAGGATATAGTAGTGCCTTGCCCCAATATTATGAGGAAAACAGAAGAAAACAAATATGGACAATTTGGTACTTCATATATGCCTTTTGAGCATACTCTTCAACTGGAATGCTGAATGTAGCAGCACTAGCAAGGAAAAGAATATGCATGACACAATTTTTCGCCACAAAAATGCTACAATTAGTCTCCTTCTGCAGTCATTTAAAACTATATTTCTTATAAGCTAAACTATGAATTGAACTCCATACTTATAACTAATCAGAAGACTCTGTCCATTTTTCAAGTGTGGTTTGTATTCTTACAATCCTGGTTACCTGGAAGGCTGGAACGTAGTTTTCCTCAGATCATGGCATAGGTACAGGAACATGGTACATCACAATACGAAAATCGGGTACATGGGAGGTAGGCTTAGTTGGTATGTCAATTCGAATACGCAGTTTGTGAAGCGCACTTGCTCTGGTCACCTGTTATATTAATACTTAAGTTCTACATCTACATAGAGTATTGTTTTAAGAATTTTAGTTATTGTCGTCAACTTTGTAGAAAATCAAATTAATAAAAAAACTGTATTCAAAATGAGTAATTTGATTCATATACAAATACAACAATACTTTCATAAACCAGACATAATACTCGGACCCTGTTGATTAAAATTTCATAATAATTATTCTTTAAAAATAAGTTATTATCATTACTATCAGTAAAAATATTATTGTAATTATCATGAATTAAGAAAATTATATCCTTGGTTGTTTTCAATTACAGTTCTATTGCAACTTCCAAAAATAAAACAACAATAACAGAGTAATTAGGGACCTTATAATTATTGTCTCCACCTTCAGCTAATCTTCTCTATTGTTTTGACTTGCATTTCACACTTCCACTTTTCTCTCACTTATTTTCCTTTCTTCTACTTCAATTCAGCAGTTAGGGTTTTATCATCTACTCTCTCTATTACTCCAACACATTTATAGAAGAGCACAAGTAAATACAGCAAAAACTGAAAAGAGCCAAGTCTGTAAATCGCACTTGTGAGGATCCAAATTGTGTACCAGCACAATCTAGAACTCCAGTGAGCCATGATCTGGAATGTGCGAGCCGGATCACGGTTCCTTAGGGGAGTAGCAAATAAGGTAAAAGTCTGACAAAACAAAATTCCAATACAGCAAGCACAAAGATTTATTAAGGGAAAGATAAAACAATTGGTTCTTTGGTCTTCATTTTTTACATTCGCCAAAAGATCAACAAAAAATGTTCAAACAAGAAATGTTGGTTGTATGGGTGAAATCTAGGGGTGTAACCGAGTCAATCTTGCTCGCGAGCTACTCGAAACCCGGCTCGACAAAACTGACTCGAACTCAAATTTTTAATGCTCGTTTAGTAGACGAGTCAATCTCAATTTTAGTGATACTCGACTTGGAAGCTCGTGAGTAAACTCGTTTATATATTTATATGCTAATTTGATATATTATTATTTTAATTTCAAACTTTAAATATTTAATTATACATTTTTTTTAAAATAATATTAATATAGATAATTTAAATTTATTTTTATATATAAGGAAATAAAGTATTTGAACTCTATTCAATTTTTAAATAATTTAGTTTTGACTTAAATTTATTAAATAAAATGAGACTCGATTAAACTCGTTAACCTTGTGAGCTTTTGATAAGATCGAGAAATACTCGATATATAAACTCAAAACTTGACTGGAAAATAAACGAGTCAATCTCAATCTTTTCAATACGCGACTTGATTTGACGCGTTTTACACCCTTAGAGAAGTCCATAGAGCGAGGTCCGTGTAAGAATTCTAGAAAGTATAAAGGAACAACCCTATATTATTCACACCTCTATGTAGTGGCAAAACATCTCAAATGATTAAAAGGAGCTGGAATATATATTTTTTATCGTAATATGAAAAATGATATAACATAAGAATAAGATTAAGTGTTTTGACTTCAACTAATTCCAAGCAAAAGAAAAGAATTGATTATTAATTGTTCGGGCCATTCATTTCACACTGATAAATAATGTGTTTACTGAATTGAAGTATAGACAGTCCCGTTCTATATGTCAATATTCACAGCAAGAGAAAATTTATAATAGCTGTAAGAATCCAAAGTCTATCCCCAAAAGAGTTTGTGCATGTGTTAATTTATCATGCACCAAACAAATTTGTTGCGAATTCTGACTGTAACAATTAATCAAAATAAAGATTTTACAAATCATTATTTTCAGAGTAGACCCATAATTAGATGTGATGACACTTACGGACTTGACCAGTTAACATATTTTCGATAATGCTTCATATAATAAGAAGTAAGCTATGGTGCACAAACACAATCAAACTCCAGAATTACAACAAACCAATAGCTATGAGAAAACAAGTACAAAAGAATCAAACTTCGGGATTACAATAGACCAGCCTATGAAGAACCTGCAGCTATTTAAACCTTCTCCAAACAAATGATGTCGAAAATGACAAGTTGAAGTTTAAGGACATCTAAAAGCAACATAACTCTTCATTTTCAAGAAGCAAATGCGAAAAGATAAAACAATTGAAAGAAAATGGATTTGTACTTACAGGAAACCATTCTCCTGTCAAAGAATCTGGGCGGTCCCTTCCACCACTAGGAGCAATCCAAATAATTCGTGACCCATCCCTGTATTAATGGGATATACATTCAAATGATTCTCATATAGAAGACCAGTAAGTCAATTTGAGCACATTAACCAATGAAGTGTATGCCAAATTTATAAATTGCATGACAGTTGCAAGTGGCAAGCATGATAGAATTTTATTCAGAAAGTATTTTATGGTTTGGTGATATCAAAATGGTGTCAAACAAAAGTCAAGTAGCAACCATAGTTGCTAAAGGCAAGAGGCGTTCCGAAACGGGAAGGGGTTCTAATGCCCTGGCACGAGGTGAGGTGTGTGCCCTCGGAAGAAAGACGCCGAAAAGAAAAACCTTCACACTATAAAGTTCATAGAAATCAAAAATAAATAATATAATCATGTGTCATATGTATTCTAAATGTGAAATAAAAAAACATACACAAATAATGAACTTAAGTAAATTAAAAGTTTTCTAAACCTATATTGAGAACTAAAGATTACCATCATCAGATTTCTAAAACTCGCCTCATGAATGAGGCGCTTAGAGGCGTGTGCCTTTGAAATTTCAATGACCTTAAGCCGGGTGAGGCATCGAGGCTGTGGCGCCTCTCACCCGAGGCCTGCCTGAGTGCGCACCTTTAACGACTATGGTAGCAACATCAATTGCATAATTGCATTTACAGATAATGTACTACTGCTTTCATTACAAAATCCATATATTTTGAACACAGATATAGTAGTTATACTTCTCTTGTTCGTCTATTTTTCTTTTAAATTATGTTTCTTTCCTCCACTATTTCAGTCTAAAGTTACATTTATAATGCCAAGTCCAACACAGAAAATGTGAGCAGGAGTAGCTCAGCCAAACAATCCTTCTGATTCCCAAATTGTATTTACATAAACAAATTATTACAATCCAAGCCTACAATGTATTCATAGTTAAACATTTGACTGGTACAAGCACTTTTCAATCTTGAAAAAAGATTACCACATTGACTGAACTTGATAGCACATACTTACCCCTCGATTTTGTTATTTAAGGCCCCATCTACAGTGCCCGTCGAAAGATTTTGACTTTCAAATAATAGAGGAAGAAAATGATGTCAATGAACACTGTATCTGTTCTGAATTATATTAGAGGGATCCTTTTTAACTCCCAGTCATCCATGAAATCTTCTTTTATATTTTTAAACCATTTGTTTACATGTCTATAGAAATACTAAATACACGAGCCATTTTTTTATAAACTGCCAATAGAAATACTAAGTATACGAGCCAGTCATTTATATACGTCCAATAGATATACTAAATATACAAACCATGTAAGACAACAAAATATACATGAACAAAATAGTGGAAAAAATTAAACCAAAAACGGATGACCAAGGGAAACAAGGTGCTTTTAAATTCCATAATAGCGTGACATTCAACCCCACTATTTCATTGTACCCTCACTTATATTTTTGTAAACTTAACATAATGGTTATAGGCTGGTAATCATGTAATAATTTAAATACCTTAAAATCATGGCCATCTCCTTTAAACTTCGAATGTTCGCTTTTCTCTTCATCTTAGTAAGCTTAGGATCATCACCCATGTGCTTTTTCGAGTATACACAGATGAGATTCCTGAAATCATGCAAAGTTTAAAATTACTAATATGGACCTAATCATTTGCACCATAGAGCAACAAGCGTTGAAAAGATCTAAATGCTTTGCGAGCACCTTCCCATGCTGAATGGCTTGCATAGAGGATCTGTCACAACTCTATCACCTGCTATGTATATCTGCAATAGAATAGAAAACATTAGTTATATAAGCATTTCAAACAAGAAAACAGTTGTATAATGTAAGCAACAAGTGTGAGCCGAAAGGGCTAAGATTTACCAGGTTCTCAGCAATGCGAGGGTATGTTTTTTCAAGCAACAACGCAATGACAGCTGGATCTGCTTCAGTTTGGTGGTTTGACATCAATATAATATTGTGTCCCTGCAATTAATGACATTAAAGTAACTATTTGACTCAAAATTTCTATTTAGCGGATAAATATTCAATTTCTTCACAATTGCTAGTAAAAATTAGGGTACATAGATAAAGATACCTTCTAAAAGACAGTAGCTAAATTAACATAAAATTAACATCTTGAGAATCAAATATATTGGGCTATGGTTTCTTAAAATTATTATTTGAATTAGATGAGAATGATTAATTATAAATGGATAGAGTGCAAGAGTCCATATGCATATGAAATAGGTTTGAGTTCAACTACAACCAGTATGACTAGACCTAATCATTTAAATAGTTGGCTCCTCATCATAATTGTAAATGGATAGTTTTTTGTATTTTAGCAATGTAGGATATTTTAACACTCCCCTTAGCCCTGGTCACGGGCCGGTTTGGATTTGAAATCAGCCCTGTCAAAACTATTTCACTCAGCGGTTTTGTGCTTGTCCACAGTTGTTAGGATACATGAAACAGCGTTCAGAACCAACACCGTCGGTTCACAAACCGTGGCCAAGGCTACTCCCCCTCAAGTGCAACCAAGACTGTACATCAGATTGTCACTTGAAAGGAAATTAACATAGCGAATAACGGATAGCTGGGTCAGATCTTCTCTAGTACCATATTAATTGTTCAATTTCTGATAATTTTAGACAAATACACAGATTATTCATAATCTTAGTGTGATGCAAAGGGATGTCATCTAGAGATGCCATTAAGAATTCTCATGTTGTCGATCCCTTTCTAAAATGGAAGGGGGGGAGGGGGAAAGAGAAGTAGGACGCCGAATATATATGCACATAAAATGAAGACGAAAAAAATGAAGATAACTTGATTCTTTATCCTGTCATGCTTAGTATAGTATTAAGTAATCAATACATAAAGACATGTTTAATATGTATCTAGGAGAAAATAAAAATGAAGACTGGTTGATTATTCAAATAATCTTAGTGTGATGTAAACGGATGTGGCTCTAAAAACAAATGTGGGTACCTGCTCAAGCTTTTCTTCCACTTCATGGAAAATGGAAACATTGCCAACATATGAGTTCCTATAATCAATATGGTTTAAAGGTAAGGATATCATTAAATTTAAAGAAAAACAATGACAGAAAGAGGATAGACCACATCTGAAAGCCATAAAATAAATCAATCAACTTCGATAAAATTAAACATGTGAGATTGTTATGTGACACATAAGCAAGAAAGAAATATGCGGACTCCGATCGTAACATTCTGTGCATTAATTGCCATAAAAAGGTTAATTAATGCAGTTTCGTAAGGAATATAATCAAAACTGAGTTTTAGTTGATTTGATTTGATACAGTTAAATAAGGACATTTAACGGGTGCTTGTTTCATATGACCACAGCGACAAATCAAATTGCTGTTACATCACTAGATAAAACTGCTAGTAAGTTGTAAACACAAGAGAGGGATTTCCTTATTCAAGAGTAATAAGTATCAGCAAATTGCTTAACCTTATTATTAGAACTGTTAACTAACAAAAAGGCAAATCCATGATTACCTCCTTATATCCATCAAAAAGAGCATTGTCCAGTTAAAATTGACTTAATCAACCAAGCTAATGGATTTTGTAAATCTTAGCCGGACCAGTAAAAGATAACACAATTTTTTTAAAATTACGTTCAGATTTTCAAATCTTAAAACAAAGCCAAAAGTAGTACTGAATTTTCATTTTCCAAAAGTTTAAAGTTTTGTGATGTTTTGTATATGAAATTAAGCGCGAAAACAAAAGCTCATTTGCTCTTAGCAAGAACCACACGTAATTCAGAAACCATATAACGACAGCGCCAGTTTGTTTCAGAATGCACAGTACCAGCATAGTTCAGTGCCTTGATATATAATAACAGGTCTTTTGGATAACGTAAATCTGGAAACCAAATATACCAAACCAACTGAATGCATTTACTTCACCAGAAGACAAGTTCAATGGTTATGAAATTCCTATTTCTCTGAAGCGTCAATTTATCTTGAGATAACTCGACATCTTAAACATTCATCAATATCTTAAGTTATTGCAATTATGTCAAGTCAGATATAAAATTGATGCTTGACTATTTGAAAGGGACATAAAAAGAATGTGAAAACTGTAAATACAAATTTCGCAACAAGATCTGGACAAGCATGATTTGATTATGATATCCTCAAAAGAAAACTAGAATAAACAAAGAAAAAATGCCACCTACATCATGCTTAGACACTTGTAATAGCATAAATAGTCTCTCCTTAAATTCTACATTTCGACAAAAAAGACTTGGACATTAAGTTTAAGCATTCCTTACTCTCTTAAGCTTAAGACCACTACTTGCTGAACACATCAAATATACCATTGAAACTAAATGAACAGGGAAAACATAACAGTCCTCGACTCACCTAAAATCAAGCAGGGGACGGATATAATTTTGACCAAAATTATAGTAGTCAAAAGGTTCTCTCAATGCTTTGTGAAAAGATGAAAAGACAAAAGGATCCTGAAAAAGCGCTGCACCAATTCACATAAGTTGTTCATACGAAAAAATAATAGTACCATCTGATACTGAAGCATCTTGATGAAGTATATGCAATCCAAATACCTCAACATCCATTAACATTCGATCCAATGCAACAGCCATATTTGACACTATAATCTCTTCTGCATTTGAAATTCCACTTTGAAAAACCTGAAAAGCAACCCTGTGAATACCATGAACTACATGAACAATAAGAGAATTCCAGGAAAAATGTAAAATGCAATAACTAACATTAAAAGATATGCCAAAATCCTAAATAATCTTATCTTTCATGGACAACTTCTACAAAAAAACTTGAAGCAATTAGGGACCTGCTGTGCAGGAAATATAAGGAAAAGTTTTGTGATGAATACTGTAAGGCCAAAAAATAGTTGACTAATTGTATAGGAAATGACAGTTTGAGAAACTTTTACCCTGACAACAATGCATTAAAATTTACAATAGGAGAAGATGAGGAGTTATTCCGACAAGAGTCCTTTAAAGCATATGAAAGTTTCCAATATATATAAAGTTTGAAAAAGAATAAAGAAGAAGAAAGAAGAGAATATCATTTTGAATGAATAAAGCCATTAGTACATTACCACCGAGTCTTTGCAGAATAACAAATCAAATAGCATCCCTTGCTTTGGGAAAATTGGCTATTTATTGCTTAATATATTTGGTCCATGGAATGATAAGGATTGACAGCCAAAACTCAGAGCACAAGAATGATGAGAATCAACCAATTTGAATAAAAGAAAATCAAAATTAACCAAAGTTCTTTCCTTCAAAAGTCTAAAAAATAGAAACACTGAAGTCACTAGGAGAAGAAAATTTCAAAGAAACAAAATGTAAACAAGTGGAAAAAAAGCATCAAAAGGACGCAAATATGGAATCAGAACATTACAGGCAGCAACACTTTTTATGAAGGCTAGAAAAAAAAAAATTAGAAGATGAGGCATGTCTTCCCAAATATTTATCCCAAAGAAAATGAGAGATTTATGGGGGAAAGGAACATGTTACTAATGAAAATTTGATTTCCATTAATGGGCATCACTAAATATACATTTCATGAGTACAAAAACTTCTGCTTCTGGATTCTACCAGAGCAATAAAGGAGAGAAAAGAATGAGATTGCCAAAGACCCAGCATATGTTAATAAAATTAATAAGAGTAATGCACAGAAAACTAAATGAAACTAACTTTAGTTGGCAAGATGATGACTCATAAAGCTGAGTGAAAGATAAGTCATCCATTTCTTTAATTACTTATTTTGACATAGGTTTTAATGCTATAATGCTATTACTCAAACTATCATATGTTCAGGACTAAGACATGTCGTGCGTGACTCTCTTGTGAAAGAGAGATAAGAATAATTGGACACTTCTTCTCATTTGTTCAGATAATATGAAGATATCAGGAGCGTCAAAAAAGATATGGGCACTTGATACATGGTTCCCTGTCTTTAATAGTGAATGAGAAGATTTGAAACGCTGAAAGCCATAAATAATCTAGCTGATACTTATAAGACCTTAGGCATCTCATGTCAAGAAGCTAGAGTAAAATTGCATCACAATCTAAAGTATGGAGATTGCAGTATTTACTATTAGCTAATCTCAGCGTTAACCACTACAGTTACATTTTCCATATAGCAAAGGTAAACCTGAACTCTTGTGGCATTGAACACAGGCACTAGACCTAATAAACTTCTAAGCGAAAAATAAGAATTAACTATCCTAAGCAAACAAAGGCACAAATACGACTTTAAAGTGAAAACGAAAGCTTCTAAAGACGTCTAGTTTACTTTCCCAAAAAGAAATTCTGAAAAATACAAAAGAACACCTGGATCCTAAAGCTCTAAAATACTGGAATAGCTGCTGGCTTATTTAAATGGACATAAAATAAAACTATAGAAACCATAAAAAGTTTTTCAAAAATCCCAAATAAAAAATATAATATCTAGACCATGATTCTGAGTCTCTTAATTTTTTTTAATTGTTGATCACAACAAGAAAAGGAGTACACTTCATTTCATAAACAAATGCTAAGAGGAAAAAGCAAGCGAAATTTATATAGTCACAAAAAGAGTCAGAGAGAATACTAATCAGTAGTCTATCCCATATTAGTATGCAGGTTCAGAAATCGAATGCTACTAGAACATACATTAATGTGTGCACTAAGAGTATGTGTTTCAGGTTTAATATTTACTGCATTTCTATAATTCTGTAGAAGAACTTCCATCCCTGCTGCAACATTTAAAGGCAATCTTCCAGCCTCTGCTTCCTCCCTAATTCCGGTCAGCAACTCTGCAAAGATTTTCAACATAAGCAAACCAATTAACCTCGTGTTGCCGTTATACACACAACTAATCAATTTATATTATAAGCGAAGAGAAATTTAAAAAGAAACCGACTCATCTCTGTCACTACACATAAACAAAAACACAAAACAAGATCAAGATGAAGAAGTAAGAATAAGCAGAGCAATATGTATGATTGAATGTAAGAGTAAAAACAAAAACCTTGTTCAGTTGTAGCATCAAGAAAAGTAGGCTTATTAGTATTACTATCCTTCTTCGGGTTCACATTATGCGGAGAAGAAAGAAGAGATTCTTTATCATCGCCGTCGTGGTTAATAAGTTGAGGGATTGGATTAGCGTTGAGAGGAGACGGAGAAGAAGAAGAAGAGGAAAAGAAACAAGGACAAATAGACCTGGACTTGAGTGATGGAAACGATAAAGAAGAAGAGTGGAAGAATATAGAAACCCTAGTTAATGGCGGTGAGAAGAGAGCAGGAGAAACAGTGTAAGCTATCATCTCTGTTAATACTCATAAACAACAAAATCAAACAATTTTCAATTCTTCTTCTTATTCTTATTGTTATCTGTTAGTAGTTAGTATTTTTCAAGAAAACGGTGGATGTGTGTGTGTTTTTGTTCGCTGCTTTCTTTCTTTCTTTTATCTTTCCTTTTTCGGTAAAACCCACTTTTAACCCATAAACTTGTTAAATTTAGCGTTAATTACAGTTACAATGTGAATTTCGAAATTTGGCAATATCAATTATCGACTTTCATTTTTGGGGAAATCGAAACACCGGACAATCATACAACAACAAAAGTATCGACATGGGTATATATTATTATGTCCACGTCAATATTTTTTTACCGCGGTATTCTGATTTGCCGAAAAATAAAAGTCGCTTTGTCAAATTTCAAAATTTATAGTGTAATTACAAATCACGCTACAATTTGTAATTTGATTTACAATTAATCTTTAAATTTTTCATTTGCACCTTTTAACTTTAGTTTTGTACTATATGTAAGTTTCAAAAACATATGAGTAAAACATGACCAATATAATAATATTTCATTATAATTGTCAGCCAGTTCAATGGTTGGTTCAGAGAGAATTTTAAGTTAATAAAACATGATCATTTTGATAAATTAAACGATATGAGTAAAACAGCGTCGTTTTACGGCCCGACTTGTAGCTTATATAGCAGTCTGGTATCACTTAGACGGCCATTTTGGAGTGTGTATGCACGCAACAGACGGATATCCAATTAAGTAGCCAATTGTTGGAAAAATAGAAGTTCGGAAACTGGAGAAAGGCGAAATTAAAAACGAGGGACGGGATATATAAAAGTCGTATAGTATAGGGACCTAAAATATGTTTAGCCAATTTTAATCTATTTATATCCATGAGCATCAAGTTGATCGGCGATGTGGCATTTCAACTTAAATCCCTAAATCGAAATAGCAAAGTAACCTATGAGCACAACAAACAGTGAAAACAAATAAAAATCTCAGAATGCAGAGATTTTGCACCAAGTTCCGATGTTTCGCCGAAAAATCAATCAAAACTTCACTCATCTCCAGTCGCCAACTACACTCTTCTCCCCAGCTTCTTCATCAGCCTCTCCGTTTCACATCTGCTACTCATAAGTGGAGCCTTAATGCAAATTTTATCCCAACTCCTGTCAACTTCCCACTCGCTTCTTCCGGATCCCTTCTCTCTGTACGTTAATTGGTTTTTCTTTTTTATTCTTTAACGTGATTGTTTGCCGTTTATTAATTGTCTGTAAACTGTTTGATGAAATCTCATAGAGAGAAGAAACATTAGCATGTTTTTAATTTGTAAATTTGGTAAACTCTGAAGAGTTTTATTAACTTGCAAGTCTTATAAACAAGTAGAAATGTTACAGCTTCTATTCATTTTACTTCTATTGGACTGATTTAAGTAGCTTAAGTTATTCATGTGGCAGTCATCAACATTATCCTAACACATTCATTTGATTTGAATTTAGTTAGTTCAGGTGCGTCATGTTTCGTCAAGAGAACGGAAAAAGAGGAGGAAGCCCATGACACCAGTTACCTCCAAAGTCAAGAAAATCAAAATGAAGTCTTATTCGTAGGTTTAATCAATTTAGTTACTCTCCTTGCTTTGATATGTAGGCACTTGTATATCTCGTCAAATATTTGATTCCACTTATATTGTTCAGGTCCTACAAGTCCAGATTTCGGACAATGAAAGATGGATCTATCCGCCGTTGGAGGGAGGGCAAGAGTCATAATGCGCACCTGAAGGTATGGTTCATATGTTTAAGGCACGAGTCTTTTCTTCTTAGTTTTGTGTGAAATGCAGCATGTATTTTGCAACATGCATCCCTGAAAGAATAAGTTGACAGATATAGTTCATTATCTCGATTGTTTAAATAGTGAGCTGATTCTACTTCCCTTGCCATATAGTATTAGTTTCTCATGTATGTAGTAGAGAGGATGGTGATTACCACCTAACTGCTCCTCCTCTTACATTATACGTGTCTATATTGGCATGACATATTACCTCCACTGTATTCCAAGAACAAGGTTAAATTGCTCTTATATTGTTTGGTGTTAAGAAATTTTATGAAGTTAACTTTTTAATATTATTCTTTGAGCGAGTAAATTTGTCTACTATCCTTGCTGTGTCTGGGTTTAAGGTAACTCTGCAATATCTAGTATTGGGTTTTATTTGATTAAGTGTCGCATATGAATTCAGGAAGATATTGAGATTTGAGCTGGACATAAGAAATGTTGGATGTAATTAAAAAATTATGCTGGGGTGAATAAATTAGGTGATGCAGCAGATCTTTTTTCTTCTATTCAACCCCTTCTCATTGTCATGCAAGCAGAGATAGCTCCAATTATGTCATAGATAATGGGCCTTATACTAAAACCAACCTTCATCTAAATCCCCATTCCCAATGACCACCTAAGTTGACCCTAACTTGCAAAAAGGTAAATTTTAGTTTGGACACATGATATAGACAGAAATATTCAATGTGAGTTTGAACTAAATTAACTACACTAAGATCAATTGTTGCATATTAGTCTGCGGCTGCTTTCTGGTTGTCACTGTAACCAGAAAAAAATTGAAGCTCATAGAATCTTTTTTTAATTTATTATTATTAAAATTATTTTATAACTTCTCCATATCATAGTAATTTACAAGTGCAAACAACTCCTTATGGTAGGAAATTTAAGTGATTTTTATGGAGAGGATCGAGAACTAGAGAGAAATTTTAATGTTTTTCTTTCCTGCCTTGTACCTCGGGGAAAGCCTCCGTCTCTACTCAAAGACTTTGCACAGATTCAGTATCATAACATTTCTGAAAGTTTTTAAAAAAAAAATTTGCTTAAAATTTCTTTGTGGAATAATTCTTGGCTAGCTGCAAGTCTTTGGACAATGCTACAAGTTTGGTCATTACATGTGCATGACATTGGCATAGATTCAACATGACTTTGACCATTTTATATTCATTTAGTCACTTCTCCGTGCATCTTCTCGTTAGAAACAGGCTTGATTGCCTCTTCTACGACCTGCACCATATCCAAGCATAGGATGCGAACTGGAATAGATTCCGAAGATGTAATTTAGGAACTAAAAAACCCTACATCTACTTACGGATTTCTTTCTTTATGATACAAATTGAGAAGTTGAGATGAAGGCAGCAAAAATATATTGCAGAATTGTACTTATTTGTAAGCCCGAATAAAGATGGAAGAAAATAAATATACAAGGGTCATATAAAAGCCTCAAACCAGAACTAGGATTTCACTAATAAGATGAATCCTACAAAAAAAAAAGTTGTCCTGGATAACTTTTTTGTACTGAATGTGACGTTAAGCTACTGCTGTTTTAAATTACAGTATCATGGTATATTCATGACCTTTGTTTGACTTACCCATAAACTATATTGCATGTAAGTGGAAATGCTGACACGAGAAAATGTTGAAAAGAAAAATGGCGAAATAAAATAATATTTTTTGTAAGAATATGTTATGAATACAAACTTTTGAAGTTTCAAAAGGTTTCGAAAATGTAGTACTCGATAATATTCCGTGCAATATAGGCCATAAAGGAATAGTCGGGCTACACAGATGCTATAATCAATTTACTTAGACGAAAATGGCATGCCCCTGCATCATTCTCATATCCTATCTAATACTGATAATTATAGTTAGTAGTTTTTGTAATTGAAAATTCCTTGCCGAGAAGTCCTTTCTGCTTGTAATTGATATATGTTGGTGTTCAATGCAGTCGACGAAAGCAAAGCGTAGACTCAGAAAACCTTCAACAGTTCCAGTAGCATATGCCAAAGTTATGAAGAAACTTAATTTCTGTGGTTGAAGCTGTCAGCAGCTGTCAGCAATTATCTGACTTGAGGAAAAAAAATGTTGGAGAATTCGTATTAGCAACAATTTGAGCCTGAGCCGGAAGAAATTGTAGCACTGATGTTCTGAAGCTGTGAGCCTATTGTTTGAACAACTTACGGCTTATAATAGGTGTTAGGCTGCTTTACTGTCTATTAGGTAATAGATTGACTGCATGACAAGTTCTAGTACTGGATAAACTTTTTGGCTTTAGCAGTATAATTTGGTTAATAAATTTTGTTGGATTGATGGTGGTGAAGAGTTCAAGATTGTGGTTAATTAAATTGACCAAATTTTTTAAGCCTTTTTATATATTTTTAATAATTATTCTTTATCGGATAATATTTTTGAACTTCTAATAATTTAGTTGATTCTGTTATTGATGATTCAGTTCAATTTTAGTCGAAGTGACAGTACATTACTAGCTTGGTGTATGGACAGAGCAAAGAGGATAGAAAGCGTAGATGATATGAAATGCGTTTCAGGTGTTGGCCGGAAGATGGCATTGTGGGAGGCTTAAAGAAGCGTTTCATCATTAGACATTATCCTTAGTGAGACTTCTATTTGTAGCTGCATAAGCATTACACGAGAGATTAAATTTATTTGAGTTTTTGGCATTTGAACTTTTTGAAGTAACTATTTGAATGTCTGAACTTTTAATGTTTTAATTCTTTAAAAAAGTTCACCAAACAAATATTTTTCATACGAGTTTACCACAATAGTCGACTGAAAAAATAATACTCCAAAATTGTAAATTAATAGTATATCAAAGAACAAATTACAAAAGCAATTGTAAGTTGCCATGCTACAGCCACTATCAAAACGATAGATAATAAATAACCCCCTCACCAAAAAATTTAATTATTCCAATTGATACACTTCCAGGATGAGGTAATATCAATCTTCTTGTAAAGCTTTCATCAAGTACAACCGGCTAAAGCTTTGCCCAGTAACCCTGCATGCATTGTTAGATGATGAAGACCAATTAGTCCCAAAAAAACAAACGTTACAGAATTTAAGTTCTGAAACATGATCACCCTTGGAAACTAAATCAGACTTCTCGCCCTTAATTGAAATAATCATATTTCATTCTTTGTACAGAAGAGATCAGAAAATTATAACTATGCAGCAAGAGGCACTATCTACATAACTATCTCTTGCCAAGAACGATTTGAAGAACTAGACAAAAATCCATCATATAAACCTTCATGTTCTAAGCATCAGTTAAAATAAATGAAAAACTATGCAAACCGCTGCATCAGAAAAAATTAATGGAGCAAGATACTTGTGTATTTATCTACACAAAGGGCATGGATAAGGACAATAGGATGTAGGACTTACGTACAAGCATCGTCATGGGAACAAGTCAAACATCACTAGTTAGAAAAGTACTAGTTCGCAGTAAAGGATATTCAAGGCAAGTCAAAGGACTAGAAAGAAATTGATAAGTAGAGGAAATAGACTCAGATAATAGTCCAAATACAATATGTAAGAAACCTAAGTAGCCGTAAACAAAGACAGCAGAAATTATCCGACATTTGACAAAATAAATACTTGGCTTCCTAGCAAAAAGAAATGTCAGAAAGAGACAGTTTCTGTATATAAAACATACCCATTAATTTGGTTGCAAAAGTTGGAAATTTGATTTGTGATGAGGAAGCTATCCAAACGTGATGGTTCAGGTATTGGCTTGAAGACGGCGTTTGAAGGATCTTCCTCAGGCAAAAGCTCCTCTCCTGCAGCTTTACGTGCCATGTTCTCTGACCTGCAACACCATAATGTCGGATATAGAAATTTTACACTTAGAAACTATAAACTAATGAACATATAAGAAGAAACATATTGTACCACTAATGTTGCATCAAAGAAGATCATATAAGGAAAAAACTATGCTGTATCATTAATGTTGCATCAAAGGGAAATGCTAAAAAAGAGAAGTAAACAATAGCCAACAAATGAACAAAACCAATGCTTCAAAAGTTCATACAAATACAGACCGATTAAAAAACAGCATTTTTCGCTTAAACGGATGAGCATTGTTCCAAATTATATTTTCAAAATTCAGATAGACTAGCACAATGTCAAATTATCAAGCCTGCATAATAACCCTCCTTCAAATTCCTTCAACATTATGAAAAGCTAAATTACAATAATTAGATATTCTAAGACAAGCATCCCTTGATGAAAACTGTTCTTATCCTAAAATAAATACACATTACCTTCTCTTCTGAAGCCAAGCTTGCTGCTGAGCTTGTTGCCGTGAAAGATTCCGATAGTAAAATTGGAACTGCAAGAGAATGGTAATTTGCACATTATTTTACAGGTCACTGAAAGCTGGGATATGAAAAAAGAAAAATACTAACCTTCTGCTGTTCAATTGACAATTCATCCATGCATTCGACCAAAAATTCGACATTTCTCTCCAAAAATGGACTGGTTGATAATTGGAGGCGATCATAATCACACTAATACAAGAAATGAAAGAGGAAAAGTAAAACTAATAGAACCAACATTTACATAAAATTTGTCAAAAAAAAAAGTTGATAGCTTACTTGGGTGACAGGTGAATCAGCCTCTTGCTCAGTCATGAAGGCGCTGATAAGCGCAGAATTTGAAACCTTGATCTGTAAGAAGAGGAAACTATTATGAAATGATATCATAAGATAAGCCTTCTTTCAGTAGCATTAAAACGCACTATTAGTTAACAAAATAAAGAGCTAAGTTATTCTTCAGGATAGGTTTCAAAAGCTTACAGGAATTTCCTCAAAGATATCAACCCATGACAAGTTTTTCTCTCTCAGCCTATGGAGCAAAAGAAGCATTAAGACAATATATGTTCACCATTTTAATAACCATGCCATGTCAGAAACAGAAAGAATTATACTCACTTCTCCCCAGTAAAATTGTTAGTTCGGTACAGATCCATGAAAGCATCAGAAAGCTTCAAGGCCTTGAGAGCTAAGACACCTTGATTGGATCTTGAAGGATCATATATAATACAAACACATCGACTAATATTTTCCTGCAATTACCAACATATAATCACTGAAATTATAAACAAAATATGACATGGAACATTAAGCCAATCAAAGAACTGAACGACTATGAAACACGTGTATTGAATAGAACCAAATATGTAGGAATTACATTTTTTTTAACTCATTAAAACCAGGACCAACAATAAATGATTAATACAATATTCACCAAAGCCTTGTGGCAAATACTGGTGAAATTATCTTCAATTGAATTACCGACAAAAGCTAAATCAGAATTCCAGTGTCTATTTTGGTAGCAAGAATACAATTCCAATTTCCTTAGCCATCACAGTAGCTGCAATAAATATAATTTGGGGGCCAGTATTTAATTGACATTTAAAATCTAAGAAGTTGATATTAAGGTAGATGTCTAGATTTATCCATCCGCAGAAAAAGTATGGGATGAATATGATGACATTAAGTTAGGATCATGACCTTGCTAAATTTCATAACTGCAACAAGTGGATGCTAAAGCTAAAGATTTCCAATAAGCAAACAGCAAAAAAGTATGAATTTTGACATATAAGGTTTAAGGGAAAAGGGAAGGAGCAGTGCATCAAGTCAGCTCAATAAACTGCATCTTATTTCATTCTCTTGATTACTTGCCTATTTCAATGACTGTTTCGCAACAACTCATTACATATGGATGGACCTTCAGAGTTCAACAAATTTATTAAAAGATATTGCATCTAGGCAGCTTTAAAACCTTCATCTTCCCATCTTACTAGGGAGAAAAGAAGCCTTATGAAACTACTGTTTCCTGACTAGAAAATAAAGTTATAACGCCTTTAAAATTAAAGCTCATGCTGAACCTTTTCAAACCAATTAAAATACTTTGAAGAAGACATTTTAAAAAACCATATTTGGCCAGTTAGGATTTTCTTTTGATAAACTAATCTGAATCCTAAGTAGAAGCACAACCTGTATATGTCTTGCAGTACAATACAAAACCTTATTAGATGTCAAGAAATTTTACATATAAACATGAAATTTGGATAGACATAGTTAAAAAAATAGAAATCAAAGGATTTGAATCATTTGGCATAGTCATCACCGTTTAGAAGTCTTTGCTTAGAATTACTCCTCAGAGTTTAGTTTTCACAAAGAGCATTTTCTTGAGTTTCTGAACATTGTATCAAATCCTTAGGTCCAGAACGGGCGAACCTCTCTGAAAATGGCTATCAATCAGTTCCTAGAAAATTAAAATCACAGAACAGCCCTTCGTACTTGGAAAATTCTTGCCTGTCTTGGGTTTATGTCAATTCACATACACAAGATTTTTCCAGTGTATCAAGATAGTTGATGCTATGTGAGTGTGGTCTATGAGAGCCAAGACGAAGCAAGAAATTCCATTTTCCCCTTCTCTCTACTTACTGTGGCAATGTGCATGTTTAAGAAAATTCAAAAGCATTGCTACGTGCAAATCTTAAATAATTTTTAGCACGTCAATCCCAGCTTACACATGGACAGAAAATCCATACTTAAAATATTGGTGTTTCCTCAATTTTACTCGGCATTTGAACTTTAACCAGGATTTTCAATCATATAGAAAGAAAATAAGCAAAGAGAAAAATTGCATTGAAAAGGAAGAAACCACTAAAAATGAATGCATTCACAAACATGATAAAACCCAGTAGTACCTGATAATTCATAAAAGTTTCGATCAATTCCACAGTTTGGAAAGACCCTAACAACGTTGATTGATACCTGAAATTAATTTGAAAAGAAAAAATACAAAATAAATTCCAAGTGCAATCATCAATAACATCAGCAAAGAAAAACATCATAAATTTGACATACCAGCCAACAGTGTTATTGTCAACATTAACTTCCCTTAAGCATCTCATCATTTCAAGCTGGTAATTAGCCCCATCAGCTTCAATCTCTTCATCCTCCTCTCGAATCTATTTCGGCATTATAAGAGTAAATAATTCAAAATAAATACAAACATAAACACCAAAATAAAAACAGCCAAAAAAACAAAAGAACTAAAATATCATATTTAATTTTTAAAGATTGAAGTAAAAAAATATAGAGAGTACCGGGAAAGGAAAACAATTGGTAACTTCAAGAACACTGCCAACATCCAAACCAAGAAGCTGACCAGTTACTAAAGCTGGAGAAAATTCCTTGCAGTGCTTTATAATCTTCAAAATTACCTGTTTCCCGTTAATCCAAATTTATAATACAGGATCAGATAAATCTTCTAGGGTTTATTAATTAAGATAGTAAAAAATAAAGAGTGAATTACCAGTCCTTCGATCTGAACGACACGAAGAGGAGGAGCAACCTCCTCCGTCGCCGCTACTTGAAGGAATGACCTCGGAACACCTGTAACCCCCAACAAACAAAAAATTAACAAAAAATTCTACAAATTATATAATTCATAGATGGATGTAAATACGCATACATACTGGTGGTGTTGGGGTTGGTGTTCGCCATTACTCTGAAATTCAACAAAGCGTTTCTGAGCGAGACCTAACCAACCTGTGCTGCGTCGGGTTAGTGAAATAGAGAAGAAGAAGATGACGCAATTAGGGTTTATGTCCAATTTAGAACCAACCTACGTCGTTTTTGGAGTTCCAAAGTGTCGCAGCTAAATGGGCAGGACTCGACTAAAAAGTTTCATATACAGTCCTACCTGTAAAAATATAAAATATATTTTAAAACATCTATATTTATAAATCTAATATTAATATTATATTATATTATAAAAAAACTAATTAAATACACTTTATAATTATTCAATTTAAAAAAATTATATTCAGTTCAAAAATATCAATTTGGAGTAAAATAATTTTCAATATCTTTTTATATTAGAAATGCTTCACTTGCTTTTGCTTTTCATCTAATAATTTCCCTTGAAATTTTTCAAACGAACAAAAAAATCATTATTTGATGGTATTTCGGTTTTTACCATTGGAAACTTGAGTAAGGAGTAGCTCTTTTTTTGTTTTTTATCGATTTTGAAATTGAAAAACAGGGGCCTACGACAATGACAGAACGCCCCGAATAATCGACCCGTTTTCCAAGCATAGTCTCACGAAATCTTCCTTCTTTGCCTTCAATTACTCGGCCATCTCTCCGAAAGATAATTTCTATTTTACTTTCTTATTTTTATTTTGCCGAATAGAATAGAAGCCATCGGAGTTGATATCATCACTGTACTATAAACAGATATTTGGTATGGGTCGATAAGTCTATTTATATATCTAATAGATAGATAGATGCAGGATCTAGCATGACCATTTGTGAAGTAAAAAACGACGCTTGACCCCCTAAAATGGGAAAGGGTGGTCATAAGTCATATAGAATCAATTTATGAATTAAGATTAGTGTTGCCCCAAATAAATCACCAATTGTTATATATTTCTTTACAAAAAGATCTCTAATAATTAATATTTCTATAAAATATATTTTAAATTTTATTAATTATTAAATAATAGAATTATTAATTATCAGACGTGGAACGAAGTTGTTTTCTTTAATTTTCTATTAATTATTAGAATTATTAATTTATTGAATATTTACTATTAGAAAGTCTACTGTAGTTAAAGCTGAGCAGGAACCAAACCAGACCGAAAAATTAAACTGAACTGAACCAAAATTCGTTGTTTGGTTCGGTTTTTTGGTGAAAACATTTTGGCTCGGTTCTTACTTTAGGTACAGTTTGGTGAATGGTGTTCGGTTTGGTTTTGATGTATGGAAAACCAAAAAATCGAAAAAACTGAATTAGCCGAACTTTGATATAAAATATATATATTTTTTAAAAATAATGTACTTATATCTATATATTTTTTATCTTTAAATCTTAATTATTGTTGATATAAGTTATAATCATTATTTAAACATATATGGAAGTTTACTAAACTCTAATTATTTAATATTTGAATTAACTTTAATATAAAATAAAAAAAGAACCGAACCGAAATTTTTGAGTCAATACAGTTCGATTTTTTTATCTCCAAACTAAAAGTTCGGCTCTATTCGGCGTGAAAATTTTTCAAACGAAAACCAAAAAAACCGAAAATTCCAACCGAACTGAACGGACTGATCCTCACCCCCTACATATAGTAACCTAAAATTAAAAGGAAAAACGACTAATTTGGCGTCCAAAATTTCTCTAAAATGACAATTTAATATTTAAATAACTATTTAGTATTTAAAACACCCAAAAAATGGAAAACATGTATTTTTATTTTGTCATATCATATGTTGTTTTTTCGGTTTAGAAACTAATAAACTTAGAAAATAGAACAAACTATAATGTGAGTGAAGTCGGGGTCCCGCCTCCTACTTTCCTCCAAGCCGTTGTTTGCCTGTTTACAATATGAATAATAATACTAATTAATTTTCACTAACCTCAGCTAATAACTAATGTAGAATAAAATTTTCTCTGTTAAAAAAATAGAAGAATTATCATTTTACCTCCTTAACTTGAGATCAATATCAAAAATGATAAATTGCAATAATTCGATAAAGAATCGACAACATTATACGATTAAATCATTAGATGAGAATGTGATAATAACTCTTTAAATAGAAATATTTAAATGTTAAATTAATTAAAAATAATTATAATAATTATTTAACCTAAATTTATTTATAGTTAGATTTCAACCTAAATCGTTTTATTATAATTTTTTGGCTAATTTAAACTACAATTTGCACCACCATCCTTCTCCCCCCGTCATCACTCTTGCGCTAATATTGATGTCGCTTTACCCCAACTCGTATCGATGTGGTTGTGCTGCTAATGTTGTTTTCGATATTCTCATTGATGGTGTGATTGTTATTATTATCATTGACGTTGATGTTGCCACGATTATTGTTGTTGTTGTCGTTATTGTTGTTATTTATGGCCTTTTAGTGGTGATGATGGCGGGGCATGGGTTAAAGTGGGAGATGGATTATAGTAACGACTGTATAAGATATAAATTAGTTTATAGAAAAATTAAAATTAATTATGATTAGCTTTAGTTTAAAAATCAACTATAAATCTTTATATATCTTTTTTCTTTTTACAGAACACCTAAAATCATTTATTGCCCAAACTACTGAAAGAAACACAATCAAGCCAAAATATAACTAGAATCACTCAAGATTCATTATAAAACTAAGCAAAGCAAAAGAGCTATAATTTATAAGAATTGATTGATGTTTCTCCAAATTCAGCTTAGCCACTATAAATTTTTTAATTTGCTTCTGAACATGATCTTTCTCCATGCCATTTTATTAAAGATCAAATTGTTTCTAACTTTCCAAATTTGATAAACAAATGATGCAAAAATCAATATATTCACATCTTTAAGGCTAGATTTACCATGTGACTTTCTGCACATCCAGCTGATAAGAGTCTCTACCAACTTCTGATATTGCCTGGAATTTTAGTAGCATGCTGATCACTTTTCCACACATTCAACACTTCTCTACTATCAAATAAAAAATGCTCTAAATATTGAGAAGTTTGAGTTTCATTCTTGATATTACCCGCGTATTCGATAACCCTCAGTCGTACTTACGACTTAACGAATACTGCTCCTCGTATTCGCGAATAGTGTAACGTTCTTAATCAAATTCTTACTTATTACATTAACATCCATCTCTATATTGTTTTATATCCATTTCAAGACATTTGACTGAGTTCTATACCGTATCAAGCTATCAGAAGCCAATTTTCAGTGGCGCACGTATTGCACCCCTGGTGGTGCACGTCGTGCCCCAACACGACGTGCTGAAATTTCAGAAAGGGCACAACATTTTTGACGTCTCCGGACCGTTTCCGAGGCCCCAAATCATTCCAAATTCATTCCAAAACATACCTAGATCATTTAAACACGTTGTAAACACTTTTATCAATTCAAAATCAACCGTAAACGTCTCAATTCCGACATATACAAATCAAACATAGTCTTTTGTAAAAACAGCCCCCATTTCTTCATTTTTCGTGGTAAAAACATATAACTCATCTTGTTTTGATGCTCGGGGGAGGTAGAGGCTTGAATTCCGAAGAGATCGACGCGAAAATCGTCCGAAATGGACGTCGAACGGCGAAACGGCGAGCGAACGATAATGATCGATGGTTTATAGCTTCTGGACTCTTCCTCTTCTTCTGATCAATTCTTTCAAATGAAACCTATATATATTTATAGTTAAAAGTTCGTTTTAGTCCTTCTTTTCTTTCTTTGTTACAAAATATCTTTTAAATTTTTCTTTTGTTCGATTTAGTCCATAACTAAATCAATTAATACTTTAATCATAACTTATACATATTATTTATATCCAATAAATAATACGACCCGGATTTATATTTTCCCGTCAAAATTTATAATTTTCATTCTTGAGGCGTAATTGACTAAATTACCACTTTAGTCCCTGAACTTTATTTTGGAACTTTTCTTGACATTTTTTCTTTTAATTCTAATTCTAACTTTAGAACTGAAATATAACATTAAATTCTTCACTATAATCTTTTCCGAAGCCGACCTACTAAAACTTATTTATCTTAATTTCTCGGAAACCCTTCCGATATTGCCACTCCGTCATCTCAAAACTGGACACGTGGTCCAATAAAATAATTGAATCTTTTGGGGTATTACAATTACATCTCTAAATATTATTATTAAACTCTTCATCATTATTTTGTACTTCTTATGTCTGAGAAATAGATGTCTATATTTATAACTATAATAAAGTCTTACGAACAAGGCTAAAAAGACTGAGAATTTCTTTATTTGAATATATATTTATGGCTAATAATCACCCATGGCCCCTGACTTTTGGGCCTGTAATCACTAAATCCCCTAATATTTAAAACGGTTCCTAAATCTCTTAATTTTTGTGGCGGCGCTTTGTAAGCCCCTTGAGACCAAAAATCGCCGATTTTCTTAAAAATTCATAACGCTGGAGTGATTTACTTGTGTGAGAGACCAGCAAAATCTGCTCCTATGTCAGATGTCAGTTAACACCTTAGATGTGAGCCGTTTTGAACAATTACAGGATGTGAAGTGAGTCAACCTTGACCTTAGGGGCTTATTTATTCTTTTAGCCGATCTTAGCGCCGGTCTCGGCCCATGAGATTGGGTCGTGACAATTAATCATAAATTTTAAAAATTTAAATTTATACCTAAACTCTTAGACATGTTAACCATAGTTTTCAGTTCGATTTTCGATTTTGGTTTGATTGGTTACTGCCTCGTGCTCATGAAGTTCTGGTTTGATTTTCGATTTTTAGTTTTTGTTTTATGAGCTACCTATACTAGTTCGCACTCGTGAAGTTTTTGGTTTTGCCTTCACAAATTATCCTCATCGTCATATTTCAAAATTATTCAAGTTTTGTGCTTACCAGCATGGTCCTTCGTCGCTAGAGAATTATATATAAAGTTGGCTTAAGAGAAATTTATGGTTCTCGAGGATGAACACCTTTTTCTTCGTAAACTGGCCTTTGAAGCCTTCCGCCCATATCAACTTTGCATTCGCGATATAGGAACTTCGCACCCATATGATATCTTTTAGCCTTTAAAATAGCTATGCCCAAAGAAGTTCGCGTGGAGGACTTATACTTTGCATCGCCAACTATACTTCATTTCATTGGGGCGAGGAAGACGTCTTGCATGCTAATTTTGCCTTTCGTGTCTGTGAGGTTCTTCTATATACTTAGACATTTTCAATTACAAGACTTCACGTTGGTGGCTCGATCTTCACGGTTGCGAAGTAATGATCTGTGAGCTTTGGAAGTTTTAATCCAAAAACTATCTTTCTCTCACTTAAGTCAAATACTCGACTCTTACATTTCTGCTCCTCAATTTGATTTCATGTATCTTTTTAATCTTATACATTTAAATGAAATATCCGAATGCACATTGTTGATTGGGATATCAAAAAAATAAAAAGTGGATTGGATTATAAAATACACCAATTTTTGTTGAGTCCGTTTATGCATATTTACCTTTATTGTTTTCTTACAATAAACTGTATATGACTCTTTAGTTAGCTCTAAATTTTAGAATCAATTTGCACCATCTAGAAAGATCACTACCTTAACATGGGATCAATAATCTAATTAATTATTGGTATAACTATTGAATTAACTCACAAACTATTCAAAATTGACTACAATATATTTTAAATCGATTTGATATAATCGACTTGAACTCGAATTTGTGCTGTTGGAAACAATTATCATGTTGAATCGATATTAAGATACTCGATTCGAAAAGTTTGATACCTTACCGAGATTCAATTAGATTACTTGTTTTTGTTTATTTTTAAAATTATACACACTCATACATAAATTAAATTTTTAATTTTTTTATACATATAATACAATCGAACCGAATAAATCTCGATTCTCAATTATTTTACTGAATTCAAGCTCCCAAAATAAATTTCGTTTAAGTCGAGTTGCAAATTTCATATTTAAAATTAAGTTGAGGTTAAACTTGACAATATTTCAATCCGACTGGATTACGATCCTAAATTAAAGGCATATTACATGAATTAAAATATGAGTTTGCATGTAAGTTGTGGCCCAGTTGGTACACTCACAGAACTGAGGAATTTGCACAAAAAACTCTTTTTTTTAAAAAAACTTATTTGTTCTCAGTACCTCAATTTTAAAAATTTATTTTTTACTTTATTTTTCTATTGTTTTTAGCTGTACTCTCAATTAGCAAAATAACTTATTTGCATTTTTATTCTCCTTTTCACGCACATCTTCTTTTTTCCTTTTTTTTCTCTTTCCTCATTCCTCTTATTCTTCTTCTTCATCTTTGCAACTTTTTTTCTCTTTGCAACTTTTTTTCTCTCTCTTTCTTTTTTCTCTTTCTTCTCTCTTATCTCTTTTTTCCTTCTTATTCTTCTTCTCTATTTTTTTTACGTTTTTTTTATTTTAATAAATTTTTTAAACAAATTCTATCTATAAATACAAGATAAAGAAAAATTCATTATGAAAAAATCGATCTAATTCGTCTCAAAAAATTGAAATAACGAAGTTTTATGACATCGCCATCGTTTTTTTGCAGAATTTTTTTTTCTTCTTCTTATTTCTATGTTATTTTAAATTATTGTAGCATCATTTTCTGGAGTTTTTTCATTTTTTTTTAAAAATTGTCATTTTCTTCATTAATGATATTTTCACCTTGTTTTCAAACGTTTTTTAAATTAATTTTAAAAATCGCTTGAAACTGTTTTATACTATTTGAAATTTTTGTAAACGGTTTGAAACTGTTTGTTTGAAACTGTTATTTTTAGATTGTTTGAAAGTGCTTTTTAGAAACTGTTTTAAACTGTTTTAAACCTTTGTAAACGGTTTGAAACTCTTTTTTTGAGACCGTTTGAAAGGGTTTTTAGAAACCGTTTTAAACTGTTTGAAGCTGTTTTTTTTGAAACTGTTTGATACGTTCTAAATTGTTTGAAACCATTATATAATTTTTTTAAATGATATTTTTTAAACTGTTTGATACGCTTGTAAACGGTTTGAAACCGTTTGAAACTTTGTTTGAAACTGTTTGAAACCATTTTTAATAGATTTTTAATGAGAACAAATAAATTAAAAATTTGCAGTTTCCTTTGTTTTTGGAGAAAGTTATGATCGTTGGATTTGAATTCCAAGTGAAATTTGAAGCGATTTGATTACAAATTAAAAATTCGAGCGGATTGGAAACTAGGTTTGAAACTAACAATAAAATATTAAGAAATAATAATAAAATCGCATGAATTAATTTCTTGAAATATTTTGAGCTGAAGATTAAAACTGATTTATTGATTTGTTAAGTTTTTTTAAGAATAAACTGAAAAAGATGAAGAAAAAAAGAAGAAGAAGAAGAAAGAAGAAGATGATGAAGAAGAAACGGTGATGTAGAATAAATATGAAATATATAAGCAAAAGAGAAGAGTAAAAAAATAAACATACAATACGCGGAGATAGACAAATAAAGATGAAGAATCATGATTAACAAATGCTAATATTTTTTCTTTTTAGATATTTTGCTAATTCTCTCATTCCATTTCTCAGAGGACAGGGGTTCGACCCTCCCTCTGCCAGCCAGTGGACTGTTTACTAACATAATTAATCTTACTAATTCATGCTAACAATTAAAATAGGTCTATGCTAAAAACAAAAAATAAGGGTTTAAAGATTAAGGACAAACTTTTATGATATGTGTATGAGGTTGGAGGTTCGACCCCCAACACTCACAGGCAGTGTTGTTACCTATTTAAAACATGTCTAACAGTAATTAATTTCACTAATCTTCGCTAACAATTAGAGTAAACTATCTTTGATAAAAAAAAAGGCCTAATGCCTCAAAACCCCCGACCTCTTAGCCCCTTTTAAATTCTATCCTGACGTTGAAAACTGTTCAATTTTACCCTATTTTGCATTTTTGTGTTTCAATTGTACCCTAAAATATTAAATTGACGTTTTTTTTTGTTTGGAAAAAAATTAAAAAACGTTCTCCATGTCTAGCATATATTAATTGTATATGTTGAAAATTTATTTAGATTTAGTTAAATTAATTAAAAATTTAAATTAGTTTTAATTTGATTATAATTTTTAGTTAGTTTTTAAAAATAAAAAATTTATTTGTACTTTTTTGAATGGAAATAAATTTAATTTAATCTTTAAACTTAGTTAATTAAATAATTTTATCATTTAAATAAAAAAATTGAAAAATTAGAGTACAATTAGAATGAAAAAAATTCAAAATAGGATAAAATTGATCAGTTTTCAATGTCAGAGTTGAATTGAAAAGGGTTAGAAAGTCGGGTTTTTTTTGAAGTATTAGGCCAAAAAAATTGTAGTTTGGCAACAGAATTAAAATAAGACAGTATTGTTGAGTTGAAAGAGAGAGAGCGCACTTAAATAAAATGAGTGACACTAATGCCAAGTATTTGTATCTGCTCAACAGAAATCAACACTCCAATTCACAGTTCACACTCTCTCTTTTCGCATTCTTCTTTGTTTTTTATCTTGTTGTAAAAATTTACATGCAAACTCAGAAAAAGAAAACAAATCAAAAGAAAATAAGATAGGAGTGTTGTCGTTGTTGTTGTGAATCAATGACGAAATCCAAATCTTGTTTATCTCTAGCTTTACTTCAAACTCAAACTCAAACTCAAAATGAAACCCAAGAAGCGGTTCCTTTACAAATTCATTTTCCGTTGAGAAGATCTCCCAGGCTTTTTACCATTCCTCAAATGCGCAATGTACCTTTCCCAAACCCTAATTCTCACCTCTATTTCCCTCACCAACCACGCTCTTCTTCTTCTTCTCTTTCTCCTAAGCCCTTATTAATCAAACAAGCTAATTCTCATCGAAACGTTTCGGACAGTCCCACTAGAAGAACCTCTCCTCGAAACGTTTCGGCTCCCAAGGTTTGTTTGTTCTTGAAATGTTTCGTTTTGTTACTGCCTTGTTTGGCTGCTATGTATTTGTTTACTCACTATATTACTCATTTCTTCTATTAATGCAGAGTCACAGTCAACGTCAAAGCTTCACTTCCAGGTAAATTAAATATCCGTGAATTGTATGTTTCTTGATTTTCTCTGTCATTATATGTACGTGCTATTCAATCCACTGTATTATTATTATAATTGTTATTGCTGTTTTTTTGTTTCATTATAGAGAAGATAATGGATTGAAAACATCTCCTAGACTGTCCTCAGCTGCTAATAGAAGTGAAAACAGCTGCTCAAAAGCTACATTGTCAGTGAGTAGTAATTCCTCAAGAAATCACGGTTTTAAACAAAGGGCATCTGTCGAATTGAAAGCGAAATCGTTAATTTCATGGCATGCTGATGATAGTAATACAAATACAATGCCTTTGCTTGAAGCTTCTCCCGATATGTATTTGATAAAATGTGATGCAGCTGGAGAAATTGAATCAAGAAGAAGCTCAGGGAACTTGTTTTGTGTCGATGAGACTTTGAGCTTGAAAGCCAAGTTTGATTGCTGTGGACTGTGTGATTCTTTGGATGAAGGAAAACCCTGTAAGAGGGTTAAGACCATTTCTGATAATGTTGATATGGGAGTGAATGACGACGACTTGAGGCTGTTTACCTCAACAAACAATTCTTCTGTTTGTGTAGAGAATGGTGAAACAGGGTGTAGTTTGATTAAGTTACCTGAAACAGTGAAGAAGCATTCTCCTAACTCTAAGAATAAAAAGTCAGGTAAACATGTTAAGAACCAACGAGTCTGTAGCCTAATTGGAGATCCTGTTCCCAGTGAAGAAGCACAAGAGAAGTGGCAGTGGCGTTATGAAATGAAGGTAATACACCTTCCTCTTCTTCAAAATGCGGAAACTTCCCTGTATTAGCCATTTATGGGTCATAGAACATGATCATTAATTCATTATTCTACGTGGGTTTTCTTTGGTTGAAATTTCAATCTTCATTATTCATTAACTATCACATGGATTAGCTATCTTATAATTTCAGCTTATGTTTGAAAATTGAAAAATACATAACAATATTCAATTTACTTGATGTCCTTTTCTTGAATATATTTATTTTGTTAATAAGTGAAGAACAACTATTTCATGACATGGAAAATGTTTACCATTAAACCAAACTTGTATTCCTAACGCCAAAACTAAATTAGTAAGAAATAAAAACAATGTCTAGCTTATTTAACTAGGATTTATTTATGATAATATAATTGCAGCTAATTTTCATTCTAAAAATATATATTTTTGTTGTGTTACTTGCAAAATCGACCTCATCAGTCGGCTGCTGTAATATGTGGTTATGGCATGCATTTCTACAAAATGAGTGGCAATTGAAAATACTCGGACAGTAAGACATACATTTAATCTGCTCTATTTTCTATACATATGGACCATAGATAGAATATAAACATAAGAAAGCAGTTCAAAGAATGAGTGCGTCATTTGAAGGTGAAAATGATAAGACGAAATGCTAGTCAAGATGATTTTACCATGTCTAGTAGAGACTAGTGGATGATTGGTACTGTGATCAAGTATGCCCCGGTTATAATAATTTAAATGACACATGATGATCACAGTTGGAGAGTAAAGAAGTGCATCATTGCATCTTATTGGAAATCCAGCCCCAAATTTATGGGAACGGAGAAAGGGTTCCATTTAGCTAATCTTGACAATTGGGGTGGAGTCTAAGTCTAAAATAAGTGAATTGATTGAAATGTTAAGTTTTGGAATTAACACATGAAAATTATTGCTCAACATTTTGCTCTTAATTTTTTTTTTTACTTTTTTATTTATTTTCATTTTAGAGTTCTTGAAACCAATTATAGTGAAGGTGCTGTTTGCTTGTGTGACTTGGTCTTCTTGTGTTTATAGAAATCCAAATTTGTAATGGGTTTGATATCTATTTACTTGACATATATTTTATACATACAGACACTCAAATTCGGATACAATAACACCTTTATTTTTATGTCTTTGGTTCCTCTGCTTCCTTATCTAAACTTTATATGTAACTAAAAATTGAAGAATGTTACGCTTATGTTTTGGTAGTAACTAATTCCAATAAGATTGGAGTGGTCAGAGGACTTGTTTTGTCTGTTTGCTCTCTCTAGAGTTGCATCCTTGGTCTTGGGTGCTAATTTGATTGAAAATTTCCACCAAATAATATTTATGGTTAAGTTTAAATTAAACTTATTCCTAAATGCATCTTCATCAGAGTTCTCTAAAAGATGCACATAGTTGAGCGGATCTTGTAGAATGAAGCTCTATACCACAGAAAATCAAGTGTTATTTTAGCTGAATGAATATGATGACTTCCTTCCACTTTTTGCAATTAGCAAAAGAGAAATAATGTGAGTAAGAATCACATAAATAATGAATGTCAAAACTCAAAAAGAATTTTCCAACTGCTTCCACCTCTATTCCAAATTTAATATTGAAGTAACAACGGATGTATTCTTTTTGGAGTCATATGAAGTTTATATGATAACTTGTTTCTCTATTGATGTGTGTTTGTGATCACTTGTTAATTGCATGAGAATTATAATATTTTTCCTCAGTTGGCAATTTAGTAATCCTCCAAAAGGATTTAATGCTGATCAAATTTAAATTACTGCTTATTATATATAAAGGATGTCTCCTTCTCTTTTCTAGTGTTTCATTAATACTAATGACACAAATGTTTGCAGAGTCAAAGATCCAAATCTCGAAGGCTCGTTTTAAAGTAAGCAACAATTTGTGAGCCTATCTCCATTGCTGTTTATTATTAGTTATTTCTTGTTTGACTTTTTTCTTCTATCATTTGTCTTTGCTTTTTTCACCCCAATCAATATTTTATTTTTCCTAGTGATGATGATGATGAAGATAAGATTGTTTGGAATGTGGAATGTCATTACACTCAAGCTGAAATTGATGGGTCTGTTTTTAGTCTTGGAGATTGTGCAAGTGTGGAGGTAACCCTCACCGAGTATCCTTTTTTCTCATGTCATTTCACCTATTCTTGTATTTTTTGTTTTCTATTTGCTATGTCATAATTTTATGTTTGCCTTTTGTTTTGATGTTATATGATACCATGGTGTATCAAAATGCTCTTAAAAAATGACGTTTCGAAATAGAACATATGCTTTAGGCCATAGGTTCTTGTAGGTCTTTCTCTATTTTTTCAATTGAATTTCTTTTATTTTTTAGTAGCAAAAGTTCATGGAATAGTTGATGGCATAGCCATAAGAAGTGGAAGAAAAGGAGACCTTGTGAAGAATTCTCGTGCAATGTGCATTTTTCTGTTGTCCTGTGTTCTACATCTCTTTTAAAACACAATGGGTGAAGAATTGTCAATTTGTGCTTGGAATGACATGATTAACTCGGATGATTGCTTCTTGGATTTTGTTGCTAGTTGGGCTCTCAATATTATATTCTACATGGTTGCGCTGATACCAGGACATTGTGAGAACTGAGAAGAATGATATATGTTGAGCACACTTGGCATAGCATATGATTAAATCCCAAGCTTGACCTTGACACCTTGTGCTAGGAATTTCCTTTTCCCAGTTTTGTCTTGAGTTGAGTTTCTTTTTTGTTTTCAGTTGATTTAAGAAATCAAAATAGTGGACAAACTTATGCCCTGTTTGCCTGGTCCAATCCTTTGATGTGACCTCTCCACTTATCTTTGGTATTATCTCTGTTCCCCTTGAGATAGAGAAGAAAAAAGATAAGCTAGATGACTTTGAACTTTTAGAGTTGAATTTTTCCTCAGTTGGCTGGAGTTTGCATCTAGGAACTCCCAAATGCTGAAGATGTGGAATTCTGTCTTTTGCCCTTCTAGTTTGATGGATATTTGTTTTGCTAAAGAAGAAGACGCCTTCAATTCCTTTTCGAAGAGTTAGTTAAATTATTTTTGGTGATAGTGATAATGAAATCATAGTTGGAGACTCACCTAATAGCTTGTGTTTTTGATGGATAGATTACTTAATATGGTATGAAAAGCCCCTATGATCAAAAGGTCTAGAATTTGATCCTTGGTAACTCCATATGATTAATTATAGATTTGAGCGTAAGATGAGTTTGTGTGTTTGTTCACATTTCAAAGCCCAGTGGCATGCGAGAGTTTCTTTGAAATAATAAATTCATAGTTAAAGTCTCACCTAATAGCTTGAGATTTCGAGTTTACTTTTTTTGGAGTTATCAGGTCAAGTTCATCCTTTAGTACCTGCCCTGAATTTTTTTTTGAAGTCTTTGCTTATCTGCTACTAGTTTGCTTGTATGTTTTGTCTGAATTTATGGCTGCTCTGGAATGCTTTACTTGTTTATCTGCTAAAGTATGAAGAAAAAATGTTCTGTGTTCATCCTTGATTAATACATTACAGAGCATATGAACAAGAAAAGAATACTGGTTATTGAAGAAACATAATGATCAAAATTTATTTGAAGTTAGTTTCAATGTGATTGCAGTTGAACTACCAAAAGATTTGAAACTCTCACGATTTCTCTAGTTTTATTACCTGGACCATTATTTACCTGTATGATAGTGCCTTCAAACTTTCTAGAAAGATGTGTTTTCCTCCATCCCTTTCTAATTTGATTCGTTAATTGTCTTTTTTTCTTTTGCAAAATCAACAAATTGTATTAACTGACAGTTATTCATCTAAAAACTTCCAATTCATGCTGTCTGATTATATGAAGACTTTGAGGGTCCTCTCCCATAGATGACCCGAACCCCACCCAATTTGAACGCCTCCCCTCCTTCCTCAATCCTCCCAACCCCCAAGTACTATATGAATAGTCCATGAGGAAGGCAAAATATGCTGAATAAGCTTAATGAATAAATTCAGTGAGCTGTCTAAAGGACTTTAATTTTTTTTTTTTGCTTCAGGGTGATGGAGGGCTAATGCATGTTGGCAGAATTATTGAGTTTTTCAAAACAACAGATGGAGAAGATTATTTCAGGGTCCAATGGTTTTACAGAGCTGAAGATACAGTGAGCAGCATAATTTTGTGGTTTACTTGTTTGGTCAATTTCTCATGGTTACATTGTAATGCTTTCCTTCATTTGTTTCCTCAGGTTATAAAACAAGAGGCTAGTTTTCATGACAAGAAGCGATTATTTTATTCAAAAGTAATGAATGATAATCCAATAAATTGCATTATTTCAAAAGTCGATGTTGTACAGGTATCATCTATGGTATGGTTCAAGCCCGGCTCTATCTTTTTTGGTAGCTTCTTTACGTTTCTGTACTATCTTGTAATGCTTTTGAGATATATCTTCCCAAGCATAGATTCTTTATAATGATTTGATGTTAATGCATCAGTAATATACACTTTTCAGAAAGGTTCAAAGGCTTCTGTTCGTTCATCTGATTTCTATTTTGACATGGAGTACGATGTGGATTATTCCTCATTTCAGACATTGCTGATTGGTAAGTAATTTTGTCCGGTATGATTCCAAGTTTTTAATCAGACGCAATACACGTTTTTCAGTTTCTAATGAGTTCTCCAAAAATCTTACCCAAACATCTTACCGTGGTATACTTTTTTCTTTATATAAGGCCTATTTGTTTTCAGTTTTCTTCCCTATTTTTGGTTTCTACTTTTCAAATTTAAAATGCTGATTTATGGAAAACTAGAAAACTCCTTGTTATGGTTTTCAATGCTGTGTAGACTTCCAAATATTTTAAGCTATCAAATAGGGATTGCCAAGAATCAAACTCTAGACTTTTCAATCATAAAGGCTATGATACCATGTCAAATAACCAATTCATCCAATAGTTGAATGTGTTTCGTGAGGCTCCAATTATAGTTTTATTATCTTAAGTGTCCCAAAGGGAATTGGGTAGGCTTTGTGGATCCTTTTTTTATTTTCTGTCAGTGCCGAGTTTTTTTGTTGATGTATTTGTGACGGCCCAATTTTGGTCAATACAGCATTTGAGAATTTAACTATTTGCGACAGCATTCCTCTCGTTAATCTCCCCCGCACAGTCCTCTATCTTCTAAAATGTTTTTGTTTCTTGTCATATCTTTTGCTATCTCATTCTGTTCGCTGTGACATTCTCCATCTGACTCCCCATCAAATGACTTTGCTCTTCTTTACTTCCTATTATTCTCCACTTGATGTAGTCAACTTGGTCTCGGTATCTTAGGTCTTTATCTTTTTTGCCTGATAGAGAATTTGCAGTGATAAGGGTGGTTATGCTCCTCCATCTCAATCACTCTGTTTGATTTCTGCTGACACATATATCATTGCAATAAATGACCTTTTTGAAGATATGCAAAGCATATTGAAATTTAGTCCATTACTGGAAATAATTCATGGTTGTTTTTTGGTGCCTCGTGTACAATTTAATAGAGGTCCCCGAGTTAATAATGCATGTCCATTCATTTCAGAAAGACGTGTATTCTATGGCGGCCGATTCAATATCTTGTTGTGGGATGATATGGATGGAGGGTGAGGAGTTATCTAGTTAAAAGCAGTGTGATCAGATGCTCGTTCAGATCTACTTAAAATGATTCATCTAGGGATGTTGTTTGTTATCATTTTCATGTCAAGTTAGTATCTGGTAGAATTATACGGGAGTTAAAATCTCATTTATGTTACCTTATCATCCTTAGGATGGTGGATACACCTGAATTGGTGTCCAAAATGAGGTTTTTGGTTTTCAAATTATATTGCTTTCTTGTGAAGACAAGGGTTTGACTGAAGGAGCTAGCTAACACAGCATGATACTAACAAGCACCTTAGAGAAGTTTTAGTTTGTCTGAAGAAGTACAACAATTATTCAAAGTTTGGTATGTTGTTGATGCTAGAAGCAGAGTCCCATCCCTCATTATGATTGTTCTCTGTTTTCTTTGTCCAATATTAGATGACAGTTCTGAAAAGTTAGGCTTATTTGAATTTATTAACGTTGACTCACAGCTCATAAATCTTTAAGATTGAGTTGTGTGAAAGACTAAAAGTTCTTCAGAAATGCTGATATTCTCAATAGGATTATCTATGCACCTTGACCTATAATTATTGTTTGCCTTTTCATAACTTCAGGATATTCTTTTGCTTTTGCACTTCTGGAAACATTTATGTAATTTCATGGTTTTACATTTACTTCAATAAAAAGTACTGAAAAACTATAGGTTATAGAGAAGCTTGTGATGTTTCTCAGCTCTCATTTTCTATCTCTTCAGATGATTCTATCAAGCGGCATGACTCAGTATCACCAAATAGGATTAAGACGGTTGCCAGAACAGCTAGTGATTCGTCATTGGAAAATATGCCCATTTGTGAAAGTTACAAAGCAGAGCTGGCTCTATTAGATCTATTTTCTGGTTGCGGTGGAATGTCAACAGGGTTGTGCCTTGGTGCCAAACTTTCTTGTGTTGATCTTGTAACGGTATGCTATTTGTACAGGAAAAAAAATTAATTTCTTGGTTTGTCATCCTTGAGCTACTTCCAACATTTTCTGTAGATTTTTATTTGGCTTCTGCATTTTGGTTTAGAGATGGGCCCTTGATAGTAATAAGTTTGCATGTGAAAGCCTGAAGTTAAATCATCCAGAAACAAATGTGAGTATGCCCAAAATTATCTTATGCATTCCTTATCTAATTGCAAACTTTTCAATTATTCAGTCATTATATACGACGCAATTATCTTCTCGTATAGATCAGAAATGAGGCTGCTGAAGATTTTCTTGAACTATTGAAACAATGGGAAAAGCTTTGCAAAAAGTATGCACTCAAAGACGTAGAAAGGATGCATCAGTCAAGATCAAATACCTCAAGTTCAGTCAAAGAACCTGATTCTCTCGACGATGTTAACACTACACCAGGTGAATACGAAGTCTCGAGACTAGTTGACATATGTTATGGCGATCCTAATGATACAGGAAAGCGTGGACTGCATTTTAAGGTACCTGATGAAAATGCCATGTTCTGTCAGTTTGACTGTACCTGCATCCATGATTGAGAAACATATGGCCCTTATTTGCTGTTATCGACAACTCTGACCTGATCAATATAACATTCCAAGTGATTGTTTACCATTTTGAAGCCAAGGGTCGCCCAGTCCATCTAAGATGTATCAGTTGACCTTTTGGATATCTTCTTTAGGACCTGTATGATATATAACTGTATGCTGATAAGAAAAGTATCCTATCTTACTGGATAGCTGTTGATATTGCAAGTTAAGGTAAAAAAATGTAATATGAAGGGGTTAACCAGCTTGTAATATTATATATCATAAGTATCCTCTCTCATTACAAACTATTTTCATTTAATGTCGTATTATCTCTTAAATTAACTTTATGCTGCATTTTTTGAGCTTTTTCATTCTCTATGCTGGTGTACACCTAGCCACATGTACATACAAACGTCAATGGATGGAAATTCTTTTCCTTAATTATTTATGACAACCTTTAGGTCAAGAGTTTTAGCTTATTATGAGCATTTGTCTGTTGTTAGTTACAACCATCTAAGAATCTGTATCCTGGTCAATAACTTGTTCATAATTTTACTTTCTGAAAGTCAATCTAACATGTTAGTTTTTAATATATTTAAATATTTTTTTATATATTTTCCTACCAATATTGCTGTTCGCGATGTTGATTTTCCAGTTGTTACTGTATTGTTAGGTGCATTGGAAGGGTTATAGCACAAGCGAAGATACCTGGGAACCAATTGCAGGCTTAAGGTATGCTCCTTGCATTTTTAGTAATTTTCTGCTTGAGCTGTAGCACTTTTTCTTATTATACTTCATATATATATATTAGTGATTGTCAAGAATGCATACGGGATTTTGTAAGAAACGGGTTCAAGTCCAAGATCTTGCCACTTCCTGTAAGTTTTCATATACTGATGATACAAGTAGGTTGCAAACCAATTATGTGTTTATTCACTGATTTTGAATCTTCATTTAATCAATTCAAGTCCAATGATAAAGCAATTCAAAAATTTACATTAGCTTGCAGTCGGTTTCTCCTAATCATTTTAATTCTGCCAATTGTAGCCAAATTAGAACTACAAATTACAATTTTCCCACTTGGTCAAATAATAATATTCCATTTTAACTAAGGCAAATGATGTGGAAAGATTCTTGTCCTCTTTGCTTCCTCGCCCTTTCCCCTCTCACTGTCCATTTGTGTCCTTTTTCTCGTTTCTAAGATTAGTTTACATCTTGGCACTGAACTTTCTTGATGCTGAGGAAGCCTGCATGTTGGCTGTCTACATTTGGGACAATAACAATGTGAGAGGGCTGAGATTGCATCTATAATGCAGAAGAATTTTCTTGCCATTTACATATGCTTCCAATAACATGAGCATCACTGAGACCTCTATGTCCTCCATTAACAAACAACCTACCCTGCTTCCATGTTGATTTTCCTCTGTCTGTTAAGGTGGAGAATCTTGATAGGTGTTGCTTAGTTTTTTTTTTGTTTTTTTGGTTGTTGCAGAAAACTAATAAAATACCCATTTTTAGATAATGACAATGGAAATTTAAATTGGCTTTTACAATCGATAGATAGGTTCTGTTGATGCATTTGCGAGACTGAATAGGCCTGGTTAATTTAATCTTGACCATTGGGGAACATGGAGACTGCTATTTTAAATTTAGATTTAATTTAATAGTTGAAATATTGGATATAATTGTGACATCACAAAAACGTTTAGATATTTTTCAAGTCATCAGGTCATTAATTTATTTATTCCAGGGTGATGCTGATGTGATTTGTGGTGGACCTCCATGCCAAGGAATTAGTGGCTATAATCGCTTCAGAAATGTCAATTCTCCACTTTCTGATGAAAGAAATCGTCAGATTGTTGTCTTTATGGACATAGTGCAGTTCTTGAAACCTAAATTTGTGCTGATGGAAAATGTTGTTGACATTCTTAAATTTGATAAAGCTTCTTTTGCAAGATATGCGTTGAGTCGTTTGGTACATATGAAGTACCAAGCAAGGCTTGGAACCATTGCAGCTGGCTGTTATGGCCTTCCACAGTTTCGGCTGCGTGTTTTCTTGTGGGGAGCTCATCCCAGTGAGGCAAGTTTCTATTTTATATGTTTCAATTAAAATAATGGAACTTGCAGGGGTTGGTTTACAAAATCTAGTATCATTTTGAATCTTTCGGGGACTGTTTACCATATCTCAAATCATTTCTTATAAAAATAGGAAATAAATTTTGGCCATCTTGTTGTAGTGTAAATTAAAAGCTCTGCATCATATGTGCTATCTTTGTTTCTTTTCTGACCAGTAGATATAGAAAATACTTCATTTTTCATTTATACTATTGGTACTTGCTGTTTAAAGAAGATGAACATAGTACTCTATCCTTAATCACGTTCACATATGTTAAGCTAAGCTGCTTGGAATAGTATTCAAATCTGCTAGGAAATAAATTCAACAAAATGTTTTTATAAACACTCCCTTGTTTTTTTTCTATTCCATATTTCATTGAACTTGTCCTCCTACAGAAATTGCCCCAGTTTCCACTTCCTACACATGATGTTATTGTCAGATATTGGCCTCCGTCTGAGTTTGAGGTATCAATTTTATTTCAGCAAGTTTGCAAGATCATGGTAACAAGCATTCTATACCTATGTGATTGATGATTAATTAAATATTTGTGCTGCAGCGGAATACTGTTGCCTACGACGAAGGCCAACCTCGTGAATTAGAAAAGGCTCTAGTTCTTGAAGATGCCATTTCTGATCTTCCACCTGTAACTTCATCATACTCTGCTATATTTTAATTTTTTGAACTGCTTAATGCATTTTATAGGTGTTAAGATAATAAAACAATAATTGGAGACTAGCCTAATAATTTGAATTTTTGGGTGGATTACTTATTTGATAACAAGTTATTAAACTAAATATTGTAGGTTACAACCCATGAGACCCGTGAGGAAATGGCATATGAAAAGCCTCCAGAAAGTGACTTTCAAAGGCTTATACGATCCACAGAATATGGTAATGTATTCTATTCGTTGAAGAATGATTATTTTATCTTAACTATAACTTGTGCATTACTGTAATATTCTAAGTCTGGGTAATGAAATATAATTCCGTAGTTTTCATGATAAGCCAGTTTTAGATTTTGCAGAGATGCAACTATAGTTGGCTGTTTCTAAACCCACAATTGTCCTTAATTTAAATACAAGAAACGAAGTTGTATAGATCTACTGCTGTTTGTGTAATTGATATGACCTCTTTATTATGTTAGATGCAGGTCTTGACATTTTTTTTGCTTTGCTTGTGTGCTTGAAATCTGGATTCAATATCGCCAACTAATGGTATGCATACATAAAGGAGTAGCTCTGTTACCAAATTAAAATTTTAAGATTCATAATGCTTTTTAACCCAAAAAAATAAACTGGCAGATTGGAGCCTTTTTTTCATGCATTTCGGCACAATCATTAACCAGTATACATTTGATAAATAATTGTCTACTCATTGAATTGCTTGCGCCCTGTTCTATTCTTCATAATTATGCTATCCATGTCTTTGAAGTATTTATATATTAAGGTTTATACTTAACAGAAATGTCAACTGCATTCACTTTGCAGCTTACCATAATAGTTTTTGCAGTATACTTGCTTAGACTGGAATCAATGATAGCCTACATTATTTATGTATTTGAATATTATTTTCCCAGTGCAGAACAGTAAGATATTAATAGAACTCAGCGAAAATTATTACACTTCTCTAGAAATGGCATTGCTAATGTCAGCTTTCTGATTTTTAGCTTCAGGAATATTCAAATCTTTCTGCATGTTTCTCTGCTAAATCTGTTGTACTGTAAATAAGCGGTCATGTAAATGGTGCTCTCTGGAAATTTTTCCCCCAGACATCCTTATGAGCAAACATCAGTTGTATACTTGGAATTTGGTTAGTTATGATTAGATATTGAGAAAGAATTACCAGGTACTAACCATAATTGTTTTTCTTGTTTATTTTTGGCTCTCTATGGCTGTTTAGATACGACCGCTTCTTCATCAAGAGGCAGCACAAAAGTGAACAATCTGCTTTATGATCATCGTCCATACACATTGACTGAAGATGATTGTGCTCGAGTTGGCTTAATTCCTAAAAGAAAGGTTGGATAGACATAAACTTGTTAGATTGGTGATTTGTGCTTTAATACCTACTTTTTTTTTAATATAGAATATTTGTAGGGGGCCAACTTCAGGGACCTCCCTGGCGTAGTTGTAGGACACGATAATGTTGTCCGGCGGGATCCAACAAAGAAGAAAGAACTGTTACCATCTGGAAAGCCACTGGTGAGTGTTTTATTTCATGTCTAATTTTAGAAGCAAAGCAATGGGATTTTTTCACTGAATATGCATTTCCAAATTGAGAGTTGAGACAATAAAAATGTGTTAGATTATGAGCTCTTGTAAAGACAATGCCGCACTGTCTTTTACTTGTACCCAGTTTTATAAATTTACCTCAAGAGGTAATATAGTAAGAAACGAAACGTATCTACTTAACAATTTATCTCCATGTACATGCACACACTTTTTAACAACCCAAAAAAGGAACACTTGTTCTATTCAATGAATGTCATGCCCCTGACCCTGGTAGTAGAATTCAATGAATGAAACCTAGTATCCTTTCTGCATACTATTTGAGATAAACTGCAGCTGCTTCAAGCTTGTGCATCTTCAGGCAAAAAAAACTCTACAAAAATGAGCTTTTGCCAGCCTTAGACTATCTGGTCAGTGTCAAATGCATATGCACTTCCACTTGTTCACAAACCAACACATGAGTGTAACCTCTAGATAATTGACATTGATATCTGGAACAAGAGCAACTTGTATGTCTTCTTTCCTGCATTGGTCATCACAACCAAGCATTTGTCTCTGTCACTCCATTTTGCAACTGGTTGCTATTCATCATCTGTTAAATCTTTTTATTTGGGGCTGACCCATGTTAAATACTCATAAGTATTACACAGTGTTGTAACCTGGTATTTTGAAATTAATTCTATATCTAAACCTGATCCAGTTTTCCTGTTGTCATACTTAAATTTATCAGTTGCAACATTTCTCTATCTCCACTTTCCATGGCCTTCTATGCATTGCAACCCCTATTTTATTTCCTTTCCCCAATTCTCACCACTTATCCAACCTGATTTTTTTTTTTAACATTTAGAAGATCAATTTTTAAATCAAAATTCACGGGCTCTGCTCTTCATCAATTTTTGATTTGAAACCTGTAGACTAAAACTCCAAATGACAAGGATTGATTCTACCTGTTTTTCTTTCTTGGTCAGAAAATCCCTAGGTATTTCTTCTCCTCTGCTAGAAAGGAAATTCCCGCCTCTATTAATTAAATATGTTTTTTTCCTTTGTTTCAGGAATTTGTGTTTTGATTTGCTGTTAAATTAAAATAGAAAAATTATTCTTTAACTTCATGTTATTTGCTTGTGAGAATCAAATTCATTAAGTTTATCTTTTGGTGTGGGTATTTATTTTTTCTGACTTGTTGCACTCCATAACATATGAATCTGACACAGAATTTGGATTAGATTCCACTTCATTTCTCTCCTTTTGTCAATGTTAGGTCCAATGTTTTCAAACCTGGTCTAGTCATAGAACTGAATAAGCAAGAAGGTTAAGAACTAGAGGTTCAACTAGGCCTGAAATGCAATTTATTTGAATAATAAATTTGTATTTTAAGTTTACAAATCCGATATATGAATTTGGAAACTAGAGGTTAAGGATTAGAGTTCAACATGGATTAATGAAAACTAATTTGAGTATGATATTCTTACAGGTACCAGATTTTGCTTTCACGTTTGAGCAAGGAAAATCCAAAAGGTTTGTTCCATAGTCCTTCTGATTTATAACATTTATTTGTTCAAACTCAATCCAATAACCTTAACTATGTATAGGCCATATGCAAGGTTATGGTGGGATGAGACAGTGCCAACTTTAGTGACTTACCCAAGTATTCACAGCCAGGTACCTCCTTGCTCTTGTCATTAGATATTGAGTGATGCCTAGATACTGTCATGAGTTCTTAATTATGTGCATTTGTAGGCAATGCTACACCCGGAGCAGGACAGAGTCCTCACCATACGAGAATGTGCAAGGCTTCAAGGTTTTCCTGATTACTACAGGTTCTGTGGGACGGTTAAAGAAAGGTATAGAAGGACTCATCTGAAATGTGATCTTTTTCTTTCTTTCCGTCAAAAGCAGGTTGCAAAGGTAGATCTTTTAGGTTTCTTCCAATTAGGAAACAGATATCATTGACTAACCAAGTCTCTGCATAAGCTCTCATAATTCTAGAGAATTAGAAACGTTGGACATGAACAAAACCGTCTCTTCAGTGTTTAGAATCAAAGTACCCATGCAGCTTGAGCCTGACAGGGTTTAAACCATTAGCTTCATAGCGGTTCCGTTGACTTAATTGGAGAAGAAACAGCAAATGGGAGCTCAAAATTTAATTTAAAGTTCATTTTAACATTTAGTAAAATGCTAGTAATTATACTAAGCTATGTCGAGTTACTAAGTTCAAAACTGGTAAATAAAGTTCGGTATATACAATTCATAACCAACCTTGTTTTGGCTAACAATTTTTAACTTTAAACTAGAAGAGGTATCTTAATCCAGCTTGGTAGGCCTTAGGCTGAAACTAGTTGGAACTAGTGACTCTCAGGTACTAGTGCTCTGCAGTGAGACTATTTAGATGACGAATATTTGGTACAATATAAACATCTTGGGCTATCAGAAGGAAAGGGAGAAGAGAAGTTTAAATTTCATACTTTTGGTTGTATTATTCCTTTGGTACAAGCATTGTAAACTAGTAATTCGTTTTTCTTGGCTTCAAACATCTATGCTACTTGTACTTTATGCAGGTATCGTCAAGTTGGGAATGCAGTTGCTGTTCCCGTAGGTCGAGGTTTAGGATATGCACTAGGGATGGCATTCCAAAAGCTCTGTGGGGATGGACCACTGATGACCCTCCCACCTAAGTTCTCACATTCAACTAATCTCCAATTAGCTACATCCTTGCTTCAGAAGACCGATTAGAATTGTTTCATTCAGCCTACAATTCATCTCATTATTTGCAGCGAGGACATAAAGCGTTCATGTACATTGTACACTAGCTCTTCTGTTCATGATAGCCGAGCCTGCTTTCTGTTCAGAGCAATGTAACCAAGAAGATGTGTACAATTTTTTTAAGTTTGTATGTTTGCGGTCATTAAAGCAAAGTTGTAACATTCTTTCGGGTGACTTCATTGTCAAAAATATTTCCGGGGGAAAGTATAAATGTCACAGGAAAGTTGATTGAATAATTGTTTCCAGCAAGTTTGTAGAGGTGCAAAGGTTGATGTATAAGTGAAGGGCGAAATAAGGTGATAATCAATCAATGACAGTTACTCGCCTCTTTAAAAGTCTATAACTTCTTACAGTAATAGATCTTCATTGATTTGATGTTTCTCAAGCATAGTTGCTTTTGATGTGCCATTGTCTCTACGTAGAAGTATTTAAGTATCTTCTGTTACTGACAATCAGATTAAAACAGCAAACTTTTGGTGATCTGTGTATGTTTATTGAGATTCAAAATGAGAAACTAACTGATATGGAGTCTAGTATGTGCCCTTAAGGCTTTTTCTTTCTTTCTTTCTTTCAATGATGTTTCGACTGACTGACGGTGAATTTTCATCTTAAACTTGTAGTTACTGATGCTCAGGCTACATATTTCAAAAGAAATTTCAGACTCTACTTTTTCAGCCAAAAGATTTCATTTTTTTTTGTTTTGCTGATAATAACCAGATATTAACATTTTTGGAATTGACGGACCCAATAGTTTGAATTATTTTGTAAGATGTATACAGGCATGACGACTCCCTCTCCCAATTTGTGAAAAGAGAGGGCTCGCCTGCATCATTTATCTCATATTTGCTTCGAATAGCTACAAATAAAAAATGGCTTCAATCGAGTCACAACAAAGAAGCGAAGTAAGGCATTGAAATGCATACTGGTTCTCAAAGAAGGGACCAAAACATATTTGACTTGTGTCCCAAGAATTCCTCAGCAGAGAAAAAGTGTTAGATTGGTTAGCTATCTCGAAAGAGAATTCTAATGTTAAATCATTTTTAATGCTAATCACTTTCAAATCCGCCTAATATCATATATGTGCCAAGTTAAGAAGGTTGGGTTATACATTACAGACTATAATAAGTCTTCTTTTTCCCTATATCATCTTGTGTTCTTCTATTCCTTGTAGTGGTCAACCCAATTATAGTATGAATTTTATTTAAAATTATAACTTTTTGTAATATATATAGTTGTTATGCTGTTTATCTTAACATGTGTATCAAGTGAGATGGCTTTCTCTCTAAAAAAATTCTCTCCTTTATCTTTAAATTTTTATTCATCTTCATCCTTTAAAGGATGGGAGAAGGTGATTATCCGATTTCGATCGGAAATCACATCTTCTCCGGCCATAAATAATAAATAATATATAGCTTTAATTTTTATTTAATAAAATCTCTACGCTGTGTATTTATCAATATTTATAAAATTTAAAAAAATTAGCAGTCTATTTGTAAAATTCAAAATTTAGTTTTACAAACCCAAAAAATAAAATCTAAATTTAGATTCTTTTAATAAATGATGTAATTTTGACTTAAATAAAACACTATTAAGGTCATTAGAATCACCTATCTCTATTATGAGAAAGCATCTTGAGATCCAATTCAGAGCCCCTTAGAGAAAGTATGTCATAGCTACTTTTTGTATTTAAATCTAAAGCCATGGGATGTTCAATCTTATGCTTAAAATCTTTATTTTCTTCAACATTAACACTACCCTTCATATCAAGTGATGATAGGCTCTTCTGGGCTTTCTCTAGTAAATCTTGCAAGTACTTCCCTTGTGCTTCTATTCTCATTTGTACTTTCTTTTGCACCTATTTTGCAAAACAATTTAAAGTTTGTTAACTGAATACTTTCTTTAAAAATGCTTTTTTTTGTCAATTAGTATTGGATTTGATCATTTATACTGATTAGATCAAATTAAAATAAATGTTAATTGCAAAATAAATTGTAAATTCCAGCGTATTATGCAATTCTAATACGAGCTTTTAATTTTCATAATTTAAAACATAAACTATTAAATTTTTGCAATCCGAAATACCAATCAATTTTTCAATAAAAATGCAGATGTGGACATTGGGGTATATATTACTTTCACTGTCTTACGTCCATATCATCATTTTTAACAAAAAATTGCTTTGTATTCTGAATTGTAAAAAGATAACAATTAGTGTTTTAAATGGCCAAAAAATTTATGTTAAAATTGCAAAATATGTTAAATTTCATATTTTATTTTATAATTATCCTTTAAAATAAATGTAGAGTGTAGTTGACCAAACACATGGATAGCTTGATCATATTTTGAACTAGTTACTAAAAATTATAAGCTCAAAAAACTAATAGATGTTTTTTAGGTTCACCAAGTTAAAGTCATGATAGTTGTACCTCAAGCTGTTCTTGTAATCTTTTATGTGCTTCAATCTGGGACTTCAATGACTCAGCAATTTGTATTTCTCTGGTTTGGATGAACATAATCTTATATGATTAGTTTTAATGTAAAGAATATAAGAAGTCATAGATAGTGAAGTAACATTTATCAAATAAATTAATTGCTTCCATTTTCACTTTTATAGTCTAATTACATTACATAATAGAAAAACAAACATATATTATGAACATTAGATATTTAAAGGCCAAATACAATTTTATCCCCCAAAATTTATTTTATGGGTTAGTTATACACCGCAATTTAGATGATAGCTATTCCATTGATTTAAGTTGTATAAATGATCATCTGAAAATGGAAGTAAGCAAATGCAAGTATTAAAGTGCTAAAGATATTCAAGTTTAGGGACACAAATTATATTTAGCCTATTTTATAATATACCAATCGCATTCATCCACAATTCGATTATACTTTACTTGATCTTGATCAATTAAATTAAATTTATTTAATAGTACGATATGAATTTATGGATTGAAATAAGTATTCTTTCATAGTTTATTATAGTTAAGTTTATTACAGTAAAGTAAGAAATGAAGCATGTAATTCATTGAAAATATAGTAAAATAATGGGATAGCAAGGCATACATACACTTGTTGGTTATCAATTGTAGATGAAGTGGGATTTGTTCCTAATGAAGAAGAATTGCTGAAATATCCATTGGAATCCCCTAATACATAATAATACACTATATCAGTATTTCATAAATCAAAACGGAGCAAATTAATAATAAAACTATTTTGTTAATAACTTTTTGAAAAATTATTCATAAATAAAAGAGATCAAACCTTAGGCAACCAAATCCAATTTTGAACAAATGCGTTATATTAACAAGACATTAACTGATTTAAAAATAAAATAAAAAACAAGACATTAATTGTTATTGAATGTTAATCTACCTTTAAAAGAAAGCTACAAGTAAAATGACAAACATATAAAGGGAAAATAATTATTTAGTTTCGGAAAAAAAAAAATTTGACAGTTTGCTCTGTCAATTTTATATATCCTCGCAATTATATCAAAACAATAAACTAAAAAAAATAAGAAATCTATAATTAATAAAAATAGAATATTTCTTGGTCACTAATTTATTTTCACGATAGATTAGTTCATAATTGAAGAAGAAGTCATAAAATTCTAAGAAATAATCTATTTATTTTTATAAAATGTGCATATTATTATTTTAAAAAATATAATCTTTTTAATATGGACTAATATATCATAAAAATAATGTAACATATTGAGTTCTACTTTAGTTTCATTAATTAGACTCTTTATTTTTTTTCATTTGCATTTCAAATAAATTTATCATGGTTGACAAATCAAACTGCCAAAATAATTTTTTATAAATATTTCTATCAATTTAGTCATAACTATAAATAATATATTGCCTAAATATAATTATGGTCATTTTTGTGATATAGTAAAATTTTGTTTTAAAAATGTGATAAACCAACTAACAAAGTACAGAGAATAACAGTAATGATAATCAGGAAACTCCTTCTGGGAGTAAACCTGTAACTGTTGCTAAGGGCAAAAACAAAGTGGTTAATCAGGCTAAATCTATAACTGTGCTGGGCAATCCAGGTGGGAATAGGTTGGGTTTGAACGTAGGTAAAAGTAATGTTGTGAATGAGATTACTGGAATAGGAAAGATAGGTGTGATTGGAGACAGGAGGCCTGCAAAGAACAATGTTCCCCCTGATAAGGGAAAATGATTGGTGTGTGGAATATCAGGGGTCTTAATGACCCTATTAAGCAGTTAGAGGTGAAGAAGCTTATTAGATCAAATCAGCTCTCTCTAATTGCTATAGTGGAAACCAGGGTTCGTGAGGTAAACATTAAAAAAGTCTGGGATTGTCTGAATTTGCAGGGATGGAGACTTGTTAATAATAATGAATGCTGTTTATTGGGGAGAATCTGGATTATGTTTAAGCAGGATATTTGGTCAGTGAATGTGTTGCATAAAACTGATCAGATGATTAATTGTGTAGTTGAGAACAGTAGTAAGAAGTTCAGGTGTACATTCATTTATGGGGCAAATGATCACCTGAAGAGAAGAGAATTATGGAAGGATTTGTGTAGTATTGCTATGAATCAGGAGATAGCTTGGGTGATCCTTGGTGATTTCAATGCTATTCTCAGAGATAGTGAGAGAATTGGGGGTAATTGTGCTAACCAGAATGATTCTGAGGAATTTCAGGCTTGTGTTGATAAAGCAAACCTTCTGGAATTGAAATGGTCTGGTAACCTTTACACTTGGACCAATAATCAGGATGCTTCTAGCAGGATTTGGAGGAAGCTGGACAGAGTTTTAGTGAATGAAGAATGGTTGAACAAATTCAACAATACAGAGGCTAGAGTTCTCAATTCAGGTATTTCTGATCATGCCCCTGTCATTATTGATTTCAATGAGGCTGTAGTGAATAGGCCAAAACCATTTAGATTCTGCAATATGTGGACAGAATGTGATGAGTTTTTGAATATGGTGAGAAATGTGTGGAGTAAACCTATAATAGGTCATCCTATGTTTAGAGTTGTTCAAAAGCTTAAATTGTTGAAACATGACTTAAAAGACCTTAATAAGGCTAAATTTTGTGATATTTCCATTCAAGTGGAGAGGGCTAGAAAAATGCTAGATGAAATTCAAGGCAGAATTCAGAATAATCCCCTAGAACCTGACCTACTAGATGAAGAACTGGCAGTTGGGAATCACTTGAAAAAATTATTGAAATGGGAGGAGGCTTTCCTAAGACAAAAATCTAGGGTACAATGGATAGAACTTGGTGATTTAAATACTAAATTTTTCCATAAAGCTTTGAAACAGAGGAATGCTAGCAACAAGATTAACCATCTTAAGATCAATGGTAGTATAATCACTGATCAAAAGGCTATTGCTAGTAACATTGTGGAGTATTACAGGAGTTTGTTTGGCACCAATAATACTAGGAATGCTAGTATAGACAATGTGATTTTATCAACAGGGAAAATGGTGTCTGAGGAGGATAGTATGAACATGTGTAAGCCTGTGACTGATGTAGAGATTAAAGAGGCTATGTTTGGGATTGGCAGTGATAAGGCCCCTGGTCCTGATGGATATAACAGTTTATTTTTCAAGAAGAGTTGGGAAATTATAGGGGTGGAGGTCTGTAATGCAGTTAGGGACTTTTTTGAATCTGGCTGTCTGCTGAAGCAGATCAATACCACTGTCATAACAATTATACCAAAAATAGAGAATGCTGAGACCTTGGGGGACTTTAGACCAATCTCTTGTTGCAATGTGATTTACAAATGCATAACAAAGATCATCTCAGCTAGAATGAAGAACTGTCTGGAAGATATTATTGACAAAGCACAATCTGCATTTGTACCTGGAAGGAAAATTGGTGACAACATCCTGATGGCTCATGAGCTTGTTCACAATTATCACAGAATTAATGGGAAGAAGGATTGTGCCTTAAAAATAGATTTAAGGAAAGCTTATGACTCAATAAACTGGGATTGTATTGAGGAGGTGTTGCTGGGGTTGAGATTTCCTGGAAAGTTTATCAAGTGGGTTATGCTGTGTGTTAGAACCCCAACCTTCTCTGTGATGATAAATGGCTGCCCTGAAGGTTTTTTTAAAGGAACCTGTGGAATCAGACAAGGGGACCCAATGTCCCCGCTACTGTTTGTCCTAGTAATGGAGTACCTGTCTAGAGAATTGAATGAAGCAAGTAGCAGAGGGTTTGATTTCCATTCAGGGTGCAAAGAGCTGAAAATTAATCACATGTGTTTTGCAGATGACTTATTTATTTTCTGCAAAGGAAATATGAGAACCATTAATCAGATTGATGGGATTTTGAAACATTTCAGAGATGTGTCTGGACTCCATATTAATGCTAACAAAAGTAATATCTACTTCAGTGGTGTTGAGAGGAGCATAAGGGATAATATTCTGCAGGCTTTGGAGTTCAAGGAGGGTAATCTACCTATCAAGTATTTAGGGGTTCCCCTAATTAGCAAAAGACTATGCAAAGAAGACTGTAAGGGTCTTATTGAGAAGATAACTAAAAGGGTCAACCACTGGACTGTGAAGCACCTCACTTATGCTGGGCGCTTACAACTCATTAAATCTGTTATGTTCAGTATGCAGGTTTATTGGGGATCTAGATTTATTCTGCCTCTTTCTGTTACTAGGGGTGTTGAGAAAATTTGCAGAAACTTCTTATGGAGAGGAGTACCTGAGTACAAAAGTGGTAGTTTGGTGGCTTGGGAAGAGGTTTGTAAACCTAAGAATGAAGGGGGATTGGGAGTAAAGAATTTGGTTCTGTGGAATAGAATTGCAGTAATGAAACATATTTGGGATCTTGTGGCTATTAAAAAGTCAATGTGGGCTCATTGGGTAATTAGAAATAAGCTGAAGTTGCTCAGTTTTTGGGGCATTACAAAGCCATTCAATGCCAGTTGGAATTGGAGGAGCTTAATCAAGCTTCGAGATGAGGTGAAATCCTGTTACTGTTACAAGCTTGGTAAGGGAGATATAATGTTCTGGCATGATCCTTGGGTGGATGGATGTTCTTTATTAGAACTGTATCCAAGTATGGTGATTGAAGATACTGATGTACCCTATACAGCAAAAGTAAAAGACCTTTGGAGGAGGGGTAGATGGAATTTGCCAGACCCAATGGATGAGATTACTGAAGAGGCTTGGGAAAGAGTTAAGAAGTTCAGTGTGAGCTCAATGGAGGATGTAGTGGTTTGGAAGCATAGCAAGAATGGGGCATTTAGTATTCAGAATGCTTGGAAGATCTTTAGACCTGTATCTGGTAAGGTCTCTTGGTGGAGATTAATTTGGAGTCCAGGGCTTGTTCCCAGACATAGCTTTATTGTCTGGCTGGCAATCAAGAAAAAACTGAGAACAAAAGATAAATTGAAAAGATGGGGCTGTGTAGGAAATGATAGTTGTGTGTTATGCGGTGATGAAACTGAAACTATTGAGCATCTGTTCTTTAGTTGTCAGGTCTCTACAACAATATTTCAGAAGGTGCTCCAAGCTTGTTTGATTAACAGGAATGTATTGGTATGGAGGAGAGAATGCTCTTGGTTTTCTAGAAGAGCTGCAGGTAAAGGCTTAATGGCAAGATTAAGGAGAGTAGCATTTGCGTGTTCAATTTACTATATCTGGAAAGGGAGGAACAGAAGTGTATTTGAAGAAGAAGCAGTGAATGTTGCAATGATACTGAGCTGGATTCGTAGAGACATGCTTTTGAAAATGTATAGCAGGAGGGATAATTCTCAGAGGTTCATGCAAGTTTATGAAAACTGGCAAAAATTTTGTTAGCTAGCATACTTCTTTGTATAGATAGGGGAATACAGGAAGTCATTTGTAAATAGATATATAGATGTCTGAGTTGGTAGTTGATGCTTAAGGGCAGTTTGTTTTGTTTGAATTCTGGCGTTTTGGGCCTTTTTAATCAAATTGGTGTTTACCAAAAAAAAAAAAAAGATCCCAACAAGTTATAGTTTTAAGACTCTTCAACGATTCAATTCAAGCATTAAAAAGGATTATATTTGAAGAATGAAGACATAAAGATAAATAAAGACTATGAATGTTGATTGTAACATCATTTCGCCGTAATGATGTATGCATTATAAACGATCTAAAAAAGTTATACAATTATTATTATTCAACTCTTTTATCCCAAAAAAAACTCAAAATTGTTGAAAGTAATTTGTACTGACCAGTGTTGTCTTGAAATTGCTGCTTCCTAGCTTGTTGCTGTCCCATCCTATATTTCTGCACATCGTAAATTATAAAATTGTGATTTTGTTTTTTGGAAAAAAGGGAAAGGTCTATTATGCCCTTCACCTGTAAATGGCTCTTTAAATGGAACAGTGTCAAACCCTTTAATCCCATCAGCTTCAGCACCGACTTTGGAGTTGCTTCTACCAAAACCCAAACTTTCTATCATTTTCAATCCAACTGGTTTCACCATTTCAATCCACTTATATACATATGCATCATTAATTTAGTCTACAAATTCTCATCTAAAATAAAAATTATACATACGTAATCAATTTTTAAGAAAAAATTAGAAAAATTTGATTGTCGCGTGCCAAAATTTGGCTTCTACATAGATATTTTGACCGGAAAAATTTTCTATTGAAAAAATATTAAAATATGATAAAAAAAATATTATAATTTGATAATCAAAGTAAAATAAAACGAAAGTTCGGAATCAATTATTTGTACGGGAAAATATAGAAAGGTGAACATACTATCGGGGCCGCCAAGTTTGGTAACAGCGTCAACGAAACGATGATGAAGATCAGGAGTCCATCGCAGCCTTGGCTTGGGGTCTCTGCTCATCATCACCACTCCATTCCCATAGTTCCCTCCAAATGCCTCCATACCCATAATTCTCTCTAATTAAATGTTTGTGTTTATGAGTCAGAGACAACTCTATTTTGCCTTTTCTTCAAAAGTTCAGGATTCATGTTAATCTATATATATATTGAAAATTTTAATTTGGTTCAAAATCTGGTACCAATTTTTTTATTATATATATACTTTTCATTTGTATGAAAATGGTGTCATAGTTTTTAATTTGTATGAAATGATATTATACGTTGTACATGTACGACGAAATGACGATCAACGCGACAATATAATATAAGAATATATATTTTCATTCTATATCATTATAAATCGGATAGGTAAAAATTAAATTTGCAATATCAGTTTAATATAATTGAGATGTAAATATTAAATTACAAAATAAAATAAAGTTTGGGTACTAGTTAGATTTTTAATCTGGTATTTTTAAATTGTAGAATAGATCATAGTGTGTGAGAAGAAATCTTGCAACTACAGAATATACATTTGGGTCAATAAAAAAAAATTATATTGAGGAAAATAGAGAGAAGAGCCTTTTGACAATCTATGTGCTCACCATGCATGTGCATCTCTAAAATAATTTAGCTATAATATATATATTAATGGTGGTGTTTGTATCTTTTTAAAAGTAAAATTTTACTATTTATTTAAATTAAAGTTGACTTTAAAATATATATGTATTTTTGATTATTTTTCTGTCATCACAAGAAAAAACAAAATAAATTTCATATCGATTAATTTTATCTATCATAATAACAAATAAAACGATGACCGTGTGTATGAATGATAAGCTTATAAATATAAAATCAAAATAGTAATTTCATCTTTAATTTTTATATTTATTTTTAACTTTAAAATAATAATATAATGTAAGCCTCACTTAACAGTTTTGCCTATTGAATAAATGATTATTTGATTTAATATTAGAGTTTCTATGATCAAAATATCTGGAATTCAATTTTTTATTTCTCCATTCAATTAATTTAAATGGTCAACTGTCAATTCTAGAGTTTCATATGACTAGACAATTAAGCAGTAAGCTTCCTATGAAACACGATGTTTTATTTTGTAAATTAATTACAAATAAATGTATAGAATTTAAATAAAACTGTAATTATATACGAAGTTCTCTTTTTACATACAACTGTAGTAGCTACATTAGTTAAAATTGCCATAATTTGAAAAGGTGATCAAATCAGAAAAAATAATGGTTAATGAAAAATCAAATTTTGAAGGGAGGTCATGGAAGTGTAATTTCATGCCACAATTGTAAACCTGTTTATATTTAAATTTTAATAAATATTAGATGACATAAATTGTATGTGTCAAGTTCAATATTTGCGTGGGGAAGTATGTAAGGCGACAATATTATTTCCAACTATGGAATGAGTTGATTATTTGACAGTTGGTATTTTTTTTCTTTTTGAGAAAAAAAGTTGGTACTTCAATAATTAGAATATAATAAGAAAAATTAATTTGTATATTTTTAGAAGTTTAAATATCAATTTAGACATTAGTACTAGTAGTATAATTTTTCAAATTCTTATCTTTAACTTGGTTCAATTTTATAGTCAAACTCATAATCTGACCAATGCATATGGAAGACAAAAGTTTATATATTTATTTTCATTGTAATTAAAAATAAAACCATCACCGTTTTAAAATTACAAACTGTTTAAATGAATGTTATAAAATATCGTTCGATTAGTTAAAATTAAATTTTTATTATTTTTGAACTTTTATATAGAGATTAATGATTAATTTTTTTAGCAGTGCATCTTACATAATTTACAATTTAAATGTTAAAATAATAAAATGGCCGATAAATTTGATAAAAAGTGTAAAGGGTGAAGAAGATAGGAGCAAAACTCGGCGGCGAATCTGAAACAACATCATCACAAATTCTATATTTTGGATAAGACATTTTACATTAGATCTCCTTGTAACCGTAGGATGAGAAAAGAATCCAAATTTTATGACAATCCAACGGTAACGCATCCAATGAGACAAATGGAAGAATTTCTGAATTATTCATAAAAAAAAATTAAGGTATAGACAAAAAGGTGACAGCGTGGAATATTCGGCGGTGAACAGGCGGAATCGAATATTCGAAGAGGCACATGGGGGACCCGCCAATTGCGTAGATGTAGTTTGAAAACTCAAAATATAGCCTATTATTTCTTTTGTTTTGTTTAGATAAATAATGAGTTTATTATCTCAATTATAAAGCTGTGATTAAAAGCTTAAAAGACACCAATATTTAATTATACTAGTCTCGCTTTGCGTGCTATGCACGTGACTTGTAACGTGACTCGTCAATTTATGAATTATTATTTTTAAATAAAATTAAAAAAATTAAATTAATTATTTTTTGTAGTTTTAGTGTTTTACACATAACTAATAAAGATTTGGACAATATTAATTGCGTTGCTAGTGTAGTCAAACCAAAAGATTGATATTCCTATTAATTTGGAAAAAATTAGCTATTTTTTCTATAATTAATTAGTATTCTTATGTCATGATACAATTTTATTTTAACTAAAACTCTAATTATAATAATTTTTAGTAATTAATTAAATAACTAATTTGTTAATGACTATAAAACCATTATTTAATATAAATTAAAAAGGATTATTCTGTAAATTTGTCTGTCCCCCCCCCCCATCCGTGCTTTTATATAAAACTCTAATTATAATAATTTTTAGTAATTAATTAAATAACTAATTTGTTAATGACTATAAAACCATTATTTAATATAAATTAAAAAGGATTATTCTGTAAATTTGTCTGTCCCCCCCCCCATCCGTACTTTTATATATAGTATAGATTTAAAAAAGAAGAAGTAAATTACTATAAACATCGTTTCTGAAATAAACAAAATTTTGATTGTTGTCCTTGAAAAATTTCACTACTTTGCAAATCGAAGTGAAGCCGCCGTTTCGACCTTAGTGTACCCATTGTTAAAAATTCTTTTATTTCTTGTTTTCACAAATCGAAGTGAAGCCGCCGTTTCGACCTTAGTGTACCCATTGTTAAAAATTCTTTTATTTCTTGTTTTCACAAATTCCAAATATGATAAGAACCAAATCGTCTACCATAAATCTCAATATCTCATGTGAGAAAGAGAATCCTAAAATTGAAAAAACTCTAGCACAAAAGAGGACAAAACCGAAAGGATACGAAGAAGTTTAGGTTGTCTTTCTCATGAGAACATAATAAGCAACCAGAATTTTCTTGAGAAATAATACCTTTGACGAATAGAACCGTACTAGAGAACTTCCATCTCTTGCCAACAATCACAAGAAAAAGAGAATGTGCGGAAAAAGTTTGAATTTTCAGAAGCTGAAACTACGGCATTGCCGAGTACCATAGATTTCCCAAATTCTCAAGGAGAGAGTGTCTCCAGCAACTACAGAAACTGTTTGCATCATCCCTGTAAATATCGGCGGCGAGTAACTCTCTCTGTTATTCCAACATATCAAGTCATTATCTAATGGTCTCGGCATTAAAAAAAATATGAAACTATACCTCTTATGTTTATCTTGGAAATAAATAATTATGTCCCTCTTAACATATTTAATTTAAGGGTTAATGTCATAAAATTTCACCAACTTCACACGTTTTCTCATTTTAATCACGTAGTTTAAATTTTCTCATTTTCATGCACGAACTACCACTTTTCTCAAATTCATGCGCGGTGCTGAGGTGTCACGGCTCTATTGGTGTAATTCGCTGGGGTGGAGGCCAATTTACACCAATGAATGAGTGTCATCTCAACACCGTGCATGAATTTTAGAAAAAGTGGTAGTTCGTGCATGAAAATGAGAAAATTTAAATTGCGTGATTAAAATACTAGACTGCTCGCTCGTACATTTCGAATCCATCACTAATTATCTCTAAATATTTAATGTTAGTTACAATCAAGTGAGATATTATACTATTTAATTTTAAGTTAATATTCAATTTTAAATTTAAATTAAAAAATATTTTTTAAACTGGCCGAAAACTTGAACTGGAATCGAATTCAGAACCGACTAGTTCTGAACCGCCCGCCCCAAAACCATCTACAGGGCGAGGTTGGATCCATTTTCTTTTTAACCATGATCCGGTCGAACCACTGGGTTGCGAATCGTAGCCACCTTTATATTTAATTATGTATCAAAAAATAGATTAAAGCTGAGAGTTGAATGTATTTATTTCAACTCGTAAAATTGACTATACCAAAATATTTAAATTATTTTTAAAAAGATATTTGATAAAATAATTAAAATTACAGATATAAGTAAAATATCATACTTATTTACAATTCTGGACGTCTATAGACTATAAATTATTAAGTTATTCTAAAGATTTAAATAGCAATTTACCCTCTCAACTTATAAGAAATAGGCAATTAACATATAAATTAACTTCATGGGCAGATCAGACACGAACTTGAAGATTATAAGCAATTAACCCATTTTGACAAATCAGCTTATAAGTTGAGAGGGCAAATTGTCAATTTAGAGAACAATTAGCTTATAAGTTGAGAGGACAAATTATCAAAATGGGGTTAATTGCTCAAGATCAACAAATTCATGATATTTACTCATAAAATTTTTATGTGTTAATTGTCCATTGCTTACAAGTTGAGGGGCAAATTGCTACTTAAGTTTATTCCAAATAACAATCATAAGAGTGAAAAACGACACAACATCCATATAAGCATACAACATATTTTATCACATTTTTTGTTAGGCTGAATACATAGTTTGACCCCTGAACTTGTACCCTTTTACCCATCTAACCCCTAAACTTAACGTCTCACCTATCGAACCCCTGAACTTGTTAAATAACCCGATTTGACCCCCGAACTTGATAAATACGTAAACATTGAACCCCTCCGTGCACAATTTCTTCTAGAATGTTTCAAGTGACAGGTGGACTCGAAGGGTTCAATATTTACAAATTTATCAAGTTCAGGGGTCAAATCGGATTATTTAACAAGTTTAGAGGTTCGATAGGTGAGACGTTAAGTTTAGAGGTTAGATGGGTAAAAGGGTATAATTTCAGGGGTCAAACTATGTATTAAGCCTTTTTTTTGTTATCAGACTATAATTAAAATAAAATTCTTCAAATCAAACTAAAATAAACATCTAATTTTTTCAATTAGAATTAATAGAAAATGAACAAATTTAAATTTATCAAATCATTAGGCCTTTTTAAAAATGATTTCCCTTTTGGTGATGGACTTAAAAAAAAAGATCTCACAGGTTTAAAATGGTCAAAATAAATTCATAAAGCATGATTTCGACCTTAATATAGGTTGGCATTTTCAAGCTAGACAGCCTTTAAAACCTTTTCTAAGAGCAGTTTCATCTAAATTTCTTCCTATGAATACAAGCTTGTTTATTCTCTTCTCATCAGCACCCCATTGTTCGCCCGGGCAGCCATCTAATGTAGAATGCACTCCCTGATATTAAACAGGGCCATAGCAAATATACGAATAAGAATTCATATAGATACACATAAGTATAGTCGTATTACTGAACGCATGATAGTGAAGGAACCAACCTGAAAAATATAACGTTGATCAGAACCCGTCACGGATAAGACGCCTTTCATCCTGTACAGATCCTCGCCTTTTTCTTCCATTAGTCTTTCAAACCAATCATCAACCTGAGCCATTGATAGCCAAATAAGATAGGATGCAAAATTGACTCGATTTATATACAGGAACATTTGTGCTGACACCAGCACTTAACACATATTAATATCAGGGTATGCTTGGATAATACATCTGAAAAGTTTGCATACAGTCTTATAATTGACCTACAACTCAATTTGTTACTAGAAAGCACACAGAACTGCAGATTCATTCTAGCACAGAGAAGAAGATTGTTTTCTCAACTATTTGGGATGCCAGATTTATAAGAATTTAAAATATTTCAAACCGAACAGTTTTCAGGCCATTTCGGTTTTTTCAGTTTGGTTTATACTAAAACTAAACTGTATTTTTTTACTTTTAAAACCAAACCGAACTAAACCCTTAATTGTTGGTTCTGTTTTTTAGTTTGATTCGATTTTTGGACACACCCTAAATGTCAAGCACCATAACTCATCAAAATACAATGCCTTGGCAAACAAGCTGTTCTAACAATGTAAATTGATCATTCGTAGAGATTGTGAAAAGAGAAAAGAGAGCATATCAAGTAATAGATGCTTTACCTCATCAAGATCCAGGATTCCCTCAGAGACAATGCTGACACTAGAGACAGAAGAGTCATGCACATGGTCGTGATGAGATTTGTGTTCCGTATGATGATGCTCCTTGTGATGCTCTGTAATATCAAATCTTAAGTAATCAGCAGTCAGCACACATTGGAAATTCTAGACACGCCATTTCAGTCACCATTAAATGTGATGAGATTAACTATATTTCCTAAACTGTGATGTATATATATTATATCTTTGAAAAAGTAATGGTTATCAATTGGAAATTGAACTCTATGATGCTTTATGAGATGATATTTTCAGACATCATTTGATAAAAAAAAATATAGTGATGGGATTCAATGTTATTATTTTGATAATTTTCAATGCTTGAATATGTTATCAAATAATAAGTTTTGATCCTGAACAGTTTTAGGATGACATGTTGAGATTTTATAGTATAAAATTTTATTATATTTTTTTTCATTTGCTAGTCATTATGATAATTTGTATATATGTTAACAAGATTATTTCAGAACAAAATTATTTCAAAAAACTGTGACATAAAATAATTATTTGAATGATGGTTCAAACTAAATTCAAATAAAAAATTATTAAACCAAACCCAATGAAACTTGTTGGTTTATTATCAATTTGATCTAGTTTCGATTTAAAAAATCATCAAACTAATATAATTTGTTTGGTAAATTGATCACATCAAACCATGTACACCCTAGACAGACAAACTATATCACTTATGGACTGCATCAACATAATATTTAAGACACGCGAACTTCTCCATTTACCATGTTAAAATCTAGTGTATTTCAAGTTCCTTAAAATTTCAGTAAATCAAAGGGAAAGGAATATAAAATTACATGAATATCCATGTTAGTATTCACGCATGCTCGTTCATGAACCAAAGCAACTCTATAACTTTCAAAAGTGTAAGTTAGCGTGCAAAAGAATAGCTACAGATCTAGTTAAAGAGACAACAGCCGGGACTAGTCAGTTTTGGCCAAAATCTATCACAAAGGATATTATGATAAGGGATCTTCATAAAAGATGTTAAACCGTAAACCAGAGGAGAATGTTTGAAAATTAAACATAAGTAGCAAAAGAAAGATCATTGGAAGATGAGAGTCATTTGCTGATATCCACTTCGCTTGAAGGTCAAATTCATATTAACAACAAAATTTATAATGAATTACAAGCTATATTTCTGACCTATAGGTAAGCATAGACGGAGAAACTAGCAGAACAAAAGGAAATAAAACATACAAAGGAAAAAAGAAAAAGAAAAAGGACCTTCTGCTGTCTCATGGTCATGTGTTCCAGAACAGGAATTTTCCAAATGAACTTCAGAATCAATTCTGCACAATTTAGAAACAAGAAAGTAATTTCGCATTAAGAAACAATGTAACATTATAGACTCGTATAGTTCACAATATTGATTGCACAATCAAGAACATTGAAGCCCTCATCAACAGATAACTACAATAAAAAAAAGAGAATGGTGAACGTCAGAAAAAAAAGTTATGATTGAAACAAAATCATTGCAAGATAAGGAGATGATGAGATAGCCAGGTGAAACAAGGAAGCAACCTTTCAAGATCATATCCTCCAACTCCCAAGACAAAGTCCATGTCAACAGATCCATATTTGGTCAACTTAATTGGAGCTATCCCATTTATATGCTGAAAAAAAAATATGCAAGTTGAGAAATTCAAAGGCACTTTCAACAGAATAAAGAAGTATATAACTTTTGAATTTGCACTCATTCACTCTGTTCGCTATGTGGAAAAAATAAACTTTCCTCTTTTCCTATTCATCAATTACTCGGCATAATATAAACTCCAAAAAGGTTTAAAGTTTTTCTGCTGTATACCCTAGCGCCACATTTAATTAATCAAATAGGTACCAAGGATCGAATCCAGCAATGTTAGCCCATATTCAAATATCATTTATGTCAAATTCATGATGATGCTTACACAGAATTTTACCTTAATTCTATTTTTTAATCTTTGTAATTCAGCTTCGGACACCAAATCTATCTGTCAAAAGAATAAACGAAAGTAAACTCGTGAGCATTAAATATTATTCTGTCAAAAAACTAGGACACAAAAACATCATGAAGTAGAAGTATAGACACAGCAAAAGCAATAATAGACAATACACCAATACTATCAAGGAAAATTTTGATGTCTACCTTGTTCAATATAATACGATCAGCATAAGCAATTTGTTCTACTGCCTCATTCACCACAAATCTTGGTTTAACTTCATTCAAATGTTGCATGGCATGTTTGCAGTCAACCATAGTAACAACTCCATCCAGTTTGACATGACGAGAAACTAGTTCATCTGAGCAGAATGTTTCGATTACAGGGCCTGGCTTGGCAAGTCCTGGGAAAGGGATCCCAGTTATTAATGAACAAATCAAACTTCATGTACAGTATGAAATGTGGTTGCGATATCAATTGCAATTTTTCATTGAGTATCAATGCTAACATAAGAATGAGAAGGCCATGTGTAAAATGCTTCCCGGGAATTGAACGCTACTAAAGTCCGGAAAGGGATAAAATAGTTTATCTTGAGCAGAGCAGATACGAATACAAATGGTTCTTTACTGGACCAGAAACTCACAAATAAATAACATTTCCATCAAATACTGCACAATTATGCATTAAAAGAGTATTTCTACACCAGAACTTTCAAAAATGCCACAGAGCTTCACAACAGCTGAGATTTGGACAACAGAGGTGTTAGAAGCACAAGCTGGTATAGTTTGAAGATTCAGTATTTGAAAAAAATAAAAGGAAAGAAGGCTATGAGCATAATTTACCTGTGGTTTCAATAACAATATGGTCAAATTTATCATGTTTTCTCTTAACCAGCTCCAACAGCATCTTAACTAAATCTCCCCTCACAGTACAGCACAGGCAACCATTGTTGACCATAACTATATCGTCAGTGGATGAGGAATGGCTAGCAACCAATGATCCATCAATATCCACCTCGCCAAACTGCATCCAAGGTTGTTATGTTAATAGCACAAATCAAAAGCATTGAACACAGAAAAACATAATGCATACCTCATTCTCTATTACAGCAATACGCTTGCCATGCTGAGATGTGAGAATATGATTCAACAGAGTAGTCTGCCACCAAAAGAAATGAAGTCAGTCAGATAACATTAACAATCAGAAAAAAATAGAAGTAGGGAGCTAACCTTTCCAGAACCAAGAAAGCCAGTAATAACAGTGGCCGGAACCCGATGATCAGGGGCAAGAGCTGCTTCTTCAACAGTGTAATCGGAGGTATTACTATGAGTAGTACCGGTGGCTATGGTCCTTAAAATGAAAGGACAGTATTTTTGGATAGTTTTGGAATGGACAATACCAGTAGTGAGTGAAGAAGAAGTTCTTGAAATTAGGAACCTCAACACCATTTTGGTTCTTGCTCCAAGAAGCACAACAACAACCAAACAGTCCAAACTAAAACCCTGCTATGTTCTTGGGTTCGCGATTTTAAGACCAAAGTTCAACCCGCTCCCTAAATTTCTAATAACTTACTTTCAATTATTTTAATTAATTAAGATTAATATTTTATATTTTTAGATCAATTCTAATATTATTCATACAATATAAAATTTTTCTTAACTAATCCAGAAATAGAAAATATTGTCCTCAATTGTCAAAATAGTTGAAAATAAATTACTCGACTCCTAATCATATATTCAAAGACTTAACTAACTCTCTACTTATAATTTTAACCTCTTATTGTTAAAGAATTTAATCGGTAAGAATAAAAATTAGTTTTAATCCTTTAACTTTCTTAACCATTCAATTAACTAAATTTGATTTTAAATTTCTTAATCAATTCTTCCAACTGTATATTAATTAACGAACAAAGGATCAATTCACCCCCTCAACTTGACACGAAATATCAAATGAGTCATTCTCGACACTTTTGGTACAAACAAACCCAAAATTTGCGTTTTCGTCTCAAAGAAGCCCCTCGGAGAGTGAGTTTCTTGATTTTATTTATTAAATAATCATAATTAATTATACTCTAATTAATCAAACTTTAATTATATCCTAATTTAATTAATAAAAAATTAATCCTAATTAATTATATTTTACTTAATCAAAAATTCTAATTATATCCTAATTTACCCTAATTAAACTAATAAAACACAATTAATCTTAATCATCTTCTTCCTCAAATTTCTGCCGCCACCGCCGCATATTCCGGCCACCTACTCCGGCTGTTAACTCCGACCATTTCGTCCAGAAAACTAAAACCGTTCATCTTCTAACGGTTGTTTTATCCAGAAAACCAAACCAAGAGGATGATCGTTCATCCTCCAAAAAGATGAAAAGATCTACTCATCCTGAAAAGGATAACAGATCCGTTCATCCTTAAGAGGATGAACGACGCACTGTTCATCCTCAAAAGGATGAACGTGTTGTTCATCCTTTTGAGGATGAGCAGATATGCTCATCCTCAAAAGGATGACAAATCCGTTCATGCTCAGGATGAACGGCGGCACGCTGTTCATCCATTGGATGAAGGTCGGTGTTCATCCTCTTTGAGGATGAAGAAGGGGAAAATATATTAAGAAGTGCCTAAATTTTTCTTTATGTATATTTTTGATGTTTTATATTTAGAATATTAAAAATTAAAATTGATGTAATTAAATGTTAATTTGGAATTAATTATAGGGGTTTTTTTAAACTTTTTCATGTTATAAATGGAGAGTGAAACTCACTCGAAAAGGTGAGACTGGGCAAAAGCTGAAAAAGGGTCTTTTTGAGACGAGAACGCAAGTTTTGGGTTTGTTTGTACTAAAAGCGACGAGATTGACTTATTTGATATTTCGTGCCAATTTGAGGGGGTGAATTGATCCTTTGTTCATTAATTAACTTACTATTTAGAAATAAAAATTTGCATCTCTATTTTTTATTTTTAGGATAATATTGAATGTCGCCTTTTTTTTGTTAAATTGAATGTCACCTTTTAGAATTAACATTTCTTTAAGAAAAAATTATACCAATGATGTTTTAACTTTTTTAAATTATCTACTTTGCTGCATGAACTTTTATTTATTTCATATTAGTGTTTAAAAAATATATCAAAAAGGTATTTTAGCCATTTTCTGTAACTACTATTTTAATTTAAATTTATGTCATACAGTTAAAAAATATGATGATTTTATGTACAATAATATATTTATATTATAAATAATATATATATATATATATATATATATAAAAATCATATTAGTAAATCAAAAAATTAATTTTTGACCTTGTTAGTGGTTGAATGAACGCAAATACATATTCAAAAGTTAGAACATTGATACACAATATAAAAAAAATTCAAACACTAATATAGAAGAATTAAAAAAATTCGCACACTTTATCGAAGAAGAAAAAAACCCGCATACTACTGGTGTAATATGTCCTTTTTTAAATAAGGTAATTATTATCGTCGAACTTAGAAAGATTAGTAGTTCCTAAAATTATACTCTCTTTGTCCCCAACTAATAGCACTATTTTAATTTATTTTTTTCTTAATTATAGGCGGTAATTTATTGTTTAAATGCTTAAATGACTTATATATCCTCATTAACTATAATATATTATTTTAAAAAAAGAGCAAAATCTCAAAATAAAATAAAATCGATACTACATTAAATAAGAATGAGTGTTGTATATTTTTATAAAAAATTCACTTTTCATAAATTTATTAAATTTCTTAATACTTGTATTTAACGGTGGGAATACTTAATGTTAAATATGGCTTCCGGATGATACCAATCCTTCTTTGTTTTATCATCGATACAATCTGTATCAGAATAATAACTCTTTGAGAAAAAAAGAATAATAAGAAATATCAATTAATTATTAATTATTAATATTATATATTAATTAAATATTGAAAATATAAAGCCACATGTCCAAAAGCTTACAACATAGCTCTGAAAGAAGTCTCGGCTAAAATTACATACCACTTCTGGCCGGCAACTACCTTACAATAGGATTGATAATCAAGAAGTTAAAAAGATCAATGGTCTTCCACCAAAATTTATGCTTCATCAAACTATCAATGTTCCATTCAATACAAAATCCATACTTGTTCATCACAAATTTGCAAATACTTCCTATCTTGCCAGTGATGAATACAACAATTATTGTGAAAATGCTCTACCTGTAACAGTTATTCAATCAGTATGTTTATTTATTGCTATGATCGGTTTTATTTCCAAAAGTCGATTCCGAACCTCCTTGGCCAATTCTTCAACGATCACATGCATCAATAAACACAAGCTTTATGTATGAGATCAATAAACCCGAGCTTTAGGCGGGAATGTCTCGATCTCATCATCTAATGTGTTCATGTGTACCGGCCTGTAATCCAGTCTGACCTTTTCATTTTCCCAATATCTGCATACCAAATTAGGTCAAAATATGGTAAATCATATACACTAATCAACTAAACTCAGCTTAATCACAAGCTAATTGGATCTGCTGTATGGATTCTCTATAATCAAAACAATTTTGTTACGGCATAATAGCAAGGAAAACTTGACTACAATGTCCAGCATTTTAGATTGCTACATAAATTTCACTACCCTCTCTTGTTAGTACAAAATACCAGGGGCATGATTCAATCTTAACGACACCTAATTGAATCGAAGTTGTATTTTTTTTTAAACAGAAGCAAACTGAAATTACAAGAATATATAATATTTCAAATGGAAACAAACCAAGCCAAACCAAAGCAGTTGGTTCAGTTTTTTTTCAATTCAGTTTGGTATTTTTTCCTCGGTTTGAACCAAAAGTAACCTGAAACCATTTTATTTTCAAAATCGAACTGAACTAAAAAGACCAAATTTTCTTATGTCAAACCAGACTGGAGTTGTCGGTTTGATTTGGTTCAATTTTTTCAAACCCCTATAAAATATCATAAATCCCACTGAAACATCCCTAAATGGAGTAGAAGGGTATAGCTAACTAAAGGAGCTCATGAAACAATTACGCCTTAACCAAAATGAAGCTACACTGCATACAGGAAATTGAATTTTACATCCTCGTAGAGCAAACGACATTGAAGGACATCATCTATTACATCCTAGACTTGTTCAGCAGGTTACTTATTTTGTTTTCCATCTCAAAACATTCTATTCGGTTATGTAGCTCTGAATTAAATGCGTTGCTACCAATTTATATATATTTTCCTAGGACAGAGCAAGTCTATGCTACATCAGCTTACGGCATCACATGAACTGCTAAATGCTAATAATACATTTATCAGATAAAGTAAAAATAATTAAAGCTCACAGTTCATTAAATTATAAGGCCTTAGAATATGATGGCACAATACTGTTTATGACGGAAACTTTTAAGTTTTTCTAGATTCTTGTCAGAAAGCAAGAGAAACAAAGTCAAATCTTGATGGAACTTTCTGTCATTGGTTAGGTTCTATGTCCATGACATTTTTGAGTTTTCTTTTGTTTTCTTTGTCTTCCCGAGTTATTAGGGTTAGGGGTGAACATCGATCGGTTTGGTTACTGAACCAATGGATCACCCTAAACCGATCAGTTTTCAATAAAAAATAGATCAAACTAAACCGAACTGACAAGGCTGGTTCAGTTAAAACTGATTGCTACTAAATTATTAAATTTTACACGTTCTGGAAAGGAATGTCACAAGTTTCTTGGTTGTATGAGCTTAAATAAAATGAATTATGCGTCTACGGTTCGATTCTCAGGTGCTGCAATTTTTTGTAAATATTATAATAAAAACAAGAAAAGTGAAATACAAATATTGTGTGAAATTGAAACCATGACCTAAAATAACTAATAAGAGAACTTGACAACTTAGACAAAAAAGAATGTTGATCGGTATTCTACCTATTATTTATATATAGATATGTTTCTATTAGTTCAGTTAAACCAAATTTTCCAGCAACTATACCGAAACCTAATCAAATTTTATTTGAAAAAGTTGGTTCAGTTTATTCGGTTTGATTCGGCTAGTCAATTCGGTTTTCACCACATACTGCACACACCTAATTAGGGCCACTTCCACTCAGACGTACTAAGTAACCTTAGCACCGTGCGGCCCTAAATGTATAGAATAGTCTTTTTCTTCTCCACATAGCAATTCCAAATTAATTCCTCAATGGAAATATGAATAGAACTTACCCCAAAGTGTGCTTCATCCAGTTCTCATCATCTCTTTTCTGCAAAAATCGAGAAGACGTAATTTGTTAAGAAAACTGGAAAAAAATAAGATAGTCTAATCAGCAAAATAAAGGGAAGTTTAACAAAACTCACATTGAAGTCTTCACGGGCATGTGCTCCTCTGCTCTCTTTCCGAGCCTCGGCAGAATGCATAGTAATACAGGCATTTATCAAAAGATTCTCCAGTTCTATGGTCTCTATCAAGTCAGAGTTCCTGTCAAGCAATACCATGACTAAAGATCACTTGATAGACCAATGAAGAAAACAATTTGATCATTGAATTATCAAATTACTATATACCATATCAAGCTTCGATCTTTCAACTTAACATCATGGAAGCTATCCCATGCCTTGTCAATCAGCTGGCAACCTGCAGTAGCAATAACGTAGGAAGATGTAGCAAAATGAGCCAAATACGATGATGCTAACCAACCGACTAAAAGATAAATAGTGAAGCCATTATCAAATACAATACGATGTAATTTTGAGCTTAAGACCTCGCAGTGAGTCCATGCAACTATGAAGGAAGTAGGAGGATGATTGTTAAGTTTAAGAGAAGATGAAGATTAACTTGAAAACAAGTACTTCCTAAAGAACCTATATCTACCTAGTCTAATAACTTTCAATTATAACCAGCACTACATACACTTCCAGTGACGGATTATAAGGATGGTTCACTAGCAAAGCAATCTAAAAGTAAGTTAAAACAGTTGGCTAAGAAATCATCACGCAGCACATAAAAACAAATTTGCTGGTGACATGCTTCATATCTTAACAAAGATGAACAGAGAGACAATAAGAGAAGGAAAAATAGGGAAAGAATCCCTGGTTTCCCTGAAAAGAGGTTATCACGTAACTTATCAAATGAAAGAAAAATTTAAAAAGAACAACCTTATTATGATACCAAGGCAAGCCTTCAAAAAAATAAGGAAAATAAGAGGAAAGAATTGACAAAATTATCTTAAGAAATGACTGCAAAACATTCACACAGCTCTTCAATTTATGGCATCTTAGCAACAATAACATAACAAATGATCTAAATCCAAATACCTTCTTCTAATGTTTCTTGTGTGCGGAAAACAGCTGCATTGTTTTGCATTATCCTCTGCATATTTAATCGAATATTTGAAGTTGGAGTTGATCCATTCGAATTTCTTAGTTTGTCCAGCCATGCAATAGTACTCTCACCGGCATCCTTTTCTAAAGGCTTTTGTTTCATACCTACAAAGATAACATCAAAGTCATCACGATTTGAACCTTTTTATTTAGGGATATTAGATTCTAACAGGTCATTCGTTGTAACCTGGTCTTTGGATCTGTGCAACTCTATTAGCACAAGCGCGACCAAAAACAACAATGTCAAGCAGAGAATTTGCACCAAGTCGATTGGCACCATGGACTGATGCGCAAGCTGCCTCTCCAGCAGCCATAAGTCCAGGAACTACAGTATCAGGGTCATTTCCTTTAATAGTTACCACCTATAGAATTTAAAACAAAAAACATGATTAAGAGAAAATATTGAAAGCAGGTAGCTGCCAGGTTCTTTAAAATTAAAAATGAAGAAGCTATAAAAATTAATTATCACTTCAGGGAGAAATTAAATCTTTCCATGACAGGCAGACAAAAATTTATGTTCATCCAATAGTTCTTCCATAAACACAAACTGAGAAGCATACTATTTAAACAAAGCATAAACAATTCACTAATACAGTCTCAACTCTAAGTGAAGTAATTTTTGGTCGAATGTACTATCAATGATAAGAAATTCCGACATATTCATGTTAGTAACTTACCTCTCCGTGGTAATTTGTGGGAATTCCACCCATGTTGTAATGCACAGTAGGTAAGACAGGGATGGGTTCCTTTGTAACATCAACACCAGCAAAAATGGCAGCAGTTTCAGAAATACCAGGAAGTCTCTCCTTCAAAACATCAGGGGGCAAGTGATTTAGATGCAGATAGATATGGTCCTTCAAAGGTCCTGCCCAGAATAAACATCAAACTTGCTTCACTTACTAACTCCCATCACCATGTAAGAAATAGTTTTTTTATGACATTATTCATTTACAAAATAATAATGGAAGCATAAATAAACATTTGCTATTAATGCATTATTAAATAAAGAAAACATTGGTGGAACTAAAAGTCTAATACCAGGTCTTTTTACACTTCCACGAGTCATGGACCAAGTTATTTAGGACAGAACCGTCATCAACTTGTGATTCAAAGACAATGCAGATATATATATCAGATGCAGATCTCGTTATAAAAAAAATGTGTGTTACTGTAAATGATACAGATCACTAGTTGTCGCATGGTTTTGAGATGAGGACAAAGGGAGTACTAAATCCTAAAGTGTAAACTAATAATCTTAAGTACCAAGGACAGGTAATAACATACAATTGTCTGCCGGACAGCCACGAAGATAAAAATATTAAATTTTGGGAAACAATCATACCTACACCACGACCCTCCCGAATTTCCATGGTCATAGACCTTGAAACAACATCTCTTGATGCAAGATCTTTTGCTGTTGGAGCATACCTTTCCATGAACCGCTCACCTTCACTATTCCTAAGAATACCACCTTCACCACGAGATCCTATAAATACACAAATGGTTATATAGGAATAGGACAATATTTAACCAGCAATCGACTGATTATACAAACTAATAATGTTAGCAACTACAGTCTGCAGATAAAATATGTAAATAAGTTTTTGCAATCAAATGCAGTATCAACCTTCAGTAATTAGGCAGCCAGCTCCATATATCCCTGTAGGATGAAATTGAACAAATTCTAAATCCTGTTGAAAAAATGTGCGAAGAAGAAATCAACTTCTGGAATAAATAAAGAAAATCTATAAAATTTTACTTGATGCATAAGAAACAAATCAAACCTGGAGTGGAAGTCCAGCCCGTGAAACCATAGCATTGCCATCTCCAGTGCATGTATGAGCTGAAGTTGCAGAAAAATATGTTCTGCCGTAACCCTAAAAGGAAACAAACAACAGAAACAAAGAAATGAGAAGATGTCTCTTTTCGAGTATTTAACATCAAATAGTCATTATCAATCACAAAAGTACCCCTGTAGCTAGAATTGTTGAAGCAGCACGGAAACGATGTAGTGTTCCATCCTCCATATTCAACGCAATTACTCCTTGGCAGCTACCTGAATATTATAGAAGTCATTGGCAGTTGTTTTTACAATATATTATCGATGTGCTTAATATAGAAAAGGCCCTAAATGAAAAATCAGATATCAGCTCAGTTAATTTTTTAACACCTAGCCTCTAAGCAATCAAGCCAAGAAAAATATTTTTAGTTTTCCCAAAAAAGAAAGCACCCTTTTCATAACCATATCTGCCTAGAGGATTAAGGCACATTTATGAAGAGTCCAAAGACAGAAGTACAAGTATAAATCAACATAAAAAATGAAAGTGAACTGACATCAGGATTAAAAGGAAAAAAACAACTTAAGCAGTTGTTTGGAAACTACTGAATATCACACTCCACCAAGCCTTAAATCTAAACTAGTTGAGGTCCTAGCAACGCAACATCCCAATCAATTTCAACGAATGCGAACAGAAAAAACCGTTTGTCCATGAATTCGAGATGTTTGCATGTGCACAATTTGTTTTAATAATGCTTGTTAATTGGATCTCTATAATTGATTCATATGTGGAGACCAACTTCCAGTTACAAAAGCTATTCAACTCCTCCCAATTTGTTGACATTATTGTACATGAGGATTTAACAAATGTGTGTATCCATTGTAGGCACAAATGCAACCATCTTGATCATATAAATATTTATATAAAGAAAAGTGCTAATCTAGGAAAGCCACATGTTACAAACCTTATCACACAAATTATAGAGGAACATATTTAGTCTATAAGAATCTGGTCATCTAACTATTTCAATAACTGTACCAAGTTAATTGCAAGGCACATCAAAAATCTTACCATCACTATTCATTAAGAGGTCCAAAGCAAAATATTCCACAAAAAATTGTGTATTATGTTTCATAGCTTGACCATAGAGAGTATGCAAAAGAGCATGTCCAGTTCGGTCAGCAGCACATGCACAACGATATGCTTGTCCACCTACAGGAGTTACCTCGTTAAGAATCCATATCAGAGAGCAATTGAAAAGGCATATGCAAATTGACATTAAAAAAAAGACATTATCTTCTTCACCTTTTCCAAAATTGAGACTCTGGCCGCCAAATGCACGTTGGTAAATTCGTCCATCTTCTGTTCGAGAAAATGGTAACCCATAGTTCTCAAGTTCAATGACTGCCTTTGGTGCCTCCCTACACATGTATTGAATAGCATCCTGATCACCTGCAGAAAGATTCTTAATCATTAATGTAAATATGGAATGAGGAAAAAAACGGAAAAAAGCTGCGTTTCTCATAGCCGAAAACTCAAGGTGGCACTTTATCAGGAGATCGCATTTACATGAGCACAGACAAAAGACCAAAGACAAGGTCATCGATCTAACTAATGCCAATATCAATTTATCTTCTGTTAATAAATGTTAAAAAAATAAGTAGAAAGGCAAACAAAATATCAATTAAATATATAATTCACGACATAAAATTATTTAGGTGGAATTGCTGCATGGTGCCAAAAAAAAACGCTGATTGATTTTTCTTTTTTTATTATTTGTTCGATTTTTCTAACTCTTTCAAAACTGCTGGTTCCAAAACCATTTATTTACCTGCTTGCTTTTCTCAAATAGCCGTTTGCAAAACTCAAAAGGCTTCTTTTTTTTTGGAAAGACGATCTTCCAACCACAATCCCAAACAACGCCTTACTTTGGTCCATTCTGAGGAATGCTTTGTATATGTTCTACTTTCGGCTCTTTATATGTTTTTCTTTTTAAAAAGTATTCAAATTATTTTTCTTTTTTCGAAAGTATTCAAATATCTTCCGTTATTTAAACAATAATTTTCCCACATATTGATCAAAAGGGACTTAAAAGTTTTAAGAACTCGGGTGAATCATATTTTCTAGTTATCTCAGTTCAATTTTTTAAAGATAAACATTTTGAATTCAGAAAATAAAACATGCAAAAAGCAGAAGATGAAATATGCAACACACCCTAAACTTCCCGTTTTCTTGGAATATCAACATATTTTTAGATTCAAATTTGAACAAGTGACTCACCCAACCAATCACTTCCCTTGACAGTGTCATACATATGCCATCTCCAATCGTCTTCTGACATATTTCCCAAAGCAGCATTGATTCCGCCCTACAACATATTAAAAATATACACAAAAATTAGAATTTACGTTGGCTCACTAATTTTGTTGGTGCAACTGATACTTAAACATGCAGTACCAGCCCCCAGTTTAGCATGTGTTAATTAAAACAAGCCCATGAAAAAACATGCCCTTTTTATACCGAATATGTGCCAAATTAAACACAACGGAACAATTGCCTAACAGTTTTTATGCTTCATAAGAGGGCCAACAATCAACCATAACTAACCACAGCTACAAAACACTAGCGTTTTCTTTTTAACGCCCAAGTGACAACCATTTGAGAAGGTTAGCACCTATATACAATTTCCCAATGCTGAGAACACAATCGATTTTTACTTTTAGTATGGACTAAAGACAACAGACTTATTCTCCAAGTAAAAATCGGCACGTACCTGAGCAGCAACAGTGTGTGACCTAGTTGGAAAAAGCTTAGTAATGCAAGCAGTGTTAAGTCCATGTTCCGAAAGCCCTATAGCAGCCCTCAATCCGGCACCGCCTGCTCCTACAACAACAGCATCATATGTATGATCAACCACTGTATAAGAAGATCGCCCAGATGTAGTCTGCCACACACACCATCGCAAGAAAAAAAAACATCATCAAAACATTGGAGGATAACGCAACATTTTAACCTGCTTAAAATAACATCCTCAAAAATATAAATAAATTCAACTTGTAAAATCAAAGCAACAATACCGAAAACAAAAACTTATTTAATCAAACCTACAGCGATACATAAAAATCAATAAAGAAATGGGCAGTTAATTATTGGGAAACTGAAAACCTAAGGAATAATTAGAAATGATAAGGTATACGTACAGATTCGGTAGAGAAGAATTTGGGAATTAGAGATCTAGCAGACGATGATGAAGAGGGGACGCGAAGGCCGCGAGCAAGACAACGCCACATCTTTGAAAAATGTATGAATTTTGGAAGGAATTATGATTATGTAATGTAATTGTAGTTTAAGGAGATAGAGACGAGAGCTTTTAAAGAAAAGTTTCACGGTTTTATTTGCGACACGCTTCTCACTTCTGAAATTAATTGAACCTCATGGATGAATTTGATTCCTTAACCACTTCACTAAAACTACCCTTCGCCTTCCAGGCTAATTACACAAGTGCCACTGCGTCTCGAGAAACCCAATCCCACCCCACAATTACCAAATAATGCAAACCCATCAAACAATCAATTTGGTTTCTACATTTACAATTCGAGATCAAATGATTCCTTTTGGACCATTTTAATCAATAAAATTCTAAACTCTCTAAAATCATATCAAATAACTCTTTATTTGTATAAAATATGCATGTGAGGCACAAATTATATGTGTTGAAAAGGGGTTAATTTCACTTGATTTTATAGAGTTTATGATCTAATTGATAAGATAGCTGAGAATAAGTTAGTTGATCTCACACAACAAATTTAGGAACCTAATTAATTTGTTATTCAATTCAAATCAATAAATTTGAACTGGACTTGTTCGTGGACTAATCTGGACAGTGGACTAACTCAGCTTGGGCGCAATTTTTTCGAAATTTAAGTTCAGTTCGGTTTGATTCTCAAAAGTGTTAAAAAAGAGCTTAAGGCCTCGCTTGGTTCGTTTTATAGCAATTTCTGGGAAGTAACTTTCCGGGGAGTGAAGTTCCTCAGAAATTAACTTTTCAAGAAGTTTGATAAATGTTACTTGTTTCAATTTTTACTTTTCAAGAAGTATAAAATTAATTTTAATATAATATACTATATTTTTAATTAAAAGACATAAATATCCTTTGATAATTTTTATATTGTTAAATAAATAATTTTAATTTAAAAATTGAGCAATAAATAATTTAATTTTTGGTTATTATCTCTTATTTTACGATTCAAGTACTATTTAGGAGAGTTTTTAAATATTAAAACTTAAAAATTATATTTTTTTATTTGAATTTTACATAATATAAAATATTTAATAAAAATATTTACTTATTATAAATTACAATTATAAAATAATATAAGTATATTTTTTGGAATAAATAAAAATATTTTTATAATGAATTTTAAAAGGAAAAAAAAGAATTAAGGTTAAATTAGGAAAAACCAAAAAAAGTGTTAGGGAAGTTCTATTTCCTTGGGTTTTGCTAGGAAAGTTACTTCCCTAGTCAAAGGGAAGTCAAACATCCAACTTCCCGGGAAGTGAAATGTAAAAATTGAACCAAGCAAAAAAAATTTGCTACTTCCCGAGAAATACAACTTTCCTAGTCTATTTACCCCCAACCAAGCAAGGCATAAGTCATAGATATCTAAATAAATAAAAATAATTAAAAATAGTGCTACTAACTTTTACAATTAACAAAATTGTTTTGAGGACTATTTTAATTACAAAAATATTGTACCGGTTATATAGTATTGACACTTATACGATTTGTAATATCTGTTAGTTATAACTTCCTATTTCACCTGAACCTCATTCTTTTTCTTATTTAGCTCAACTTCTTCTTTTTCTCTCTACGACCATTGTTTTTTCTCTGATAAATTCTTTTCTAGAGAAATTTCACATTCTCTTTACATGATTAATTATGCAACTTAACTGAATCTCATTGTACGTTGTTCGAAATCACAAATTGAAGCTCTTATCACGGATTATCAGTTTCAAATTTGATCAAAACACATAAAAAGTAATTATTTTTAAGTTTTATGTTTATGTAATCACCATGAAATAGGAATTCTTAGGTATAACTTTTGTTATAATGATAATAATCTGATCATCACATTAGTAAAGAAAAATTTATATAAATGATGATGATCTGATTTAATTTATTTTCTAAATATTATTAATTTTATTTAATATTTTTCTATTATTTTAAATTATACTTTTGGATAATAATCATATTTTTGAAATACTCTTTGTATAATTTTAGTTTAATATTGATTGTTTTGTGTTAGAAAAACTATAAGTACATCATTATCATCAATTTTTAGTTTATACATATTAGTATTTTTAGGATTAATGATGATGATGGCAGTATTTAGTATGCTTTTGTAATAGTGTTTGTATAATCTTAGTTTAATGTTGCTTATTTTGTATAAAAACTGTAGGAACGTCATCACTGATAACACTAATGATGATGTTATGTTTGTGTACTTTAATATTTTTATAATATTGTCTCTATAGTGTTAGTTTATGCAACTTGATTTTTTTTTTAGGTATAATGATGGTATGTTTGCAGTGTTAGTTTATAAAGATTTTTCCATACCTTAAGGAAGTTAGATATGAGAAATGGACAAGGGCACATGTGAGCTGTAATAGATTTTCAACAATGACTTCAAACATTGCAGATGCTATAAATAGAACAGCAAGAGAGTTACCGATATCGATATTGCTTGAATACCTAAGAGGTTTGATACAAGAATGGAGTTCAAAAAATAAACATATAGTGTAACACAACACCCCGTATATTTTCGAATAATTTCGTTAAACTTATAGATCGCTTTGGGGTTTGTTTGAGTGGTTCAACCACTTACCATGGTTTTCGAGTTCCAAACCTTTTATTATATGTATTGAGACGTCTTGGGTGTGGACTCGGGGTTTGAAGCGGTTTCGATTTCATTTTCAAAAAATTAATTATTTTCGGATCTAGAAGGATTTTGCGGGCGCGACTGGGATGAGTTGCGGGCGCGACACAAGTGTAGCGGGCGCGACTCGTAACTGTACAAATCGTCATTTTTCTATAAATACCACCTTAACTCAACCCCAATCACTTTCTAAACTTTTTTTAAAATTCTAATTTGGCTATTGCATTCTGAATATCATCTCCTATCATTTCTTGGTCCTTTATTGATCTATTGTAAGTATTTTAAACTTTATTTTCATTATTAAATCATTGGATTGTTGCTAAATCGTATTCCTACTCATGGTTCCCTTCTCATATGTTGTTATAGGCTGATTTGGGTCGTTATTTTTCTGGATTTTGTTGATCTTTATCTATTCAAGAGGTATGTTATTCTTTTCTCTTTTCTTATGTAGGTTAATTGTTAAGTTGTTGTTAGGTTTACACTTTGGGTGTTGTTTATTAAATCTGAAAACTTGATTTAATTATACTTGGCTTAAGGATGTTCCTTACACTTTGGGTGGATTGGTTTGGTTGAGCTATTTGAAATATTGTTTAATTGATTGGTATTTGAATTGTAAATTTTGATTTTAGGCTTATTTAAAATTTAGAATTTGTTATTTGAAATTGATCTTGCGTTGCTAGTTAAAAGTTATACATTGAATAGTTATAATTTTTGGGTTAGAATTAAGAATAGTGTTAATGGAGGTTTTTCTTAATAATAATTCGATGTTTTAAGAATCTATTTTAGTGGCTGGAAATTAATAAATTGAGGGTTGATTTCATAAATTAAAAATGTGTATTTTGGGTGCCTAATTCGGAAATCTCGTGTTTGTTTTGCTTAAATTATATGGCTTACCTTGGGTGATTTGATTAAGTGGTTAATGGCTGTAATTAAGATTTATAAACTATTTTTGACAATTATAAGAGGTTGGATTTATCTCGGATTGTAACTAGATGGTTGATCAAATTGTAAGTTATGTGAGGTTTCGCCTTGTGTTGGTCATTTGATTTCTAGGCTATTTCAGATCTGAATTGAATATGTAAAAAGTATTTAAATCTTTTGTGATTTCATTTAAGGTCGTTTATTAAGGGCCTAATGGTAAAAAAAACCCAAACCTTTGCGACTTGTTGCAATTATATCCAAACCTTTTAATTTTTACAATAATATCCAAATTGCATTTTTTGTAGCATTAATAGTCAAATTGATGGCTAAATTTGTTGTTTTCAATTAAGATATTAGGCTATTATTGTGTTTTGATGTATAATAATATAGTAAAAATCCCAAGAAAATGTCAAAAAAAACTCAAAAAAAATCACATTAAAAGTGCAATTTGGATATTATTGCAACAAAATAATGCAATTTGGATATTACTGCAAAAATTAAAAGGTTTGGATATAATTGTAACAAGTCGTAAAGGTTTGGGTTTGTTTTGCCACTAAACCTTTATTAAGTTGTATATACTTTGGGTTAAACTTGCCAAGTGTTGCAAGGTATGTGGCTTATTGCTCATTATGGTTTGATGTTGTTAAGTTTAGTATTAGATCTTGTTTTCAAATTAACTATGGTTTATTGAAGGATTTATATTTTGGGTTTTGCTTTGGCATAATTTAGGTCGGGTTAGACTTATGTCGCCCAACATGTTGTGTTGAGCTATATAATGGTTACGGCCAACACACTACTTTGGGAACTTCAATTGTTTTAAAAGGGCTATTTAAATATTTAAGAACTTCAAATTTGATTTCAAAGTAAGAACTCATCTAAGCTCAACTTGTTGATTGTTTGATATGGATTGTATGGATTCTTTAGGTTGAACTTTGGTTGTGGTTTGTGATGCTAGTCCTATATGATGTCTAGTATTCTTAGAGTCAGGTGTTGTATGGATTTTAACTTATATCTTATTTTTAGACTCGTCGTCTGCTCGTGCTTCGGAGTCTACGCAGGGTTAGCTTGCTTGCCAAGGTTATCACGTGGATACGCAAGCAGTGAGTTTATAGTGTTATTTTCCGCTTTATTAAGTATCGTAAATTATTTTAGTATCTCAATTGTTTTAAATGATTATCGATCTGGATTGGAACGAGCTACTCAATAGGCGAGTATCGAGACTGTGTGCACCGGTAAGTACTTTTTGGATTGACTGACTATATGTCCGGCGTAATTTGGGATCGATGAGAATTTGTTTCCATCTACTTTGGGCTATATAAGTATAAAAAGATTTGGTTTTAAGGGTTTTAATCTTAATAAATGTAAATAACATTATGAAATCAACTCAGTATATCTGAGCCCGCTGTTTTCCCAATTTTTAAGGTTTATGATTTGAAAGATTAGTCGTCTCCGATTCTTTGATTCTTCCGAGGTTTTATGTTATTTTAAACCAGTGAACTGTCCAAACTCTTAGACCGCAGTATAACTAGTTTATTATTTTGGTTATCGTACTTTGGATTGCCGGATTGGTCCGATTATTTTGTTATTACCTTTGGCATGTTACGCTTTGAATTATACTGTTATATATCAGGCATGTTGTTGAGTCTCGGGTTTTAGCCGAGCGTTTCAAATATTTAAGTTGTTGTTTATATTGTTATATAAGCTGCTAGACTTAGGTTCAAGTCTCGGTTTTCCCCGAGCAGTATTTTTTCTGCATGTTTATATGTTTGATTGTTTATCCGCGAGACTTGTTACGAGTTTTGAGCAAACTCAACATTCATAAAGTTGACACAAAAATCAGAGATTATGTTGATTGAAAATTACTCGTAATCATTGTCTCTGAAGGTAACTCTAAAAACTGAATCATATATTTATACAGTAGTTGGTATACTTTTGAAATATTGTTAGTATACTATTAGAATACATATGAAGTAATTTTAGTTTTGGAATTATATATTTATACAATTAATTCAAAGTTTATGGTGATTAGTTATGTATTTTGTTCTTTTTGAAATTGCTAATTTAGCTATTTGTTTCTTCTTGAAGCATATTGCCACTTTTTTGGTATATTAAAGGTATATTGTAAGTTTATTGTACTAACAACATACATTACAGGTTATACCATCGTCTGGAAATCTTTATAGTGTCATCAAAGGTATCAGGACCTATGTAGTGGACTTGAAAGAAAGAACGTGTACATACAACAGATTTCAAATTGATGAGATGTCATGCGCGCATGCAGTTGCAATATTAAAGTACCTACATCAAGATACATATCAAAACTGTTAAGAATTCTATGCTAAGGAGACAATGATTGCCACATATGCTTCAATAGTTTACCCAATTGCTAGTCAATCAACATTGAACATACCACATGAAGTGTAAAGAAACATTTGTCCTTTCTCCAGAAGGCAAAGTTCCGCCAGAAAGACCTAAAAAAAGAAGATTCAAGACAGCATGGGAGCACAAGCAAAAGATAAAATGTGGAACATGTGGAAACCAAGGTCACAATAAAAAGACTTGTAAAAGTTTACCTAAGTAAAACTGATGCATAGTTTTGTGCTTTTTTATTTCTTAGTTTATACATCATTTGAATTAATATTACAAACATATATTTGATATTGAATTCAATTTCACAATATGAATAACAATTTTATTCTTACTTATTGTATACTATTAAGGTATTGATGGTCTAATTATAAAATAAAATAGAAAAAATTTGAATAATATATAACTAAGAATTTTGTACTATATGTTTAGATATAAAAATAAAAATATTAGATGTGAATTAATATGATGAACAACGTTTGAAAATTAAAATATTATTTTTATTATATATACAGTTATTGATATATTTATTATAGAGATTATCTTCAAACTGTCCTATTTTTAAAAAATAACTATAAAATATTTGGTGATAAATTGCTAATTACGTCCAGTATCCAGTTTTATAAAATATTTACAAAAAAAAATAAGGCATAAAAATGACCCTAATGTTTATTTTGTGGCTCATCTGCCCCCTAATTTTTTCGAATCTCAAAAATGACCTAATCTTACCCAAGTGGAACAAATATATCCTCTACTATTAGACAAAAAGTATATTTGTTCCACTTTAATAACATTAGGGTTATACTTGTTCCACTTTAGTAACGTTAGGGTCATTTTTGAAACTCGAAAAATATTAGGGCAACAACTAATTGTATGTCATATCAGCCGAGTTAACGTTCAAACACGCTACCGTTAGACGGGGATATATTTGTTCCACTTTGCTAACGTAAGGGTTATTTTTAAGATTCGAAAAACATTAAGAGGCCAAGTGTGTCATAGAGTAAACATTAGGTCATTTTTGTACCTTATCCCTTTACAAAAATACCTTTTTCTAACCAACGTTTATTCACTATAAATACATTATAAATACACTATAAATATAGCATAAATACACCATAAATTTACTATAAATACACAGTAAAAACTCCAATAAAAAAATAAAAAAAGCACCAAAAATAATATTTTTGAAATTAAAAAAGCAATTTGGAAAATAAAAAAGGTATGAGATGTAATTATTACAAAAGGTGGGTACAATTATATTTATTTTCTAAAAATAAGGTATTCTGAGAATTATCTCTTTATTATATTTATTTCTATTTTTTAGGTAAAAAAATTTCAATTCAGTTTTATTACAAACTGAATTTTTAAAAACAATTATATGAAGTAAACAATCAATTAAATCTACTGGTTTAGTACAATTCGGTTTAGAATATTAATTTTTTTGATAAATTAATTTAATTTTACTGTAAATAAGATAAAAGGGATTAAATTGGTTAGGTACGATTTAAACTAAATACACACTCCTAAAATAGACTAAAAACTAAACATTTCAAATTTCAAACTCAACTCAATTAAAAACTAAATATTTAGTTAACTACAATTAATTATATGAAATATACTCACTTAACTTTAGAACAAATATTCATATATTTTAATTTTATTTAAAGTACAATTAATAGCAAGTATTAAATATTGATCTAATCTGAATTGAAATGCTAAATAAATAAGATTTCATATATTTACTGCCCTGATTAAATTGTTTTGCTTAATTGAGTGAATGGTATTATTGTTTATAGACCTAATTATATTTTTTTTAGGGGGAGGGGGGGGGGGGGGGGGGGGCATGGGGACGGTCTACCCTTGGAGGAGGGAGTACAATTTAGTTTTTTTTTGAACAAAGATTTTAATCATTATAAAAGTCAAAGAGTAGAACTTAACTAGAACAATAAGCAGCCTATGCAAAAATTTCAATCAAAGAACCTGTTTGGTCCAGAACCAACAGCCGGAGAGACGTGGTGCCAAAGGTATCCCGTGATTTGAACTTTGAAGTTGAGTAGGCAAATGTATTCAAACACCCTCGTACGTTTTTTAATCATTTCAAGCCACAATTTTTTATTTTCCAAACAATTTGATCTCTAAAACTACAAAATAAAATGTCAGTTTTTCTTGAGCAAATTATTTTCATATTTTCACAATGTCATAATTCATGGGTAAATCCATCGCTAAATTAGACGTGGTGCCAAAAGTATCTCGTTGGATTTTCATAAGGTCATAATACTACATATTTGACAACTTAGCGATGAAAATTCTATCGCAAATCCATCGCTAAATTAGACGTGGTGTCAAAAGTATCTCATCGGATTTTCATTATGTCATAATACTACAAATTTGACAACTTAGCGACGAAAATCCTATCGCAAATCCATCGCTAAATTATCGACGGATGAGATATTTCGTTGTCAACTGTTTAGCGGCACAAAATTTAGTAAAAGACAATTTTTGTTGTTAAATGATTTTAACGACGGTTAGTGATGAAAAAAATCTATCACTAAATATCAGTTTTCTAGTAGATGCACTTGAAAGTTGTAGGAGTTGAACTCATTCGAATATTGACAACCGAAAAGCTGTAGTCTGATTATGAACTTGTAAGAAATAGGTCTCTTTGTTTTTAAGGCAGCTTGATTAAGTGGCAAAATAAAGATTATGCAGGTTTATCAAAATTGACTTGAATTTTCGTACGAAAGAGAAAAGAATTTGAAAATGAATTGCAAAATTGATTTTATAGTTCCTGTTTTGAAACAATTGATTTTAATTTTTATATATTTTATGTTTTTAAAGTTATATTTTAAGAACGAAATTGTCTTTTTTTTATTATTGCTGTCTATATTTTTTTTAATAATATAAACTCTCTTGAATGTTTTATTTTCTTAAATAAATTAATAAGGAATTATTTACTTCTTATTAGTAATTACCAACGAATTACATTCAAATGATATAATCGATTAGCAGAAAACTGCCAAAACCGTGGGTACTCTTTTCATAAACATTTTCTCTCTACCAATTACATTAGAAAAAACATGTTTTAAATTAATTCAATAACAATGCAATAATTGATAAATGTATATACATTTCATGGTCAAATTAACATTCAAACCATTAAAATTTAGGTGTATGTGGCATTTAAAGATTGGCCTATAGTCCTTTGGATCTCTATATAAGATAAGACCATGTGAACTGAGTTGAAAGGCTTAACAGCATCTCTTACCTCTCTGTATAATAAATCACAAGCTAAGCTTCTATTAAGATTCAAACACTAAAGATGGAGGTCGAAAGAATTTCTGAAGACTTCATAAAACCTTCTTCACCAACACCACTTCATCTCAAAACCTTCAAAATTTGCCTGCTAGATCAATTCATGACACCCGCCTATGTTCCCATGATCTTTTTCTATCCAAATAATGATCTTGCCAGCAATGATCTCAATCTGATGATCACTAAACGATCTTTATTGCTTAAAAAATCCTTGTCGGAAAGCTTAACTCAGTTCTATCCACTCGCCGGTAAGCTTAAAGACGATATTTCCATCGACTGTAATGACGAAGGAGCATACTACGTAAATGCGAGAGTTCATAATATTACTCTCTATGATTATCTGGAGCATCCTCATCTCACTTCAATGCATAAGCTATTGCCGATACGGGAAATTCTTTTCACCCAATCGCCACCCGGATCACACGTTGCTATGGTACAAGAGACCACCTTTGCATGCGGTGGCGTGGCTGTCGGGGTTTCGGTATCTCACATGCTCATGGATGGAATATCTGCGTCTCGCTTCGTTAAACATTGGGCCGCCGCTGCCACTGCCACAGCTGGCTATTTGCCGAACTTTGATGCATCTGTCTCTATGTTTCCTCAGTTTCATCCGTTTCCGAAGCAGGCGAATTACAACTCGCTCATGGCTCCAATTTGCAGAATCGGCAAACTCGGTACGAGAAGGTTCGTGTTCGATGAATCATCTCTTTTGGCCCTGAAAGCTGAATCAAGAGTCGAAAATGCTACTCGTGTTGAAGCGGTTTCCGCGCTTCTTATGAAATGCATTATGTCCGTGTTTAAGACGTGCAGGTCGGGTATCGAAAAACCAGGTTTGAGTGTTCATCCTGTAAACCTACGAAGGAGAGCTACGCCGCCACTATCAGATGGTTTGATAGGGAATTTGATATGGTCAGCAGCTGCATTAGTAAAACCTGAGGAAACAGATTTAGCTACTTTAATTTGGGGTTTGAGGGAAGCCATCAAAAAACTGGACAGCGAATTGGTGAAGAAGATCCAAGGTGATGAAGGATTCTTCAAGCTGTATGAGAAAGTAAAAGAAATGGGAAATTTGATTGGCAGAAATGGAGGAGGAGTGGATGGTGTTTTGTTTAGCAGTTGGTGTAACTTTGGTCTGTACGACATTAATTTTGGGTGGGGAAAACCGATATGGACATCGTTTGTTGGGTCATCAGGTGGTAATAATGAAATTCCATTTCTGAATACAGTTGTTCTAATGGATGGAACAACCAAGAAAGGGATGGAAGCGTGGGTGTTTCTGAGTGAAGATGAGTTAGATTTGCTGGACAAAGATGAGCATCTGCTTTCATTTGCTTCTCTTAATCCAACACTTCCATTCTCTTTATAGTAATTGGGTGAATATGTTTTTTTTTGCCAATGGGTGTATATGTTTGATTTTTTAAAAAACTTATGTATGAGTGATTTTCAAAATTCTTTTTATTTAATATGTTTGGATTGTTTGACTTAAAGTGATTTTTTTAAATATTTTTTGTTTGAGTTATTTGGTTCATTGTTTGTGATTAGTTGCATAAAGTAATGAGTTTCTCTTTTTTTTTTCTTTTATTATTAACCTCCTCAGTCTTAACCTTAATTTTTTTTTTTTGCCAAAGATAGTAATATATAAATATATAAAAAGAAAGGTCATCTCTTGAAAATGATGAACCAATCTTAAACAAAAGAAATAAAAGTGGACTTTGCGGCTACTATTGAGCCATCCAAATACACATTCGTTTACCAAATTAGAATACGAAAGCATAAATAATTTGCTAAACGAACGGTAGCAATATAGAACAATAAAAACTTAAAAGAAGGAATTACTTACCGTTAAAAAAGATATTAGTATAAGTATTACCTTAATTGTAGAGTGCATTACTGAAATGTCGAGACCATTCAGAACAAAACACACCGCCATAGCTTACTTGAACATTTAAATTAAAAAATAGTATATAAAAAATTAATTTAAAGCTGACCTTATAGTAGAGGCGGTCCATTAGTAGAGAAATTCCACTAATTGTCAACGGAGAGAGTAAGAAGTGCTCATTTAGAAGTATATGTCCAAAAAAAAACAAAAAAACACAAACAAATAAAATATTAACATTTATATTTATAAATTAATATTTTGTAAAATATTTAGACTAGTTTAATACACCCATAAGGGGGACGTTTCAATTCCACTGCTTAGATATCACCACCATCTTATCTCTTTCTTCAAACGCGGGTTCAAAATTCTCTTTTGCCTCTGATAATAGCAGAGTTCCACTAGTAGCCGACATAAAAATGGGAGCTAGAGGGGCCATATGAGAAGCCCCTCTTGCCTAAGTAAAAATTGTAAAAATATTATGCATATGTGATCTTACACCCATAAAGGGGATATAAACACCCAATTGGGGGATGGAATTGAACTTAGTTGATAAGATATAACATATGTATTTAGTTGTTTCCAAAGAAAAATTTGAGTTAAAGTCTAAAATTTAGTGAAATTAGACCCAAAAACTGAAACAGTAAAAAGTATTGATATAGTGAAATTAGACCCAGAAATTCAAACATAAAAAAGAACACTTTTTTTTCACTCGGAATTATGGAAAAGCCTAACCTAAACTAAACTAATCCCAAACAAGTAATTAAAGACTGAATATTTAATGGAAGCATTAAAATCAAAATTCAAGAATAAGCGTAATGAAAAAGAAGAAATTCTTATCTTAAGATTAAAAGCGACAATTTTAAATGGCCAACCATGATGCAAAAATTGGACAAATAGTATGGTAATTCGATATAAGAATTAGAAGAAAAAATAAGAATTAAAAAAAATCATTTGATCATACAAAATATGAAAAATGAGAAGAAGTGAAATCATTGTTTGACAAAAACAAAAACGAGAAGAAAAAAAAAATATGAAAAAGGATTTCTTCTGTAAACAAACCAAAAGTAAAATACCTATTCAATATTGATGAACGAAAAAGATAATTTCATGCACATTACATATAATATAATAATGATTATCTAAATTGAAAATAAATATGCATGCATGCAGAAACATAGTAAAAGAGAGATTGACCTGTGTGTATAATCAGTGAGAAGTTGTAAATTTATAATCACAAACCGTCTCAAGATTGCTCCATTGGCCATGGTGATTAATGGAATAGAAGGAATAAAACTTCACAAGAAGTACTTTAACCTCACAAGGAGTACAAAACTTCACAAAAAGTACTTTAACCTCACAAGGAATACTTGAATGTTGAGAAAATTTCCACTTTTTTTTGCCGAGTACACAAAAAAACGTACTTGGTATTAAATTTGAACCAACTTTACCATATTCGTGTTGAAAATTTAAAAAGAAGTATAAACATATACCACTTTTAATAACTGCATTTTGTATTAAAAAAAAATAAAAAAGTTTAAATTTCCGACAAAAAGAAAACAACAAATCATTGTTTGTATTATAGCAAAATTCAAATTAAAAGTTCACTTTCCTTGATTAGGTGAGAATTAGTCGAAAATGAACAAAAAGTGATGGTAAATGATTTTATTCAAAAAACTGTTTCTCAAATTAAAATTGAAAAAGTTGTTACCGGAAAAAGTAAGAAATAGTGGCCACCATTGCAGCCGGAGCCTTACTTAAACATACAGATTACTACGAATTTAACTAATTTCAACAAAGCAAACAGAAAATGAATAAAATACTCATATCTGTTGAATATCTTCTTTAACTAAGACATTGATTATCCTTCAAACTATATAAAAGCAAACCTGTAATTATGCAACTAAATCTCTCGTTCAATATTTTGCAATATTCTTCTTTCCAAATTTGTGTAAGAATCATGGTCCTGATGCAAGTAGAAAGCCCTTCCCACAAGAAGATAATTTTTTTTTTTAATTCAAAAGTTTGAAAATGGCAAAAGCCAACATCCGAAAGAAAAATGGTAACAACGCAGAAAAATATGGCAGTTATGAAGTGTTAATATTTGACCAAAATCAAAAAATTTGAATATCAAAAGTTTGCAACACTCATTACTTGTGAAATAAATTATATAAAATAACATGAAAGAATAAAAATTAGAAAACTTACCTGTGGCATGCGGTGCAAATAATGGGACTGAAGCAGTAGCGTGCAGGCATCTGTTGATTTTTCAATGAGGAAACTCCTATAAGATTTGTCGCCTGCGGTGAAAACGATGAGGCTGATGCAGAGGAATGAAGGCATTTGGGCAAATTGGTGGAGATGACACAACATGTAATGCAGAAATGGGTTAGACTTTGACAGAACAATCGTCAACAAACAGCGGAGAAGAGGAGAGCAGTAGTGGCAACGGGCGGCAGCGGACGGAAATTTTGAGAAAAATCGACACTAACCGTCCGTCCATTCAACAACCGTTTGTCTTAAGATGAACACAGCCCCCGCCGCTGTCGCTACCCGCAGTGAAGTAACCGAACGGAGTTATGAATCAATTTGGATTCCGGTGACCTTTCAATATTTTGGTTTTCGGATTATTATTGATCCAATAATGGTTTGCATTTGATGAAGTTGGCAATGATATTAAATTTGGAACGGCTCTTATACCATAATCATTGGTGTTGATGATCGACCAAAAACTTGGCCGTCAAATTTTTGTCATTAACATATAGATAATTATGGATTTTTGAGTCATATCAACGACACCATCATAACTTGCTCATCATCTTCCCTTGATAAATTTGCGACAGTCATTGGTGGATTCCAAATAGATAACCGTCTCCGGCAGAAAATAACCGCTTCAAAAAATTTAATTAAGTGCTTTGATACTGTAAGCAACAATTTCTCCATCGTTCATACTTTATATTTTAAAGGGGTAAGATCAGAGCAAACAATGGAAGTAAGTTCGGGAGAGAAACTGTAATATTGATTAGATCTAAATTGCAAATCATTTGGTTAATTGTTTCAAACAACGAGTTTTTAATAAAAAATAGTCTCTGAAATTCATCAACCTCTTTGAAAAGTTACTATTTCGTAGAAGTGTTGGTTCATATGTTTAGCAAATAATTTTTTAAATTTTAAAAAATTCATCAACCTCTAGTGTTCATGATTAATTAATAGTTTTTCAAATTTTAAAATAGCAGGAAAACGAAACGAACACCGGTAAACCATATATCGCAAAAGTAAAGAATACAAAATGTGTGTGTAAATAATATGAACATAGAAAAATATAATATTTTCAAATAAAATAAAATTTATTACATATGTGAACTATAAAATTCGTCAAGATGTGTGTATTGATGGTTCATTAGCAAGGTACGGATGTTTGTTCATGTAATAAATATCAGATTATAAATAAAAATTATGCTGTTTACCTCATCAAGTAAACAAATGATCCCTCGCTTCTTTGACATAAAAATGATATGCCTCTTGACGAGGTAAACATCATAATTTTTATGATGTTTACGCTAAGGTCTCTGAGGTATATTATAATTGATAGTTTGATATTTCTTATTTTAAAATTTTATGCAATACTCCCTCAGTTTTAATTCCATTAACTATTATATCTCTCGGTTAATTTCGACACTTATTTTCAAATGATAGGTACCCCACCTTTACTTTTGTGAATGATTTGGTCCCTCACTTTTAATTTTATTAAACGATTTGGTCCCTCACTTTTAAACAATTTAATAACCAAGTTTCAATTCGCTAGACGATTTAGTCCCTCAAATTGACAGAAGAATCTCTCAGTTGACGGAATTAAAACTGAGGGACCATTAAATAGACTTTTGAAATAAGGGGTACCAAACTGTTAATTATGGTATACTCAGGGATCTTTAAGTAATTTGCTCTTAATTAAAACAAATTAATTCGTAAATTTGATAATTTAATTTTAATTAATTGTAAAAAAAAGTTAAATATTAATTTACAAATTTACAAATATATTTTGTACAAATTAATATGTTATAGAAATGTGACGGTAGTATTCTGATTAAATCCAGATATGCGGGTCAAAGTGTGTCAAAATGGAAAAGGAAGACACCCGCCCGCAGTAATAATTAATTATAGAAAAAGTGAAGACAAGAAGATAAGCAGCGATGGGGAGAGTCTAGCAACTTTTCTCCATGTCTTCTCCTACAATCACTCTCCTCTCCTCTCCACTTTTTCTTTCTCTATAAATTTCTGATTCCTCTTCTCAATTCCTCTCTCTCTACCAATTTCTTCACTATCATAATTATGAGGAGATGGAAGAATGTCAAGCAAATTGTTTCACCAGATCGATTCTCACCATCAAACACTCACCGGATTTTCAATCTCCACCGCTGGATGGCGCTTTCAACCATCTGCTCAGCAACGCATTTCAACATCGCATGCTGCAACAACAACCACCACCACCTCCATCTCCGCCGCACTAGTAGAGAATCACTCCTTGTCGGATTAAATCATCAGGAGCGTTACAAATGGGACGGAAGTAATTCCGATATCCGCAAAATTAGGGCAGAAGCTAACTGCCCTCGCTGCTCTAAGCATATGGATCTCCTTTTCTCTAATTATCGCAATGACACTAACCCTAATCTTGTTGATTTGAAGCAAAACAGCAGTAGTAATACTAATAGTAATAATAATTATCAGGCGGTTAATTTTTGCCCCAGTTGTAAAACTGCTTATTATTTCCGTCCTTACAAGATGACTCCCTTACAAGGTAGTTTCATTGAAATTGGAAGAGTAGCCAATAATAATAAATCTAAGAATAGTAATAACAATAAAATTGCCCCTTCTAAGGAATCTAATGGAACTTCTGATAATGATTCTAGTAATAATGCTAATGCTATTATCAGTAATCGACTTAGGGCTTCATTTTGGGATACGCTGAGGTCGTATGCAGGTGATCCTTTGCCCGAGAATTGGCATGGAAATGGAAATGGAAATGGAAATGGAAATGGGGATGGAAATGGGAATGGATTGGCCGTGCATACTCCGCCCGGACCACCATTTGCGCCTGGTGTTAATGCGATTAGGGCTCATGGACCCGGTGGTGGTGGTGGTGGTGATGGTGGGGAAAGGGGTGGTGGCAGCAGCAGTGGCGGTGTTGGATGGGGTGGGTCTAACTTAGGGAAGGATTTGCCTACTCCGAAAGAGATTTGCAAAGGTCTTGATAAATTTGTTATTGGTCAAGATAGAGCTAAAAAGGTTTGATCTTCTAAATAATGTATTTAATATTATGTTACATACGTCTTAATAGTCCATTATCATTATTTTTTTTATTACATTGTGTACTTCAGTGTTATAAATTGATAACTTCGTTTTTTTTGGATATTTATTCCTTATGAAGTAGAGATTGAAGCTTTTTTAGTTCTTATGAACTTTTGCTGATATTGCTTACATCTTATGTTAATTACTTGTTCTAGTCTATGACCTTTGAATGTGGAAGTTTTTGTGTGTGAGCATTTTTAAGTTTGATCTTAAGTATTTAAAACTTCTCATCGAGTTGTTCATTTGTTGTGTTTTAGGTTCTCTCTGTGGCTGTCTACAACCACTATAAAAGGATTTACCATGCCTCTTTGCCAAAAGGGTTAGTTTCTAGTTTCATTTCCTTACATATTGCTCCAAAGTTTGTTGCTGATGGTGCTTTCTTCATTTGCATTCATAATGATGCATTGTGGTACTAGGCCAGTGGCAGAATCAGGAAGTTCAGAGGCAGTTAATGATGACGACAATGTAGAGCTAGAAAAGAGCAATGTGCTTTTAATGGGCCCGACTGGTTCAGGTATCATATTCTTACTTTATGTTCATGCTTTATCTGCATTCAATACCGAGAATAGAAGCAGAAACCAGCATTCTCTGCATTGTTGAATTGTTATTAACCAGGACTCTTATTTTAACTTACATGTGAAACAGGCAAGACGTTGCTGGCAAAAACATTAGCACGTTTTGTCAATGTTCCATTTGTTATTGCTGATGCAACAGCCTTAACTCAGGCAAGTATATATTACAGTAGTGTCTAAATACTGAAAGTACTACATTGTTGATGTTTACTATTTCTAAGTTTTATTGGAAAAAGGAAAAGGATAATTTGGTACCACAGTGGTTGATATTCACTTGACTAAATATTATTGCCATAGTCTTTTAAGTGATTTTATCCATGACTGAGTTTACGTGTCTGATGTTGCATTGTTCATTATTGTTGAACTGAAAGTTACAAGTATTATTCTTTTTTCACAGGCTGGTTATGTTGGTGAAGATGTTGAATCAATACTGTATAAATTACTCACGGTACGCGTACCATTTTCGTTCTTGTTGCTGTAATGTTGTTTCGTACGTTTATTATACATTGCTGTATATGCTCATTCCTGTTCTTGAAGTACAAATATATGATCAGATGTTATTTTTGTATATAATTTTGTTTCAACTTTTTTATTGTCAAATGGACTATTTACATGGTGATCTGTTAATCATTGTTATATGTAGCAAAGTACCTGTTATTTTACTTGATGAAACGGGTGCTGAGAATTTTCAATTCTTTGAACCAGCAAAAATGATGTAACTTTATATAGGCTTAAATGAAGAAGACTAAAGAAATTATATTATATATGTCTACTTTGGCATGGAGGAGTTAGATTTGTACTCTCATGATTTTACGTTTTCCGCATGCATGCATTTTAAGAATATAGCTAGTAGTAATTTGTTTTTATGGAAATAAGTATTATGACACAAGCATTCTAAGAACATAGTTTTAAACCTACGTAAGAAGCAAGCCAAAGCGATCTCTTCTAGGAATTGATGCAAAAGCATTAAGATATTCATTTCCTATTTGAGCTCTTATATTTGTAGATTGATAAATTTAAGAATGGAAGATTGGGGTAGCCTACAGACTACAGTTATGAAGCACCAGCTCAAATTTGCTCATGGATCCCAAAGTGTATATGGGAAATGGAACTTTCAATAAAGTGAGATATGGATATTGTGGGGACGCATATATATATATATATATATATATATATATATATATATGCTGGTCTTCCAGCTTAACTTTTTCATCCAGTACAATTGTGAAAAGGGGACAGGTATAGCTGAAAGAGAAAGAGAGCCACGGTTTAAAATTTGTTACACGACCTTGTTATAAGGATTTTTGTTATTTCTATTGCTTGGAACTGTTCACAAGGGAAAGAGAAGGACTAATTTGTGTCAATATTCTTCTTCATTTGGATTTTGGTGGATTAGTTTGAAGGATGTTAAACATGTGAAGGATAGTTTACCAGCAAGGAAAAGCTCAAAAATAAATCATGATTAACAGGATTGTCACATCTTTTCCATTATTAATAAAGAAGTATGTGCTGTCAATAATCCTCTTGGCATTTCAGATTACCACGAAACATACAAATATATAAACTAATACTAATCTAGCTAACAGATTGCAAGAAATTAAGTCAAAGCTGAAAATAAAGACTGATTTGACATATCCTATGAAGTTATGAAGCTTAATTTCCTTTAATGATAAATTTTTTATAATAAATGCTTGTAGTGTAAACTGTAAAGTTATTCAATAAATGCCAAGTCATTTTGGTGTTACTGTTTAAAATACATTAAGGCTTCATCATTATTAGGGGAATTCTATGTTTTGGGTGGGCTGTAAAATGCAGTGTCAAATTGTAATATAGGAAGTTTGCGCTCTTGTATGCGGCTATTCCTCCTTTTTATTGCTAGTTTCAAGTGCATTACTGATTTTAGTCTTTTGGAATCTAGGTGGCTGAGTTTAATGTGCAAGCAGCTCAGCAAGGAATTGTTTACATTGATGAAGTTGATAAGATTACAAAAAAGGTGCTCTAAATTTATCATTGCATTTATGTATTTGGATTCTTTCCTTAAAATTCTTCCTAATTCTGGTGATTTGTAGGCTGAGAGCGTGAACATTAGCAGAGATGTCTCAGGCGAAGGTGTCCAGCAAGCACTATTGAAAATGCTAGAAGGAACTGTGAGTAATACATCTCAACAAAATTGATTAATTGACTGCTTCTTTATATATTCATCAAGTATTTTTACTCAGCTTTCAAAGATGCTAATTGTGGAAAATTGTCTGTAGTGCTTTTGCCCCTTAAAAAATTACCTAAAATATTTGTTATTGGGTTCTGCTATAATTGGGGATATTCCAAAAGTGTTCATCAGCCGCTTGCATTGGATTTTTATTTGCTATTAGCAAACACATCCATTTTTTATTATGTATTCACATGGTGGCGAGTGGTGTGTGTTCTTTATGGCTGGCAATTTTTAAGGGATGTGGCGATTATGGTGGATGGCAATGTTAGTAATCCCTGATGATTTAGATGAGTATTGATTGTGAATTTTTTTATTTTTATACATCTTATTACTTTCTAATCCTCCAACTGTTAGTTTGAGCAATTAAGAATTGCAAAATGATGCAGTTATGACCCTTTGTGGATCCGTCTCTAAATAGTGGTGAGGACAATAAAATAGTTTTCGAACCTATGATATTAGTTAATGATTCCAATGATCCAAAACCTATAAAGCCCCGACACATCTATTTCTATGTTTTTTACAAGTTATGTTGCTTTTTATTGTTTAAGATCTGGTGATGTTGATTTTTAGTGTTTAAGACTTGCTATTGGTGTTAATTATAATGAATTAAACTTCTTATTTTACTTATTTTGAATCAGTCATGAATGTTATTTACATAAAATGTATATATGCAACTTTGATTTATATAAATATGTATTTAAATATAATTAATTTGTCATGTCCCACTGTGTCCCTGTCTTTTTTTTTTTTTGAATATCATTTACCGCATCCGTACCCATTCCCATATCGTGTCTGTGATTGATAGTTCAAGACAAAATCAATTGATATAGGTTCAATTCAAGGTTGATCCTAGGTGTAAGTTAATTAAAAACAAATATGCTTTGAAATGCACCTGTTTCATGAAATTGATATCTGGTAAGTGAATGTGTTGCTCACCTGTTTCATCAAACAATTAGTCCTATTGCCTGCATCGTTTTTCTAACTCATTCTTAAACAAGATCAAAATGTCTAGGTTGATTGTCTTGTCAATTTTTTGCCTTTAGAACTACAAAATTAAGAGAAAAGAGATAGCAAGGAACAGTTTCCCATTTTACATGGTGCTTATAGAACGGATATTGTTCTTATGAAGATTATTCTCACTTCACTAGCAATGTTAAACTGATGTTCTTTGGTACTAGTTATACCGGTTTAACATATGCATTTTTCTTTCTTGAATGGTGTTTATATTGCTTTCTGGAGGAAATATCTTCTTTGAAATTGTCCATTTTATTTTAGCACTTCAGCTTTCCTTGGAAACAAAGTGGGACTATTTCTGAAATTGCTAGCACCAGGTACTAGCATTATTTTTTCTGGTGGAGTTTAAGTATTGTTCTCCTTTTGTCCAGATAGTCAATGTTCCTGAGAAGGGGGCAAGGAAGCATCCTCGTGGCGATAACATTCAGGTGCATCTAAAAGTTCTTTCCCTTTTGTAGAATTACCTATCTGGAAAATGCAGTCCGCTATGTTGATTTCATTTGTCAATGAAATAGTTTCTTGTGTTCTAGAAGCTGTTATTGATTAGTTACTTTCTTTCAGAATCTGGATTTCCATGTTTCTGTTCCATATTCTTTTTCTGGTTTGATCATAATTCTCTATTATGTATTACTATCTTTTTAGACCTCGCATCCTTTGCTTAAAATAAAATGGTAGTGGTCATATTATGTTATCTTATGGTATGTGGCTTTCTGCTTGGAGAGATTTCTCTTTGTATAAAAGAGAAAAAAAATTCCTTTTTTGGGGTCAAGTATGTCAAAGTAGTTGCTGCTAGATATGATAGAAAATTTTGTTTCAAGATACAATACCGAAGCAAAGGATGTCAAGGAGAGTTATAAAGAAACATAGTGCAACATTTGTGGGAAAACATTTTATTTTACTGATTTATGTTATTTACTTGTTTGAGGGTGTTGAAGGAGAGTTACAATGAAACATGGTGCAATATTTGCGTTTAAACATTCTTTTTACTGATTTATGTTATTTATTTGTTTGAGTGAGGCTTTAAATTGATTGATGACATTCATATCTGCCTTGGGTGCGTATGTGTGGTAGTCAGTAGATTCAAGTTCTAGGATCACATGATAGGCAAGGCAGAACAATCATGAAGTGGTTGACATGTTGGCAATTCATATTTCAGGAAAAAAAAACTTAGAACTGGGTACTTTTTCTTATTATTATTCTGATACGAGAATCTCTGTACTAATTGGCATTTTAATTCCATTCATAATTTAAAGTAACTAATTATATGCATTTATGTCGTACAGATAGATACAAAGGATATTCTTTTTATATGCGGTGGAGCATTTGTGGATCTTGAAAAGACAATTTCAGAGAGGTTACCTTTCAAAGTTCTAATATCAGTCCTGTGAGATGAATCATGTTTCTGTTTAAGGGAATTCTAAACTTGAAAGTGAAACTGCTTTGTGATATTTACCAGACGGCAGGATTCATCAATTGGATTCGGTGCACCTGTTCGTGCTAACATGAGAGCAGGTTTAGTAACCAATGCTGCAGTCACATCATCTTTACTTGAATCTGTAAGAGTGAAGATCCTCCCTTTCAGTTAAATGGGGACTTCCAAGATTTTAATTCTTTTTGTTCTCTGGACATAGTTATGGATGATAGTTATAAATCAAGGAAGAAGTGGCTAAAATAATTCTACAAGTCTGAATGCTCATTTTTCCTTGCAGGTTGAAAGTGCTGATCTAATAGCATATGGACTCATACCAGAGTTTATTGGGCGTTTCCCTATTTTAGTTAGTTTATCGGCTCTTTCAGAGGATCAACTTGTGCAGGTTTCATAGCTCTGGCATTACCTTAGACTTTTCCTTGCTACCATGTTTGGCTACATATCAGTGCTTATTAAAAGTAATTCGTGAATAAATGGAGCAGATATTTATAGTTTAATTATAATGTTACTTATAACTTTTTAGAATTCAGAATTTTACTTGAGGACTGGCCATTCATACAAAAACTATAAGTAAATTTGACATTTTATGCCTGTCCACTTCAGAACCCAGTGTCTCAATATGCTGGTATTGAACAAAGTTTGATTTCACATTAATTGTAAATGATTGTATGCGATGCCTTAAGGTGCTAATATATATTGTTTGCTTCCTTTTGTTTTTACCTGAAATAAGCAAACTAGACTAGAATTAGAACTTTCACGGTTCTTCTCGAGTTTAATTTTCTTGCTTTTCCATGCAGGTCTTAACAGAGCCTAGAAATGCTCTTGGCAAGCAGTACAAGAAACTATTTAGCATGAATAAAGTATGATGCTATTTATCTGTTCCTTTCTGTCAATTCTGCTCTCTTCCTTAGAGGAGGGATTTTTTTTTCTTCTATTCATCTTTTCTTCTAAAGTATTCTGAGCATGCAAAATGGATTTTTAGGTGAAGCTACATCTTACAGAAAAAGCTCTGAGATTGATTGCAGAAAAGGCTATGGCTAAGAATACCGGTGCCAGGGGTTTAAGAGCCATACTGGAGAGTATTCTAACTGAAGCCATGTATGAGGTATGCAAGACTCCGTTATCTGACTACTAAAATATAAATTTTCATAAAACATGCGATGCTATGAACTCACTTCGGTGCTCGCGTTTTCAGATCCCTGACATAAAAACTGGAAATGATAGAATAGATGCTGTTGTAGTTGATGAGGAGTCCATAGGTTCAGTAAATTCTTCTGGTTGTGGTGGGAAAATTCTCCGCGGGGATGCTGCATTGGAGAGTTACATAGCTGAATATAAGCTCAAGGAATCAGTGGTATATTTCTATTCATACTTTAGGATTGAGGTCCAAGGGTGTGCAAAAACTGAACTAAACCAAATCAAACCGACAAATTCGGTTCAATTTGGTTTTACATTATAAAAAACTTCAGTTTTTCGATTTTGATGGGTTCTGTAAGTAAAATGGTTTTGGTTAAGTTATGGTAGTACAAACCGAACTGAAAAAACCGAACTCACCGAAAAAGCAACAAAATTGACTAATTTTGCTGGGCTCGGTTTGAAAAATTTGAAATTCTTGTAAATTCGGTTGTGATTTGGGTTTGTTTAAATTCTTGTAAATCCAGTTCAATTTAATTTTAACTGAATGCACACCCTAATCGAGGTCTATGCACATATTTTGTTTTGGTTTACAGGGTGTAGTAATGGACACTTGCACATATCTTGTGGTATCTAATCAAATTAGCTTGTAGGCTGTAAAGTGGAACTTGCTATAATTTCTTTAGTTTTGAGGAGTGCAAGTAATATAGCCAATTAGACAAATAGAAATTTACTATGCAATTTATTGCAAAAATTAAATGTATTTTAATTGATCCAATTTTCGGCTGAAACGCTCGCAGGAAAACGTTGAGGCCGCTGATACGGAGTTGCAAGATGGAGAATCAGAAGTAGCATCCAGAGCCATGAGCATGTAACACGACTCTATACAGTAGTCAGTGATTGATAGTTTTTTAAATTGTGTTTTATGTAATTATTTCCTTGTATCACAGCATAGAAAAAAAAGTGTAAGAGGAAATGTACATTGCCAGTGAAGGCAACATTGTACAAAACATGTGTACACTTTAGTTGAATAATTAATGTATACCAGTACATTTCAATAATTTTTGAAGTGGCTAGATGGAAGAAGTTAAGTATCCAGAATTTTCATTCGTACCAAGCAATTTGACTTATTCTATCTTACAGATCCTGCTCAAATTTTGGTTTCATCTGTGACCAAGAAAGAAGGCCAAAAAAGAAACCAGCAAATAAATAGCACAACATAAAATGAGATGATGTAAACACCAAAATTCATTTTTACTAGCCAAATCAGATAGTAAAATGTCTCATTTAAAGCCACATATCATCCATATCAGCTTTGTGTACAAATAAAGCTCCATTTTATGCAGTGTTTAGATTTCATTTTTTAAATATGAGGGTCACATATGCGACTCAAAATTCATTAATAAGTGTCTAGTTGAGATGCAGAGTAAGTCCATTTTTGCGCCTTTCCCCAACCAATGATGTAATACAAGTATACACAGAGTCAATGGTGTCAACCATTTTACAGCAACTTTAATTCAACAAGTCACTCTTTCTGTTTGCTTGCTCATGGATAACCCGCAAGTTAGCGGCACGCCTCATCTTTAAACTGCATCAGCTTGCCACTGAAGTGGCCAGATTAGGTGCACATATCCTATTTGGCAAAGGTCTGGCAATGAGTCCATCAGCAACCCATCCCATCGCTACGCTATCGTTTCTCACATGGATGAATTCTCGTTGCATATATTCCAGCGATATTTGCAGTCTGCCACCCAATTTGCAATCAGCAGAGGTGCCTCTAGATTCGAGTCCTGCATTTTTCTCCAACCAGTACAAATAATTGACTTGGAAAAGTGCCTTGAGCATGTCTTGCACAGAATAACTTTCTTTAAGCACAACCTGAATCCAGCCAATAGTCAAAATACAACAGATAATGACATGTCTTGTACTTAGGAGTGACCAAAGCTGAATTAAACTGTTTATTTTAATCAAACACAAACCGAAATTAAAAGTAGTTTGGTCAAAATGGCTAAAAAAGAGTATAAAATTTAATTTTGGATTTTGATTTGATTTCTGCAATTGATTAAGCAAATCGACCGGAAAAAAAAAACTTTAAAACATCATCGTTTTGATAAATTAATATATATAGTCCACAGATAATTTATGATTTTTATTATTTAGACCATACACTTTTAGAAAGGAACGTAGCAAATAAAATGATGCCACATCAACTGGGATAAAAGTGTTGGGTTAAATAACATTTTCCAAACTATATATCCAGGTGATATAGCAACTAAATTTACTTCCAATCTCACTCTGCTTATTCAGCTGAGACACACAGCACAGATATTGAAATTCAAAACTGAAATAGCAAATGTCTTACGCAGAATTTTCCATTGTGCTCGGTCAAAATGTAGCCTTCATCTTTATACAGATTGAACAGTGCAACCACATCATTCTTGCTGTTTACGACATCGCTGAGCTTTGATCCCAGCTGCAATCGCAACTCAATTTCACTAGCTGCATCCCTTGCTTCTGAAGATAGTACAACTGATTGTGGCTGATATAGAAATCGAGTCATACAAATGCAAGTCACGACATAAAAAGAAAATAAGATTTTCCCCATCATAAGCAAATTTACTCAGAACCTGAATATTATTAAATATCTAAAAAAGAGAACTAAAGGCTTCCAGGTGAAGAAAAACAACGCAACTCACTTTGTCAGCAGACTTCAAATTAGGAAATATAGCTGGAAAAAGTGGCTCCTCATCATTCACCTCTTTGATGGAAGGTGCTTGACCACTGAGGAGATATTCACTAAAAATCAGACCTGCCAAAAGAAAGAGAGTGCTATCTGTCATTCAATGAACTCAAGTCCATTTACCATATTTTCTTTCCATTCTTCTATAATCTACATAAGATGCAACTGCAAGCTAAAGTAAATGATTGTAAATTTAAATTTTTCTTGTCTATTTTTCTACGAGAGAATGAGAACAACTTTTTCACTGAATTAAGTTCTTAAACACTGCATTTGAAAATTAAGAGTTTATTTTCGCCTCTGCAAATCAAGAGTAACTTAACGTATTTCTGACATAGTTTAAATGAGTTTGACTTCTAAGCCTTCAAGATATTAGATTTCAATATTTGATTACAAATTGAAAAACAGACGTATTTATCAATACTTTAATAGTTAAATTACACTGTCAAATCAACAAATTCAATAGAACAAATAATTAGCTGATTCATTTAATTTATACTCAGTCTGCCCCCGGTTAAGAAGGGACATGTCTCATTGTTGCATGTCCCAACTTAAAAGTCCATATCATGTCTTACTGTAGGGGTGAGAAACGGTCGGTTCAGTCACCAAACCGAAGCAAAACTGTAAACCGTTTTATGGTCGGTTCGGTCACTAAACCGAACCAAAATTGTGTTTAGCGTTGAAGTTTCCTGTAAGTAATGCATGCCAGCTAAAGCAATCTAAATATTTTATATTTAAACCAGTAAATCAAGTGCCTTAGCAATTAATTTACTCCATGACCTTTAAATTAATTCATTTTAAGAAATAGAATAAGGAAACCAGTAGTATGCATTCCAATAAGGGAAAGGAACAGAAAATGACAGAAAATTACTCGCGCGATAGGGGTTTAACGTCCTCAGTTGAATGGATTGATATGACTTCAAATTGCAGTACATGTGGATCCAAGTCACCACACTAAAAGAAGCAAGGGCAAGGGAAGTAGAAGAGCCTATGCAGTTAGCCAATCCTATACCAAGCATGATACCTATAAACTTGCTCACCATTCCTTGAGCTTCACCCTTTGCAATGACCTACAATTAAAAATCTCATTAAAAGGGTGCACAAGTGAAAAAGAACATGCCAACATCAGCTCAGATATATGCCACACAAATACAAAGTTCCGATGGTCCCAGAGGGCCAGAACTATGAAGCACTGATGATAGGGGAACAGGGGACATCATTTTTTTAAAAAATGAGACATGGACATTGCAAATTAATAATATATTTAAATAGATATGTGTATATATAGAGAGAGAAGTTATTTTCTATGACTTTTGGTAAATAATCATCACTTGCAACATTTAAAGAAGAAAAATCCATAAAATTGAAGAGAAATTATTAAATAAGTGGTTCTTTTGTGTTAAAATTGAAGAAATAAGAAAGAAATTATAAGAAATAATTAGCAGAAGAAGATTGAAGAGAGGGTTGCATTTTGTTTTATAAAAGAGAGGACTGTGTTGATGTTTTAAAGGAAAAATCAGAAGAGAGTGTTGTGCTTATTCTCCCTCCTTCAATAGTAAAAATTACGGGGACACATATTTATCAGAATCCCTTACATGTCCACGGTGTGTCGGGTGACCTTGAAGAGTCCTCCTGCATACAGCACCTCCAAGAAGTTTTGGTGCTTCATAGTCCCAGAACACTTAACTTTCAGAATTAAAATAAATAACATGATTTTACCTCAGCAAAGTTCCTCTGAGCAGCAAACCCAGCATAGAAACAGCTCCTGGTAGCAGCCTAAAATTATGTCAAAATTTCAGCAACTGTGCATCATGACAAATGCTGTAAGTTGACGATATAATAACTTGGATGATGCCAAGCAGAAAGTTCAGCTTAGGCTAATATTAACTCAAAAACAGAAAAATATACGAACAAATTATATATGTGTGAATAGTTTGGTTAAGCCTTTAAGCCATAAGTGTTTAAGTGAGCATATATATACACAGAAATGTATGATAGAACCAAGAAACCAATTAAACAGCCAAAACAAATTATTCCACTTGTCGTACCATGATATTTTCACTATAAATTTTTATAGAACACCACATCCAACATGAATACGAAAAAGCATATCAACTGTTAAGAAGTTAACAATTCAGAAACTTTGCCCTAATTTCAATCGGCGATACCATCTCCTATATCCTCATTAGTTAGAACATGTTTAAAATAACTAGCATAGAACTATAGTGCAAGTGTAAACAATTAATGTAATGTGCTAAACACTTAAAAGCTAAAGATGGTTTTGCATAAAGGTATAAAAGTTACCAGGTTTAGAAATTAGGAAGGTAGACATACCTGGATAAGAGCAGCAGCAGAGCGACCAGCTCCAGCAAGAGCACCGATAGAAACAAATAAATGAGGAAATGCAGGAGTTAAAATCTCAAGTCCAAATGCAGCATTTTCCAGAAGATCAGCAAACAACCTCCATCCTTTAGGATTGACATCAAAATGGCGTCCATATTTGGATAAGAAAATTTTACTTAAATACCCAATGCCATCCTTAAGCACCCAATTAATAGCAGCTGCTGTGGGAATAGCTCCTTTGCCCAATCCAACAGCATAAAGTAATGCCTAATTTATGCATAAGCAAATAATAAAGAAAATGAAATAACAGCAAATGAAGTAAGTTGCAGGTGAAAGAATAGGTGTACCTGAGTGGCAAGAACGCCGCTTATTTGGCTAGCAATACCTTGAACGGCACGCCAAAGAGAATAATCCAAGTAATCAGAAGTAACGCTAAGAGGATAGCCTTCAGGAAGCATAAGCTTAACAAATAAAGCTCTAGATTGTAACCACAAGTTCGCTCCAAGACGTGACCATGACGATAACGAAGTTAAGTAATCACCGTTAAACAAGGACGAGAATGATGAAGCAACAAGAAACTCATCTTTAGCAAAATCAGAAATAAGTTTAATCAATTTGCCTCCTCTAACTTCAAAAACACTCACATCTTCCCCTTCATCTAATTGTGTTGATGTTGTTCTTGCATATGCTAAAGAAGACGAATTTAACCACAATCCCACAAAGCAGCATAACAGCCACATAAAGTAATCACCTTTATTATTGTCATCATCATTGTTATCATTCCGCCACCACCGTGACGGATCATTGTTATTATTGTTGTTGTTATTTGAACCTCTACCACTACCACTACCACTACCGCTAGCAGTAGTAGCAATATCTAAAAATGAGAAATTAAAACAAGGGTTTTGCTTAGCAATTGTTAAATTCTGATTAGTTATTCGTGATGACTTCACATGAAATATAGGGAATGACAATGTCTTCAAATTTCGATTACTACTACTAGTATTAGTAGCTGAAGGAGAAATATAAGTTCCAGAGAGGAACAATGGCCTGCAACTGCAACTCATTTTATTATAAATTATTATTTGAATTGAAGAATGCCAAAGAAACGAAGTACCGAACTGGGGGAGCTGAGAGGCGGGTGTGACTGACGCGCCGCCGGACGTGAAGGCGGAAAAAGTTGACGGTGCAAGGGAATGAATAAAAGCATGAGAGTGAATTGAGGAAAATAGAATTTTGTTTGATGAAGATAGAGTTTATACTAGTATGACGAAAAGTATACAAGAAGTTTTAAAACATTATAGTATATGAATTTTCAGCCATTTTATGGACCATTCAGTTATACATTTACTTAACAAAAATTAAGTACAATAATAAGCGAATGATAAGTTATTAATAATGTAAGTTATCTCTGAAGATTTAATTTTTTCTTTTGCTGAAGATAATTTTGATTAACTAGTCGAAATAACTAGGAAGCTTCTTTGAAAGTCCCATTATCTATAGTAAACCCTAACTTCATTGGGCAAAAGTTATGGCTTAATATATAGTTTGACCTCTCAACTTGTATCATTTTACCCATTTAACCTTTAAATTTAACATTTTAACTACTCTCTCCGTCCCACAAAGATATGTCACCTTTCTATTTTTGGCATCCCAAATTATAGGCCACCTTCTATATTTGGTAAACAATTTAACAATTCAAAATCTTATATACCCCTCATAAATATGTCTAATTATCCTCAAATGAATTAATAATTTCATGTTCCAATACAAGACTCACCAATAAAGAAATTAGTCCTTAATATATTATTTATACATCTAATAATTATAGAAGGATCAAATTGGAAAGTTGAATAAAAAACTAATTTTAACAAACTTAACTATATTTTTTTTAAATCTTGTATTTGTCCAAATGGCCTATCTTTGTGGGACGGAGGGAGTATTAAACTTCTGAACTTGTAAAATAATTTAATTTGATCCCTGAACTTGTAAAATAATTTAATTTGACCCCTAAACTTGTAAAATAATTTAATTTGACCCCTAAACTTGATAAATACATAATCATTAAATCCCTCCGTACACAAATTCTTCTAGAATGTTTTAAGTGTCAGGTGGACAATGAGGGGTTCAATGTTTACATATTTATCAAAGTTCAGGGATCAAATAGAATTATTTTACAAGTTCAAAGGTTCGATAGGTTATACGTTAAGTTTAGGGGTTAGATGGGTAAATGGATACAAATTTAGAGGTCAAATTATATATTAAGCTCAAAAAGTTATTAAAGTAGTAGTTTATTTAGTGTCACTAGTAGCTATTAGAGATTATCCACCATTTGTTCATAATTTTCAATTAATTTATTTCCTCTTATAAAAGTTATAGGTGTAGACATTCTTAAATAGGTTATTATGTTTCTTATAATATAGGATAGTATAGTCTTTTTTTTTATTTTTTTTTATAATTGGAAAGGGGTGAGCGCTTATGGAGGATTTGAACTCACGACTTAACAGTTTTGCAGTTCAGCATTTATACCATTTGAGATATAGTTCATTGTTAGTCCTTTTTTTATCTTAGTTTATACAGCCGACCCTCTAATAATTAATATGCATGATGGATTAAAAAATTATTAATTTATTGAATACTTTATAAAACAATATTAATATTGGTTCCCTAAAATTTCATTAATTATTAAAATTATTAATTTATTGCATATTAATTATTAGAGGGTCTACTGTATATATTTCATATTTTGTATTGTTTAATGGTTAAAGTTTTCTATTATAATTTTGGCCTCCATCTACTTATATATCTTTCTCTTTTCTATAAATGGTAGATTCAATCTTGGAGTTTTCTTTTTGGTTTCTCGCCTTTTGTGTCGGTTGATCATTTGTTTGATTACTCGTCTATTCTGGTTGCTCGTCGTTGGTTGGGCGTCTGTTTAGTTGCTCGATTTTTCTATTGGTTGCTCATCTGTTTGGTTGCTCGTCTTTTTTTGGTTGCTTGTCTCTTGGATTTGTCAATTTAATTGATGCTCTCTGTTGACAATTCTCTTAGTTATAGCTGAAAATACAGATGATTCGCTTCAAGCAGATAGTGTTTAGTTAGATGGTAAACATTACTTATATTGGAGTTATGTAATAAAAAATTCCTGAAAGATAAACAAAAGTAGGGATATGCTTCATATGCTTTTCTTAAGCCTAAGGATTGCACGGCGATTATATATGTGACATTAGTAGATAAATTGGAGGTAGATAATTCCAAGATCATTACTTGGATCAATGATTTTGTTAAGCATTTGATAGGTACCCAGTTAGCAAAATATGAGACAACTAAATAAGTTTGTGATCGTCTAGTTAGACTGTATACACAGTCTAAGTTTGCAAAACAATACCAGTTGGAATTTGATATACGTGCTCTTCACCAGAAACATATGAATATTCAAAATTTTATAATGCTATGAAATATTTGTAGGAACAACTGGCTCTTACAGCGTATGCTTAATTATGAGTCTTTTGGGATTTATAATGAACCAAGAGAGGAGTAGAGGTTGGTACAATTTTTAATGGCTCTTCGTGATAAGTTTGAAGACTTCGAGGATCCATTCTACAACGTCATCCTTTTTTGTTTTGTAGGATGAATACTGATCTTGACAACATTCTTTCTGGCTATGAAGTAAGCTTATCTGATCGGTTAATTCTGCAAGTATACAAAATCAATTGTAGCAAGTGATACTCGGAGTATCCGAGGTCGAATACATAAGGACAAGCTCTTTAAAATGTTATTTGATTTAACTTTTATTTTAATAAAAAATGGACTAAAGTTGAAGATTTTTAAAAAGTGAGACCATAAACGAAAAAAATCGAAAAAAGTGAGATATTTTTGAGTGATTAGCCTTTTACAAATATACTTTTTACCATAAAAAAATCCTTGTAATTTTCTCAAAACTAAACCTTTAAAAAATGCTAAGTTCTTGAAGTGAATTGAATAATTAATCAAGAACTAGATAGAAACATTAGCCAATTTGTTCCAAATGTCAGTAAATGAATAGATGTAGGTTGGCAGCTTTTTAGGCTGTCATCTCTCCGAGATTCAGCTAAGAGCATCCACAATGGGTATAATAGAGGGTGTAATAGCTCTCTATTATACCCATCATTACACTTTCTCCCATAGTGGGAGAAAGTGTAATGAAAAGAGAAAATTACATGGAATCCCTCAAAATCTCAAATCTTTATGTTAGTGACTCAGAATTTTATTTTTTGCAGAAATCTCTCAATTTTAAAACATTCTTTTCATGTCTACCTTTCTATATTTGTCATTCCTATTTTATCCCTCCCTATGGTATATGTTGCTTATTGTGTTTCTATTACATTGAATAATTTGCCCCACTTTCTTCTTCACTTTGATTCCACGAGTTATCAACAGTACGATAATCACCTTCTCCATCAAACTATCCTCCTTCATCTTTGCCATTGCCGCCATCATAGTCCGATCCACAATCTAGCCTACCACTTAATTGATTATAATTTTTCCTAATTGCAATCTTTTTTTTTTCTATTTAAGCTAAAAAGTAAAGAAATTTTACTCAAATGCTTTTATTTCTGCTTGTGATTCTATTGTTTGCTAGCTTGACTCACATAGCTGAAGCAATGCGTGAGCTGTTTGGCAGGAGAAAGCTAGAGTATTATTTTTGTTAAGTACCCTTTTCATTTATATTTTTTAATTGAAAACTTTCTTAAACCTAATTTTAATTGATTTGGGATTTGATTGCAGGGGTTGAGCTAAAAGAATTAGGACAGATTGGGGAAATGTTGGTGATGTCGCAGAAATAGTGTGGTATCCGTTAAAAATCGATGGGCGAGCGGCTCCTACCTATAGAATGTCATATGAAACAAAGGGGAAAAAGTTGATTATCCCAGAAACAAAAGTTGAAGAGATAATTATACTACATTGTTAAATTTTGAAATATAGATAAAAAAAATTATTATTTGAATTGTAACATTATATGGTTGATTAATTCAATGCATATTATAGGAACTAAGTTTTAAAGTTAAGGTTTTTGAGAGAATGTGATCTCAGATGGCTATTGAATATGCTGCTATAATTAGGATAATTTGGTTAGATAGAGGCTATTGCGTAGAATGATAAATGTTGAGGAGACTAAACAAATTCATGATTTTTGTGCCTACACAATAATCATTTTAAATAAAAATATTATTTGTGAACCGCATGTGAACCGTTGTCAACTGAACTACTTTAATTTAATTTTTAATCAAATTTGTCTTGCTACTTTTTACAATCTTAAATGACATTTTATATAGAGAGAGTTTTGAGATTTAGTGTAATACTAATTGAATATCTCTTGTAAGTGAAATGTATTTGACATACTATAAAATCGAAAAATGAATCCGATGTGAACCTATATCAACTAACCTACTTTAATTCAATTTTTAATCAAATTTGTCAAACTGCACTTTATAATCTTATATGACATTTTATAAAGTGAACTGAATGTAAATTCAATGTGAACTAAATTTGAACTGAATGTGAATTAAATATGAACTGAATATGAACTCTAAATAAATTTAGTATATATTCAAAATCAACTTAATTTAAATTAATGTATTTATTTTTAATAATATTAAAATAATTTATATAGTGACAAATAAACTAATGAAAATTAATAACTATCTAAAGTTTATTGGATTTGAACTGAAAGTAAATTTAAAATAAACTAAAAATGAACTCAATGTAAACTTAATATGAACTCAATATGAACCATTTATCAGCCTAATGTCAACCTAATATTAACCTAATATCAATTTGAATAAAATTTATTTTGCAACTTTTTACAATTTTAACTTACATTTATATATAGATTTTGAGATATAGTCTATTATAAGAATTGAATAAATTTTTTAATTGAAATGTATATAACAGTCTATAAAACCAAAAATCAACCTGATGTGAACCTATATCAACTGAACTACCTTAATTTAATTTTTAATAAATTTTGTCTTACTGCTCTTTACAATTTTATCTGACAATTTATATAGAGAGACTTTGAAGATATAATCTATTATAAGAATTGAAAAATTGTTTTTAAGTGAAATGTAATTGACAATCTATAAAACTGAAAAGCAACCTGATGTGAACCGTATGTGAACCTAAAATAATACCACATACCGAACTATTTTTTCTTAGGCATACACTTGCAAGTCTTCACGTTGTGTTCATAAACATGACATCTGCTGCACCTGTTATGACATATAGTTTTCTAAACAGACTCGATTCTCTTCTTTTTATAACTATAGTAATTTAAACATTTAAGAATCACAATATTTCCACTATCCATCCAAAGAATGAAAAAGTCTTAATTGCTAACAGAGTTAATCTCAACAATATAAATAATAACAATTTAACAAAAACTTAAGTAATAGTATGATCATACACAGTGATCGTCACCTTAAAAAAGGGGCAACAAATCTAAAATTTATTTCTTTGTAAATAAATGAAGCATTATAATAGAAATTCATTCGAAAAATCACTAAATCAGCAGGGACATCCACAGATTTTGGTTCCCATTATTTAGGAGGCTCCCATAAAAGTGGGCAAACTTCATGGTGTTCACATAACATGATAAGAGCATAAACAATTTAGTATTATCGTTTAAGTAATTAAGAACTATGAACAGTATCTCTGATTTAAAATTGCATGATGATATGGAGTCCAAAATGAGGAGACTAAGATTAGAGCTGAAGCAAACAATGGACATGTATAGTTAAATATTCAAGGAGGCACTTTCAGCAAAACAGAAGGTACTTTCTTTTCTTTAATTTATATCAAGTCCAAATTAAAAAATGATGAATAGAAAAAAATTCTAAGGATATCTACATTTATAGACTAGAGAATATCAATGGTAGAAATTGGAAGAACAACATAGATTTGAAATAGCAAGAGTAGCAGTGAGATTAATAGAAAGAAAAAGCCAAGTGCAGGGTAGTCATTGAAGCAGCACAAACAACGAGAATCGGCGAGCAAACTCAAACCCAAAGCAAATTGGAGCAGAAGCCTTAGCCATTAACCCACCAGAGGTTGCTCCCTGCGGCACCTCCTCTAATTTTCGGTTTTCAGTCTGCCGCTCTCATCTACTACATATTCACCTTTCTATTTTTTAATTTTGATTTTTGTTCTTATTTTGGCGATACTGCCGGTGCCGGAGTCGGATTTGAAGTTGGGGAGTTTGGAGACAGTATTGGTACCGGAGACAACGATGGAGATTTTGAAGACAAAGATGCAGGAGACATCTCTAGAGCCAAAGATGGAGGCTTAGCCATCGGTGAATGAAGACGACAGAGGATTTGTAATTGGAACAGAGATTTTGGTGAAAGTGATACAGTTGGTGGGGCAAAACTGTCACATTTTATTATAAAATCAACATATTATGGGTTATGAGGGAATTGTGAAAACTTTTCTATTTTATTGAGAGATTACTGCAAAAATAAAAGAGCTGAGGTAAAAATATTAGATAGGACCATTTTTAGGGGATTTGTGTAGATTACCCTAATGAAAATTGCTATAGAACCGTTTCATGGTAGAAAACGGTTCTATAGCAATTATGTGGTTCCCACTTTTTACATGTATGTGTAAAAAGTGGGTTTTGGTCTATATATAAATATTGTAAAAACAAAAAGTAAATATTGTGGGGTCTATTCATTATACTTTAAAATATAATTGATAGTGGAGAAAAGTGTAATGGAGAAGAGTATAATAAAATGATGATGTGGCATGCTATTACACCCATTAGAGTATAAACTATTGTGGATGCTCTCATAATTTTTTTATTCTTATTTGACTATCAAAAATAGTTACGAGGTTAAAGAAATATTTTTGTCAAAACTTTCAAAAAAAAATAGACATTTTTGAAAAAAGCCCTTTTCTAATTAGTGAAGTTTTAAATATGAACTAATTTTGTCTATTAGTCTACATTGACGACCACTATTTTTCCATGCCATGTTGCCGGTTATTATTCGATTAAATAATCTAAATTCCATAATTATTAATATATTGCCATATTAATCTCTATTAAAAATTATAAATTTAATTCTAATAATTAAAAAATTTAGAAAGTTAAGTGTAAATTGAATTTTTTATAAAATACAGTATATAATTAAATAAGAATTTTATTTATATACATGTCTAATTTAAAAATAAATTAATTAAAAGTTTATTAAATTTGTTTTTTTTTGGAGAGAAACTATCAAATATGTTAAAGTTTAGTTTTTTGTTGAAGTAGAAAAATATGTTATGATCTGAATTAGGATTATTAATTTTATTGGAATTTCTAAAATCTTTTATGTTAAGTCAGTTGGTGATAATTCTATATAAGATCTTATATATTCCTAAAAAATATAGTAATATTTTTATTTGAAGTTTCTAGTTTAGATTTTACTGGATTATTAAGGAAACGAATTGATTTTGTTTTAGAAATCAAACTCTTAACATCGGTATTTAATACTGCAAAAGTCTTTAACGCATACACATCCTCTGGAAATCATGAAAAGAGCGTCAAAACAGAAAAAAAAAAATCGCAGGAAGAAGAAGATCAATAAAACTAGTTTGGTTTGCGGCGAAATATGTTCCCTGCCAAACGATATCTTAATCGGCATATTGAGTCGATTAAGGATAGAATGGGTTATGAGATGCAAGAGTGTGTGCAAGCACTGGAATTCATTAATCAAAGAAGCCGATTTTATGGACAAACATGTAGATCGTTGGAGGAAGAAATCGGCATACTGCAGCTTTAGCTGGAGTATCACAGGAGGCCCAAACCTGGACGAGGAATACCAAATAATAGCGGAGGCGCACGGAGTATTAGTGGAGAGATCGAGTTATGGGGAGCAATATCGTGTTCGAAACCCTACGACGAGACTGCTACTTTATCTTCCGAATCCGCGTTTCACTACCAACCATCAGATGGCCCTCTGCTATGACTACATAACCAAGATTTATAAGCTCATCTCCGTATATTATTATGAAGACGACAGCAAGAGAGCAGGAGGCTGCGAAATTCTAACACTGGGCGGTGCTACTCTTTCGTGGCGAACCCTTGATATCCCTAGCTTAAAAGATGTTAATCACGAGAGAGACAGAATAGGGTTTAACACGCAAATCCCGGACATGTATACTTTTCATTTGATGAGAGCAAGAGGCAACTTAGGTCAAGTGATATCCATAAGACTGCATAACGAGAAAGTGTTTGTGAGTGACATGCCTCAAGATATGCTCAGCAACGTGGTCAGGCTTACACCTTATTGGTACTATACTAGCTCGGACGAATACGGTGGGTCGGAGGATGATGATTGTGATTGGGAAGTGTCGCCCGGATTTGCAGATATAGAATGGGACTATCTACGCATTGTCTTTCTCAATCCGGCGATGAGGTTTTATCGAGTGACAGACCTTCCGCTCCTCTTCTTTGGAAGAGAGGAAGCAAAGCAGAGTTTACCATTGTTTTGGTTTAAAGGTTTCATGTGCTTTATGAATGAAAGACAAATATTTGGTTTTGATTTGCGGATCATGAGTGTGAAAAAGTTCAATGTCGTGAAGTTTGGAACCACTCAACCAAACAGACAACATTCAGGCACTTACACCCTCCTACATTTCCAAGGAATGCAACCTGCTTAATTTGCTCTTCCTAGCTTTCATTCATAACTTTGTTGGTTTTTAATATTATTGCAAGAGTAGAAAAGTTATATTTTTTGTGTTTTAGGGTTCAACATTTTTTATTTACACTCGTATTTTACGCCCATCACTCGTAAGTTCCCCGATAATGAATGTTTATTAATGAATTACTATTATTAATATTTAAAGCAAAGTCTGAATACAGGAGGGATGATGGTTAATTGTGCCAAGCTTTGTATGTGACTATAGAAAAAAAGTCTTATAATCTTTTGGCCCGATCATCCTATAGAGCAAGGACTGAGGATTTATTGCTGTAAGAAGTTATAATCCCAATAATTTGAACTTTTGGGTGGATTACTTATTTGATAGCAAGTTATCAAACTCAATATTCCCGCGAGGAAATGACATATGAAAAGCCTCCAGAAAGTGACTTTCAAAGGCTTATACGATCAAACAGAATATGGATTATTTTACTGTAATATTCTAAGTTTGGGTAATGAAATATATGATAAGCCAGATTTTAGATTTTGCGGAGATGCAACTATAGTTAGTTGGCCACAATTGTCCTTAATTTAAATACAAGAATCGAAGTTGTATAGATCTACTGCTGTTTGTGTAAATGAGATGACCTCTTTATTTTGTTAGTTATGATTAGATATTGGGACAGAAAGAGATTACCAGGGACTAACCATTATTGTTTTTCTAGTTTATTTTGGCTGTCTGTATTTGACTACTTCTTCATCAAGAGGCAGCACAAAAGTGAACAATCTGCTTTACGATCATCGTCCATACACATTGACTGAAGATGATTGTGCTCGAGTTGGCTTAATTCCTAAAACAAAGGTTGGATAGACATAAACTTGTTAGATTGGTGTTTTGTGCTTGTATACCTGCTTTTTTTTTTTATATAGAATATTGGTAGGGGGCCAAGTTCAGGGACCTCCCTGGCGTAGTTGTAGGACATGATAATGTTGTCCGGCGGGATCCAACAAAGAAGAAAGAACTGTTACCATCCACTGGTAGTGGTGAGTGTTTTATTTCATTACTAATTTTAGAAGCAAAGCATTGGGACTGAAAATGCATTTCCAATTTGAGAGCTGAGACAATAAAAATGTGTTAGATTATGAGCTCTTGTAAAGACAAAGCCGCACTGTCTTTTATAAATGAACGTCAGTAAGAAATGTGTTTGCTTAATAATTTGTCTCCATGTACATGCAAGCACTTATAAACAACCCATTGAATGTCATGCCCCTGTCCCTGGCAGTACTAGAATTCAAAGCATGAAACCTAGTATCCTTTCTGCATACTATTTGAGATAAACTGCAGCTTCTTCAAGCTTGCAGAATTAGTAATCAAATTTAGAAGATTAATCAAATTTCACAGGCTCTGCTCTTCATCATTTTTTGATTTGAAACCTGTAGACTAAAAATCAAAATGACAAGGAGATTGATTCTACCTGTTTTTCTTTCTTGGCCCAAGGTATTTCTTCTCCTCTGCTAGAAAGGAAAATTGAATATGTTTTTTTTCTTTGTTTCAGGAATTTGTGTTTTGACAAGGTGATGCTGTCATGAGTTCTTAATTATGTGCATTCGTAGGCGATGTTACACCCGGAGCAGGACAGAGTCCTCACCATACGAGAATGTGCAAGGCTTCAAGGTTTTCCCGATTACTACAGGTTCTGTGGGACGGTTAAAGAAAGGTATAGAGGGACTCATCTGAAATGTGATCTTTTTCTTTCTTCCCATCAAAAGCAGGTTGTGAAGGTAGATCTTTTAAATTAGGAAACAGGTATCATTGACTAACCAAGTCTCAGCATAATTGGACATGATCAAAACCGTCTTTTCAGTGTTTAGAATCAAAGTACCCATGCAGCTTGAGCCTGACAGGGTTTAAACCAATAAATTCATAGCGGTTCCGTTGACTTAATTGGAGAGAAACAGCAAATGGGAGCTTAAAATTTAATTTAAAGTTCATTTTAACATTTACTAACTAATGGTCGAGTTACTAAGTTCAAAACTGGTGAATAAAGTTGGGTATTCATAACTAACTTTCTTTCGGCTAACAATTTTTAATTTTAAACTAGAAGAGGTATCTTAATCTAGCTAGTCCTTAGGCTGAAACTAGTTGGAACTAGTGATACTTGATAGGAGTAGAATTGCTCCAATTTCCGAGGACTTTTTAGTGTGTTTATTGTACTTTTATTCTTGAATTTGAACTCGTTTTGGTACTTATTGTTGTGTTCGAGTATTGCAGGCGTATGCATGGAAATAGATGATTTATGGACTTAATGGAGCACTTTTGGATGAATTGGAAGAGTCGAGAAGCATCAGAGCGGTTTTGGAGTAAAATTAAATTTGAAGCGTCGCTCCTCCCTCTGTAGCGCTGTCGCGTCGCTCCTCTTGTTGTAGCGTCGCTCCTCTTGTTGTAGCGTCGCTCTGAAGTCGATGAGAAGTACGCATCTTGGGCAGAAGGTCTTTCGCATTAGAGAAGAGACGAGTTGCGCCCCTTGTAGCTTCGCTTCTCCTGGTGTAGCGTCGCTCCACCTACGATTTCTGCATGCTGACTTGACAGTTTTATCCCTTACGAGTTTGAGTTGAACTACTAAAGTCCCGGGGCATTCTAGACATTACATGGAGCTCGAAATTAGACTAAACCCTACTTGTTTAAGGGTATAAATAAGAAACAAAAACATCTTGTAAGGGTTCGCACAATTTACATTAGACATAACCTTAATTTCAGTATTAGTTATTTTATTCTTCGACTTGATTACTCTTTGAGCTGGATTTTTATCTTCGATGCTATATTGGGATTTTTATGCAATTAAGGTATATGATAATTCAGAGAGATCTTTATCATAGTTTATCTTATCAATTATAAATTTCATATATTATATTGTTGATTTATCTTTGATCATGAGTAGCTAAACCCATCGTCGGGGATTATTGATTGAATTTATGCTTCGTTAATTAATTGGTTTAATGGGTTCGTGTTATAATTGCGTATTGATTACTGTTCTTAATGCTTAGTTTACTTTGATCACCTAAACTATTGGCTTGTGTTTTAATTATAACTTGAGAGAGTTGAATTGAAATAGACAGTGTAATCGACAACGCAGGAGTTAACAACACGAGAGTGAATTAGCGAATGTGTGTTCTTTAGGTTTGCTTAACAAACATCAATCAATTAATTATTTAGATTAATTATAACACGAGAGTGAGTAGTTGCCTATTAATTGTTTAATTACTATTTTTGCCTGTAGCGGCTTGAGAGAAAGCTATAGGTGCCTTAGATCAGCCTGAACCGCAATTTGATAACAAATTCCATAAACCATGAGATTAATGGCATAATGAAGATTAATAATCCCTGATCTTTCTTATTATTGTTAAATCCTATTTTATTTACAGCCTTAGGTTACTTTAATATTTAATTGTTTAATTTAGCTTTAAAATTTACATAATTTAATCCAACTTATCTTTTTAACTATCCAAATCGAGTCTCCTAATTGGTTGTATTCAGTAGCTTTCCCTGTGGGTACGATATCCGGACTTCATAGTCTGTATTATGAGTTGGCATCCGTACGCTTGCGGATTTTTACCAACAAGTTTTGGGCGCCGTTGCCGGGGAAAGCATATCTTTAACATCTAAGTTAGGATAGCTTGGCTTGTTTTAGTTTTTATTTTTCTTGTTTTACGCGTGGTATTTTGTTGTTTGTGTTGTTTCAGGTACCCTTCTCATAGTGTATGCATAATACACGCGCAAAGGATTACCTCTAGAACCTTTTCAATAAGATCTCACTACCTTTGAGCGAAGTGTCTGAAAATCAGCTCAAAGGAATCTGAATATGGCAGACGAAGACGGTATTCCATCTGGTTTCAATCCTGTGGTGGATAATAGAGTTGTCCCACAAAATTAGCAGAATCCAGAGGATGCACAGGGAGAGAATAATGGCGGGCAGAGAGTGCAAACATTGATGGAGTTCTTTCAGCCAACTGTGGGAAATACTACTCATGGTTATTTTGCACATCTTGTGCAGGCAAACCACTATGAGATCAAGACAAGTGTCATTCAGCTGATAGAAGCGTGCTGTCAATTTTATGGGCTACCTAGTGAAGATCTGAATCAGCACATCTCCGATTTTCTAGAGGTGTGCATTACGTTCAAGCTTAGCAACATGACAGAAGATGAAGTTTGGGTGCGCTTATTCCCATTTTCTCTGAGGGATAAAGCGAAGAGTTGGATCCATGCTCTGCCTAGAGCGGGCATCAATGATTGGTCAGATTTGGTGAAAGCTTTCCTGAATAAGTACTTCTCCATGGCGAAGATTGCAAAGTTGACAAGGGATATTATGTTCTATCAGCAATTTCAGGGGGAATCAGTACATGAAGCTTAGGAGCGTTACAAGGAGATGCAGAGGAAAGTACCTCATCATCATATCACTCGCGAGAATCTGATCCAAAATTTCTACAATGGGTCAACTGAACTGGGCAGAAGTACTATTGATTCAGCTGCAACTGATGAGGAAGACGACCGACTCAGCATTTGATCTATTAGATAAGATGGCCATGAATGGATGTTCTTGGCCGAATGAGAGGGCGAAAGCGCCTGCACAGAGAGGAGTCATGGCAGTCGGTGTAGATCCAGCTGTGGAAGATCTGAAAGCGAAGAATACCGCACTGCAAGCTCAGGTTGATATTCTTATGAGACAAGCTGCAGGGATGAATATGGGCAATGTGGCTACAGTTCTGAGTAGTTGTGAAGTGTGTGGAGATCCGAACCACCTAACAACTAACTGCTATATGATGGGACAAGCTTTCAAGGAGCAAGTCAATTTTGTGGGAGGACAGAGATCAGGCAATGATCCATATGTTGCTAATTACAACCCAGGTTGGAGGAATCACCCGAATTTCTCATGGAAAGGATAATGGAGGCAATTCCAATGCTCAAGCGGGTTCCAACTTTCAGGGAGGACCTGGACCACAGCAAAATCAGGGGAACTTCCACAACCAGAACAATAGGCCACAACATTCACCTGGTTTTCAACAAAGAGAGCAGGGAGAGTTGTTTCATAGCAAGGTGGACAAGATGATGGAATTAATGTTGAAGAAGGAAGCAGAGACGCATCAAACACTGAGGAATCATGCTGCCACTATCCACAATCTTGAGTTGCAGAATCAACAGATGGCCCAAGCACTGCAGAGTCGAAATCAAGGAGGTTTACCATCCACTACTGAGGCAAATCCAAGAGAGCAAGTCAAGGCGATTACACTGAGGAGTTCAAAAGTATTGCCTGAACCTTATGCAAAGAAGGTTGTAGTAGAGGCAGAGAAGGAGCAGTGTGAGGGTGGTACCGCTGAGTTACAAGTTTCAAAACCATAGACACCACCTCCACCATATGTTCCTAAGATTCCGTTTCCGCACAGAATGAAGAAGCCACAAGACACTTGGAAGTTTCACAAGTTCTTAGAAACTTTCCAGAAGCTGCAGATCAACATCAGCCTGGCGGATGCACTTAGAGAGATGCCGCATTATGCAAAATTCTTGAAAGACATTCTGATGAACAAGCGAAGCTGGGACGAGAATACGGTTCCATTTACAGAGAATTACAGCTCAATCAGCTTGAGCAAGTTGCCTATAAAACTCGAAGATCCAGGGAGTTTTACTGTTCCCTGTACTATTGGTGATTTACAAACTGCTAATTGTTTATGTGATTTGGGTGCCAGCATAAATTTGATGCCTCTTTCTTTGTTTAGACAGCTGCTTGGTGATCAACAGGTGAAGACCACTCCTATGATGTTGCAGCTTGTTGACCACTCTATCAAGAAGCCGTATGGAATTGTCGAGGATGTTTTAATTAAGGTCAACAAATTCATATTTCCTGTGGATTTTGTCGTTCTTGACTATGAGATTGATAAGGAGTGCCCTCTAATTCTCGGACGACCATTCATGAATACCAACAGAGCTCTCATTGATGTGAATGCAGGCAAGTTGACTCTGAGAATAGAAGACGAAAGTGTAGAGTTTGAGATGACAAAGAGGGTGCGAAGCCTGAGTAGTGAGGAAAAATGCATGAGAATCGACTGCGTGGAGGAAAGTGAATGTGAGAGAATGAAGGATGTGTTGTACTTAGACTGTCCTACGACATGCCAAGAAGTCAACTCATCAAGAAAAGAAGAAACGTTGCACAAGCCTTTGTGTGATATGCCTGCGCAGTCAATGAAGAAGAGAGAACCTCCAAAACCTTCACTCTCCGCCAAACCGCGAAGGGGTAAACCCAAACAATGGGCAGGGTGGAAGTTGAAATTTGGCTCTACAGCGAGTAGTAGAGATTCAGTGCAACTCGAAAGCACCGATGTAAGTAAGCTTGTCATTCTGAATACTTCTCAAGTGCGTTCGTGTGCATGTAAGCTAGTATCGCAGTGGAGTGGACCATTCAAGCTTCGACGCAACATTGGTCCCGAAGTGGTGGAATTGGAAAGCGCAACTGGCGAAATCTTCAAGGTTCTTGAACAATAGTGCAAACCATCTTCTAAAACTTTTATTGCTCAAGGACATGAGCGAGTTGCTCTTTTTGATCCGCCATGATTTGTCTGCCATACAGTCAAGCTAATGACCATAAACAAGCGCGCTTGGGAGGCAATCCCAAGGGTTTCTTTCCTTTTCATTTTTTTTGTGTTTTATTTTCAGTTTTCTTTTATTTTCTTTTATTTCATTGCATTGGGGACAATGCATGAACTAGTGTGAGGGTGGGGGAAAAGAAAACTTCTTAGTTTAGCGTAGGATTGTTTTATTTTCTTGTCATGTTGCTTTATATTTCAGTTTTTCTTTATGTTGCTTTGTTTATAGGGTGGTATTTTATAGCGAACCTTATATGGATGTTTTGTTATGATGTGTGTGTTGAGCATTACCATGTCTCACATTCTGTAGTTGTTCGCTTTACCATGTCTTTGCGATTTTTGATATCTTGTCAGAAATTGTGGAATTTTAGTGTTTTCGTTCCCCCTATTTAATGAGTTGGTCAACCTTTGCCTTTGAGTTAGAACAGCATCTTGAAAATGACAGTTAAATAACTTTTGCTTTGTTAGCCAACATGAATTAATAGGACTGAGGTGAAATTTTGCACTCTGAAAAATATGACCTTTCTTTTGAACATTGTGATTTTTGGCATGACAGTCTTGGCAGGAGCACAGTTGAAATTTCAAAATTTTGAGCATTTAAAGAAGTCTGTAAAATAAATCACTTCATTTTCATTTAACCCATTTTATTGTGAGATGATTTTGAGCCTTATTGAGCATACTTTTTATGTCTCATTTTATTGTGGTGTGAGTCAATACATGTTGATTTTCTAGAACTTGCCTTGCGTTCGCAGTAAAGTTGCATTGTAGGTTGAATAATTTAAAAAGTGATAAATGGCATTTAGGATAACCCATTCTTTAAACTACTTTAAATAGTCTGCCCATTTTCCCTTAGTTTAACCAAGTTGAGCCTTAGCCTTATTTTTGTTATTTACACATGTTTTTACACACTTTACCGTTCTTCATATTCCTCTTTCTACCATTTTATGACTTGACAAATTTGACTGATATATGCAGAGAATTAGTGTGAGGATGTGTAACATCCTCAGCTCATGAATAGTAGATTGTTTATGTCTTATTTGCTATGTTTAGTGTTGCCTTTTGAAGTTCAGGAAAAGAGCTAATAGTGAAAGCTTGAAAAGAAAAAGAAAAGAAAAAGAAATAAAACAGAAATTCGAGCTTAAAAATATTTGAATATAGAAAAAAAAATTATGAACTCAAGGCATAAAAAGAGAAGAAAAAGAGATTGAATTAGTTGAAGAGCTGAATGTGATTATTTGTTTAGTTCATGTTGATGTTTTTCGGTTTGTAAAATCATTTTTACCATATCATTTACCTTTTTCCATACCCTAACCTAAGCCCCATTATAACCCTTCGAAAGTCCATTTTGATTTATTTTATTTAACTTAGCTTAACAGTAGAATTATGGACTAGAGGCAAACTTATGGCAAGATTACATGTGTTGATGTGAGAGTTTATTTGTTATACCTTAAACACTTATGTGTGCGAGAGATTACCTTGTGAGGTTGTACTTGGTGATTTCTTTATACATGCTTGTGATTTTTCTCAATTACTTGAACTTCGGTTGTTATTTTGAATTGATTGGATTGCCTTTTTGATCAATTTGATTTTGAAATCATGTTTTGAGGAGTGTATCTGTGAAGTCTCGGTGTTATCAGTTCATGTTGGTACTTAGCATTGTTATTTGACGTCATTTTCTTGGTTGTTGTGTGATTCAAAGGTACATTTTGATCAATTCATTATTTAGGGGGGATTGAAAATGCTTTAATTTTGTTATTCTGGCACGGTATTATGATTGGCAGGTGTGGCATTGTTTATGTTTGCTTGAGGACAAGCAAAAGGTAAGTGTGAGGATGTTTGATAGGAGTAGAATTGCTCCTATTTCCGAGGATTTTTTAGTGTGTTAATCGTCGGGGATTATTGATTGAATTTATGCTTCGTTAATTAATTGGTTTAATGGGTTCGTGTTATAATTGCGTATTGATTACTGTTCTTAATGCTTAGTTTACTTTGATCACCTAAACTATTGGCTTGTGTTTTAATTGTAACTTGAGAGAGTTGAATTGAAATAGACCGTGTAATCGACAACGCATGAGTTAACAACACGAGAGTGAATTAGCAAGTATGTGTTCTTTAGGTTTGCTTAACAAACATCAATCAATTAATTATTTAGGTTAATTATAACACGAGAGTGAGTAGTTGCCTATTAATTGTTTAATTGACTGTTTTTTCCTGTAGCGGCTTGAGAGAGAGCTATAGGAGTCTTAGATCAGCCTGAACCGCAATTTGATAACAAATTCCATAAACCATGAGATTAACGGCATAATGAAGATTAATAATCCCTGATCTTTCTCATTATTGTTAAATCCTATTTTATTTACAGCCTTAGGTTACTTTAATCTTTAATTGTTTAATTTAGCTTTAAAATTTACATAATTTAATCCAACTTATCTTTTTAACTATCCAAATCGAGTCTCCTAATTGTTTGTATTCAGTAGCTTTCCCTGTGGATACGATATCCGGATTTCACAGTCTGTATTACGAGTTGGCATCCGTACGCTTGCAGATTTTAACCAACAATACTCAGGTACTAATTAATGCTCAGCAGTGAGACTATTTAGATGACAAATATTTGGTACAATATAAAAATTTTGGGCTATCAGAAGGAAAGGGAGAAGAGAAGTTTAAATTTCATACTTTTGGTTGCATTACTCCTTTGATACAAGCATTGTAGATTAGTAGCTCGTTGTTTCTCGACTTCAAACATCTATGCTACTTGTACTTTATGCAGGTATCGTCAAGTTGGGAATGCGGCCGCTGTTCCCGTAGGTCGAGGTTTAGGATATGCAGTAGGGATGGCATTCCAAAAGCTCTATGGGGATGGACCACTGATGACCCTCCCCCCTAAGTTCTCACATTCAACTAATCTCCAATTAGCTACGTCCTTGTTTCAGAAGTCCGATTAGAATTGTTTCATTCAGCCTACCATTCATCTCATTATTTGCAGCGCAAACATAAAGCGTTTATCTTGTTGAGCCGTGATGTATATTGTACACTAGCTCTTCTGTTCATGATAGCCGAGCCTGCTTTCTGTCCAGAGCAATGTAACCAAGAAGATGTGTACAATTTTTTTAAGTTTGTATGTTTGCTGTCATTAAAGCAAAGTTGTAACATTCTTTCGGGTGACTTCATTGTCAAAAATTTTTTTGGGGGAAAGTAAAAGTCTTTAAAAGTCTATAACAATTCTCTTTTTGAATTCCTCGACGGAGAGGTATCCCTCAAAGGTATTCCATTCCGAATCTATCAATAAATGCTGGACTAGTCGTTGGTTTAAATATGAATGAATGAACGAATGAATGAATGAATATATTCAGGAGCTGAAGGTTTTAGATGAAAGTTGGATCCAAGTTATATTTGAGGCACCTGAACTGATGGTAGGATCATTGGAGTTCCAGTACGGCGGCCAAAGTGAGGTGAAGCTGCAGATAAGCTACATAGATGAGAAGATCATATAGAGGTTCTTTATTTGTTTTCCAAAGATGCATATAGACTAAAAGTCTTTGTTCCTGAAAAACCATTTTATTTTGTAAGTGCTCTAAGTATCAAACTTGTATTCTTGTCCTCATACATATATATAATCCAAATTAGTTGTACAGTCAAAGAAAAAGTGAGACCATATATGATAGAAAAATTACATAAAAATTCATAACTCTTTATAGCCCGAAAAATAATATTCTTCTCATTTCCGAATTTTAAGAACCATTGGCCGACACTCTTTTTTTCAAGCCCGGTTCATACTTCACTAATTCAACTTTTCCAAATACTTTTATAAACATATTATACTTGTCACATTTTATTTTACACCCATTTCCACTATTAAGGGCGACAGGCATCCATTTTATTTTACACCCAAATCTCATTTTTTTAACAAATACTTTTCCAAATCTCATTTTAATCGCGCTGTTTAAAAAGCATCAAGAGACAATTTTTCAAGACCATTGCAATTGCAGTTTAAAAGGTTAAAGGTGCAACAATTCATGATTATGAACAATAAATAATATAATAAATTTGCGGAATACAATTGTATTCAACTAATACATAACAATCACTGAAATTTGTCAATTACAGCTCAAAACCCAAACATCCAAAAATATCTAAAAGAGCAGCTTCATTTTTTTGTTCAACCGGCTATCTCCAATTAATGATGTGTGTCTGTGTCTTCATCCCTCGCGGCTTCGTTAATCTCTGCAATATTAAATTCAAATAAAAGCATGTGTTTGTTAATCTCGGTAATAATTTGTCAATATCTGCAATCTCTATTTAAAGAAGAAGAATAAGCGGGATAAGAGGAAATTAATTTGGAATATTATATATATATATATATATATATATATATATATATATATATATATATATATTTAGCAATGTGGTCGTCGGTTAGACCACCTGTCACCGAACAACCGACCACCATGGTCATCTGTTGAACCATCAACCACCGCCGGCCGGACCACCTCTGGCAGCCACCTATACACCAAACTCTAACATAGAGGGGTAAAATAGTAGTAAAATTATATTGAGGTACCATGAAAACAAATTTTAAAAAATGAGAGATTGTTGCAATAAAAAAAATCGGAGTCATTAACATAAATTTTTCAATTTTTGTATAATTTGGTGTAATTTTCTCAAGACAAAAGATACAAAATAACCTTTGATTTTTCTTCAAAAGTACATATTAGCCTTTTTACTTTGTTGGGCACAATTAAGCTCTCGTTCTTTTTAAATTGAACAATTAAATCCTCGTTGTTTTAAAATCAAACAAATAAACCCTTTTAGTTTACTTTTTGGACACTTAACCCTTAAATTTTCGGTAAATATTTTAAACATTAATTTTTTTTTGAACTTTTTTCTTATATGATTATGAAAGACATGTCAGCCATTAACGAGTGTGTTCTATTTGAAAATAAAGGGGGTTTAATTGTATCCAAAAAGGTAAAAGAGCTGATCTATACTTTTGTGAAAAACTACGAATTTTTTTGTACCTTTTTCCTTTTTTCAATAATAAATTTGGAATTTGAATCAAATTTAGGCCAGACTCAAACTTACTTTTGTAAATCCGTCCAGATCCGCCTTGAAATACAAGTCCATGTCGAAGTCCGACCTGAACACAGCCCTTGAAGATAGCGAAAATTAGGATACATATTCTATTTTTAAAAATAATTTGATTTTCTATTTCAATAAGAAAAAGATAAAAAAAATACTTCACTCTGTAGAAAATAATACAGAGAATAAAAAGAAGAGAAGATTTTTTTTCTTATCTTTATAAGATACAAGATACATCTATATATAGGCTAATTAACTTAATAAGGAAGTATACCTGGCCACTACTCCAAGTCTTATACTTGGCCACTACTCCAAATATTATACTTGTCATATATTCGACACTCCCCCTCAAGATGGAGCATAGATATCAATCATGCCCAACTTGTCAACTGCTTCATTAAAAACTCGTCCACGAACTCCTTTTGTAAGCATATCTGCAAGTTGATCTTCTGACTTTACAAATGGAAAATCTATGAACCCTTTGTCAATATTTTCTTGAATAAAGAACCGATCTATTTCAACATGTTTCATGCGATCATGTTGGATAGGATTGTGAGCAATCATAATTGCTGCTTTGTTGTCACAATATAGATCCATTGCTTTCACAAGATTAAAACCAAGATCCTTCAAAATATTTCGTATACAAAGAAGTTCGCATACTCCATGAGCCATACCACGAAACTCAGATTATGCACTTGATCTAGCAACAACTTTTTTCTTCTTGGCTCTAAATGTCACCAAATTTCGACATATAAACGTAAAATAACCAGAGGTTGACCTTCTGTTCATCATATCTCCTGCCCAATCTGCATCAGTGTATCCTATTACTTCCATATCACCACCTTTTCTGAATAGAAGATCCTTTCCTGGAGATTTCTTTAAATACCTAATAATTCGAACTACTGGCTTCATGTGATCTTCACTAGGATTATGCATGAACTGACTAACAACGCTAATGGCATATGCAATATCTGGTCGAGTATGAGAGAGATAAATCAACCTTCCCACTAGCCGTTGATACCTTGCTTTGTCACAAGCAACTTGTTCAGGAAAAATTCCCAAGTGATGGTTTGCTTCAATCGGAGTGTCTATCGGCTTGCAGTCAAGCATTCCAGTTTCTACAAGAAGATCTAATATGTACTTTTGTTGAGACATGAAAATACCTTGAGTCGATCTTACAACTTCAATGCCTAGAAAGTATTTTAATTGACCCAAATCCTTCATCTAAAATTCTTGAGATAAATAGTTTTTCAGTGCCTCCATTTCTACTGAGTCATTTCTAGGTAACAACCATATCATCAACATAAACAATAAGAGCAGTAAGCTTACCTGATTTTCTCTTTACAAACAAAGTATGATCAGAGTTACTTTGTTTATATTCAAAAATCTTCATGCTCTTCGTTAGTCGTCCAAACCAAGCTCGTGGTGATTGTTTCAAACCATATAAGGCCTTTTTTAATTTGCATACCTTGCCTTTCTCAGAGTTTGTAATTTCAGGTGGTAGCTCCATGTAAACTTCTTCTTCTAAGTCTTCATTGAGAAAAGCATTCTTCACATCAAACTGGTGTAATGGTCAATCTTGATTAGCTGCAAGAGAAATTAGTATCCGAATAGTATTTATCTTTGCTATTGGGGCAAAAGTCTCCTCATTATCTACACTATATGTTTGTGTATATCCTTTGGCAACCAGTCTTGCTTTATATCTATCAATGCTTCCATCAGAGTTGACCTTTACAGTAAAGATCCACCGACATCCCACAATACGATATCCATGGGGTTTATCAACAAGTTCCCAAGTGGAATTCTTCTGTAATGCATTCATTTCTTCATTCATGGCTTCTTTCCATTTTGGATCTGATAGTGCTTCCTGCAAATTACTGGGAATAGAAATAGAGGATAATTGATTCAAAGTGCATGCAAATGACTTAGACAACTTATTTGTGGATACAAAATCAGCAATTGGGTATTTGTCTTTTGAATTGATATCTGGCTCATAAGTGCATTTTAGAATACCTCTAGTGGGTCTTTCAGAACGCCTAAGCTGAATATCAATGTTAGGATTAGGTAATACCTGAGGTTCGACATTTGACGACAAGTGCTCAGTAGATGGTGTTAGGAAGTTGGATTCTTTATCAAAATCAATAGCTTTATCTTGATCCACCCTTGTTGTTTGATCCTCTTTATCATTGTTTTCTATATCCATATGATATCCATCGTCAATATCATGGTCTCCCCCTTTCATCTGTTTTTCATCACTTTCTTTTTCATTATCAGGTAGACTACTCTGTCTATTCAAATTATTTGTTACATCTTCTAGTTCTTGAAACAAATCTCCAGTAATGGAAGTCTTTCCTTCACCAATGTTATATTTCTCCCCCTGAAGGGAAGATTCCACAAAGTACGCCTCTATTTCTCGAAATGAAACATCTAACAAGATATACACCTTTCCTTCTATAGGATCATAACACCGATATCCCTTTTTAAAATCAGCATATCCCAAAAATATACACTTTCGAGCACAATGATCTAATTTTCCTCGTTGATGTTTAGGTATATGCACAAAGACAACACATCCAAAAACACGTGGTTCAAGGTTTGGCATTGCAGGAATAGTGATAAGGTTATGAAGTTTTTAGAAAGGGGTTTGAAATTCAATGACTCTAGATGGGGTGCGATTTATCAAGTAAGCAGCAAATTTTAATGCTTCTCCCCAATAATTCAGTGGTACATTCATTCCAAACAGAGATGCTCGAACGACTTCTAACAATTGTCTATTCATTCCACTACTAGAAATCTGTCATTTAGCGACGGAAAATGGCATAAATCCGTCGCTAAATGGCATTAGCGACGGATTAGCGACGGATTTAATCCGTCGCTAAATTCCTGGTCGCTAAATCATTTAGCTACGGAAAGAAAAAATTAGCGACGGATTTTAAAAAATTTAGCGACTGATTTAGCGACGGATTTTAATCCGTCACTAATATTTAAAAAAAAAAAAAATTTAATTAAAGCTAAAAATGAAATATTATTTAATCTATAGCCCACGGTCACCCACACATCCGCGATAGGTCACCTATCATCATCCTCCGGCAATTTTCGCAAACTTTCCAGTAGGTCACCCATCCTTTAATTACTCTCAGCCAAGCCTCTTTAACCTTCTAGTTCCCCCGCGCGTAACTCCATCTTATCCAGCTCAGATTCTTGATACATATTTATGTATATTATATTTAAATATAACTAAAAAGAACGAATATTTACTCCCGCAATTAACAGCCACATTATAAAATAATTATTTTTTCATACTAATTTTTTTAAATAAATAAATAATAATTCTTTTAATAATTATTTTAAATAAAAATAACAAATTATCACTTTTACACGTTACTACCGCATTCTAATATAATAAAATTTCTAATAAATAGTAATTTTTTAATAAATAATTTTTTAATGAATAATTATTTTTTATAAATAATTATTTTTTAATAAATAAATATTTTATTAATAAATAAATATTTTTTTAATAAATAAATATTTTTTTAATAAATAAATATTTTTTTAATAAATAAATATTTTTTTAATAAATAAATATTTTATTAATAAATAAATATTTTTTAACAAATAATTATTGTGAATAAATAATTATTTTTTAAATATATAATTGTTTCTTTAATAGAATTAATACTTTTAGCGATGGATTCTGGATCCGTCGCTAAAAGTAAGCATTTAGCGACGGATTCTGAAAACCGTTGCTAAATGTAACACTTTTAGCGACGGATTTTGAAATCCCTCGCTAAAAGTGAAAAAAATTGGCAGGATTTGTCCCGCCATTTTAGCGACGTAATTTCCGTCGCTAAAGTTCATCCCGCCAATTTTTTTAAGGATTTAGCGACGGATTCAAAATCTGTCGCTAAATCCGTCGCTAAATTTGATTTTAGCGACGGATTTCATATAATCGACTTCTAACAATTGTCTATTCATTATAATGTTTATACACCACAATAGAATGGGTTAGCTTTCGTTCAGCTAACCCATTTTATTGTGGTGTATAAACATTAGATGTTTGATGCCGAATTTCATTGTTTTTGAAGAATACAAGCATGGCATTGTTGAAAAATTCTCCTCCATTATCAGATTGATAAACTTGTATTTTTCTTTGAAAATTGGGCCAAAACCATATGAAAAAAGGTTTTGAAAACTTCAAAGACTTCACTCTTATGGGTAATTAGGGATACCCACAACATACGAGTACATTCATCAATAAAAGTCACAAAATAACGAGCTCCAGATAGAGACGGGATTCGTGCAGGACCCCACACGTCTGAGTGAATAATACTGAACGGTGTTGAACTTTTATTAAAATATGGAGAATATGTAACACGGTGACTTTTGGCAAGTTCACAAATATCACATTGAAACTCTGAAACGACACATTTTGAAAAAAGAGATGAGTTTAATTTTTTAAGGTACCCAAAAGAAAGATGACCTAGTCGCCTATGCCATAGCCATACATTAGCTTTAGCTTCTTCAATTCCTACAACTTTATTTACTTGATGAATTCTCTACTCTCCACTATTAGTCAAGTCCAAATAGTAGAGGTTTCCTTTCCTAACACTACAACCAAGAACATGTCGAGTCACTATGTCCTCAAAAATAAAAAAATGAGGCCAGAACGTCACTGCAAATAAAATTGTAGTAGTGATTCTACTAACAGACAAGATATTGTACTCAAGGGAAGGAACAACAAGGACCAAATTTAAGGACATGGATTCAGATTTATCAGTAGAACCTTCTCCAATCATAGGAGATGAACCACCATTAGCTGTATATATAGAGGTTTGAGTTGAGGGTGTAATGGAAGATAACATGTTAGAGTCATTTACCATATGATCTGATGCACCGGTATCAATTAGCCAGGCTCTATTCAAAGAATTTACAGAAAAAACACTACCTTTAGTTTTTATACCTGATTGGGCAACATTCACTGAAGGGGAGTTTTTAGTGACATCCTTATTCGCAGCTATGTTCTTCTTTGGTCGCCTTGTAAAATCCCACCATTCAAGATACCCAATAACTTCATAACACTTTTACTTTGTGTGGCCTTTTTCTCCACAGTGAGTACATTCAAGATCAAGGTGGAGATGTCAAGTCTCTTTATAAGAGTTCCACGAACCTTGAGGTTGTCCCTTTTTGATTGCCATGACTAAAGACTCAGTTAAAGGTGTTTGGACTCCCATTACATGTTTGAACTTCCATTACATGTTTGTGAATAGAAACCCTTCATACCATCTGATAAGACTGCTCCAAAGTAAGCGTAGGATCTTTCCGAAGAATTTCTCCACGAACTTGATCACACATAATATCCAATCCAGAGAGAAACATGTGAACCCTAAGACGTCCTACATATTTTTGAAGTAGAGCAATAGATTCAAAACTTTCTCCTTTCACCATGTTGCATTGGTCAATCTCTTGAAAGAGTTATGCTAATTCATCATAATAAGTTGCAAGAGATCGACCCATTTGTTTCGTTGAAAAACACTTCCTATGTAACTCAAAGATTTGAGTTTCATCAGAGGTGTCTGTATACATAGCGTCAAGAGCCCCAAACTTCCTTTGCAGTTTCCAAACATACATACCTGTTCATCAATGTTATGGACATAGAATCACACAGCATCTATGTATCTTGTCCAATACTCCAAGTCTTATAATTGGCCACTACTCCAATTGTCAAGAGCCCCAAACTTCCTTTGCAGTTTCCAAACATACATACCTGTTCATCAATGTTATGGACATAGAATCACACAGCATCTATGTATCTTGTCCAATACTCCAAGTCTTATAATTGGCCACTACTCCAATTCTTATATTTGGCCCCTACTCCAAGTATTATATTTGCCATATATTCAAAACACTCTTTTATTGTTTTTATTTTTTTACTCTAACATATGTTTATATTATAATTATACCTAACTTTTATTATTTCTATACTCTAATCATATATTTTTTACTTTTATTGGAGAACTCTTTCTCTCTCTCTCTCTCTCTCTCTCTCTCTCTCTCTCTCTCTCTCTCTCTCTCTCTCTCTCTCTCTCTCTCTCTTTTCTTCTTCTTCTTCTTCTTCTTCTTCTTCTTCTTCTCTGTTCGGCTTTTTTCGCCATTTTTTTTCTTCTCGTTTTTTCGTCGTTTCATCGGTCTGCCGTCGGTCCGCCATCATTCAACCTTTGCTCCTCCGTTTTTTTCATATTTGTTTTAGTGATTTTTTTAATTCGTGGTGATTAATACGATTTATTATTTTTATACTCTAATCATATATTTTTTCCCAAATTCATACACGGTATTGAGGTGTCACGACTCCATTGGTGTAATTCGCTGAGGTGGAGGTCATTTTGCACCAATAAATGAGTGTCACCTCAGCACCGTGCGTGAATTTGGGAAAAAATGGTAGTTTATGCATAAAAATGAGAAAATTTAAATTGCGTAATTAAAATGAGAAGACATGTAAAATTTGTGATTTTTTTTTGACATAAACCCAAATATCTAAATGTATCCAATCAAATTGGGGTAATGTTGTTTATGACAGTAGTAGTATGACGAATGAAATCATAAAAAAAAATGAAGAAATAGAAAAGAAAATGTATAGATTCAATCAACCCCACCAGTGGCAGTACCACCCACTACTACTTTTAGTCACATCTTCTTACGTAAACCTTATCTACATGTCTCTTTCCTTCCCAATAATTTATTATGAAATTCCAATTCTTTTCCCTATATCTTTTCTCAACTCATTCTTTACATTTTATAGCCAATTATTACGTCCCCTTAAAGTTGGATAAATTTATTCTTTCATACTCCATATTTTGTTTTTGATAATTTCATACTCCATATTAGTTTTAGTATAACTTAGCTAATTGTGCACCAAACCTACCACCGTCAAATCATTATTATTAATGGATCCGGAGATGAGATGAGGCTCGCTATGAACGGCTCTGTTAGACTAAAGATCGAGCTGCTTCTTCTACAAAAAATAAATGGAGAAATAATAAGGCCAAACCCATCTTCAGGTCCCTGTACTCTTCGTTTTTTGTTTATTAGGTCCCTTGTAAACCACTTTGTCTTCCTCACTCCCTGTACTATCAATTTCGGTTTTAATTGGTCCCTCAGTCAACAGAACACATCGCGTGGGTTCCACTTGCCGTTAACTGACGGTTGTTATTTTACACGTAAGCAATGGCAATTTTAAATAGGTCCACAGTGGAAATTACGAACGACATGGCATCTTTACTCATTTTTATATTCCCTCTTAAAATTAGGGTTAGGAATTTTAGTTTCCCTCATCGCGCTTTCTCTCTAAGTCCAGAAAAAAAATGTCTGACGAAACGAAGTACGAAGGTGTGATTCCTGCCGGAGATATACCTAACTGTAAGTGCGGTACCAAGGCAAGATTGTTTGTGTCTTGGTCGGACAAGAACCCCGGGAGGAGATTCTTTCGTTGTGAGGTAAGGTTTTCTGTTCAATGCAATAATTTTCAGGTTGAGGGTTATGCTTTAGGTTCGCCAATGAACTTCAGGTTATGGTTAATTTTGGGTTAGGGTTTATTAACTGAAATGAACTGTTAGATTTTTTATTATTGTTTATGAATTTCCAATGATAAGATTAGTTGTGTGTATTTCTTTAGGGTGGGAGATGTTCTTATTTTTATTGGTACGACGAAGAGTATGCTCCCCATCTGAAAGTGATGTTGAGGAACTTGAAGTGTGGTCAGACTGCCTTGAGTAAGGAGGTAGAATACCTACGGGGAGAAGTGTTTCGCCTGAAATACATAATGGAACATGCAAGCACTCTTGATTCTGTTCAAATGGAGAAGCAACTCAAGGAATTTAAGGCCACCAATATGAAAATGAGCTGAAAAATAAGGTTGAAGAGATGATTGAGTATGTCAAAGAGATGAACTCACTGAAAAGGAAGAAGGGCGACTTCATTTATTATCTTGCTATTGTGTTGCACGCAATGTTTGTTAGCATGGCTTCTATTATGAAATCGTAGATGTTGTAGTTTGAATTTGGTACTTTTAATGTATGAAGTTGTAGTAATCTGTAATGTTGTAGTTTGAATTTGGTACTTTTAATGTATGAAGTTGTAGTAATCTGTAGTGTTGTAGTGTACTGTATTTGGAATCAATTTGGTACTAGTAAGCTGTAAATTTGGTACTTCTTATCTCTTGGTTCATATTAAAATTGTTTATTAGCTCGAGACATTATCTATTAGCTTATTTTACAAATGACAATTTTTCTTCGCCTTCAAAGACATTGTTAACTAAACTTATGTTAGAAATGACAATTGAATTTTGCCTAAAAATTTCAATTTTAAGAAAATTCTTACATAATAGTAGCTTGAATAAATTGTAATCTGGTTAACAAAGCCTAACCAGTGGCAAAAAATATGCTCCACAACAGCATGTATAATGTGTAATAACATAAGTAATTCCTACCTGCCAAAGACCCTAATCTGGTTAACAAAACCTAACCAGTGGCAAAAAACATGCTTCATATAGCATATATAACATGTCCTAACATAAACCATACCTGCCAAAAGATCATAATCTGGTTAACAAAACCTAACCAGTGGCCAAAATATGCTATATTTCAGCATAATATAAAGTGAATTGTTCAGACAAAAGTTATCCACAATTCAAACTTGGTTAACAAAACATTTAGACTGTAAGAATGTTCACAACTATAACCAAGTTAACAAAACAACCACACTAGCATTTTCATTTCTTCTCAATCCTAGGTCAAGTGTTACGTCCAGGCATTTTCCATGGTTTTCTCACGGCTGCTTGTAACTGGCTCATGGTTATAGCTGGCTTCTCTTTCCATTTCTTCTCACCACTTGGCTGACTAACATAGCTCCCTGTAAATGGGCGAGGAGTTTCTGTTGAAGGTGTAGCCTGGGGGTGAGGAGTATCATACCTCCCATACAATGATGCAGCATGCTTAGTTCCAGGCTGCAAATTACAGCATATAACATAATTACACATTAACAACCATTAATTTATATAAAAACATATAACATCAATAAACAGTCACATATGTCAAATGAAATGAAAAATCACATCGATAGTTCCTTTGCCTGTATATTCACTGATGAATGTGCCGAATCCCACAACTGGTTTCCACTGTTTAGGGACATATGGCTTCTTTCCCTTGTTTTGTATTACCTTCCTTCCCTTGTTTCGTATTGGCTCCTTCCCCTTGTCAGCAGTAAAAGGAAAACAACAAGGGGAAGGAGCCAATACAAAACAAGGGAAGGAAGGTAATACAAAACAAGGGAAAGAAGCCATATGTCCCTAAACAGTGGAAACCAGTTGTGGGATTCGGCACATTCATCAGTGAATATACAGGCAAAGGAACTATCGATGTGAGTTTTCATTTCATTTGACATATGTGACTGTTTATTGATGTTATATGTTTTTATATAAATTAATGGTTGTTAATGTGTAATTATGTTATATGCTGTAATTTGCAGCCTGGAACTAAGCATGCTGCACCATTGTATGGGAGGTATGATACTCCTCACCCCCAGGCTACACCTTCAACAGAAACTCCTCGCCCATTTACAGGGAGCTATGTTAGTCAGCCAAGTGGTGAGAAGAAATGGAAAGGGAAGCCAGCTATAACCATGAGCCAGTTACAAGCAGCCGTGAGAAAACCATGGAAAATGCCTGGACGTAACACTTGACCTAGGATTGAGAAGAAATGAAAATGCTAGTGTGGTTGTTTTGTTAACTTGGTTATAGTTGTGAACATTCTTACAGTCTAAATGTTTTGTTAACCAAGTTTGAATTGTGGATAACTTTTGTCTGAACAATTCACTTTATATTATGCTGAAATATAGCATATTTTGGCCACTGGTTAGGTTTTGTTAACCAGATTAGGATCTTTTGGCAGGTATGGTTTATGTTAGGACATGTTATATATGCTATATGAAGCATGTTTTTTGCCACTGGTTAGGTTTTGTTAACCAGATTAGGGTCTTTGGCAGGTAGGAATTACTTATGTTATTACACATTATACATGCTGTTGTGGAGCATATTTTTTGCCACTGGTTAGGCTTTGTTAACCAGATTACAATTTATTCAAGCTACTATTATGTAAGAATTTTCTTAAAATTGAAATTTTTAGGCAAAATTCAATTGTCATTTCTAACATAAGTTTAGTTAACAATGTCTTTGAAGGCGAAGAAAAATTGTCATTTGTAAAATAAGCTAATAGATAATGTCTCGAGCTAATAAACAATTTTAATATGAACCAAGAGATAAGAAGTACCAAATTTACAGCTTACTAGTACCAAATTGATTCCAAATACAGTACACTACAACACTACAGATTACTACAACTTCATACATTAAAAGTACCAAATTCAAACTACAACATTACAGATTACTACAACTTCATACATTAAAAGTACCAAATTCAAACTACAACATCTACGATTTCATAATAGAAGCCATGCTAACAAACATTGCGTGCAACACAATAGCAAGATAATAAATGAAGTCGCCCTTCTTCCTTTTCAGTGAGTTCATCTCTTTGACATACTCAATCATCTCTTCAACCTTATTTTTCAGCTCATTTTCATATTGGTGGCCTTAAATTCCTTGAGTTGCTTCTCCATTTGAACAGAATCAAGAGTGCTTGCATGTTCCATTATGTATTTCAGGCGAAACACTTCTCCCCGTAGGTATTCTACCTCCTTACTCAAGGCAGTCTGACCACACTTCAAGTTCCTCAACATCACTTTCAGATGGGGAGCATACTCTTCGTCGTACCAATAAAAATAAGAACATCTCCCACCCTAAAGAAATACACACAACTAATCTTATCATTGGAAATTCATAAACAATAATAAAAAATCTAACAGTTCATTTCAGTTAATAAACCCTAACCCAAAATTAACCATAACCTGAAGTTCATTGGTGAACCTAAAGCATAACCCTCAACCTGAAAATTATTGCATTGAACAGAAAACCTTACCTCACAACGAAAGAATCTCCTCCCGGGGTTCTTGTCCGACCAAGACACAAACAATCTTGCCTTGGTACCGCACTTACAGTTAGGTATATCTCCGGCAGGAATCACACCTTCGTACTTTGTTTCGTCAGACTTTTTTTTTCTGGACTTAGAGAGAAAGCGCGATGAGGGAAACTAAAATTCCTAACCCTAATTTTAAGAGGGAATATAAAAATGAGTAAAGATGCCATGTCGTTCGTAATTTCCACTGTGGACCTATTTAAAATTGCCATTGCTTACGTGTAAAATAACAACCGTCAGTTAACGGCAAGTGGAACCCACGCGATGTGTTCTGTTGACTGAGGGACCAATTAAAACCGAAATTGGATAGTACAGGGAGTGAGGAAGACAAAGTGGTTTACAAGGGACCTAATAAACAAAAAACGAAGAGTACAGGGACCTGAAGATGGGTTTGGCCAAATAATAAAAAGGTAAAGTTTGAACTTTGGATTCCAAATTGGCGAATCCATTTCAATACTAAATTCAGTAAAATATTAATTATATAGTAATTAATGCCTATGTAGAAAAATGAGACTGTTGCTTTTTATTGGTCCCTTTACGTGGTTTTTCTCTTACTAGCAATGTGAAACTTTTGATTTTTATGGTGTTCCATCAATTATAATAACTTTATATATAGTTAATTTTTTGTAAATGAGACTTTTATAATAAAAATGCTTTCAAAAAAATCATAAATATTTTAAATTTCTAAATCTAATTATAATTGATGGATACCGAATCCTATTCTACTTATAATGGAGCCGAGTCGCAGGAGATCTATTCTCAGACGACACCTGACTCCCGCCCAAAGGGCCGAATCCACCGGATCCTCCTTGACCGAAATATATCATTCGACATCATAAAGACCGAATCCCTGAGGACTCGGACAAAGCACGTCGACCCCGGGATTCGGATAAGATCTCCAAGATCTACGCAATATTCGGAGTATCTGTCCTATTTGGATACAAACTCCAACTTAGGAAGATAGCCTCCAATTTAGGAAGACGAGACTATTTAGGAATATCTTCCTAAATAGGACTCCTGTCTGAATAAGGAAGGACACTCCTAATCAAGGTCAAACCCTACTAAATAGGAATCACTTTCCTACTACAACACTACTAGGTATGCAATCATCTACTATAAAAGGAGCTTGAGGTATGCCTAAACACACAACTGATAACAAATACAATTATTCTCCCTTAAGCCGAAACTGACTTAAGCATCGGAGAACTAATCGGACAAACCGTCCGATTAGCCATCTACACTGTTTTGCAGGATTAATGCCGTCGAGATGCCAGAATCCATCAATTGGCGCCGTCTGTGGGAAAAGCTTAAACTCAACTTCAATTTGAATGAGCTTTTCTGAACTCAAATAAATTCTCATTGAAGGATGGCATCCGAGGGGACTAATCTAAAATAATAATCTAATCGATCGAAAGAGGCAGAAGCATCAAGAATTATTATTGATCAAATGATTGATTGACCAAGAAAAAAGAAAACGAGCGATCATATATTAAAAATGGAAGCAGGTTCATATTCGGCAAAATTGGAAAAAGATCACGCTGTTTGGCTGAATTGAGAGAATAATGAAGTAAAAGAAAAAGATGGATTGGCCAAGAAAAGAAGAAGCAGGCACGTCAATTGAATTAAATTGGTTGCCAAAAAGCATGATGATGGAAGCAGGTTTGGCCATGATTACAAAATTACAATGGCCATCTAATATTTTGGAAGCATATCAATTTGCTTGCTGGATGAGACAATGACTCGCTTGAGACGTTTATATCTCGCTTGAAACACCGCGATAAAAATTATATTCGGAATTGACGAATCAGAGATATTATCTTATTATCAAAGGAAGTTAAATCACGATAAGTCTTTCTTTCTTGAATCTATTTATTTTTCTTATCGGTTATTGATTTTGACTCCAAAATCAAAGAGAAAATAAAATATAGTTTAAATTTCACTTTATAAGACTTTAAGTATATTTTGTTTTTAAATTAAAATTTGATAAATAAATTATACGATTGGAAAAAGTATAAAAAAGAAAAAATTAAGCGGAACCCCAAGAGGGAAAAAAGAGATAGATTCGGCCGAATCCTAAAGAGATAGATTCGGCCGAATCCTAAAGAGATAGATTCGGCCGAATCCTAAAAAGAGATTCGGCCGAATACTAAAAAGAGAGATTCGGCCGAATCCTAAAAAAAAGAGAGAGATTCGGCCGAATCCTAAAGAGAGAGATTCGGTTGAATCCTAAAGAGAGATTCGGCCGAATCCTAAAAAGAGAGATTCGGCCGAATCCTGAAAACCCCAAGAGGGAAAAAAGAGATAGATTCGGCCGAATCCTAAAAAGATAGATTCGGCCGAATCCTGAAAAAAAAAAAAAAAAAAAAAAAAAAAAAAAAAAAACCCCAAGAGGGAAGAAGAGACGAGATGTCCTAAATAACAGAAAACTAGGCGAACAACGCCCAACAAAAAGTAAAGAACGAAATGGATCGAGAGGCGAAAAGTGAAGCGACCCAAGACGCAAAGAAGGAGATGTTTCGAAAGACAAACCGAAGGCGAAACAAACATATAGATGAAGAAATGGTCCAAGAACCGAAGGTTAAGATGTCCCAGAAGGCAAATGAAAAAATCAAAATTGAAGAAACGATCCAGAAACCAAAAATTAAAGATCAAAAAATTAGAGGAAACACCACCGGAAAAATAAAGAAGAAGGGCGTAATACCCCTAAAAACAACAAAGCAAACGAGGAAAACGGAAGGAATGAGGAAAACAAAGGCGAAACGCCAAAAAACCAGAGTATAGATTTACTCTAAAATAAAGGCGAAACGCCCAAAAAACCAGAGTATAGATTTACTCTAAAATAAAGGCGAAACGCCCAAAAACCAGAGTATAGAATTACTCTAAAAATAAAAGCAAAACGCCAAAAACAGAGTTTAGATTAACTCTAAAAGCGAAATATCAAAGATCAAAATCAACTCGAAGCAAAATAAAACGAAAGGCGAATCAACTAAATAAAGCACAATAAAGCGACAGACGAAAATGTCAAGTAATAGAGGAATGCGAAAGAAAGAAAAAACGCCGAAAAATAAGAGAAATGCGAAAGAAAGGCAAAATGCCAATCAATAGAGGAATGCAAAAGATCTCAAAACTGAAGACCGAGTCTAAAATGATTCAGGTAAAAATAAGGCCAAGTGCTCAAATAAAGGCGACTCGTCCAGAACAAAAGAAATAAGGCCATAGGCCCAAAGCAACAAATAAAAGGCAACTCACCCAAACCAGAGGAACAAATCTTAAAAAGGAAGGCAACCCGTCCGAAAATAATCAAAATCAAGGAAAATCGACGAAATAAATTGAAGACATGATCTCAAAAACGGGCATAAATACCCTTTGAGATTAGTGTATTTATGGAGGGGGTCGAAGGACTCATAACTCTATCAGTGAATTGCATGAAAGAAAACAAGAAGAAACACCTTGAAGAAAGATAAAGACGAACACAAAAAAGACAGAAAAAAAAGAAATGAAATGAATATCGCCAAACAGGGATTCGCCAAAGAAGAAGGAACATAAAGAATAAAGAGGAATAAACAATAAACTTAAAATCACAAACAACGAAGATCAAAGTACTTGAAGACAAAAACACAGCAAACCAAATGGGAAATAATGAGCAATGCATTAAATAAAGAAAAGACTCAACCGAGTCCTAAACAAGAAAAGTTCAAAATCAAGAAGAAAAAAGAGAAACGCCGAAGGATGATATATTAGACAATCAAGATAAAGAAGAATCTATACGGATTCGCCATAATAAACAAAAGATGAAAAATGAAACAAGTCATGCAACAGTTTAAATATAAGGAAAATAAAAACAGACACTTGTCTTAAGTTCAAAAGCAACGAGGAATAGACGAACGATACGTGGAAGAAAGAAGAAAAATAGGAATCTTGCTGGAGAAGTAAAACGACTCGCCTCAAATAGAGCTGAAATACTCCAAGGCATAAAATACCATGACTTCAGCTCACTTGCGGGGGGGCTAATGATGGATACCGAATCCTATTCTACTTATAATGGAGCCGAGTCGCAGGAGATCTATTCTCAGACGACACCTGACTCCCGCCCAAAGGGCCGAATCCACCGGATCCTCCTTGACCGAAATATATCATTCGACATCATAAAGACCGAATCCCTGAGGACTCGGACAAAGCACGTCGACCCCGGGATTCGGATAAGATCTCCAAGATCTACGCAATATTCGGAGTATCTGTCCTATTTGGATACAAACTCCAACTTAGGAAGATAGCCTCCAATTTAGGAAGACGAGACTATTTAGGAATATCTTCCTAAATAGGACTCCTGTCTGAATAAGGAAGGACACTCCTAATCAAGGTCAAACCCTACTAAATAGGAATCACTTTCCTACTACAACACTACTAGGTATGCAATCATCTACTATAAAAGGAGCTTGAGGTATGCCTAAACACACAACTGATAACAAATACAATTATTCTCCCTTAAGCCGAAACTGACTTAAGCATCGGAGAACTAATCGGACAAACCGTCCGATTAGCCATCTACACTGTTTTGCAGGATTAATGCCGTCGAGATGCCAGAATCCATCAATAATATACTTAAATAACAATAGTTTTTATAATATAATATTAAATAGCTTAGCTAATTTGAAAACTTGTGAAAGATACTTATTAAAATAATATATTTTATAATAAATAATAATATAAATTAAATAAGTAGTTTATATACATTTGGAGCTCAAAAAGATATAAATTAATTGTAAAATTAAATATTTTTAAAATAATTTAGTTTATAATAAATAATAAAATTGAAAAATTGATTTATACAATTTTGGAATTCATTTGGCTGTTTTATTAATGATAATATTTATAAATAATAAGGTTTTTTAATAAATAAAATAAGTACTTTTACAAACAAAAAAATTTATAGTAAAATAAATAAATTAAAATAAAACTATTTATACAAATTAGAATTATGTGAGGATCATTTATGATAATAATCTAATAACAAAATAAAATAAAATAAGTTGAATAAATAGTTTACATAAATCGAAAAATTATAAAAATGTTGCATTAGTAATATTTTTTTATACTAAAAAAATAAAAATAAAATATTAATTTATACAAATGAAATTTCACGAGAATGCTTATATATACATGAATAGTTTATATAAATTATAAACCACTGCTAATTATTTAGTAATAATAATTTAAGAATAAAAAATTAATAAATAGTTTACAATATTTATTAAAAGAATCAATAATAAACTTCAAAATTAAAATATAATTGTAATCCTATACTTCCTCCATTTTATTTAAGAAATATCACTTTGTCTTATACATAGTAAGAAGACATAGTACATAATTTTTATTTTACTAATTACGTTAAAATTATATTTAATAAATAATTATAATTTGCTCTATGTTCAAATAGAAATAATAAGAAGAATAAAGATAACATTTCAATTAAGAATATATTAAAAATTCAATAACTTTATAAAAGTGACAATAGAATGAAGGTTGAATAATTAATTTAACTAGCAGTATACAATCTGATGTCTTTTATCCATTCAAAACAGTCAAAAAGGCAACATTTTTGAAAAATTTCTTTATATTAGAAAATGAAAAAAATAAGTAGTGAGCGTTATTATGACACGTTTTAAAGTATGTGCTGAAATTGTAAAAAGAGTTAAATGTTACAATTTTTTATGCAAATAACTTTTTTTTATAATTGTTGTTATTAAAAGCTTATAACAAAAAAAATAGTAATAATGTTGTATTTTTATTATTTCCGATTTAGTTTATTATAGTATTTTCAAATTTTTTATAAGAAATATTCTTTTTACAAAAGTGGTGTTTTCAGATTCTTAAATAAATCTTTGAGTTTTAATATATTCTTCAAACTTTTAATTGTATTTAGTTGATAAGTGATGAAGTCTGCCTTCTGAACCGGTGAATGAGACCTGCAAAATAGGGTAGAAGCTAACCGAACGGTGGTCCGATTAACTCTCCGATGCTAAAGTCAGTTTAGAGCTTTGAGCAACGTTTTGAGTATATAACGTAGTTGTGATTCTAGGCATACCCGATGCTCTTTTTATAATAGATGAATATACCTTGTAGAGTCATAGTAGGTAAGTGAATTCTACTTTGTAGGGATCAGGCTACTTTGTAGAGATTCACCCTGATTTGTCGTGATCTACCTTATTCAGACATGAGCCCTATTTAGGAACGTCTTCCTAAATAGTCTCGTCTTCCTAAGATAGAGCTTATCTTTCCATGTTTGGTGATTGTGTCCAAATAGGAAGATACTTCTAGATATGGCAATCTACCCGAATCCCGGATTAACGCGCTTTGAGCAGATCCTATGGGATTCAGTTTTCGTCGGTATATTGGCGAATCTCAAGGGATTCAGCGCCTTCTTCATATATTCAGGTCTTTATTGTGAGTCCAGTATCACCCGAGAATGGATCTCCTGTGACTCGGCTCCACTGTAGCTATTGTAGGATTCAGTATCCATCATTAGCCCCCCCGCAAGTGAGCTGAAGCGATTGGTATTCATGCTTTAGTAGATTTTAGCTCTTTTGGAGCTGAGTCTTTCTATATTCTGGGCGGGTCGCTTCATATTATAGGCGAGTCGTTTTGTATATCGACGAGTTGCATTTCTTCTCCGGTAAGATTCTCTTTATTGCCACGTGTCATTATTTAATGATTTGATAAATGTTCGTCTTTTTGAAACTCTTCGTATTTAACCTCTTCATATTTCTATTTTCTCTTTTCACTTCTATTTCGAAATTACTCTCATTACTCTCATTTCTTCAATTATCTTTTCCTTGTTCTTCATTTGCTTATTCTATTCTTCATAACTTGTTTCTCCAGATTTTCAGGTATGTTTCTTCTTGTTTGTTGTGTTTTGAAGATGTTGAAGATGCTTTTCTGCTTTCTTTATCTTCTCGCAATCGTTGTTCTGGGGAATGCTTTTCTGTCCTTGGTGTTCTTCAATATGTTCTTCAATATATTCTCTGTTTGATCTTTACTTTGTATTTATGTTTGTGATTTCCTGTTCTAGGATGCCTCTTAGTCGAGTGGAAAATGCACGCACTACTATGGCTATTACCAGATCAGGGCTTCGTAGAAGCGAAGTCTTGGATATATATTTTACGTATAGTTTTCCCTTTGACTATAGGGTGATATTACCTGGTGCCGATATGTCTGCTTCCGATTCCCCTGATTCATCTTGTAGGATGGTTGTTTTTGAAGAGCAGTTCGCTGCTGGTCTTAGATTTCCCTTAGATCCATTTTCGGTAGAAGTATGTAGGGATTTAAGAGTTGTCTTGGGGCAACTTTATCCTGGTACGATTAAGGTGGTGCTTGCCTTTGTAGAGGCGTGTAGGCTTCGGGGCTATGCCCCTTCTCTAAATGTGTTGTATTACTTTGTAGATTTTAGGAAATGTGACGGTTGTTTCGTCTTTGCTCTTGGTAGGAAAGGGCGGTCCCGTATTTATCTTCCTTGTTTGAACAGCCGCTGACGAAGGCGTTTCTTTATTGTTTATCATAATTTTGCTTTTTTTCATTTTTCGGATGGTTTTTCTTCTCATCAAGTCCGGAGCTGTCCGTCTCCTTTAAGTTTATCTGAGTCGACATTTGCTTCTGATTTATCATTCCATAGTGTCTTTCAACGTCATGTCTTAGATGTTTTAGTTAATAGTCATCTTCGGCATCGATGGTTTCCTTTGGAGGATCTTCCTCGAGGCCCGGCGGATCTTTGTTACTCCTTTCTTCAAGGTATATTTATTTGTTTTTAAGTTTACTTGATGTTTCTTTTTGTAGGATGTCTTCTTCTTCTGACGATTTCCTTTCCGAGTTTAAAGTAGATTTGGATGTTCCAATGGACGGTCCCGAAACTCACATCACCGAGCCTATTCCTGGCGACGTCGAAGTTGCTGTAATTCCTGCCGAGGCGACTGTAATTCCCGCCGAGGCAGTATTGCATGTTGGCGATGGTGTTATTGTTATAGACGACGATGATGCGGTTAAAGAACCGAAGGGTGATGAGGCCGTTACGTCTCCACTTCCCCCTCCAGCACCATTGCCTGTTTCGGAAGAGGTCGGGGAGGTGAATTCGGGCGGGTTGATTGTTGTTGATCCACAAGAAATTTCCCCGGATCGAAATATAGATTCTTCGTCTAGGAAGAGACGTCGAGTTAGCGATGATTCTCCTTCAAGGGAGAGTCTTCCCGGAGGTTCTTCATCTGCTCCCAATCTGGTGCAGTGGGTTGAAGGTCACGATCCGGCCAGTTTACTGAATCCTAGGGTGTTGGCGGAATACATCAGGACTTTAGCGATTCCTGAAGACATTACTTGGTTCTGCGCTAGGCCGGGGCAGGAACTCTCCGATCTTGCTTGTTTTCATGGCTTCTCTGTAAGTTGATTTTTCGTTGAGTATACTGTTTGTTGAATTCGTTATTTTCTTATTTATATTCGGTTTATTTTCTTGTGTTGTAGGCTCTTCAGTCTGTTTTGGTGTTGAATGACCGCCGTCAGTGTGCTGAGGAGGAGGTCGAGCGTCTATCTTCTCTTCTGGCGACGTCTGAGTCTGAGAGGGCGAAATTGAAGGCATCCTTAGAGGAGCATGATTCGCTTTTATCGCAACTTAAGGCGCATGATGCAATTAATGACCGCCAAGTCAAAGTGATCGAAAAGAGAACTAACGACTTGACTCAAGAGATCAAAGAGCTCATTCGAATCAATACTCTTGTTGGCGAGGAGAGAAATAAGCTAAGATCAGAGGTAGAAGGGCTTCATATCCGTCTACTTGATAGGAAGGCTTTTAGCGAGTATCGCCTTGCAATTGGGAGGAAGCTTCTGGAGCAGAACCCAAATATTGATCTTTCTGGAGTCAACGGGTTGGATCCTCAAGCCATCGCTCGCGATCTTCTTGATAGGATGTCTAAGGATCGTGCTAAATAGGTTTTGTGTATTTTGTTTTTTCTTATTGTATCTTGATTTCTATTTGTAATTCGCGATTTATGAATATATCTTCTTTTTGCTCCAATATAAGTGTGCTTCTGTTTTATTTAATGTTTCCGGCGTGCCTTTTGGATCCATTGGTTGTTTGTCTTTCAGGTTCACTCTTTCAGAAGTCATCTTCTTCAATAAATTTTGTTTTTGAGTTCAGAAAAACTCCTTCGAATTGAAGTTGAGTTAAGCCTTTCCACAGACGGCGCCAATTGATGGAGCCTGCCTTCTGAACCGGTGAATGAGACCTGCAAAACAGGGTAGAAGCTAAACGGACGGTGGTCTGATTAACTCTCCGATGCTAAAGTCAGTTTAGAGTTTTGAGCAGCGTTTTGAGTATATAATGTAGTTGTGATTCTAGGCATATCTCATATGCTCTTTTTATAGTAGATGAATATACCTTGTAGAGTCATAGTAGGTAAGTGAATCCTACTTTATATAGATCGGGCTACTTTGTAAAGATTCACACTGATTTGTCGTGATCTACCTTATTCAGACATGAGTTCTATTTAGGAACGTCTTCCTAAATAGTCTCGTCTTCCTAAGATAGAGCTTATCTTTCCATGTTTGGTGATTGTGTCCAAATAGGAAGATACTTCTAGATATGGCGATCTACCCGAATTCCGGATTAACGCGCTTTGGGCGGATCCTATGGGATTCGATCTTCGTCGGTATATTGGCGAATCTCAGAGGATTCGGCGCCTTCTTCATATATTAAGGTCTTTATTGTGAGTCCGGTATCACCCGAGAATGGATCTCCTGTGACTCGGCTCCACTGTAGCTATTGTAGGATTCGGTATCCATCAATAAGTATGCAATGAATTATTTTTGAATTAATTAATGAACAATTTAATTGGTCAACTTATATAATTAAAAAAGATATTGGAAGTAATATAATTTGTCAATAATAAGTGACCAAATAGTTGATTTTTAAAAAAAAGGTATGAAAAAATGAGTTTTGACTAAATTCTATAAAAGCATTAGTAATTAATTCTATTTAACATTTTTTTGTTACCGTTTTAAAAGGACATATTTCATTTGTGCATAATTATCTAATTTGTATTGATTTTTTTTTTTTATGAATGGTTATATAGAATTTTCAAAGTCATTTTATATGGATTTTTTCTTTATTCTTTTCAAACTTAATTATTATAATTCTAAACACAATTTATAAAAACATCATTAACAAAAATAAAATAAAAACAATTAATTATTGCTTGGCTAATACCTATTATCTTTCTAAATGAATTAAACATTGTGTATTTATTCTCTTTCTTTTGTTGTATTTTTACATAAATAATCATTATTGTTTTCTTACGTTAGATAAATTTAATTTTTTATTTGTTTTCTTCGGATTTTTAATTATGAGATAGTAGTAAATAAAATTATAAAAGCAACAACTTTGATAGAAAAATATTATCAAAATAATATATATATATATATATATAATAATCATCATCTCATTTTTCTTTTAATTTTGGTTTTGTATCAAAACTATCCTTAAATTGATTCCTAAAGTTTTAAATATTTTTACCATATTTTTCTATATTCCTTAATGTATTATATCAATATGACACTCTGAAGTCAATGTGTCTTAAAATAAATCCCCTTCCTTATAAAAGAAAATACAATTATCAAAAAAAAGGAAATACTATGGTTGTTTCATTTTTATTATATTTTATTCATATAATTATTGGAGGAAATGTGATAAATTGATAAAAAAAATAATTATTGATAAAAAATTCATAACATTAATGTCAATAGTAATATTAGATATCAAATTATAAGAATCTTAATAAAAACTAAAAAACGAACTATAATTCTTTCAACTTCTTAAATAAAAAAAAACATTAATAATTTAATTAATTTCATCACATGGTGTTTTTTTATATTTATACTAATTAGAAATAAGTATTCAACTCCATAATTTAATACAATCTCAACTATATTAAGTTTTTAATTACTAAAATAGAAATTAATAACTTTACATTAATTAAATTTAAACAAATATTTGTATATTTCTTTTTTTTTTGCCAAAGAATATTTGTATATTTCACATGTACATTTATTTTAATGAAATATAAACATTTTAATAATAATTGCTGACATTGAATTCCCAAATTAAATAAAATAATAGTTTTTTTGACAGTTAAATAATTATGTGAGTGCTAAACTTCATAGTCAAGCTGGACATTATTGACGGAATGAGGGGTGTGTACGATATATGGAGCCGGAAATTAATAAATTATCAAATTCGTACTAAATTTAATTTTTTCTATAGCCTATGAAAAATTGATTTTGTTTGGACATTTTGATACGAAAATTCGGTTTTAATGATTTAATATGATTCGATAATAGAAATCACTATATATGTTTCAAATTTAATTGTAAATATCAATTTAAAATAGATGAAAGATACACGACTTAAGTAACAGTCCTTCCTTTCAACTTGTAAGTAGTAAACAATTAACATATAAATTAATTTTGTGGGCAAACCAATTACGAACTTGGTGGTTATGGTCAATTACTCATATGTTGGCAATTTGTCTCTTCAACTTGTAAGCTAATTGCCCCTCAATTGTCAATTCACCCATTCAACTTGTAAACTAATTTGTCAAAATAGGTAATCACCAAATTCATGACTGATTTGCTCAGAAAATTAATTTACGTGTTTTGCTCACTGCTTACACATTAAGCGGATAAATTGCTATTTAATTTAAAAATATACACAAGCAACCATTTAAATTGTGTACTATATAAATTACGAGTTTAAAATTTTAAATTGATATCTTTCCAGTCTTTTATATAGTACATTTTATAAATCCTTTTGTGAAGCACATAAAAACTACATTACTTATATATTTTTATTAAATTGAACAAATCATAGATATAATTTAATTTAAATTAAAAATAAATATGTTTATTAAGTTTAAACTATTCAATGTAAAGAAAATCATATAATGTTAAGTAAAATAAATAAAATCCAAATACACATAATATATATATATAATTTATTATAATTATAGATTAATATTTTTGGTAAAATAATTAATAGCCATGGATTAATTTTAAGCCTAGTATTAATAATGTAATATAAATAAAAAATAATTATTTATATTGTATTAATAATTATATTTTAAATTAATTATAAATTTCTAAAATTTAAAATGGTGTTATTTATTGATAAGTAAAGTATAAATTATCATTTTTTATATAATATTGCAAACTTATATTAATGACCAATTTTAAAATAAAATTGTATAATTAAGAAACTACTATAACCTCATACTTATTTAGTATTTACTTATAGTGAATATTAATAATAATTTAATAGTATCAAATGTAAAATTATAGTTATAAATTTTGATCCTTAAATTTTAAGAATAGTCGATATGAATATTTATTTAACCTATAAATTAAATTATAAATTGGTTTTATTTGAAAAACATAACGGTCAACATATGTTTCTTGATTTTAAATGTTTTGGTTCGGTTTCTCTTTTGAAATGAGAAATATTCAGAACTCGTGCACAACTTAAAAGTAACGGTCTCTAAATCTTTATTTCTACTTTAGTAAAAACAATTATTTATACATTTTATTTTATATAGTACAAACAATAGAAACCAAATAAACTTAAATAAATGTTATAAAAAATCATTATCTCTTGGAATACCCATTTAAAGATTGCAAATTCCAAATATATTCTACTTTAAAATCCCATAATTTGATAGGATCTTTCATTTTTCCAATAGGGATGTGGTTGTATTTGTATTAAATTAATAAACTAACCTTTGTATAATGTAAAAACATAAGTTTGATAGGAATGGCATGGATAATGATTTATGATTTATGATTTATGATTTATGATTTATGAGTTATGATATTATATTATTTTAATTTCATGTTTATAATAATATAAATAAGTGGGGGAAGAATATGCATTATCATTGTGAACATCCAACTCTCTCTCTTTTCTATATTTTATTAAATTTTGTTTCTTCTTCCTTCTTCTTCATTTTCTTGTCTGTTATTTCAAAAAGTGGCTATTGGGTTTAAAGAAAGATCAAATCTTTATTAGTTAGAAGTCTTCAATTGTCCCATAAATCTAAAATTTGATGCATTATAATAGTAATCAATTGGACACCACCACCACCACCACCACCACCATCATCATCATCACTACTAACAAGAAGAGTGTGAGTATGGATTTTCAGAAATTTGTCATCAACAATAATAATAATTCATCTGGGTTTTGTTTTTCTGCTGCAAATTCATCATCTTTACACTCCTTGTCTTGTGGAAGTCAATTTCCAGTCCCCACTTCCATGGAATCTCACATTATTTGATTGAAGCAATTACCAATCTCTTTTCTTTTTTTATACATTCTTCCTCTTTCTTTTAAAGAAAAAAATGGTGCCTGCATCACTCATTTCTTTGTGTAATCCTTTAATGGTTCCTTGTACTACTACTTCAAAGAGAAGTATGTCAGCAATTCACTTTGATCATACACCCTTAAGGTAAATTTTTCACCTTCTTCTTGTTTGTTAATTAATTTATTATTTATTCTTTGCTTCTGATTTAATATCTTATGTCATACTTATTATTTGAATGTAATCGTTGCTTAATAGTTGAGTAAATGTATCGATATGCTTGTTAGTTTATGCTTAGAGGTGAAAAAAAAAGGATAAAACCCCCGAAAAGTATCCCTTTTATTCTTTACACGATGATGATCATCATCAGGTATGATCATGATCAACCTTGGATGTGGATGAGAAGAAGGACACTATTTCCATGGACTACTAGGAATGTGGATGTGAAAACTGCTATTCTTTCAGTTTCAGCTTCAGCTTCCCCTCTTTGTACCAGTCAGATGACCGTCGACTCACCCCGTCTCAATGTTTATAAGGAGGTTTATTTGTTTTACCAATGAATATTCACCTATTTGTTCCTTTTAATTTCTTATTCTTCCAATAATGATACTAATGACAACAATATACTATGTATTATGTATCTTTATTTTTCATTGCTGCCATCTATGTTGCACAGGAACTTGTCAAGTCTACGTTTCGGTGTTTCGTTTCCGTTTTTGAAAAATGGTTCTGAAACTCCGAAACTTAATTTTTATAATCTGTTCTTGTAAAATAATATCTTTTTGCTATTTCCTTTTCAGCGTTTCTATTTCTGTATAGAATAGGCTACCACAACCCGTTTTATGCTTATCTTGTTGCTATATTAAATACGCAGGTTGTCAAGTCTGCGAGGAAAAGTTTCACCCGTGAAATCTCCTTTCAATCTAAAGATAAGGACATCTCTCTTGCAAAGGTATATAAGTCCCCTTAGTCCAGCAAGTAAGATCATTATATCTCCTTTTACATTCAGTGATTTTTTATTATTACATGATTGTCTTTGAATTGCTCTTAGTATTGAACTTGTATTTTGTTGTTAACTGCAAGTTGAACTTGCTGCAATATATGGTTTTAGAAATCGAGATTTACATTCTCCCTCCTTTAGGTGCAGAATTATCCTTTTCTTTCTTGGTGTGATTCTTATTTATTCTATTTTTGTCTTGGCATAGGCTTTGCTGTACATTGCAGCCGAAGATGAAGCATTTATTGCTTTCAATAAAGAGATTGATGCTCGTTCCCTCCTAAATGAAAGGAGAACTGCTTCAATCTCATTGGACAACCAAGAGTGGGATTGCGTGGACCAAATGCCTTTGGCTGGAAAGAACATAACTGAGTGGCTTACCGAGCTGGACAACATAGCCAGAGAAGTTGAAGCAGAGCTAGTTTCAAGAGATATAGGATGCCATTTGTCTGAAGTTCTGGATGCCATAAATGTAGTTCTTTTTGAGTTAAGAGGCTTTAAAAGGTCACCGGTTGTTGTAGATTCAAAATATTCATACTTGCATTCTGTTCTCAGCACTGGATGCGGCAGTGGTAAAATATTGTTCTGCATCTATTTTGCATTAGCGTTTCTTATTTGTAGCTGCAGTTTAGTTAATTGTCTATTTGGGATTTATTCCATGGACATTTAAGGCAACCTGACAATTTGTTTTCCTGTCTAACAGCAATTTTGCTTAGCATAGTTTACATTGAAGTTTGTAAACGACTCAGTCTAACCATTGTGGGATCTCGGGTTGGGGAAGATTTTTTGATATGGCCCCAAACGGGGAACCTAGAGGTGCTTAAATTTTGCTAGCCTCTATTAGTCATCTTCTAATAATGCATCACTCTCTATATTTATGGTTTCTGTCATTTGAAATTTAGTTTGTTTCAATTTTGCCCTTTCTTTATGTAGGAGCTCTTCAAGGTGACTTCAGGGCACAGTTTATTTGCAATTGTTAATGGAAGGTGTGTGGAAGACCCTAGATCAAAGGCTTCAGATTTGACTAGCAATTCACTCTCAGCGCTTGAGATAGCTTCAAAGAGAGACATTATCGGGATTTCTCTAGCCAATTTGATTGTAAGTTCTAATCTCTGCAGATATGCCCGAGTACATTTAGAATATTTCTCTGACCAAGAATGAACAAAAAATTTAAACTTTTGCAGAGGCTTCACTGGAAACGTGCTTCAAGATCGAATCACGGATTGATGTTGACTTCTCCTCTGAGGCATGTTCATGTTGCTGATGAGAAGCATAACATGATTCATAACTCAAATATTCCTTTGCTTCGCCCGCGAGATCTGAGGTAGTTATCCATCTCTTTAGGAGTAGCAAATATTCTTAAATCAATATTCTTGCAGGCACCTTTTTCTAGTCTTTATAGACTTTTACTTTAGCAGTTAGCCTGCACGACATTGGCAAGAAAGTCGAATGAAGTGGGAGATGTAAGAGAAGCATCTCAATTTCCTTGAGTACTGCCAATTTTGTTTTTAATGATGCGGAACTATCGCAATATAGATTTCTTATATGTGGATTTACATTTGTATGTTTTTGTCTTAGTTGCATGCGCTTGTTTTTATCATCCACACATATGCTTATGTTCTATCATATTTTCTGTTAGTCGAATTCATGAGGATGGTAATATTGGCTGAATCGTGCTATTTGGCATTTTTTTTTGGGGCGTGTATTTCTTTAGCCTTTCTTAATAGTGAGGAACTAGGTGTGATTAAATTCATTTCGGTCATTGATTATGGGGTCAAGAGCCAAAGTTTCGAAAAAGATGGAGCTTGAGGTTATAAAATTAAAATTCAATTTATGACTGTTTTTCAAGTTGTGAGCAGTTACCGAGATGCTGTTTTTAGCTGAGCGAAAGAGTGGAAGACGGGATTTAGGAATGAGATACTGATTTGATTTTTCATGAATTGCCATTTTCATGCTGATAACTTCTGGCTAACTAAATTCTACAGAACACTGTTTGGTAGGAATGAGGATGAGGAACTCATGGCTCTTTGATTTAGCTATGAAATCTGTTATTTTTAATTATTACTGCTTAAATGTTGTTCACATTGTGTTTCTTGCTATAGTAAACTTTTTTTCTTTGGGTTGGGGTGGCGGTGCTTGTTTCCTACAAGCAATTGGGCACATATATTTTCAAAAAGAAAAATCACTTGAATCTGTTTGCTGCATGCGCTGTAGTTTGTGATTTTGAGATTTCAAATTTTGGCCATGATATGCATCTAAATGTTTGAAATTGTTCACTGTGTGGTTCTATTAGTCTTTTTATTCAGCATTGAAACTCACAGCATTTACTCATGAGGTATGTAGCACAAAGGACAGAACTACTGAAATGAAATAGGAAATATGTTTCAACTATAGAGTTTCAGGGTGTCTAAAGTGATTATAAAAACAGAAAAGAAACTCCGGAATGCAGGATTCGAAAAGTTTGCGAGTGCATCTAAAACAGCTCATATATGCTAAATTATACATGTCATGACAGGCTGGCGATCATGGCTTCAGAAAGATTGCTGATTCTGCAGCCACATAATTGGGCATTGAGGAGAGACCATGGGATGATGCTGTACTATAACAGGTAGGACAAGTTAGTTGAGTTTGATGCGTTTGAACAGTATGAATGAGTGGGGTATTTGTGAGACAGGGAATACGGAAAGGCGGTGCAAGAGCTGAGCATATGTATGGCGTTTGCCCCAGAAGAAGAGGCGGAGGTTTTGGAGCCATTCGTTGAGAAACTGCATTTGTTGCGCCTTGAATCTTCCTGGAACTCATTGGGTCATGTCACTCACCTTTCAGTTCCTTGACCTTTTCCTTTACTTGTAAATATTTCAATGTGCCCTTGCTTTTATTCTAAATTACTGGCAGCACTACAAATGTTAATATATGCAAGTTTTAGTTGGATAGTTCAGTCTTTTTTCTTTGCTAATTCTCATTCTTCTAACTTCTTACCCGCATTCTTCTTTCATTTCTTGTTCACATCATATTAAAATGTTTGTGCATTCTATTTTCTCAATTACTATTTTCACTTGTTTCTTAGAAGCAGACAAGTCTAAATTTTCATTGTTCGCATACTTAAATTGCTTCTATATTGTTGATCAAAACAATAATAATACTTCATAATCCGATAATGAGCAAATTACCATGAGCCCCCCACATATGTCAGAATACTCAATTGACTAACACCAAAAATGGACGGTAAGCTTGGACTATTGACAGAAACAAAAGTAAGAAATCATGTCGTTTGATTTTCAAAGATAATGGACTACAGTGTGAATTATAACACATGTGGTGAGTTTCAGAGTAATTTGCTCTAGGATACTTTTAAAGTAAAAGGTACAAAAAACGTTTTTAGTTATTCAAAAAGAACACATTAACTCTCAATATTTTTGGGCCATTTAGGCTCCCGTTGTTTACAAATTGGGCAAAATGGTCCTCTATTTTTTTTAGAAAGAGCGTTTAAGTCCTTTTAATTTACTTTTTGAACACTTAGCCCCTCTACTTTTTGAAAAATATTTTAAACATTAAGATTATTTTCGAACCTTTTTTCTATATGGTTATGAGAGACATGTCATCAATTAACAAGTAGTATTTCTAATGGTATTGGAAGTAAGGGGTTATTTCTTCTATTTAAAAAATAAAAAGGGCTTAATTGTTCCTATAATAGTTTAAGGGATAATTGTACCTTTCTAGAAACCTTGAGAATATGTTTCATACTTTTTACCAGATTTTAATAGAATTATGATTGTAATATGCCTTTATTAGCTAATAGAATTTAAATTATAATTATTTTATTATTATAAATAAAATAAAATTATTATGCTAGTATTAATTGAATTTAAATCTACATTATTATTATTATTATTATTATTATTATATACCATGGCATCCTTTTTACTTCCTTCTGTTATCATTATAATATAGATTAATATATACTATATATAAAAGCACGGATGGGGGGGGGAGACAGGCAAATTTACTGAATAATCCTTTTCAGTTTACTACTAAATAAAGATTTTATAGTCATTAACTAATTAGTTATTTAATTAATCACTATTGTAACTAAAGTCCTAATTAGAATAGGTAGCTAAATTATCTCCAATTTAGTTTTTAGTATGTAAAAAATAACTAAATTGTCTCCAAATTAGTAGGAATACCTATCTTTTAGTTTGATTGAACTACAAAATTAAAATATTGTATTTGGTCAATATATTATTATTTAAATTTCTATCTTATTATTTTTAAAGATATTATTAATAAAATTAAGTTAATTATTTAATTATGGTTATTATAAAACCAAAATAAGAATAATTTTAGTATGGAAAAAAATTTAATAGCCGAATATATTATATTTACTTTTACAAAAATTCTTAAATAATTTAATATTAATTATAAATAAAATTAAAATAGGTAGCTAAATTATGTCCAATTTAATTTTTAGTATGCAAAAAATAACTAAACTGTCTCCAAATTAGTAGGAATACCTATCTTTTAGTTTGATTGAACTACAAAATTAAAATTATTATATTTGGTCAATATATTATTATTTAAATTTCTATCTTATTATTTTTAAAGATATTATTAATAAAATTAAGTTAATTATTTAATTATGGTTATTATAAAACCAAAATAAGAATAAATTCAGTTTGGAAAAAAAATTTAATAACCGAATATATTATATTTACTTTTACAAAATTCTTAACTAATTTAATATTAATTATAAATAAAAAATTAATATAATTATAATAAATTTATTAATATGTTCATTGACGAGTTACGTTACGAGTCACGTGCATAGCACGTAATGCGAAACTAGTTGTAAAATAAAAGACATTGAAAGCATCAACTAACTGAATTTTACTATATGAGATAGATTCAAGTATTAGACATGAAATCCTAATAGAACTCATCTACCATTCTAAATCCTACCTATAAATTAAGTATGTTCATCATTCCTAATTAAGCTCAAGAGCTCTCAAACCTCCAAAAGATTAACTTAAGTACTGATTTATTCCTTGGACAAGATTTATTGGTTCCATTGTTTGGGGGGTACTTATCACTTTTTATTTTTCATGTATTTTCATAAGAAAATCCTAATAGAGTGGATAAATTATTAGAATCAACAAATTATAACTCTAATGCTAAGTGTTATGTTAAGATCGTGAATTCAATTTTTTCCATAATCACTTTTCCTTGCCAAATTGCCAATTATCAAGAAGAAGAGAAAAGAAATTCTTGTAAATACTACAACAAAATAAAAATAAAAATCTAGTATTTTTGATTTTATTAAGAAAAATAAGGCGCAACCGCCAAAGTTAAGAAATTGAATTTGATGTTCCAATTTGAAAGTGGGAAAACCGCCAAACAGGTCGCTATAAAATCCGTCTTCTTTTGTACTAATATAAAAACCTCGCTAAAACCTCTGTCTCTCCCTCTTCTGTATAACCACAAACGACAGCAATGGTAGTAAACGACAGGCCATTGAAGAAACCAAAAAGAAACAGAGTCACCGCTAATCTCTACGATTTCTTCGCTTTCCCCGAGGCGGCGGTGGTGGTCTTGCAAGAGAAGCCGTTTCGTCACACCATTCAAGATTTTCTATCCCGTTTCGCCCGCGTTTCTTCTTTCCCTCCACCGCCTCCGCTTTTTCCGTCCTTGCTTACTTGGCAGATCGTGTTTAGGCTCGGTGATCTTCTTGTCGACGAAGATCCCGTGGTGGCTGTGCTGGATATTGTTGAAGAGGATGTTACTACAACCACCAGCATTACCAGATCTGCTTACTGTAACCAGTGCCGAGTTGTTGGTGAGTCGAATCAGTCCCACTCAACTTTCTTTTTACCAATTGAGCTTATAATACATGTGGGTTTTGGTTTTTAAGGTTGGAGTGGGCATCCAGTATGCACAAAAAGGTACCATTTTATGATTAGAGCTTCAACCAGCAACACCTGCAAGTGTTCAAAATGCAGTAATTTGGTGGATTTATCTGATTCAAGGTCGGCAACTATTAGCTTATTTATCTTGTTAATCAGCTCCTACTGTACTAAAAAATTGAGCTGTTATTACTGCTAAATGTTAACTATTTACTTTGGGTTTAATATTAGTGTTTTATATGGTTAAAGTTTTAAGTTTTTAACATGTGGTGTTGGTGTTGGTGCTGATGGATTAGATGCAAGTGGTGTCATGCTAGTGACGATATTGAAGAACGGGTTTACTCACAATTTGAAGATAGCTCCCATTTATTGCATGCTGTTATTCACTCCAATGGCTTTGGCCACCTCCTTAGAGTTAATGGAAAAGAAGGCGGTTCTACTACTCTCACCGGATCTCATATCATGCACTTTTGGGACAGGCTTTGTGCAATACTCCGTGTCAGGTTTGCCCTTCTTCATTTTATTCACATTCTAAATGATTGCATGCCTTTAAATGCAATTTTGATACAAGTATTTACAATTATATAAACTGTTGTCAAACTCGTCAAAGGCAATCATGGATTTCCATTCAAAACAGTCTATGCTGCCTGACTGCTTAATTAGTCAGTGTTTTTTTATATTAATTCATAATATTGTCTCAGCTTGAGTTCCTTTGCGTCAAAGATAGTGTCTTGATTCAGAATTAATATACGATTTTAGATGTCAGTGTTTGTCTCTCTAATTGAGTATCCAAAGTAGGCAACACTTATTTTTTTGGTTTAGAACTCACAAATTACTCCATAGGAATTGGGGTTAATCATGATTTCTTTATATTAGCAAAGTTGATAGAATATAATCTGGGGGAAACTGCGCTGTTCAAGTATACTAGATGTTCTGATATAGGAAAACAAACAGTTTTGAGGTTCTATGCTTGTCTGGTTTAGCTAGGATTGCAAGCATTTAACTTCAAGCTTGCATTGGTCTCATGCTGTGCAGGAAGGTGTCAGTGATGGATGTATCGAGAAAATACGGAATAGAGTATCGATTGCTTCATGCAATCACCAAAGGTCATTCATGGTATGGTAATTGGGGATATAAATTTGAACGTGGAAGCTATGCTCTCACATCAGAATCTTATAATAAAGCTGCACAGATCCTATCAAATGTTTCCCTGGCCCCAATTTTATTTCAGAGGCGTAGATCACGAACACGTTTACAGGCAAATATTTCTTTTTATCAATCCTTGTCAGACTCGGAGCTTCTAACTTTAAAGGACCTTTCTTCCTTCATGTTGACCTTGATCCACAAGGGCAATGATTCATCATTTCATAAAGAAACAGGAAAGAACACAAGATCTAGCACAAAAAATATATTGTGTGCATGGACGAGGAATGATGTTGAATGTGTTCAACAAGCTATGCTCAAGGTGCTGGTGACAGCTTCTGGTGATAACAAGTGGGTGTCTAGGCATACTCTGAAAGGTGTCATGTGTAAGAAAGCATCTCCAGAGCTTCTTGATTATTGCCTCAAACACATGGGTGGGAAATTGGCAGCCAATAGTATGGTGGTTCAGGCGCGATGCAATCCTAATTCATATGATGCTGAATACAGGTGGTTGAGATTGGCACTATATTTGACATGTCATCTTTTGGACAAATATTCCTATGAACACATAATTACTTTTGTTTTTTCCATGATTACAGGCTTACACCACTAAGTTTTATGCATTATGGAGACGGGTTGGACAAAATGGATCCCTCAAAAGAGGATATCAAGTGTGATCTGAAATTTCTACTTGATTCCTTGCTCGACCCTGAAACTACACTAAACTATGGACCCAATCTAACAAGAGAAAGTGTGATTGATGCTGCGAGAAAGCTTCTCGACTGCAAACAATTTGTGAAGGATTACAGACCTAATGAAACGATAGTAGATCCAAATGCCATTCATATCACGTGTCATGTGGAGCTGTCAGATCAACCTAAAGACGACCCAGCCATACCGCCGGAATTAGTTATCCTACCAGAAAACTCTACTGTGGCCGACCTCAAGATTGAGGTATCCAAAGCTTTTCAAGAAGTATACGCCATGTTTAAAATGTTTGAAGCTCATGATCTCTATGAATTTGGCTCTCTGGAGGATTCATATACCGTCAAATTTCTTGTTGGAACAAGTGGGTCCGTTAAAATTAAAGGAACATGCCCATTGAAGCAAGCTCTTGGCCACTTTAGAATGGAACGGGGAACAGAGAGGTGGACGGTTGATTGTACGTGTGGGGCGAAGGATGACGATGGTGAAAAAATGCTATGCTGTGATAGCTGTGGTATTTGGCAGCACACTAGGTGCGCTGGGATTGATAATTCAGATAAAGTTCCGTCAATGTTTCTGTGCTTGAGATGCATGAATGCTTGCCGCAAGGAATGTGAAAGGATTGCCAATATTAAGGAGGTACCTTTTATATCTCGAACATCAACATGCAGGGACGAGGTGACACAAAGTGACAGTGTTAGAGTAGCATTTGGTGTTCCGTAGGATGTATATAATATAGTTGTAAATCTGCAGGCTTTTTGTTTTTGCTCGTTTGGGGTGGTTATTGGGGAAGATTTTTGGGTATCTCTTTTAAGCCATATTTTTTTGTCCCCTTGAGAAATGTAGCAATAGTTTGGTACTTAGAGCTGTTTTGTGCTGTATAGTTTTTGATCAGCTTATGTATGCAAATTACCTGTTAAGCTTTTAGTGTGACTGAGCCATCCGAGTTGGATTTTGAGTTCGAATGCTAACATTTGTCTCTCCCACATCAAAACATTAGTTGATTTGCTTTAGTTATTTTGTTTCAGTTTGCACCAACTCAACTCAAATTTATATGTTCAAAATCAAACCAAACTTTAAAAATTGTTTTCTTTTTTATAATATCGAATTGAATTGGTTCAATAATGCGGTTTGCACAGCCCAGCAAGATATACGGATATTTGATGGTGTAGGTATATAATAATTAATGGGAAATCTTTATAAATGGAAACTCTCAGATTTAGTTTCGGAAGTTATAAAATATCTGAGCAAGATAATGTACACTGCCATTGACATTAAAAACAAAACTAATCATAGGGTAGGAAGTCTCTCAGCATTACCAGAAAGAACAGTAAGCAAGTTGTTTCCGAAAGGATCGCTAAGGTGCTTTGCGAGGTTCTCAACAGGACCATCTCCGGTGACGTAAGCTTGGATGAAGAACCCTAGCATTGCAAACATTGCGAGTCTCCCATTTTTAATCTCCTTCACTTTCAAGATTGCAGCCTGGTCTGGATCCTTTGCCAATCCCAATGGGTCAAATGGTCCTCCTGGGTGAAGCTTGTCCTCAAAATCCAAGCCATTGGTAATTCTGTAATACTCAGCACCACCGACGAGGACGACCTCAGCAATGACAGCAACGACGAGGTTGATTGGGATTGAGTTTCCGAAGTAGTTCAAGGTGTTACCATCGAGAAGCAAAGCACCGGTCTGCAGTCAATTAAAGATGAGATTAATTAAGCAGGCTTAAGACATAATTATTGAGCAGTAGAGTTAAAATGATTACCTTAAACCAGACGGCTTCAGGACCACAGTTGGCACCATATTTGTTGAAAGCTTCAGGAATGATGAAACCAGCTGCTCCGAGCATTGCCCATCTTGCATGGATTAGCTCAAATGCCTGATACTTTGCGAAGTCCTCTGGCTTCTTGCTTAGCCCAAATGGGTCATATCCATAACTGCATTTTATCACTCTCTTACCAATTAGGTATAGCCAAAAAACAATAACAATATTAAGAGATGAATTATTTCATAAAATCGTAGAATAGCAATTTCATGGAGTTATTATTCTATGAACCTAAGTAAAGAATAACTATTCTATTCAAGACCTATTTTATAAACCAAACATAGCCTATTATTAGGGTAATTGATCCTAAAGATCACTGAATTTTCAAATTTTTTCATTTCAGTCACTAAACTATTTTTTTTTCATTTCGATCACTGAACTTTCATTTTTTTTTCATTTTGATATTTCAGGCCAAAAATGCTTAGGTGGCAGCCGGAAGTTGACATGTGACATCCGGATTTTACAAGTTTTACTTTGAAAATTTATCACACATACATAATTTCACTTTAAATATGACTTTTTGGATCAAATAATGCATATATAGCAACTTTTCAGGTTAAAAAAAATTAATTCTGACTGCCACCTAAGCATTTTTGGCCGGAAAATACCAAAATGAAAAAAAATGAAAGTTCAGTGACCAAAATAAAAAAAAATAGTTTAGTGACTGAAGTGAAAAAACTCGAAAGTTCAGTGATCTTCAGGATTAATTACCCCTATTATTAAGGTCCAATGTAAAATAGAAGAAATTAAAAGTGGATCAGAATTAATAAAGAAAAATTGAATTGTTTGTGGATGGTCAAGCATTTATAGAAAGGCAAAGTGCATATTTAGGTCTTTATACTTGTTCTATTTTTGGTATTAGATCCATGCACTTTTAATTGTCCGAATCCTTACACTTTTAATTCTATAAATACCGGTTTCCTTTGTCATAAAAATTCAAACTGAAAAAACCAATTTAAAAACTTAATGTCAACAAAATAGAAGTGCATGAATTGAAGTATGAAAACGAATAATTTTTTATGTCATTCGCATTAACGGGGTGTGAAGTACACGCATTTTATTTCTGCGACCGAGGAATCTAACATCTATAAAAATTAAAAGTGCAGGGACTCAATCTTAACAAGTAGAAGTGAAGAGATCTAATGCAAAAAAAGAGGATAAGTGCAGGACTCAAACATAAATATGAATATGTTACAAGTTACAGCAATGTCTTACTCTCCAGGTACTTCTCCGGTCAAGTATTCTGGGATCTCAGAGCGGTCCAAGAGTCCGTCAGGCAAGAAAATCCTCCTGTCAGGACCTGAAACCCAACCATCAGAGCAATTGAATTTCAGTCAATCACAGCTTAACACATAATGCACAACATACATCAAATAAACAAATAAAAAACTGGCTGAGACTTACCATACCACTTGGCAAGCTCATCGTCGACCGGGGATACAGCGACAGGCTTGGCCTTAGGAGCAGGTTTCTTCTTGGAGAAAAGAGCAACGGTCTTGAGAGATGAAGGGGTAGATGAGGTAGGAGCAGCAGAACGGGAAGCTCCGCTGAAGTTCAATGGGTTTCCGAGCATTTCCGACACTCCAAGGGAGGCTGCGGCCCTTGATGCTGCTAGGGAAGCCATTCTTTCTGATTATTTTTCACTCTGCTGCTGAATACAGGAAGAAGGTGAGAGATGTGAGACAGTAGCTATATGCTTGAGCTGGTGGACGTCGACATGCCACCTAGGATTCATATTGATAGGTTCTGATTGGTTGCAGAAGGAGAACTTGTAATCTGAAGCTCAACTTTGATAGGCCAGTTTTGGTTAAGTGGCAGATTATGGTGCTGACGTGGATTTGGATAATATTACAGATTGTGTTCTATCCACATTCTCATCACTCGGATTTTTTGTGTGGATCCTCTCAATTTGTTTTCAGGTTAAGACAAGGACGCTACCAGTTTTTTCCTTTTTGTGTTAAACGGTATCTACTCATCTTTAGAGCCCTTAATTTTCATTGTTGTTAAAAACTTATTGAGATAATTTCACAGTTATTTGACATTTATAAACCCAAAAACTGTGGTAAAAATTATAATAGATGAAAAATACATTTCACTTATTTAGTTTGCAATTTTTCCCCTACTGTTCAGCAATCTAGCTATTTGCCCTAGCTATTAGCGTTAGATTATTCGACTGCTTGAATTATAAGTTGGAACTCAAAATTATTAAGTTGAGGGGATGGTTAAAATAGACTAATTTAACTTATGAAACTCCATTGCCATGAAATAGGTCAATGGAATTCATTAGTATTTGCAGATGCAATTAAAAAAAATCTCATAAGTACTACTACATCCAATTTTTCACAAACCAAACAGTACCTCAGTAAACATCGACCAAAGGTAGGTAGTGAGAATATGCAAGCAGTGGCACAATCACTCCTAGCCTGGGGCGGGATCCAGCCCGGGGTGCCCTACATTATTTCATAAAAATAAGATAATATTTACAGTGAAGTCAGGACTATAAGGAGTTAAATTCAAATCGCCGGAAAGTCATAGTGGTCTAAATAGTTCAGGTATCATTTAGTCCGGGCTGGAATTCCGCCGCTGCATGCAAGTCTTCTTAAGCACTACTTCTTGACTACAGTGAGAAAGATTCAGAATATGCAACTCCGCCATCTCTAATAGCATAACATTTATAGTTCCAATCTCACATTTGGTTCCATTTTCCCAAAGTCGGCATTGCAAAACTCGGATATCCATCTCAAATTAAATTATGACCTACTCAAATGCAAGTGAAATCGAATAGAGACAAATTGAAGCACTATCAATTTCAAGCTCTTATTTGACTCTGAAATTTGAAATTCAAAACGGGATTCAAATTCGATCAACTTTTATTTTAGAAGCTAGTCATTCTATTGTATGTATAAAATTTTAATATAAATTACAAATATTATTGCAAATATATAAAGTTATATAAGAAAAAAAGATTGAATTAATCAACTGTTGATTAGACTCCAAAACTGTCAAACCGATATCTTTATACTCAAACTCGACTTGGTAGTTGGTTCTATTAACTCAAACTCGAGCTCCACTTGATTAACGTCGAGTCAATTTCAAATATTTTCCAAATCAATCTCGAGTAATCAGCGAGTTGGCTCACTTGAATACACTCCAACTCTCGCATATTACAAGTTGCCAAGAGCCCTATGATAACATGTAGCAGAGGTTGCTATGGTACCATATTGGTTGGGGCTTTTTACACAAACAACCTATATTGGCTAATTGTTTACTTTTATACATGTCATATTTTTCACTTACTAAACTACCATACACGGAGCTGATTATAACTTTTATACGGATCTTATATATTCAACCCTAATAGCACAATCATCATTATTTCATTTATTTTCTCTCTCCTCATCATTCAATTCTCTCTTCCCCTCAACTCATATTTCTCTCTTTTCCTCTCAGCTCATCTTCCTCTCTCTTCCTCTCCGTCGTCTTCCGCTTCGCCGTCCTCTATTCCTCCGCTCCTCCGTCATCGTTCTCATCATCGTTTCCGTTATCATATTCGCCAACGCCATCATCTCCTCTGCTCGCCGTGTCATCTATTTGATTTCAGATTTACAATTTATTCATTCTTCTTCTTTTTCTTTTTTTTTATTTTCAGATCTACAATTGATTTACTGTTTTTTCACCATTAAACATGTATATAGATTATATTTCAAGAATATAATGTTAATTTCATGTTATGTAATATAAAATTATGGTTATATGGAATAATTTTTTGTTATTTCTGCATTTTGTTTTTGTGTTTGGTTGTATTTCTGTGTTTATTTATTCTCCAGCTCGATTTTTTGATGATGGTTGATTGTTGAATTATTATAATATTACAGTGTTGTTGATTTGTTGTTGATTTTGTGTTGATAATCAGTTGGTATTTCCTTGATTTTAACATTGAAAAATTTTATTTTTTTAAAAAAAATTGGCAAATTAGATAACTTTGTCAGCGAAATAAACTAAATAAAATAAAATTTAACCGAGACTAGATATTTATATATTTGCATTATTATGTTGACATGTTGTTGATTTCTTGTTGATATTTTATCGATTGTCACAATTTTTCAAAAAATTATGTTTTATTTTATTCCTTATGTTGATTCGTTGTTGATTTATTGTTGACATTATGTTGATATGTATTTCAACTTTTTTTAATTTTCAATTTTATGTTGACATGTTGTTGATATACTGTTGATAACATGTTGATTTTTCAATCATTGAAAGAAAAATAAAGCTAGTCTTAAATTGATGTATTAATGAACTATTGATATGTTTTTGATAATATGTTGATTGTTTCTGACTTAAATCAATCAATGTTCTCATTTTACAAACATCTTGACTAAATTAGCATTAATTGTTGATTCGTTGTTGATTTATTGTTGACATAATGTTGATAAGTATTTTAACTTTTTTTGATTTTCAATTTTATGTTGATATGTTGTTGATATGTTGTTAATAACATGTTGATTTTTCATCATTAAAAGAAAAGTAAAGTTAGTCTTAAATTGCTGTATTGATGAGTTGTTGACATGTTTTTGATAATATGTTGATTGTTTTTGGCTTAAATTAATCGATGTTCTCATTTTACAAACATCTTGATTAAATTAGCATTAATTGTTGATATTATGTTGATAACGACGACAATAATTCAAATGAAAAAATAAAATTATTCTTACATATAAAAATAAAAATATATTAAATATACACCAACACAACAGTTCACAAATTAAAGAAATCTATTTCAAAATATATTTTTTCCTCAATTCTCTTTACAGCTGCACAGTTTCTTCAAAATCACTTGTATAATTGTTTTGCGTTCCACCTCTCATACCTAACTAAATTTCGACAAAGACGGTTATGATACAGTTTCATTTCATCCAACGAAAATTTATTTCATAGACAATATTATCTTATTTGTCAATGTTAAAATAAAAAGAATCAGTAGATATCAACATAATATCAACATAAAGTCAACATAAAATCAACAACACTGTAACATTATAATAATTCAGCAATCAATCATCATCAACAAATCGTTCTGCAGAATAAAAAAAACGCAGAAATACAACAAAACACAAAAAAATGCAGAAATAACAGAATTTTATAATATAAAATCACAAAATTATTCTATATAACATGAAATAAGTATTAGATTCTTTAAAAATACTTTTTATACATGTTTAATGGTGAATCAATAGTAAAAGATAAACAAATTACAGATCTGAAAATAAAAAAAAGAACAAAAAAATTCAGATCTAAAATTAAAAAAATAAAAGAAAGATGGCGCGACGAGATAAAGGCGGAACGATGGAGGCGAAACGGCGGAGGCGGAACGGCGGAAGCGAAGGAGTAGAAATCATGAATTTTTTTTTCACAACTCAAAAGAATTTATTGTTATATAAGCAAGAACGGTTGAGATAATGATGAAATAAAGATGAAAATGAGAGAAGCAAGAGGAGTCGTGCAGTAATGGAGATAACATACAGCAAAATCGTGGAGAAGAGAAGCGAAAATGGCGGAGAAGAATGAAGAAACCGCCAATTGAGAAGGAAAAGAAGAAAACGGTAAAAAAGAAAGAAATCAAAAAAAAAAAAGATTAGGTTTCATAAAATTGATGGTGTGAAAAGTAAAGATATGGATTGGGCCGTATAAAAGTAAAGTTTAGTCCAAATCCTGTATTTTATATAAAAAGCCCTATTGGTTGCCCTACCAAACTTTTGTTTCGAAAATTGATCTATTTCCAAATCATGCACAAAGAAAATCTGTAGCATCCAATTCTTGTTATTCTAGTCGAGTGGAATCAAACTAAAATTGATTTTCATAAATTTCACAGAAAATGGAAATTCCGTGGCAGTCAGCACAGAATTAAAACAAAATATAGTATATATAATGACATATATACATACAATCTCACCGACTAGCTGTGACAGTGTGATTATGAGGTCATAATAATTTGATTGTACATCAATAATCCCTTCAGCTCATTTTCTCCACTTCTCTATTTCTCTTGATGTTGCTTTGACTAGCTTCTTTGTGTTGATCACTAGCTCATCGATAACGCTAGCAATTTCATCCCTGGCAACAATAAGAAAAATAACAGTTAGAAGCATATGAATCCATAACTTCGACCATTATCATCCATAACTTTGCGGAACATAAATTACTCTAATTATGCGTTGGTTCAAATGAATTCCACAAATTCATTTGGAAATGAATATAGCTGTATTTGGTTATTTAAAAATTTATTTGTGGTGTATTTGGTTTAGACTATTTTAAAGTTTTGAAGAATTGGTCATTTTCATATGAAATGAATTACTAAATGAATGAGTTTCCAAACGAAATAAATTTTCGAGTAGAATTAAAGCAAATAACAAATAGAACTCGTAAATACTATTTTAGCGTTTCCGTTTCCATGCTATATAAAAAATAACCAAGAGATTGCACAACTCAAATATACTGCTTCGCCTGAAAATCTTATAAATTCTGAAAACAAGGCAAACTGCTGCATTATAGTCGATAAAACTGTGACCACCGCTGTCGGAGCTTGTTTTTCAATAAATAGCAACAAAACATATATGCATTATCAAACAGGGAAATTATGTGGCCTAACCCATACTAAAGCCCCTGTACAATATGACTTTTGTTCAGGAGGCCCTTATATCGAAAAACTTATTTCCCCGGTCCTTGTACTTGTCATTTTCAAAATTTTGATGCCCTTTTATGGACAGAACTCGGCAAGTGTATCTCACTTGCCGTTAACTAATGTAAATTGCCGTTAACTAACAAAAATCACCGTTAACTACAATTCTTTTATATATATAATTTTTACGTATACCACATCACACTTTTATTTAAAAGTTTGAGGGAGCAAATTTGCTATTTTACCATCTTCTCCAAAACTTCATTATTTTCTCCAAAACTCAATTTTGAACGGCACCACTGCCCCTCATGCCTCAGATCCCAATCTCCATTTACTATTCCTTGTCGTAACTATGATCTTCCTTTTCTTCTTCGTTAACTTCTTTACAGACCCTGATTCTCATCACAACAACAACAATAGTAACTCTGATCATCGCCGCTGCCAGTAAAGAAGACTTGGCCGGAATCTCTCATTCTTGTATTGTTTGATATCCTCTGTGGGATGTTAGTCCCTTACAACAAATTCACTCCCTTGTTATCACAAACCACGCATTTCTCACTACAGTTCTCATAAAAAATCTCAATTTGTCTTTAATCGATTATGCTCGCCAAGTGTTTGATTAAATTCCTCAACCAGGTCAAGTTCTTTATAACTCTCTTATTTCTAAATACTGTAAACTTTCTTTATATAAGGGAGTACTAAAATTATTTTGTTCAATGCATCGTAGTGATACTTCAGATTTGTTTTACAGCTCCGCTTGTTATCAAAGCTTACTCTTAATCCCTTGCTGTTGATGTAGGAAAACATGTTTATTCTTTGACTGTAACTTATGGTGTTGATTGCAATGTTTATGTTCCAACTTTTTTCATGGAATTTTATGCAAAAATTGGTGAGTTGGATTTTGGAAAACAAGTTTCTGATGGAATTTTGGTTTAGGATCTTATTAGTTATAACTGTTTGATTACTCGTATTCAAAAGGTGAGACGTTGTGACTGCGGGGAAGTTTACCCGAGTCAAGTTTTTATCAAACCTTTTACGTTTAATACATAGTTCATATAGAAAAGCAATTAAAGGCGATGAACATAGGCTAGTGACTTCCATGGAACTTTCTTTTTGACCATGCTCATTGTCTTCCTCTAATGTTTGATGTAGAAATTGTGTTAATAAAAAATAAATTGACTCAACTGTAGGAAAAACTATTTGTACACTTATAAGCATGAATTCCCTTTTTGTTAATAGTTCATCTATGAATGCGTTTGATGTTATTACTGGAAAAATAAAAAAAGATGTGTCAAGTGTTATAATTTTTGTTAAAAGGCTTAAAAGACCATTTTAATTTTATTAATCCAGTTTGTTTTTACCTTTTTAAACATTAAGGGCTAATTTATTCCCCCTGTATACATTAAGGGCATATCTGCCCTTTTTTCCTTGATTAACAACTTCATGACACGTGGATTTAAAATTTTCATGTGACATTTGTTTGCTTTCCAACTCTCGCTAACGGCAAGTGTGCTACACTTGCCGAATTCTGTCCAGAAAAGGGCATCAATATTTCAAAAATGACAAGTACAAGGACCGGGGAAATAAGTTTTTCGAGATAAGGGCCTCCTGAACAAAAGTCGTATAGTACAGGGGCCTTAGTATGGGTTTGGCCAAATTATGTACAAATAGAAAGTTCACATACAATAGCTGCAAACTTTAGCTGATATTACGTGGCAAGAAAGGAAGCAAAAGGACCTAGGCATTTCATATTCAATAGACCATGGAATTTTATATTGCTGTGCATCCAAAAATGCATGTGAACCCTTCCACCTAAAACTCAATAACAAACCAACCATACAATATTGCCTCAATCCCTTTTCACGTCTGTTTAAGAACTTCAAATGAATAAACAGTGTATGTTCATTGTCGAACTTTCCGAAACAAATAAAAGGCAGGCACATAATTCAGTGTAATTCTTAACCTACCGGTTCTTAAATTGCTTTTACAAAGTATCTCAAACTCAATTAAATTCAACATATTATCGCTAACTACGCCACTCGACCAAAGACTAAACTAACCTTCAGGAAACTTTTATATCCGGAATTATAAGGACATAACCCGACCTAGTGACGTCCTATTAAAGTTGATGTACTATTAAACATCCAAATAAACTAATTCCCTAGTTTGTTCTATTCTTTTAGGGTAATTGTGCTACATATAAAGGCCAGGCAAAAGAAAAATCCTTAAGATTCCTAATACAGAGTTTTAAAGGCAGCTGAAAGACTACACATTCCTATGCTCAAAAGACTTGGGACTAGAAAAACTTGCTATCTATCCAAGACTCAAAAACTCGCTTTCTTCGGCTAAACGCTTAAACCCACCATCCGACTATGCAATGCAACCCAAGTCATTTCAACTCATGGGATTGCGACTAGTGTCCTTAAGTCCAACCGAAGAACTCGATGGTAGAGCGATTAATATACTAACTAATAGATGAAAGGTTCAATTTTCGAACCCTATGCCGGAATGTTATGAAATAATGCTCATTATGTATCCCTAGTTTTGTCCAGATCATAATTTAGGATCAATGCTGATAAAGATGGAGAGAGAGTGGAAAACGAAGCAAGAAACTTACTGGGTAGGAAGATGGTTTGCGTGAGAATGAAAGAGGTTGCCAACATTAGAGTACCTTCTCTTGTCATCATGAGCTACGCCTTTACCCACTCCATACCCGAACCCATACCCGATTCCACATCCTGCTCCGAACCCGATGCCCATTTGCAATCCAGGAATTCCAGGTCCCAGTCCTATCCCTGTTCATCAATCCATCATTTTAAACAGTTTTCAAAGTGTAAAGAATTGTTCAGTACTTTGAGTTACCTCCGACGAGGCCAATGCCGAAGCCAACACCGCAGCCGGCGCCGAGGCCGAAAGCGGGGCCCAGTTTTCCAAATTCTTTGAATCTGACTTCTGGAAGCTTCCAAAGCAAACCCTTTTCATCATCATCATCGTTTCTTCTCAAAAAATTGTTCATCTCCCACTCTGTTTTGCCTTTATACCAATTTCAATAGTAGCAGTAGAACTTTGTTTTGATAACAAAAAGGGTTAAATACTATTACCCCCTGAATTTAGGTCATAATTATTACTTCATCACTTAATTTTAAAAAGTGAATTAGTTCCCCCCTGAGTATTCATTAAATTCATGACAAACCCCCTCCGTCTCTCATTCCGTCAAATGTACGTTAGTTTCGCCCCATCTGTTGGTCAAAGTAAACAAAATATTTTTAAAACCCAAAAATACCCTCCCTTGTTGAAATATTATACCCCCCCTGCTTTTTATGTTTATAAAATTATGTCCCCCCTGCTTTTTGGCTCTATTGCATTATATCCCCCCTGCTTTTTGGCTCTACTGAACTATATACCCCTGCATAATTACTTATAAAGTGACCTATAATTAAGAACTACAAATAAACACATTCACAGTTTAAATCAACAATGCTCAAACACAAAGCATGTAAATATCAGATTTTTGATTCACTGTTAGTTGCATTAACAATTTGCATACACGCTACCAAACAATAGCAATACTGCATGCTCCAAAAACTAGCAATATTGTATGCTACCAAAAATTAGCCATAATGTATGCTACCACAAAATTACAAACTATCAAAAGACTATAAAACCATAATGTTCCAAAAATTCAGCATTATGCACACGAAAATATATGCGCTATCCAGTTTGACGTTCTTGATCTTTTGCTCGAAGCAGTCTATGCATGGCTTTCTTGTGTTGCACCTTCAGTGACGTTTCTTGCTTTTCCAGTCCTCTTAGTCTGCCTTGGTGCCTGTAATTGACAATAAGAATCGATGTTATTTGTATGGAATGAAAACAGATAAATAGTTGATTATGAAAAAATAACTAAACTTACTCGTTGGTCATTGGTTGTTCGCTGACAGCCTCTTTTGTTGTGGCCTAATTGACCGCATGTTGTGCATCGAACTGTATTAACTCTCTTAGATGCTGTAGAAGGAGCGGGTTCTCCGGCTTCCCTACGTCTATTTTTTCTTGGTCTTCCAGGTAATCTCTTAAGAGGCGGGGCAGTAAATGTAGAAATGTATCATCCGTGGTCATATCCATTTCAGGCATGGGATGTAATGCACCATTATAAGTTTTTAAATATCTTTCGATTGAGTGGTAATCATCACAAAAATCCTCTGCATTCAGTCTTTTATAGCCAATGCAAATACATGCATGCTTACAAGGCATTCCAGAGATATCCCACCACTGGCAACTACATTTTCGCTCTCTAAGATTGACCGCAAATTTAGCTTTTCCCTCTTTAACTTCAAACTCATCATTTCTACCAGGTATAACTCTACATTGCCTCCTACTCTCATTAATGACTTTGTTTAACATCTTTTGTGCATGAGGTGTTAGCTTACCCTCCCAAGTACTTCCTACTGCATATCTCTTATGTCATCTAACCATGCATTTTTCCCTAAAACAGTCTAATAAGGTGGTAATAGGCATCCCTCGTAACTTTCCAATCCAAGCATTAAATGATTCAGACATATTATTACTAATAAGGTCACTTTTAGCATCTTTAGTAAAAGCATGTTTACACCAATGCTTTAGCTTTATCTTTAATAACCACTTACTAGCCTTACCATTATCAATTTTCTGTATCTCTTTCATTACAGCCCAAAATGAAAATCCAGTTGTGCTTCGTGCTGCCATCCAAAACTTCGGCCTTAGAGAAATTTCAGGAAATTGTTTGATGAAATTGGAGAAGATATGTCTACAACAATATCTGTGTGTAGCTGTTGGAAATATGTTGGACACTGCCTCAATCAACCCCTATAATGGAAATAAATTATCAAAATAAGTCACCTATATAAAAATAAAAGACATACAAATTGGAAATAAAAATATACCTTTTGTCTATCTGACATGAATGTATAGTGTTTGCCTTCATCTTCTCCTCCAATACATTGTTTTAAACAGTCTAGAAAAAACTCCCAGCTTTGATAACACTCCCCTTCAACAATTGCAATTGCTATAGGCAGGATTCCTCTATTTCCACCCAAAGCTACAGCATTAAGAAGACAGCCTCCATATGGACCTTTCAAATGACACCCATCAACTCCTATTAAAGGTCTACAACCCTCAAGAAATCCAATGATCAAAGGTTCAAATGCTATAAAAATTCTCTTGAATTGACCTGGTTCATCCATATTTTGTCTCTCATAATGCTCAAACTTTACAAATGTTCCAGGATTAATGTTCATTAGATTTTTGATATACACCTTTAAGAACTTATAAGACTCAGCGTGTGATCCCTCTACTGATTCTTTTACTGCATTTCTTGCTTTGTACAACTGCCATTTGGGAGGTTGAATGCCCCAATTCTGCTGCATTTCTTTCTCCATTAGATCATAGCTCATGTTCCCATCCACAGCTAGTTTCTCATGAAGTTTGCTTGTAACCCATTTTGTATTTGCATTTGGATTTTTATTATCAGTGGGTCTAATGCAGCTATGCTCATCAATCAAAGTTTTTATCATGAAGGTATGCTTATCACATAAAGCAGAGGCATGTACCCTCCATTGGCATCCATCCCCTTTGCAAAGTACTGTTACCCTATTTTTATCATTCACCTTCCAATGTAGCAAATATCCCCCTTTAATTGCATAATCCCTAAGAACCTTTCTATATTCATAGACATCATCAAACACCTGGTTCTCTTTCAAAATTATATCGCCGTCATCAGTGCGAGTAAAAGAAACGACTTCCATTTCTTTGAAAGGGTCAAAATTACCATTTCTTTTAGATGATCTCATTGATTCATACTCACCATCACTCTCACTGGTTGTGATTGCAGCAATTGACTTATCAGAACCTGCATCACTTAGTTTCTCATCACCACTTAATAAAATTTCATCCTCCATATATTCATCGTCTGTACTTACTAAGCTATCACTACCCATATCTTCTTCATTATCTGCATTCCATTCATGATCATCATCATTTGGAGGTTGCTGAAAATTCTCATCATTTAAGAAGACATTATCTTGGGTACATTTATTGCGAACCATCCTGGAAAACCTTCCTCTTAAAGTTTTACCCGTTCCTCTTCCCCTTTCTATTAGATTCCCAATACTTCCTCTAGCTGCCTCACCATTTCCTCTACCAGCCCTACCTCTTCTTCCACCTCTACCTTGATTTCCCCTTACATATACGTATTGAATATCCCTAAAAATTTCAGAACCATGAATTTCTTGTATTTGTCTTTCAGTTCTGTTTAACTCACCAACAACCCTTATAATTTCTGATTCTAATCCATTTTCATTTTCTGGTGCATTAGGCATTTCTATTTCTATTGTGTTTGATTCATATTGAGCATCTCTAATGGCTTCCTCTAACTCCAACTAAAAACAAAAATCAAAAATTACATAATTAATGTTTCAGTATAAAACTACACTCAAACTAATAGAGTAAAGATAGTTTTTGATATCTTGTAAATTTTTAAATAGCATAAATAACATTAATCTCAAGTTAATTCATTCAACTTAAACAAAAATTTAAAGAAAGTGCAGAGAAACAAAAATTAAGCAAATCCATTTATAAACCATAATCTAAATTGTACTGTACTCAAAATCTCAAGTTAATCCAATCAACTTAAATAAAAATTTAGCAAACAATACATACCTCATCAATTTGATACTCTCTGCTCATTTTAGGTCATCAAATAAAATTAAACAAAATTAGAAGTTGTTTAGTAGGAAAGGTAATTTAGAGAAAATGAAGAGAAAAGCTAAATCATGGTTCAAAAAGAGAAAGAGACGAAATAGAAAAAGAGATGGACAAAGCAAGGTAAAATATTAGGGTTCAGGGATTTATGAAAAAGACGAGAGAGGGTTAATAAAAATGGAAATAAAGAATTGATAAAAAAGATGGAAATGAATTTGTTTTCTCTTTAATTAAAAGGGCAATATTGTCCTTTTTACGTAATTAACAGACATTTGACGGACTGAGAGACGGAGGGGGTTTGTCATGAATTTAATAAATACTTAGGGGGGAACTAATTCACTTTTTAAAATTTAGTGATGAAGTAATAATTATGACCTAAACTCAGGGGGGTAATAGTATTTATCCCTAACAAAAATACAAATACTAATCACTACAAAAAATTCATTATATCGTGATAAAAAATTTAATGACAAAATAAATTTTGTCATAATATGCGGACTTATTGTGACAAAATTTATATTTTGTAGTAATTAAAATTAAAATAAACAATATTATGATAAATTTATATTTTGTCAAATATTTTTATCACCATAAAAGCATTTAATTTTTTAGTGACAAAATATTTGTCATAAAAATTGTTTTATCACTATTTATTATAAACATAATTGTGATGATATAATAAATTGTCATAATATAAAATAAATTTATTGTGACAATGTTTTTTTGTTACAATTAAGATAAAAACTAAATATTATTATGATAAATTTATATTTTATCAAACTTTTCTTGTCATAATAAAAAAAAGGCCTAATTACTTAAAAACCACTCACCTTGTAACTTTTTTTCATTTATACCACGACCTAGGAAAATTTTCAATTTTACCCTATTTTCGATTTTTATGTTTCGTTTATACCCCAAGAGTAATTTTTTTGATAATTTAATTAATTTAAAGATGAAAATATTAAAAATAAGATACATAAATGATTAACATTAATGTTTTATTAGAATATAGGTTAAAAATGAAGGACTAATTTAAACTTTTTTTCAAAAGAAAATAGGTCAATTGAACTCATTAGGGTAGAGATGAAACATAAAAATTAAAAATAGGGTACAATTGAAAATTTTCCTAGGTCATGGTATAAATGAAAAAAAGTTACAAGGTGGGTGGTTTTTAAGTAATTAAGCCTAAAAAAAACTAACATTTTCAAATTGTATTTGTTGCCCACGTCAGAACCGTTAAAACAAATTGTCCCACGTCCTAAATCCCTGCTAGACCACTCTCATTCATCTTCGTGTGTCTGTACATTTTAAACCAAATAACCCTAAAAATTAATTAGTCCCGCTGTTCCTTCTTTTTTCTACCGCCGCTGTTCTGACTGCCTCCAGTTGCTCCCTCATGCTTCCGGTGTTCTTTGCTGCCGCCAATTTTTTCGTGTGATGGTGCCGTTGGATTTTTCTCCTCTTTCCTTTTGACCTCGCCGCTTTAGATTCCTGGCTCCGCCTCTTTTTTATCGCCACTGCTGCTTCTCTTCAACAAGTTAGTAACTTTCGATCATTAACATAGCTAGTATTCTCTTTATCATAATTTATTTAGTTAATAATACAAGAATTTGATTTAGTACAGTTCTAATTATATGACATGCTATTAATTCCAGTCTTTGAAAAGACTTGAGGCGTTTTGAAAAGGTTGAAGCGATTGTAAATTACATGTTTTGGAGAAGAAATTTTTCTTATGAAATTCTGAATTTGTATGGAAAGTGACCAGCGCAAGAATTCATTTTAGTTTAAAGTTGTGTTTGATTGGCAAATATTTATAACCTCATGGTAAGGAATTAATTATTTAGAGTAACAACAACATGCTAAAATGTGGCTGAGATGATACAAATGAGTTCCTTTTATTTGTGGATTCTAAATTTGCTAATGGAACTTTCTTGTTTGTAACTACTATAGTTGTAATTGGAGGTCCTTTGCTCTTTTTCTCTGCTGTATAGGCTTTAACTTATGTGAACCCTATGAAGATCTAATCTTTGATGGAATATTGCTATTCATTTTCATATTTTGTGATTTTGATCAGCAAATTTTAAAGTTTTTGATTTGGTTTTAAATGGTTTTTTTTCCTTCACTAATTTTGTTGAACTAAGAAAAAACTTTCAATTTATAATCAAATCCAGTTCAAATTTGATCAAAATTGGGCTAAAGAAGAAGAATTAGGTAATATCATGATCAGAAGAGATAAGTTTGAACCTTAAAGCATAGGTGGTTGGTTGGAGAGAATAGTAATAGAAATTGTTGGTAATGCATGAAAAGGAATGCAAAGTGGCAGCTTTTGTTCGTTGCAATAAGATATTTGAATTTTTGAAACTCTAAAGTGTTGTTCTGTTTCTTTTTATGACTTCTATTTGTATGGTTGTTTTCGAGTGATACAAGGGAGCTGTGTGAAAATGCAACGGTTGTGTTATGTGTTAGAGGGTCCGCCGCAAATTGGGTTTGGAATTTGGAAGTATCTTTTACAGTGATAGTTTAACAAATAGGCTAATAGCAACAACAGAGTAGTGTTTTTTAGTCAAGTCAATGGATAAATAGATTGTTAAATCATACTAAAAATAAAATTATCAATTAAGTAAAGCGTCTTAATATTTCAACAATTTTAAGTAAATAATTTTTTTGTACAACATTCAATTTTAATCACTCTTTGTACATTATTCAATTCAATTTTAATGGTTGCACATGATTAGTGTTCCAAAGAAGCATGAGCAATTGTCAAGCTGTTATTTATACTTTGTTTACTTTTTCTTAGGTGATTGATTTAGGTGGTAATGGGGTTATTTTTTATATTAGAATATTTACATAGTTTAATTAAAAGGTTAAGTCTGTATTAAATTTTCGGATCTCTCTTTATATTCTTGCAGCTCTACTTATCAGGAGATTTAAGTTATGATGACCGAGGAGGAGTCTAAGAAGTTTAAAGGTGTAAATCAAATTCTTGCAATATTCTTTTAAATTTTTTAATACATTATTTAATATTCTGTTTGTCAAAGTAAGGAGAAATTATACAGTAGTGCCTTAAGTTTGCAATTTGGTGTATACAAATAAGAAAAACTTTTGCAGATCAGTTTCATTGCTGATGAGTGTTCATGGTAATTTACTATAAATTGTGCTCTGAATGCGGTATACTGTATGCTAATGTAGTTCTCTACATATAGAACTAGAGTTTTTTATATAACGGATTTGTTTTTTTCTTTCTAATATTGATCATATTGCTCTTTTGACTATAAGATCTTCAAGTCTAATTTTATTTTATTTATTTTTATTGCAGATGGAAGTAAATGATTTGGCAGTGGAATAGCAACAAAATCGACATCTCCATTTATCAAATTTATTGTTTAGTTGAGTTTTTATATTATTAGCAACATCTTGTATTTATTTGAATAATTTATTATTTTAGGATATCAACACTTTTGTAATTATCTCATGTAGTTAACTTTGTTGAATAATTATCTATCCTATTTATTTTGGAAGTAAAATTATGATTTTTTTATCGATTTAGTGCTTTATATTATATATTAGCAAAATAATATTGCACTGAATTTCTTTTTTATAAATAAAAATTAGAATAATAAAAAATATATAATAATGTTCTTAAAAATTTGTGACAAAATAAATTTTATCAAAATTAAAATTAATTTCGTCAAAATTGAAATTGTGACAAAATAATTTCATCAAGTAATTTAAATTCGTCACTAAAAATAAGATATTTGTTATGACAAATTAACATTAATAATGACAAAAATTTATTAATAGTGACATAATTAATTGTCATAATACCTAGTTAATATGACAAAAAAGAATTATCACAAGAATAAATTTATGGTGACGAATTATTATTTTGTCATAATAACGTTATTGAGACGGGCTTGTTTTGACGAACTCCGTGACAAACACAATTTGTCATAATATATCATTTGTGACAAATTTTGATTCTAATGTGATGAATTTTTTTATCACAATAAGCCGAATTTCTTGTAGTGAATATTCAGTAATGAAATTATTATGATTTAATGGGAACTAAATATCATTTTACCCCTCAACTTAGCACAAAATTTTTAAAAAAAATTATATTAGCGAAAGTGAATCATTTTTATTCTAAATTTGGCCAATATCGTATCAAATACTTTCCCCCACTCTCACTCTATATAGGTTTAATTACTTAAAAAATCCCCACCTTTAATCTTGTTTTCGTTTATACCCTGACCTAGAAAAAATTTCACGTATACCATTGACGTTGTATTTATGTTTTACCTGTACACCAAATTTCAAAAAATAAATGATTTATTAAAAACAACTAAATATGAGGGTTATTTATACTTTTTTCTATTAAAAAAACTACAAACAAATACTCTATTTTTAAAAACGTTCAAATAAATTCTAAAATTAATTAATTTTTTAATTTAAATAAAATAAAATAAATAAAATATTCGTTATTAATTTTAACTAATTAACATACTCCAATTCAAAAACCGCTAATTTTTTTTTCAAATTAAGGTTTTCAAGCTCCTCCTCCCATGGAGGAGGAGCTCACTTCCTCTATGGAGGAAGTGAGCTCCTTCCTCCATGGGAGGAAGGAGCAGATCTGCTCTTTCCTCCATGAGAGGAAGGAGCAGTCCATGGAGGGAAGGAGCTCGCTGCTCCTCCTTCCATGGAAGGAAGAAGCAGTGAAAGGAAGAGAGCTCCTCCTACATGGAAGGAGGAGCTCAAAAATTGAAAAACAAAATTATTAAATTTGATGGCGGATTTTAAGATTTGTTTTAAGGTGGTAAGTCGGAAATAAAAATATTTTATTTGTTTTATGTAAATTTTTTATGGGTTTTAATTTTTAAAAGATTATTGATAATTAATACAAAATAAATTATTATTATTAATTGAATGTTTTTAAAGAAGAATGTGTTTTAATTAATGACATTGACGTGTGATTAGAATATATTCTAAAATTGAAGGACTATTTTAAATTCTTTTTCAAATAAAAAAAGGTCAATTTAATACTTCGAGGGTAGAGGTGAAACATAAAGACATCGTCAAGGGTATGTGTGCTATTTTTTCTAGGTCATGGTATAAACGAAAAAAAGATTAAAGGTGAGAATGTTTTAAGTAATTAAGCCCTCTATATAACGAAACATACTATGCGGTATCAAATAGTAATTTTTTAAATAATCCTTTTATATTATTTTATTTTTCAAATCGATACTTAATGATTTTTAAATAAAAGTTTATTCCTTATAATTTAAATTCTTCAAATATTTAAACAAAAATTTAAAATACCTTTCTTTTTTTAGCTTTTTTTAAAAAAAAAATATATGGATCTTTTTATCCTTTTTTCTTTCTTTCTACTCCTTCCTCACATCTAAACAACCTTAAATCCTAAAATTATTTGTTCGCATTAAATTACACCTTTTGAAACTATAAGGGTTTGAGAAATCCCCGAACAATTAATATTTTACGTTGTCTTATTCAACGGTATTCTCCCAACTTGGTTTTCCTATTTGAAACCAAGTTGGTAACGGCAAGGACAAATCAAATTTTCTATTCTCTAGGTTACTATTCGCTTGTGGTGGATTGCATGGGAAGTAGAGGTTGGCTTGCTTTATGTTGGAAACAAGGAATGAAGGTGGCATTACATTCTTTATTAGATAACCATATTGATATCAATGTGAAGCAAATTCGGGGTGTTGTGAGTTAGAGGTATACTGGGTTTTATGGCTTCCCTGCCGAGTTTGATAAAGGAAAATCGTGTGGGACCTATTAGATAAACTTTATAGAGAGAATCATGATGCGTGGACTGTGGGGGTAATTTTAATGAGATATTATGCCTACATGAGAGAATTAATGGTCAGCTTTGGGAGGTAAACAAAATGTTTAACTTCAGAAATGTGTTGCAGCATTGTAATTTAACAAACATAGGCTTCAAAGGTAGTCAATTCAGTTGGCGTCGGGGTAATGGTTGCAGAGACCCTATTTTTTAGCGTTTGGATCGTGTTGTTGGAAACCATGAGTGGAAGCAATTTTTTTCGGGTTCAACGATTATCACTTTATTATGAGAGGCTTCAGATCATGCTTCTTTGTTACTTGATACATGTGGCAGTAGGTTAAGAGAAGGAATAAAATTCAAAGATTTGAGGCGATGTGGATTCGTTGGGATGACTATGAGCAGGTGGTCCAATTAGCTTGGACTGGGGGGGGGGGGGTTTCTGCCGATTAATGAGAGAATTTGGCTGTGTATCTAGAGGTTACAGATCTAGAATGTGAATCATGGGAAACTTAACTGGTCAGATTCGTTGTAAAAGGCAACATCTATTCTTGCTTCAACAAGTAGCCGTTGCTCACTCTGAATTTCAAACATGCAAGCCGTTGAAAAAGAGTTAGATGAACTCCTCTGTTGCGAGGAAACATATTGGATGCAAAGATCCAAAGCGCTTTGGCTTAAACATGGAGATAAGAATACCACCTATTTTCACCAGAAAGAAAATCAGCGTAAGAAAATAAATTATATTGGGGGCCTATTTAATGACCAGGGAATTTGGTGTGTGAGAGAGATAGAGATATCTTATGTTGTTCGAAATTATTTGCAGCATCTTTTCAACTCCTTAGGAGTTCTACAGTTTGATGAAGCTCTGAAAGCGTTTCCAAATTTCTATCGCAGGAGGCTAGAAGTACCCTTGACCGGAGATACTCCAAAGAAGAAGTGATATGTGCTCTTAATCAAATGCATCCATATAAATCTCTAGGTCCAGATGGTATGTCCCTATAAAAAATATTGGCACATTGTTGGTAATGATGTATGTTATGTTGTGTTGAATATTCTTCATGGTGCCCCTATGCCTAAGAACATTAATCACACCCATATTATGCTCATTCCAAAAATTAAAGATTACGTGTCATTAAAAGAGACCAATTAGTCTATGTAATGTGTTGTATAAAATAGTGTCTAAAGTGATCACTAATAGAATAAAATTAGTCCTGCCGGATTTGATTTCTGAATCTCAGAGTGCCTTTGTGAGGGGTAGGATTATCTCTGATAATATATTAATTGCTTTTGAATGGTTCAAGTCTATGAATAGCAAGCATAAATGTAGTAAAAGTTACATGGCGATGAAGCTCGATATGAGCAAAACCTATGATAGAGTAAAATGGAGTTTTTGTTAAGGAAACAACAACAGCTCATTTTGACTCAACAAATCAAGAAGATAGTGATCCCACTAATCATGCTGCAATCATTACAGTTAAGGAATGATTGCAAGATTCTCTACAATCATTACTTAATATAGAATATAAGTATTTGATATTTCCCTTGTAAATTCCTTTAACCATGGATGTATCTTGTGTATATATACTTTGAGAATGCAATGAAATGAGCAGAGCCTTCATTCATCATTTTTGCTTATTTTAGAAAAATTAACATGGTATCAGAGCCTTGTCCATTCACACAATTTGAGTTTGACCCGGCCCACGTGAGATTTACGTGAGGGGGGACTTTGTTGCTCGGCCCGTACACGCTATGCGTGAGGGGGAGTGTTAAAGTGGGAAATCCCACATTGGTTGTGTGTGTGAGTGGACATGTGTTTATATATTGGTTGGGCACCTCCACTTAATACCAATTGATTTTAAGATGGAATCTAACATGGTATCAAAGCAAGGTTAGTTGCTAAAGGGTTTACTCAAGTTTCTGGACTTGATTATGACGAAACTTTCAGCCCCGTTGTAAAGCCAACTACAATTCGTTTGGTTATTGCTATCTCTCTTTCGTTTAATTGGAACATGAAGCAACTCGATGTTAAGAACGTTTTTCTTCATGGAAATCTCAAAGAAACAGTGTACATGGAACAACCTCCTGGGTTCGTTGATAAAACTAAGTCAGATCATGTTTGCCTTCTTAAAAAATCTCTTTACGGGCTAAAACAAGCACCTCGCGCGTGGTTTGATCGACTTTCTCAATATCTCCTTCAGTTGGGTTTTTACTGCAGTAAGTCTGATCCTTCATTATTTGTGCTTCGAACAAGTGATATTACAGCTGTTCTACTTATTTACGTAGACGATATTCTCATGACTAGAAATAATGAAATCTTTCTTCAAGAGCTTATTCAAAAACTCAGTCATGAGTTTGCCGTTAAAGATCTTGGATCTCTTCACTATTTTCTTGGTGTGGAGATAAAACAATTCCCAGGTGGTGTTTTTCTTGGTCAACAGAAGTATATTACTGATCTGCTTCATAGAACAAAGATGCTGGAAAGTGCACCCTTTGCCACGCCAATGACCACAAAAGAAAAACCGACTTCTAGTGACTCTGAGCTTGTGGATGCCACTCTTTACCGTAGCATTGTAGGGGCCTTGCAGTACCTCACATTCACTCGCCCAGATATTGTTCATGCCGTCAATCGGGTTTGTCAATTTTTTGCGAATCCTACTTTAATTCATCTTAAAGCGGTAAAGCGTATCCTACGGTATTTAAAAGGTACCCAACATTTTGGCCTTCGATATACTTCTCAAAGCCCAAATTCACTATATGCGTTTAGCGACTCGGATTGGCAGGCTGTCAAATAACTCGAAGAAGCACTACATGATTTTGTGTTTCCTTAGGAGCTAATTGTATCTCTTGGTGTTCGAAGAAACAGCCAACAATTTCTCGCTCAAGTTCAGAAGCCGAGTATCGGTCTATGGCATCGACAGCTGCCGAACTTACTTGGCTCAGTTTTATTCTCTGAGACGTCGGCGTATCGCTTCCTCAATCTCCTCAACTATTTTGTGACAACATCAGTGCATTACATATGTCCGTTAATCCTACGTTTTATGCTCGCTCCAAACACATCGAACTAGACTACCATTTTGTTCGTGAGAAAGTGGCCATGGGACAGCTTGTTACTCGATATGTCTCAACATCAGTCCAACTAGCTGATATCTTCACCAAACCTCTCATTAAGCAGGTCTTTCAGTTTTTTCGTGACAAACTGGGTGTCTGTTCTTCCACCCACGCCAGTTTGAGGGGGCATGTTAAGGAAACAACAACGGCTCATTTTGACTCAACAAATCAAGAAGATAGTGATCCCACTAATCATGCTGCAATCATTACAGTTAAGGATTGATTGCAAGATTCTCTACAATCATTACTTAATATAGAATATAAGTATTTGATATTTCCCTTGTAAATTCCTTTAACCATGGATGTATCTTGTGTATATATACTTTGAGAATGCAATGAAACGAGCAGAGCCTTCATTCATCATTTTTGCTTATTTTAGAAAAATTAACAGTTTTAATGAAAATGGGGTTCTCTAATCAATTTCGCTGCCTTAATATAAAGTGTGTTACCTATATGTCTTTCTTGGTTATGCTGAACAGGGTCCCTCAAAAGACATTCTTTCCTAGTCGTGGTCTCAGGCAGGGTTCTTGTTTATTATTTGTGCTGAGGTGTCATCTGGCCTCCTATGTAAGACACTATAGGAGGGGGAAATTCATGGAGTTCATGTTGTTAGGAATGCTCCTATAATTTGTCACTTATTTTTGCTGACAATTCTATTATTTTCACAAGAGCTTTTGAGAGAGAAGCAATTGAAGTTGAAAGTATAGTCCACTGCTACGAAAAGGCTTCTGGGCAATTGATTAACTTCGATAAGATGACAGCTTGTTTGGCAAGAATTAAACAATGAAAACAAACAAAAAAAGCTTACCTTTCAGTCCCTCATGTAGGGTCACGCCAACACTAATGTCCAAGTAAGAATATTCCTCTTGTATTGATTGTTTATTGTCAGTTTAGGGTAAAAATTAAAAAAGGGAAACAATGGTGGGTGAGTTATTCAAGGGATGATAAAAACTGACAGGGAGTTCAGGATTTAGAATTTGGGTTTCTTTTATCCTTATTACCCAACAGTGATGTTTTGCTGACAGTGAATTAATGGCTGTGCCATGTCAGCGACGCAGTAACGTTAATGAGAGAGGGAAGTTAGTTTAACGGACATGTCAACATGTAAACAGAAGCAGATGGACGGAAGGGGTTTTTGTTCGAAAATGGAACTTAAAGGGGTTTATTGTGTCCAAAAAAAGAAAAAATGTTTAATTATCCTTTTGGTGAAATCTAAAGGTTTTTTTTACCTTTTACCTAATTAGGATATAAATCACACAATGGCCCTACAAAGTAATAATACTAATGACATGAGCCTACCTAAAACTTATAAGACAATCATGTCTAATAAGTAATAACACATTCAATAAAGGTTTTTTTGGATAAAATTTTTCTATAAAGGTTATGATGAACAATGGAAACAAAAGTAAAACATCCCCAATTTGCAACCTGTAAAGTTATCACCCCTAAAATTTTAAAGAAAAATAAAATTAAAACTAGATAAAGCGACAATTTATATTAAATTAAAATATTAAATCTAAGCTAAATAATAATATATTGTACATGAAATCATTTGAATACATATAAAAAATAATATTATTCTTAAAAAGTTCAATTATATAAATATAGTTTGATTTTCAGATTTTTGGTATTTAAAAAAAAAAACACATCAAGCCAAAAATTTATAATAAACGACCTATTATTTTGTTCAATTTTTATCCGGTTTGATTATTTGCACACCACTAATTACAAGTAGGGAAGCGATACTTGAGAATATGTTGTGACGGAATTAATGTACATGGCGGAATCAAAACCATTTAATATGTATACACTTATGAATTTCATCTAACAAATAATAATAATATAAACAAATAACACAGAACTTTACGTAATTTGGTAATAAGGCTACATTTTTGGGCAAAAAAATTAAAACATCCACTGATCATAAAAATAAAATAAAATTATAGAGAATGACCAGAGAGAGAACATATTGATAAACTATTCCTTTTAAACAAACACTCATAATTAATTTAACATTCTACAAATAATTTAGCGAGCGTATTCAATAACCTTTCATTTCATTCGAGTTCAACTCTATTGATTCTTGGTTTGAAAAAACCAGCAACTTTCGATCCAGCCTTGTTATTTTTAATACTAGGTTTATCGATATTGAAAAATATTTAACACACTTTGTTCCACTTTTTGAAAACATAAACACATCTATAATAGAATTTCAGTTCTTAGTGGTTAGTGTCGCTCTGGGAAAAGTGCGCTACCTTATCTCCTCGAAACTTCCTATTCTCCCACCTTCTTATGAAAGGTACTCTATTATATATCTATCTATATAGCGTCAGTAGGGCCCCAGAATGCTAAATGGAGAAATCATGACCGCAAGGTATAGAGAGAGAGGCCATATGTGTCTATACCGTAAAATCGATTTTTGACAGAATGAAAAAACATACGTCATTTATTGATAGATTTTTTTAGAATTTTTCTTTCTTAGAATTGGCCGAAAAAAAAAAGCAACGCTATGGATACTACAATGAGATTTTTGGGGATATTCCTTTTTTGGGGATACTCCTTTCTCATAATTGCCCGTATAAAAAATCCATGAATTCTGCACTTTCTATGGATTTCATCGAAATCCACCGTTTGATATGAAAAAATAGCTTGAGAATCCTGAATTGTGAAAATTCCTTGTCACTCAAAATCCATCATCTAAAATCCCACCTCATGGGTGGAAAAATTGGAATTCATCATTTTTAATGAATGGTGAATTGTTTTAAATTTTAATTATTTCAAATATATCCTTATAAATCTATGGATTTTATATTCAATCCAAATGGAATGCATAAATCCATGAATTTCTATGGATTCAAGAAAATCAATTGATTTTAAAAATCTTCAACCAAACCAAATAAATATGTTGTTTTGGTTTGGTTTACTTTGATTATTTAGTTTGGTACTCTCCTACAAATAACACCATAAAGCACGTTCATAATTGCAAAACGTTTTTGAAAAGTGGCATATAAGCTTGAGTGATTGAAGCAAAAGAATCCAAATATAATAAATGAGGTGGTAATGGTAGATATGGTGGTATATTACTCAAAGTTGTAGTGCTTGTCTACAGCTACCGAGACATCCCAAGTGCAGCTCATTCCCTTGGGGAACACAACCAAGTCACCAGCACCCATTTCAACACCCTCATCTGAACCATCAGGATAAACCTTCACTTTGCCTTGTAGTAGATAACATGTCTCTTTTGCAGAATATGTCCATGGGAATTTGCTTGGAGGGCAGCCCCACCTATTTCATGAAAACAGAAGATGACTGAACCTCCCTCCCTCCCTTATGCGAGAACATTTCATAGTCAGAAACAAATGAGGTCGGGAAACTTACTTAGGCCAAGAACGGACTCCAAGCTCAGTGAGGTTGGACTCGAGCGGGTTGGTAGTGATTTTGATTCCACATTTCTCAACAGTTATAGCCTCTGCTGCTGCCATAACTCTGACGCTTCTTCTTCTTGACAATACGCTCTTGCTACTAGTAAAACATAGGGTAGTACCGCTACAACTTATGCATCCCATTTTTTTGCTAATTTTAAACTTGTGCTTCTTTTTTTATTCCACCCACAACACAACCACAAGTGTAAGGCTCTCAGCTGCTCCACTCGTGTCTCATCCCCACACTGAAGGACAAAGGCTTCATTTCCTCCTTCCAACTTCCATCAAATTATCATATACCCCCCACCTTTACAATTTTCATTATTCAACACATTTCTCACAATTTTAGAATAAGGTATTCATGTTTTCACTCATATTTTCAGCTATAAAAATGCTTTTATATGGACTTACAATAAATTCAAAACAACCAAAATATAATTACATATTTAATTCTATAATAATTCCATTATTATTCCACTCAAATTAGAAAATATAAACTCATTAAATATTTAAGATTTAATCTTTAATTATTTCAACACTCTCTTAATTCAAGACTACAAAATTAATAAAAAAACTAAACTATTTTTCCTTTTCCTTTAATTGGAGCACATTTCTCCAATCTCTTAAAAAACATTTGACTTATTTGTCCAAAAAAAAAAATCTCACTTTTTTTAATAACATTCTGACGTAAGAAAAATCCCAATTTTACCTTACTTTGCTTTTGATTAACTTCTATGGAGAAGGAGTTGCTCGCTCCTTCAGGAGCAGCAGTAGCTCCTTCTCCAGATCGGAGAAGGAGCTCCGGTGGGTCGCCATTGTTTTTTTTGAAGGTCTAAGCCGCTCGACGGAATTTATTTTTTTGTTGGTTAAGCGTTTTAATTGTTTTGGTAAATCGATTTCGTTTTGTGTAAAGGAATTTTTTTACGGTTTTTATTCTAAAAAATTATTTATAATTAATATAAATTAAATAAAAAATTATAATTATTTGATTTTAGTGAGGAAAAAGTTTTTTTTTTTATACTATTAGTAACATTAGCATTTAATTAGAATGTAAGTTAAAAATGTGGGATTATTTTAAATCTTTTTTCAAATAAAAATAGATCAATTTAGTGTTTTGGTGTACAATTGAAACATAAAAATCTAAATTAGGGTAAAATTGAAGAAATTCCTACATCAGGGTGTAATTATAAATGTAAGGGATTTTGAGTGATTAAGTCTTCTTTTTTTTTTATAATATCACTAGATGCACATCTCATTACAATCAATCATACACTTCATCGTTATTTTTCTAAAAATTATTGGGCTGAATACATAGTTTGACCCTTGAACTTGTACCCTTTTACCCATCTAACCTCTAAACTTAACGTCTCACCTATCGAACCTCTGAACTTGTTAAATAATCCGATTTGACCCCTGAACTTGATAAAAACGTAAACATTGAACCCCTCCGTACACAATTTCTTCTAGAATGTTTCAAGTGACAGGTGGCACGGAGGGGTTCAATATTTACGTATTTATCAAGTTTAGGGGTTAAATCGGATTATTTAACAAGTTCAGAGGTTCGATAGGTGAGACGTTAAGTTTAGAGGTTAGATGGGTAAAAGTGTACAAGTTCAGGGGTCAAACTATGTATTAAGCCAAAATTATTGAAGCACTTCTCTCCCCCATACCTGAAAAAGCGAATCACTTTCTTATGTGCCATATTGACATGTTTTTCATCATTAATTCTGCTAGTTTTTAGATATTCCCAAATTTCTATCACGAAGCATCAAGGTTTTTCCCCGTGTGCCAACAATCTTCTTCTTCATTACCTATCATTTTATTGCAAATTTCACATTGAATTTTCTAACTTTTTCCTTTAAAGATGAAGTCTCGACTAGAATGATTTCTTCCTTACCAATGGGGTTTGATCCAAGTGGTAAACTGCTTGATATCGCTTAAGCAAAGTCTCGGGTTCGAGTCTTGTGAATACATAAAATCTCCACTGGTAAACTCACCCATCATGCAAGTGCGCGACGCGGCTCGGATCCGGATTAGTCAGGGCGAACCTTTGGAAACCGGATAGGCTTACCAAAAAAAATAGTATCTCGTTCACTTTTATTCTAAAATAAGTATGCAGTCTTATAAAAAGAAAAAGGGTTAATTACTTAAAAACCACCCACCTTAAACTTTTTTTTTTCGTTTATACCCTGATTTGGAAAAAATTCATTTATACCCTGACGTATGTGTTTATGTTTCACCTCTACCTCGAGGCACTAAATTAACCTTTTTTTATTTAGAAAAAAGTTTTAAATAATCCTTAGTTTTGAACATTTTTAAAGATAAAGTATTTCTTTGTATTTTTTTAATAGAAAAAAGTATAAAATAATCCTTATATTTAGTTGTTTCCAATAAATAATCTTTTTTTTTGAAATTTGAGGTAGAGGTGAAACATAAACACATACGTCAGGGTATAAATGAATTTTTTTCTAAGTCAGGGTATAAACGAAAAAAAAGTTTAAGGTGGGTGATTTTTAAATAATTAAGCCAAAGAAAAATAACTATGCAGCCTTCACCTATGCGGGTACACATTTTATAGTAAAAAGGGAACATTACAAATATTATCGATTGCAAAAGAATCAGATTACACAAATAAATTTGATGAATGTCTTAAAAATGAATACTATGGTTCCTGATTCATATTTTATTACGAGAAGAAGCCACACACAAATTTGCAAGGAAATAAAAGAAATCATTGGAGAAATACAAGACAAATTCCAACACAAGAAATTTATAATGCAAAAAATATATCATCAACATCCAATACTTTAGAACAATCTATTAGCAGAAATATTAGAATAGATTTATATTTTATTTAGTTATATTAGTTTAGAGATTATAAATTTTTGTTTTTAGCATTCTTCCTATGAAATATTTTTATAATAAAAATAATATTTAAATGAATATATTATTTTGATTTAGGAAATGTGCGAGCATAAGACTATAATGTTACATACCAGAGGTGGTATAGGAAGAGAGAAAGAAAAATGAAGAATGCAACAAGGACTAAAAGGCTTTTCCATCATATTCCTTCCATCGTTCTATTACAACCTTCAATTCATTATTCCTCTTCCTAACCTGCATGCATACATAGAGATAGAGGTGTAGAGTTCACATCCAAATTAATCCTTTTTAATCAAAACAAATAAACATCAGTGTGATCTGATTCGAGAAAAAGGATTTAGTTCGGTCCTAATTGCATCCTTCTAAATAAATTGCAGGTCAATGAACACTTTCAATTTGTTTTACATTGTCTTTCAGGTGAGTGTTTGCACTCTAAACTTGCCTTATAAGCTTATAGTACACAGTTCATTACTATTGGAAGAATCTTGCAGTGATTTAATATAAATGTGTTCAAACAGCAACTAAAATAATTACCTCAACTAATGGGTTTTTTCCACGAAGCAACATATCCACACTTTTCTCTGTCTGCGGAATGAAGCAAAGAATTTGGAGACATTAATACTTTCACTTTCACACGAAAATATTAAAGCAGTAATGCCATACTATTCAACATTCAAAAAATTTAGGAAAAGGTTCTTTAGGCTTGATATGCATTTACATAAAACTGCATAATTATTTATCAAACAATGAACAGGAAATAGTAAAATGGACGCTATATAGTTCACAAAAATCAGTTTTATACCAACTTTGTTAGGAATGAATAGTCATGTGACTTGATTCCAGTTTTATGATTTTAAAGGCCTTCTATAAGCTAACTCTACCATAAAGTTGTGCCACGATAAGGGGCTACAAGCGATGACTGTTTTTTTCGTTTTTTCAGGAAAGCAAGCGTGAAATGCCTTACATAATTACTTTGTGGCTATACACCTTACACTAAGAAACTCACGCAAGATTTGTCTGACTAGTTCAGAACCAAAACGGCTTAACTGTTTCAGATGAAGACTTCTCACTGAGAACTAATAGCAAGGGAAAAAATTAGAAGAAATACCAAATGAGTCACCCAATGGTGCCTCTCTCTCATCTCAATCAAGAAATAAAAAGTTGGAGAGCCTTTTCTTTCAAGAATGCTTTTCTGACTCCTCCTAGCTCGGGCTTCTTCATCTCCTAAGGTAACTGTTTCTACACCTCCAATCTGCAATAGCAAAGACATTAACAATAGAACAGAAGTTGCTTAGTATTTCCAAACCCAAATTAAGAAAAAATTAAAGTTAACTTCTGAAAGGTCAAAATCGAGGACTATTGGTATGTTACACAATCTCTTAATATGTGTTATATGAATAACAGAAAAATATTATAATAATGTGAGATAACACTGAAATAACATTTCATAATCAAGTGATTAACAGCATTTATAATTCCTAGGAAACTAAAGCAAGTTCAAGTCATCTGAGAAATATTCATGAATTTCCATGGATTACTGTGTTTAATAACAGTACAAAGTGTGTAATCGGAGATATATAATAATAATAATAAAGGAGGGGAAAACAAGCCAATAAACAAAGCTGTATTATCTGAGAAAGCTTCACATACAACATGAGCAGTCAATTCAAAAATACTTAAGATTGAAAAGAACAGAACAAACCAGATCAGAAAGAGTCGGATTCTTAATTATGTTTTCAAGTCGCTCTCCATGAGCAGTACCAATAAGCATAATGCCTCTCTCAGCTATTGACCGACAGGCAAGGGTTTCAGCCTCTGTGCCTATCTCATCAACAATAATGACTTCGGGCATATGATTTTCTACAGCCTCAATCATGACCTTGTGCTGTAAAGATGGATCTGGAACCTGCATTCTTCTTGCACCTCCTACTGCGGCATGTGGAATATTCCCATCCCCTCCTATTTCATTGCTTGTATCAACGATCACCTGCTCAATTACTAGCTAAGTAAACTCATCATACAGTTATGATACTAGCAGGCAAGAGCTTTAAAAGAATGCAAAAAACTCAAACCCACCACTCTTTTGTCAAATTTATCCGATAGGACACGTGCAATCTCTCGCATAACAGTAGTCTTGCCAACTCCTGGCCTTGAAAAGTTGAAACTAGTCAAAAAAGTGCAAATTTTGCATGGAATTATATTATAAAAATATGTTTCTTAGGAGCATTTTACATACAGAGCTTAACATGTTTACAATCACAAGAAAGCCTTAACGGTGTCCCTTGGGATTTGCAATGAAGAAACATAGAAGAAAAATTAAAACATAGAACACTAGCAAGTAGAAAATGCAAATAATAATATATTTATCTTATTTGTTACAAACTAGTCCTTCAAGTACGCATTACCTTGTTACCAAAGAAGAAACATTTCTCTAATAATAACCTATACATGAGGAACTGTACCTTCCAACAAATAAGATGCTCTTTCCATAATGAAGTAGATCATTAACCATGTCAGCCTGACCACTGACTGCCCTGCCAACTCGACAAGTTAAACCAACTATCACCCCTTTCCTACTCCGGATTGCAGATATTCTGTGCAGGGTCCCATCAATGCCAGCCCTGTTATCACCTCCAAATTCTCCAACAGCATTTTGAGCATACTCTAATTCTTCCACTGACACCTAGCTGATACAAATCCAAGAATCGGTAAACAAACTCACATAATAATAATTTTATCACTTCTTAAAATACTTAGCTACTTAATCGTATACTTCACATTGACAATATCAATTCATATAGTCAATTTTCTGTACACAACCAACTGGGGATAGATAATAAAAGAAATCGAATCAAATAACACGCTTAGAGCGGATGGAGAAACATTTTTTCCATAAAAAAAAATCAACTACTCCCTCAATTTGGCACATAAGAATGAAAGAAAGCAATTCACCTCAGTATTCCTTAAATATTGACCACCATATTCACCAAGATAGCGCGCCTCTGGGAAGCGACCCAAGTCCAATATGACCTTCATGTAATCATAGACAACTATCATTCTATATCAATGAATCATTACTCGGAAAAATTGGAAGACCAAGGTATATAAGTAGTATGGTAGTTCCATTTCTTGAAGGCGAGCAAAAGAGAAGACAGAGAGAATACTAGGGATAATTCATTATTGTCATTCCATTCTGCACATTATCTACTCAAATTGACTAAATGATCCAACTTTATTTACCATGTACTAAAAAAGAGTGAATTGAGATAGATATGATATAAATGATCTGCGAGAGACACAGTTAAATGAACACACTGCAACTACAACAGCAATAAATTGAGTATTCAATCACAACATATCTGAAAAGAGACCTCTAAAAGTTGAGGTCGTTTGGGATGATTGAGAAGAATCTGATGCAAATCAAATGGAAGAATCTGTGAATATGAATTCAAAGCAACTCGTCAAGTAATTAATTTACACAAACTTAAACCCCAGCCCCAGCCCCAGGTGAATATAAGTAATAAGCGTACATTGAGGAATGCTTGAAAGTCATCTGCCACAGTGACATTTGATGATGATGATGATGAATGGATTCTGGTTTTGGTTGTATGGGCCAACTTCAACTTCAACTTCAACTTCAACCCAATTGTTTTGTTAGTGTTGAATGGCAAGATAGAGCAGCAGCACACATTTGCGGAGTTCATCTCTACTTTTTCACACAAACAGATAAGCCTATTGCATGCCTTAGTCTTCCTTTTCTGTCAAACAATTAATAATTTGATAAATACTTGAATTATTTTTCAAATACCTGTTTTGGGTAAAGTATTTACACCGTTTGACTCATCTTTTCCTCTTATCCTATACTATCTAATAAGCTAACTTATTTACAAAAAATATCCACTATTTAAAGAAGTCTTATCTCATTTTAGTTTAAACTTTTACATAGCCACTTTTTTTCTCTCTCTTCTCTCTCCTCTTCTCTCTTCTTTTCTTCTTCTTTTCTTCTTTTTTTTTCATTTGATTTTCAGTTTATCTCTTCCGATTACTTTTCTGTTCGTCTTTTTCGTTCGTCTTTCCGGTCGCGCTTCCGTTCGTCTTCCGATGGATATTTCGTCGTTTCCGGTCGTTTTTCTGTTCATCTTTTCCGTTCGCGCTAGTCCGTTCGTCTTTTCTGTTCGCGTTATGGATTTCTCGACTCGTTTTTAGATTTGTGTAATTTTCGAGATTTTTGGTAATGATTTAAATATTTTGTAAATAGATTATTATAGATATATAATTTTTTGTTTATAAATTGTTCCATTATTCATATAATTATTTATTTTGTCTTCTCTTATTCATAGATTTGTTTAGTGCTACTGATTTTCTAAAGAAAAAAATTGATTGATGGTGCATTTATAGTAATTTTATAATATATTTACGTTTTAGTGTATTTTTTGTGTTTTTATAGTATATTTCTGCCGTTTTTTAGTATATTTATGGCGCATTTACAGTGTTTATGGTGTATTTGCAGTGTTTATGGTGTATTTGCAGTTTTATGCTGTATTTGCAGTGTTTCATGGTGTAAACCACAAAAAACACTACAAAATGCCATAAATACACTACTTATACACTATATATACACACTACTTATACACTAATCTTACACTATATAAACACCACAAAACACTATATATATACACTACTGTTACACTATAAAAAATAAAAAAAATTCCAGAAAAAAATCTATAAAAAATAAAAATTAACACTATATATACACTAATCTTACACTATATAAAAAACTGTCGGTCGACCGAACCTGAAAACCGAAACCGAAAAAAAGGTATTTTTGAAATTAAAAAAAAGGTATTTTTCGTAAATAAAAAAAGGTAAAAAAGAAAAATCAAAACTTGGCAGGTAAAAGTGTAAATAAATTATCAAAACATGTATTTCAGGAAATTACCGCTAAATACTTCAGTTTTATTAAAATAATTGGCCAAATGTCGTAAAAGCCCAAACCTTTCACAAAAATTTCACAAAAGTCTCGACCTTTCAATTTTGTCGATTTTGGCCAAAAATGGATTATTTGATTTTACAAAAGTCCTGATTTTTCAATATACGTGCATGCCACGTAGGCGCCATATAGGTAAAATTGAAATCAAATTAAGAGTTGGCCACAATTGAAACCAAATAATATGTTTTTGGCCAAAATCGACAAAATTGAAAGGTCTTGACTTTTGTAAAACTTTTATAAAAGGTTTGTACTTTTTACGACATTTGGCCAAAATAATTTGATTTCTTACCTCAATAAGAAAAAGATAAAAAAAATACCTCATTTTTTTATTTTTTTTTACTCTTTATATTATAATTATACCTTACTTTTATTATTATTTTATTTTATTCATATTTTTTTTACTCTCAAGTGACAATTAAGTGACAACTATCATTTTGTTTTTCTCTGTTCTTCTTCTTCTTCTTCTTTATTTCTTCTCTTCTTCTTCGTCGTTTCTTCATCGGTCCGTCGTCGCTCCACCATCATTCAACCATCGCTCCGCCGTTCTTTTCATATTTGATTTTAGTTTTTTTTAATTCGTGGTAATTAATACGATTTATGTTAACTTTCATATTTAAATAAATTATTTTTTGATTTTTTCAATTTTAGGTCAAAATCTGCATGAAAAACAATTTTATGATGAAAAAAATAATTTTCTGTACGAAAAACGATTTTCCAGCACAAAAATCAGCATTTGATTGTCATATCATAATATTATCATACACTGCAAAAAAAATGATTTTTTTTATTAAAGAACAGTCTGTGATTATCATATGAGTATCACTATATTATAATGTTGTTATCATAACAATTCAGGAAAACAAATTATGCACAAAATAGTGTTTAATTATCATATTTTTATCATAATATTATCAATGTCGTTATCATAACATTATCATATGATACTGAGATGATAATGTCATGATAATATATAGGCTTGATTATTTAAAAAAAATTCCACCTTCAACTTTTTTTTTGTTTATACCCCGATCATGTAAAAAGTCATTTGTACCCAATTTTGGGTTTTTAGGTTCCATCTCTACCCAAAAGTACTAAAATTGTCTCTTTCAACTTGAGAAAAAGTTGAAAGTAATCTTTTAATTTATGTTTATATACTAGTTAGACATATGATATAACCTTTTATTTAATTGTTTTTAATTTTTTCATCTTTTAATTCATTAAATTGTCAATTATAATTTTGTATTGGGTAAAAATGAAACCTAAAAACCCAAAATTGGGTACAAATGACTATTTTATAAGGTCAGGGTATAAACGAAAATAAAGTTCAAGGTGGATTTTTTTTACGTAATTAAGCCTAATATATATGATAATATCTATGATAATGTTATGATAAAAAGTGTCTGATTATCACATCAGTATCATTATATTATCAGGTCGCTATCATAACACTGCAATATGATAACTAGATGATAATGAAGTATGATAAGATTATAATAACTGTATAATAACCTAAGTAAAAAATAAATTATAGAAGGATTTATGATAATCAGATGATAACGGAATAAAATCATAAATATTTAAATAACCAGAGTAAAAAAATAAATCTGAAAAAAAAGAGATATTTTCTATAACTATTGAGGTATAAAATGCAGATATTTTTATTTTTAGAGTAAATACCTAAATTTCCCCTCATTTTTAAGTTTAAGGCCCACGAACCCATACTCAATATACAGCCTAAAACATGAATAGTAAATCTCTTAATATAAATTTTCACTATTCACACAAATCTGCATTTTATTTAATTGGTGTTTTTCTTTTTAATTACAACTTATAAAGTTAATTTTATATAAATATTTTTTTAGTCTAATTTTTCATTAAATTTATCTCTATAATAAAAATATAATATATAAATAAAAATTATTTTGATAAACCATACATGAAATTTAAATAACACAATATTTTACTTAAATATAAAAATTATATTACATTAAATATTAAAACGAATAAATTAACATTACAATTAAACTAACTTTAAAACAAAATATTAAACTAATATATGATAATATAGATTACATATTAAAATTAAAATAACTTATTAATATTTGAATACATCTATTATTTTAAATTTATCAATGTAATTTTAATTATTAATTTGTTTAATTGTTCTTTTTAATTTATAATTGATGGATAGGTGAACTTCACGATGGGCTGAACCTACAAAACTGAGTAAATAGCTTATCGGATGACGGTGTTCCGATTATCTCTCAGTGTTGAATTTAAGGGAGAATATTTGTATTCAAATTCAGTTGTGTGAGTAAGCAATACTCCAGTCCTATGTAGCACGGAAACGGAAACGGGAAACGAAAGTTTTTCAAAATGAAGGACACGAAACGTGGGGGAAACGTGTAAATAACAAAAATTTAGGGATATATTTATAAAAATATTATTTAAATATTTATGATAATTAACAAAATAATTCAATTTGATGTACTAAATATTTAAAATTTTATAAATATATAAAAAATATAATACAATTCAACACAAATAAGTATATTTGTTGTATTGTGGGCAATGCGAATGTAAAATTTATGGGTAACTAGTTAGATTTTTTTATTTGTGGGTAATAATTTTAAATTTTTTACAAATTTTAATTTTTATTATTTACAGAAACAGCCCGAAACGTTTCGTACGGGTGTCCAAGAGTTTCTGGTTTCCGAAACGTTTCCGAAACGGGAAACACAACTTTATCGAAGTTTCCGTGCTTCTTAGCTCCAGTCCTTTATATAGTGATGAAGGAAAATTTGGTAGTCCTAAAAAGAAAAAATTTCTTTTAAAAAGTTGAATATGAATGGGAAAGGGATTGCTATGCAGCTCGTTCTCCTTTATAAGAATGAATTCCATTTAAGAAAGAGTCCTAACTAGGGTAATATTCCTATATTGCATTTTAGTATCGAATAGAAGACTATCTTTGATTCTTCTATAAAATCTAGGTCTTCTAGAACTTTCTTCTTTATCGCCACTATAGTTGATTTAGGATTCGATCTCTTGATGAGAATCAGATCTGGTCTGATATTCGTTAATGACCGTGAATTCTAGAGTATCCATTCGTCATTTCTTCGAGGTGAACCTGCCTTGACTTCATTCTGTAACCGATGAATCTAGTAGGATTCACATTTGGCGTTTTGGGATTCTATCTTGTTTAGTTGCCCTGTGCTTTATATGGGCGAATCCTCTTGAGATTCGGTTTATCCGTATTGTGTGAAAAGTCAGTTTCCACCATTAGCTCCCCTGTAAGTAAACTAATGTTTAAGTATTTATGCTCGTTTTGAGTTTCAGATTTTTTTTTATTTTTTTCTAGCTTTTCTTTATTTGAGGCGAGTCTTTTTAGATTCAGGCGAGACGCTTCAGATTCTTAATTAATTTGTTATCTCGACACGTGTTGGTAAGGCCTCTTGAATTTTAACACCTGTCAATATATTTGCCACGTGTCTTCATTTTTAGCCTGAGTTCTAGGGTTTTGTCGCTCTAGTTTCTTAACCGTAATCATTATGTTTTTTAGATTTGTGCATGGTTATTTGCTATATCGTCCTCTTCTTCATTTCATCTTTTCTTTCACGTTTTTTCTATCTAATTATTTCTTCTTAAATCTGCAGTTTTCTGAATTCTTATAGTGCTATCATTTTAATCTTTGTTTCGTGTTTCTTTTATTTCAATGTAGCTTGTTTTACAGGTTTGTGTTTCTTCACATTCTTTGTTATTTGATTATTGTTGCTTTAATTTACCTTTATGCTTCGTGTTTTTGGAGATTTCTAATTTTGTTTTTTCAATTCACCCACCTTTTGAGATTTTGATCCATTTGTTTTATTATTATGTCATTTTTGTTCCTCCTCTTCTTCTCCCTCTAAATCATTAGAAATTTCCGCTAAAGCGTGGGAGGTCTGAAGTACTTTTGACATTTTAAATGAGGCTCATTGTTCGCTCTTTGAGCAACAAATTTATGATATGCGTACTAGGTTAATCAAAGTTACGCATGTGAACCAAAATTATGGACCGAGTCACGCATGTGAGCAAAAGTTATCGCGTTCATCCTTCATGTGTTGTGATCACGACGCCCATATGTCACAAGCGCGAAACCTAGTTTTTCAAAATCTAAAAATTTCGATTTTTGTTAGAAGACTCCAAATCGATCCACGGTGATTTTGATAAGTTCCTATATAGTAATAAACAATATTATAACCTTTAAATTGATTGACAAAGTCAAAATTAGAGAGATTAAAAGGTCTTGATCCAACAACAATGGACAAAACATTTAAGAGAACCTGATTAATCCGGTCTTTAAAATTGCGTTTCGAAATCAAATAATTTAATTTAATTTTTTCAATCAATTAAAATTACAAAATTTACAAATTAGAGTTAAAAATATTACAGATTAAGAGTTACTTGACTTAAAGACTAAAATCATACGAAAGCCCTTGTACGTTTTTTTAGAAGACCCTATCTCAAAAATTTTATTTTGCCGATCCGGTACTGATCATTTCGTGATAATCATTACCTTTTCCGTGGCTAGAGGAACAAACAATTGTAAGTAGAGGGACTGGAAAAATAACAAAAAAACATGAATATCACAAAATGACAAATAAAGGGATAAGGAAGACAACTTTTTCGAGGTAAGGACTTTCTGGAAAAAAATAAAAATACAGAAGCCTTAATTGGAATTAAGTCTTGACTTAAATTAAGAGAGTTTGAGATCTGATTGACTAAAAAAATTTAAAAGTGATTATTTGATCCCGAAATACAAATTTTAAAATATAATTGACTAGAAAAATTAAAAATAACTTATTTGATTTCGAGACATAAATTCGAAAACCATATTTTCTCTTTACTCGAACAGCTAATACAAATTTTTAATTCACAAAATATATGTGTAATTATTTTTACAGTTTACATATATAGTCTAATTTCTTTATTAGAAGAAAGGTTTGATCATTTTGAATAATTATTTGAAGTGTATTGAGATAGTTCTGATATTATACACTAAAGAAAAACAAAATTTAAATATGTTATAAATTGTAATAAAGGGTAATACTATAAAAATTCGCCAACTTTACATGTTCTCTCATTTTAATTACGCCGTTTAAACATCTTCATTTCCATACAACAACTATCAATTTTTTCCAAAATCCATATTCCGTTAAAAAAGGGGCAAAAATTGCCGACGTGTCACTATTCGGGTTTTTATGGGATGCCCTATCCGGTTGCCAAGTCAGCAATTTTCATCGAATTTTTGAATGGTGTATGAATGTGAGAAAAATTGGTAGTTCGTATATGAAAATGATAATTTTTAAACGCTGTGATTAAAATGAAAAAATTTATAAAGTTGATAAATTTTTTATGACCTTGACCCTTTTAATGATAATGAGCATATATTTAAAGATTAATTATTATTATTTGTATAAAATTTGGTCTAAACTACTATTTTTTTTCAAATTTTAACAATCACTATTTTTTTATTTATTAATTGAAATCCTCCTATAAAAAAACTTTAATTAAAAAAATATATTAAAATATGAGAATAAAAATAGTAATTTTTTAAAATTTACAAGAGAAACAATAGTTTGAACCTACAATCATGGCGGTAACCAAAAACTTTAAAGTTAAGATAGACTCCAGTCTAGACTAAGTCCATTTTTTTTGAAGAAAGATGTAGGATTTGTAGCGAATTAAGGGTTAAAGGAAGGTTAAACCCAAGTTGCCGGTAAGTCGAAAGTGATAAAAAAAAGGGTTAATTATATATAAAATCACCACCTTTACACGAATTTTTAAAAATAACACGATCTTTAAAACGTGTCAATTCAGGGCATCACCTTTCATTTTTTTTTTCAAAAACAACATGAGCACGTTTTTAGATAAAATTTTGCTGACTTGGACACCCGATGGGGGTGCCACGTGTCATGCCACGTCAGCAAAAATACCACTAAAAATGTGTCCATGTTGTTTTTGAAAAGAAATGAAAGGTGGTGCCTTGAATTGCCACGTTTTAAAAGCCGTGTTATTTTTGCAATTTTGTATAAAGGTGGTGATTTTATATGTAATTAACCCTAAAAAAATTAAACTGAATAGCGAAATAATTGTGGATCTGCCATTTACAATAATTAACCCCATATCAATATACTAGATATGAAAAGAAAAAAAAGAAGCGCAGGACCATTTCAAATAAAGAACACATACATTAACAAATAATTTATTGAATATTGATGGACAGAAAGTTGGATGAAAATTAATTAAGTAATTAGTTATAAAATAGAAACATTTGGATGAAATGATTGTCTGGTGGAAATTGTATTCAATGTAATACCGAGAGGATCTCCTCCGAGTTCTTCAAGTATGACTAAGAGGTTGTTAAGTTTTTTGAGAAAGGCTCGAGGGATATAATACCTATATATACATACATATATGAAAACTCAACGTTAATCATAAATGGATATGTAGTAATAATCGCAAAAAATTTAATATTTTTTTTTTAGATTTTTAAAACTATATTCAAACTTTTTAAAGGCAGTAAATTAATTTTGATTTGATTAATTTGTTAAAAGTCTATTTAATTTTTTCAAAATTAATTTATAATTGACAACTGCTCTTTTTTTTTTTTTTACATTCGATATTTATCACGTTAGCACATCAAAATTAATTTTGAAAAATTAGATAAATTTCCAATAAATCAAAATAGACTTAATTTTTTTTTAAGATTTACATAAATTTATGAAAAGTCGAAAGGAGTTGGATATTTAGCACCAATAAATATAATAATCATAAATAATTGGATTAATTGCAAATTAAATCACGAACTTTACTCTTTGTAATTACAACATAAATTTTGAAATTTGACAATTTCAATAAACAACTTTAATCTTTTGGCAATTGGTACATCAAGTTAAAAAAACACTAACGTGAACATTGTAATATATAGTCATATGTTGTTGCATGATAGGTCGGTGTGGCAATTTGCTAAAAATAAAAGTTGATTATTAACACTGTCAAATTTTAAAATTCGTGTTTTAATTGTAAATTACGCTAATTTTCGTGATTTAATTTGCAATTAACTCTAAATAATTTAAACTCACAATGTTTGGGAAGAGTGGCCTTTGGATGTAAGAAATGAAGTCCAATATCGACCGATGCTTTCCCCATTGATCCACACCTCACCTTTGCTCATTTTTGCAAGGTTTAAAACCACTGGATCATTTCCTTGAGGTGTCTCAAATTCTAACTGTACGATCATGATTTCTAATTATATATTTTTCATTGCAATTTCTTGTCTTTTATAATTAATTAATTAATTAATTCTTTGACTATGCGTATACCTTGTACCAAGTAAGCGGCTCATGATCACCACTCAAACCTTTAGTCCAATTAACTCTCTCCAAACCTTGCTCATTGTATATTTGCAAGTTTTCTCCTAGCAAACCCACCTACATTTCAAACAATTCAATAAACATAAATAATTCATACTATTTATAATCAAAAACAAATATATACAAAATTTGAGATATATAACCTGATATCCCCATTCAAAATTATTGGTAAGATTATAGAATTGTTTTTCTTCGGTGCATTCAACTTCAACTCTAGTTAAACCAGCATATCTCTTCTCCAGAAATGGTCCTGAATCCTTGATAACAAAAAATATAACACTCAAAGAAATGCATATGTAATAACAAATTATCAAATGCAACAAATGTGACACGTAAATATGCCACACATCTTTACAAATATATGAATCTTGTTTAGATATTTATTGGCCTAATGGTAAAAAATCCCAAACCTTTACTTCTTCTTGCAATTTAAATCAAATCTTTTAATTTTTGTAATAATAACCAAATTGCAATTTTTGTTGCAATAATAGTCAAATTGGTGGTCAAACTTATTGTTTTTAATTAAGATATTAGACTATTATTATATTTTAATGTATAATAATATATTAAAAGTCACAAGAAGTGGCAAAAAATTCAAAAACATTCACATAAAAAGTGCAATTTGGCTATTATTGTAAAAAAAATGCAATTTAGCTATTATTACAAAAATTAAAAAATTTGATTTAAATTGCAAAAAGTTGTAAAGGTTTGGATTTATTTTTTGCCATTAAGCCATATTTATTTATTTAATAAAAAATATAATTAGTTAACACAAGTAGTCGTGTCCAAATTAGTTTATTTAGATTATGAACATTGGATGAGTTGACATTTTGGGTTTAATAGACAAGTTAAAAAAAAAAAACGTAAACCAGTCAAATAATTTAAAATTATGTTTTTCCAATTTTTTATTCACTTTTATATGCTTTATATTTCTACTTTATATGTTCCGTATTAGAGATGTATCAAAAATATATAAATAATTTTTTTTACGGTATTCAATATGTATTTGTGATGCATCTTTTATTGGTAATAGTTATAGCGTAAAGTGAATTGTTTTTAGATAAAGATGAAAATTTTGAGATCAAAGCATTTTTTTGATAGTTAAAGTTTTTATTTATATCTTTATAATTTATCCTAAAACATTTGTATGTTAGACCACTAATTATTGAACCCTTACAAAAATGATAATCTAATTAAAGTTGAACACCCTAAACAGAGGAAAAAATGTATATATGTGTAAAAAAAAAAAAAATCAAAAAAAAAGAAAGTATATATGTTACCGGCAATCCAGCCATAACGCTGAGTATAGAAATAGCGGTGGCATCATTTACGATAATTGGTACGTGCATGGAAAATGGACCTTTATCATTTTTACTTCCATGAAATGATCCTGAAATGAAGAGTTTAAATTAAAAGGCAGTATTAATTATATTATATTACATATTAAAGTTTAGATTAATGATGGACGGACCTGAGTATTTCTTATCCACAAAAATATGTGCAAGGTGCGCAAGCGAGTCCACATGAAGAACCGGTTGGGTGCATGATGAGTTTGGTTTAAAGCTATTAAAAAAAGAAACGGAGATATTATATACAAAATACAAATGGTGTTTGAACTTTTATAGTTTTATATTTTGATATTTAAACTTTAACTTTTTTCTATATTAGTGTTTTAACTTTTTAAAAAGTGTTTATAGCTGATTTCAGGTCATCATTGTGTTAAAAGATAAAAACAATACCAACTTTTACTTAAATGTTGCGTCATATTAGTAGAAAAGATGATTGTGTGTATAATGAGACATTTGTATATATGGAATTAAAATGACAATCATATCGGTAAGTTTTAAATTTATTTTTTAGCTCTAGAATAATCGAATGACCGAAAATAACTGAACAGACTCATTTGACACGTTTTGAAAAAGTTGAAACATTAATATATAGAAAAAAGAAAAATTTAGATTCCGAGATAGAAGATTTGAAAAATGTCAGACACCGTAAATGTATTTTTTTGGCCAAACCCATATAGAGGTCCCTGTACTTTACACTTTTTTTTCTGTAGGTCCTTATACTTCATTTTTATATTATTTGGTCCCTCTACTTACCTATTTTTGATTTCCAGGTCCTTTTTGAGTTTTTTCCAGTCCCGCTACTTATAACTTTTGTTTCCTCCAGTCCTTCTACTTTCAATTTTTGTTTCCTCCAGCCACACAAAAGGACCGGAAAAAACTCATGAAGGACCTGAAAATCAAAAATAGATAAGTAGAGGGACTAAATAATACAAAAATGAAGTATAAGGACCTACGGAAAAAAATGTGTATAGTACAAGGACCTCTATATGGGTTAAGCCTATTTTTTTCCTTAAGAAGATAGAAACTAATGTTGGATGATGTAAAAAATAAATTAATAGATACCTAAGAGTATACCAAAGATAATCGGATGTATCTTTGGTGGTATTCATGTGTTCTAAGAGATGAGATGATTTGATTTTGGTATCTTCGTACTTTGGGATCACATCTTCGTATTTTTGCCATTTATCTGCAGCATTCAATTTTTGGTTTGATGTGATGATTCTCTTGTTGGGCGCCACATGTACCTGATGACAATACATATTCCTTTTACTGCATGCTGCTATAATCAGCCAAAACAATTTAATTCTTCTTTTTTTACCTTTGCAGTGTTGAATTTGATGTTTTCGCAGTCGGGTAAGATGCTGATTGATACCGGAGGCAATTCGAATGATTTATTTCTAAATTCGACCGTTGCATTCGTTGAATTATTATTATTTATAAGAAATGCTGCACATCCTGCTTCTGGTGCTTCAAATTTATACGCCTGCAGTGTTTTTAAAATGAATTAATGTAAATTATTTGAATTGATAAATAAGTATATAAGCACCTGTTGAAGGGGACCCAGTGAGAAGTTAGTTTGCACTCCCTGGAGTAGAGCTTTTGAGCAGGATTTGATTATAGCATGCAACTCTTTCAGATGGCCCCATTTTGGCTGCCTGATTAAACCTATTTTACATCAAATATATTATTACTAAAAGCAAAAGGTTAATTTGATCATTAAATTTACTACTCGGATAAAATAACTAACTCTCAGCAGCTTTAATCAATTAAAAATAATACTTCTTATTTTTAAGTAAATTAAGGACAATACTTTTAATTTTTAGGTCAATTAAGGATCAAATCAAGTCATTCCGGACACTAAACTTGTTCATACTATACAATTTTATGTTTAATTGATATAAAAATAGAGCGTATAATTCTAATAAATTAATCAAAATAACCGAAAGTGGGTTGTTTGATCCCGAGTCATAAATTTATGTACCGAGTTGACTCTTTACTCTTATTACTAATAATCCCATTTACATTAAACATGTTATTAGTAACTAAAAGAAATGAGCAGCTAGATACCATATTCATCAAGGGGAGCTTGATCATAATAACTTGTTATCACATAAGCTGCTGCTGTTCGGCCGAAATTTGTTCCACCATGGTACTGATTTTTTGTTTTTCCGAAAAGAAAATTCTCCATCAAAGAATATTCAATGTACGTGCAGTTAACTCATATAATCATTTAAATGATAATTTAGTATTATACCATGTAATAATTTATATAGCTCCCATTTCTTGCAATGAAAAGGGCCACATGAAATGCTATGTCCTGAGCTGACCTTATGTATGCTTCTCCCCCATATACTTGATAGCTGTTTTACATAAAATTTATTTTAATTGAGATATTAAGACACAAAAACATGGCTGGAATTAAAAGAAGATGAGAAAGGACATAAACAAAAAACATCAATGTTTACTCTCAAACTGATGTAAATGGTCAAGCGGGATAAACATATCAGTCATTTTCAATTATTTCTGATTTAAGTTTTTTTTTGAAAGAATTGTCAAGATATAATTAAGTATTTTACTAATACTAAAATATTCTCATTTAGTTATAATTTAAATTATCATTTTCCCTTAGAAATTTGCTGACGTGTCACATTCGGTTCGTTATGGCATGTCATTATCCGGTTGCCAGCTCAACAATTTTCATCGGATTTTTGAACGGTGTATGGATTTGAGAAAAATTGGTATTCATGTATGAAAATGACGATTTTTAAACGACGTAATTAAAATGAGAAACACGTAAAGTAAGTGAATTTTTATGAGATTAAACCATTAAAAATGATACAGTGTTAATACATACAATGATGTCCAATTCTCTGTCCAAAGTGATGGTTTCTTCGGCGAATTAGGCCCTTCAAAAGTTTCTCCACATTTCATTCCGTTACATGTATTTATCTGTCAATATATCAAATTAACATTTAAATTAGATAAAAGTGGAATTATAAATTATTTTTGGATCATAATTCTTTTTTAATTGATTGAACATGATATCTTATCAAAAATCTAGACTGCATCTCTAATTCCTTCAGATAATGGATCATGTCCTTAGCTCAATGAGATATTTGTTACTCTCCTTTGGTTGCAAATGAACAATACTTAGCTTCTTAGAGGCCATATTATAGTGCCTCAACTTCAACAATAATCACCTCTAACTTGTAATCTAGCAATTTTAATTCTGCATCCATGTCTCTTTCTTTATTGCAAATAACCATCCCCCACACCGATCTTGCGGGCATCAATATTTAACTTCACTAAGTCATCTTCAGTACTGATTGTAATTTTGGTATCAAACTCAGACAGTTCTATTTTCTCATAAGTTAATTTGTTGATTAGAAGTCCAATTGGACCCTGTCAGCTCCATCCATAATTATTGTGCAACTTACCTTATTCCTCTCAAAGCAAACCTGATTATTTGTATACCATATCATCGATCCATGTCAGTGTCCAAAACTGTTGGCTAAAGGCCCTACCTTTAAGGCCCATGTTTTGATGATAACAAAATATCCACTAATGTTTCTGTCAAGTGTTTGTGAAGGATACATTAGATAATGAAGGTTCTAGAAGTTTCATAAAACTACTAGCTCGGAGGCTAAGCCAAACCTAGAAGGACATTTCGATAATCAAATGGTTAATATATCCTTGGAGAAATATCAATGAACATGCCATCTATGGAGAGCACAATGACATATCATCCATGTGAAACAAAGGATAAGCAAAGACCTTAAATGGAGAAAACATAATTCATCAGTAAGCTAAAGGATTAGCTTAACGTTAACGGTCTCTCAACCTAATCCAACAGCTTACCAATTGTACGCACAAATCAGCCTCTGCCAGAAGAAGATAAAATTAGCTCAACGGTCTCTGATACCAGACCAGACAACTGACATATCAGTCTGGCAATCGTACGGACAGATCAGCCTTTGCTAGAAGAAGACAAAATTAGCTCAACGGTCTCTGACACCAGACCAGACAACCTGACACGTCAGTCCGCCATTCGTACGGACAAATCAGCCTCTGCCAGAATAAGACAGAACTAGCTCAACGGCTCTATTAGCTCGTCAGCAGACTAGTGATTTATCATCTTGCACACATATGGTTATGGACAAATAAAATATTGAAGGCCCATATTTATCTGAGTGCTTGCAAGGCCCACATTCTAGAAGAGTCTTGAATATTCTATCTTGAAGATCAAGTATATTGCCTAGAGGGCATTTTCGGAATTAGCATGAGGATCTCCAGCTCAGCAAACAAGAACAGGCTGACAGTGTACCTTGTACTATACAAATCAGGCTGCCAGCACTAGCAAACAAAAGTGAGCACAACCTGATTGGCCAAGTCAGCCTAGAAAAGGCTCCTCCTTTTGTCACCTTGTACACCTTGCCTTGAGGATAAGAATTAAAGAAAATAGGAGGATGACTCAGCCCTAATTCTAGAATATTCTATTCTCTCTATAAAAGGAAGACTTCACTCATTGTATATATTGTGTGTGGGATGTGAGAGCATCAAAGCACCACCAAAAAGAGCTTCATCTTTGGTTTCTCTCTCTATCTTTAAGGGTTTATCATGTATTAAATGAGAAAGTAAACACCCCATTTTATATGTATTTGTGAGAAGGTTTCAAGCTCCTTGTGAGAATAGCTTGTAGGAAGCAGACTAGTTCTGGGTAAAATTAGGCTGTGACCTGTTAATTGCTGGAGCTAACAAAAACCAGTGGTTCAGGGAGCAGATTAGTTTTGGGTGAAGCTGAAGTTGTGACCTGTTAGTTTCTGGAGCTAACGAAAACCAGTGGTTCGGGGGAGCAGAATAGTTTTGGGTAAAACTGAAGCTGTACCCCGTTAGTTTGCTGGAGCTAATGAAAACCAGTAGAGCATATTGGTTTTGGGTAAAGCTGAGGCTGTGAACCTATTAGTTTGCTGGAACTAATCAAAACCAGTAGGAAGGGCAGCAGATTAGGTTTTTGGTAGAACTAGGGATGTATCCTTTCAAGGCTTATCTCTAGCCCGTAATAGAGATTGAAGTGCAAGTTAAATACTTAAGGACGAGGTCCTTAAGGAGTGGATGTAGGCAGGGTTGCCGAACCACTATAAATCTGGTGTTCTTTCCATATGCTTTCAATACCGCTCCATTAGCTTGCTGTTTTACTAGCTTACTGTTTTACAAAAGGATTTTCTAAAAGACTTTAAATGTTTTATACCATTACTCTGAAATGCTTTACAAGTTATAATTAGCTTGTACATTTAACTGACCAAAGAGTTTATCAAAACAGTTTTCCAAAAGACTTTAGTTAGCTTATATTTGATTAGCTTTTAAAAGGTTTCTAATCAACCAGCTTGATAAGTATTTCAGTTTAGTATTATTTCAGAAAAGTTTTTAAAGTCTCAATTCACCCCCCCTCTTGAGCTATTGCCGGACCCAACAAAAACAAATCCACATCTACCTCTTGAATGTTGCTTAGCTATTGCTCCGACAAGTTGATAAATCCATCATAAGGCGAACTTTGAGTATCAAACCCCAATCTGCTAGCAAACCAGATTCCACGAAACCATAATAGAGAAGAATCCCATTTTACTGTAATGGCATAACCATTTGTTATTTAAGTTGCTTCTTCTCCAAGGCATACTATAATAACACTAGCATCACACTCTTTATAATTAGCATCATGGGCTTATCATTCCATCCCTCACCATCTAGTAACACCATATCACCTGCCAATATGTTTGAATTTGTATTCATCCTTTGTGAATTCCCCCAAAAGATTATCTCTAGGTAACTAGGGATCTTGAAATACTCGAGATGCTTTTCTATACCCTACTTTCATTCTCAATATTTAAACATTTAAGTAAAATTATTTTTTAATTTATATATTAAAAATAATAAGTTAAATACAATAAAATTAAAAATGTTACTTTCCTACCCTATTTTGAAATATTAGGCGGCAGTAGAGGTCAGCAACGTACTCATTGCGTTTTATTTGTCAAAACTCAAAATTTATGCCATCGTTAACAATGTGTCACCTATCAGCAGATATAATCAGAAGAAAGAATTTTCTTCAGCTTCAGAGGTTACTTGCTTCCTAAAATAGCTGACTTGGATAGCTGACTTGGCTTATTTTGATTGGCTAAACTGTGATGTCACATAGATAGTGTGTTAGTTTGTGATTAAGCAATTGTATGATGCCAAGTGTGTTTGGCAGTTAGCTTTGGATTCTCTTGTAACCTATATAAACAAGCCTAGCTTGTTTATTTCCAGCTAATTGATTTTTCTGCCATTTACAAAGTTTAATATGGTATCAGAGCATTAAGCTCTCAAAGGCAGTTATTTTTTTTCTCATTTTCTCGAGAAACAAACAGCTCATACCCAGTTGATTTTTTCTGATCAATCAAGAAACAAATTACTTTTTCAGATTCCTCACATCACTGTGATTTTGTTGATTGTGTTTTTCTTGAAGAAATGGCAACAAACAGTACACAAAACGCTTGGAGACAAGAAGAAAATCCTTAGAGTTTGTACTACATTCATCAAAATGAAAATCTTGCACTTGTTTTAGTAACTCCTGCATTGAATGGAGTCAATTATCATTCCTGGTCAAGGTCTATGAGAAGAGCTTTGCTTGCCGAGAACAAGATGAAATTTGTGGATGGATCAATCACAGTACCTTCAAAAGATAATCCGTTGTACTCTGTTTGGGGAAGGAGTAATAATCCGGTGATATCTTGGATCCAGAATTCTGTTTCTCCTCCTATTAGCAAAAGTATTGAATGGATTGATTCAGCATTGGAAGCATGGATAGATCTTGAATCCAGGTTTGCTCAAGGAGATTCTTATAGAGTTTCTGATTTACAAGAAGAACTTAATAATTTCAATCAAAATAGCTTGTCTGTGGTTGATTACTTTACTCATTTGAAAGAAATTTGGGATGAACTCAATAACCTAAGGCCATTTCCTATCTGCAATTGTAATCCACAGTGTAGTTGTGGTGTATTTGATAAACTTCAGAAGTATAGGGATAATGATGCTGCAATCAAATTCTTAAAAGGTTTAAATGAGAACTTTGGTACTTTGAGATCACAAGTGATGATAGTGGATCCTTTGCCTGCTGTTAACAAAGTTTTTGCTTTAGCTAGCCAACATGAAAGACAGATTATAGGAGGCAACTCAATGATGAAGATAGCTGAACCTAATGTGTTCTTTACCAAAGTAAACCAAAGCAGTCCAGGATTTCACAATGCAGAACCCTCTAATGTTCAAAATGCTGTTGTTTTTCCTGGTAACAATTACCAGAAGAAAACCAATTTTCAAGGAAGTCCAGGTAACACAAGCAACTTTACTGGTTATAGAGAATACAACAGTCAATTGAAGTGCACCCACTGTGACTATAATGGTCATTCAGTAGACTGGTGCTATAAAAAGCATGGTTATCCCCACTGGCTATAAGCCTAAATCAAAGCAGAATATTAGCTATGCTAATCAGATTGAATGCACTGGAAATGATTCTACTGAACTTAATTCATCATTCTCCTCACCTCAAGGAGTTTTTCACAAAGTCATTTCAGATTGTAATGACATATAAGAACAGGATCCACCTATGCAGTTTACTGCAGAACAATCAAATTATGCAACTTCTGCATAATTCTCAAAATGTTCAACCTTCTATAAACTCAGTCTCAACATCTTTCACTCCAGCATGCAATAATTCAGGTATAAAATCACTTTCTTATTTTGGAAATTCAAATTTACAAAAGAATATATGGATTATGGATAGTGGGGCCACTGACCACATCATTTGTTCTTTAGATTATTTTACAAACTATAAACCAATTTTAAATTGTTTTGTGCATATGCCTAACAGTCAAAAGCTAGAGTTACTCACATTGGAACCATTCACTTATCATCAACCTTTACTTTACAAAAAGCCCTTTTTGTTCCCAGCTTTACCTTTAATCTCATATCTGCAAGTCAACTAACTAACTCTGAACAATGTTACATTCTACTACATTCTAATTAGTGTTTCATTCAGGATTCAAACCTCGAAGAGGATTGGTTTAGCTAAGAAGTTTCAAGGTCTCTACTATTTGATTCAACCAGAATTCAGCAGACCAAAAATTACTACAAATTCTACTTCCAATATCAGTCAATTCTCTCCATCAATTGACACATCTCAATTGTGGCATTTTAGATTAGGACACCTTTCAAATCATAGATTAGCCATTCTACAAAACCTTGATTCCCAAATCACAAAACCAAAAATAGACCACTGTAGCATTTATCATTTTGCTAAGCAAAAGAAACTTTCTTTTCCTGTTAGTACTTCAATTGTACAAAGCAAATTTGATACATGTTGATATTTGGGGACCTTTCAAAGTTACTTCTATTTATGGCCATAAATATTTTCTGTCCATAGTTAAAGATAAAACCAGATATACCTGGATTTATATGCTTAAACTCAAATCAGATGTTCAAACTCACCTTCGAAGCTTCATTACACTTATAGAGACACATTTTGATTCCAAAGTAAAAATCATTAGAAGTGATAATGGATTGGAATTCAATATGCCTGTTTTTTTACAGAAACAAAGGTATAATACATCAAACCACTTGTGTGTATACCCCTCAACAAAATAGCATTGTTGAGAGAAAACATCAACACCTCCTGAATGTTGCTAGAGCTTTAAGATTTCAAGCTTCTTTACCCTTACATTTTTGGTCCGATTGCATTCTTCATGCAGCTTACCTAATAAACAAAACTCCCTCACCCATAATTGATAAATTTACTCCTGTTCAACTTCTCTATAATAAAATCCCTCTTTTTAGTAATCTCAAAACTTTTGGCTGTCTTGCATATGCATCAAATATAGATCACATGAGAACAAAATTTGATGCTAGAGCATCTCAATGCATTTTTTTAGGATTTCCTCCTTATACTAAAGGGTTATAGACTATATGATTTAACAACAAAAACTATTTTTCTTTCAAGAAATGTGATCTTTTATGAAACTATTTTTGCATTTTCAAAATCACCTAAAGCAACTGATTTGGCAAGTGTTCCTACTATCTGTGCTCCTAATTCTAATGAGGATGAATATTTTGATACTGAATTTAATATTATACCTGACTTATTGCCTGTCACCACAAATGAACCACAATTACATACTTCACCTACTTTGCCAAATTCTCCTATTCCATCCAACACTCAACCTAATGATCAACCTATAATTGAAACTAGAAAGTCTTCTAGAATCAAATATGCTCCCAGTTATCTTCAGGACTATCATTGTGCCTTGAAGACAAAACCTACTTTCAAACCTACCAACACCTCTACACCCCATTCTATTAATTCTGTTCTTTCTTACAATCATAATTCTGCTTCCTACAAAGCTTTCACTTTACAAATATCAACTTTTTCTGAACCAAAGAGTTACTCAGAAGCTGTAAAGCATTCTTGCTGGCAGCAAGCCATGAATGCAGAGCTTACTGCATTACAGAACAATAATACTTGGGATCTTTGCTCTCTACCTCATAACAAGAAAGCAATATAGGATGTAAATGGGTATATAAAGTGAAACATAATCCAGATGGATCCATTGAGATGTACAAGGACATATTGGTAGCTAAGGGTTATAACCGACAAGCTGACATTGATTACTTAGACACATTCTCACTTGTTGCTAAGATGATTACCGTTAAACTTTTACTTGTTGTTGCAGCTTCCAAACAGTGGTATCTTCATCAACTTGACATCAATAATGTCTTCCTTCATGGTGATCTTCATGAAGAGATTTATATGCAACCTCCTCCTGGCTTACAAGATTCTACTAATCAAGTTTGCCTTCTTAAAAAGTCTCTATATGGCCTGAAACAGGCAAGTAGGGAATGGAATTGTAAACTCACATCTGCTCTCTCTCAACAAGGTTACAATCAAGCTACTAGTGACACCAGTCTCTTTATCAAGACTAATTATGGCTCTTTCACATCTCTCCTTGTTTATGTAGATGATGTTATTCTTGCTGGTAATGACATGTCTGAAATTACAGCAGTTAAGAGGTTCCTTCATGATTGTTTCAAGATAAAGGATTTGGGTATTTTGAAGTTCTTCCTTGATCTTGAAGTAGCTCATTCCAAGAAAGGCATTTATCTTTCTCAAAGAAAGTACACTCTTGATCTCCTGCAAGATACTGGTTTTCTAGGATGCAAACCAGTTTCAACACCAATGCTTTCTACACACAAATTGTCTCATGATACTGGTGATCCTCTTCCTGATGCTTTTGTTTACAAAAGACTCATAGGCAAGCTTATCTATTTGTGTACCACCAGACCGGACATTTCCTTTGCTGTTCAACAGTTTTCACAATACCAGGACAAACCTACTACAACGCATTTGCAGTCTGTTCATCACCTTCTAAGATACTTAAAATCTGCTCCTGGTCAAGGTATTTTCTTTGCTGCAGACAATTCATTACTTCTTAAAGCCTTCTCAGATTCTGATTGGGCAGCTTGTTCAGACATTAGAGGGTTAGTAACTGGTTTTTGTGTGTTTCTTGGTTCTTCTTTGATTTCCTGGAAGTCCAAAAAGCAAACAACTGTTTCTAGAAGTTCATCTGAAGCAGAATATAGGGCCTTAGCTTCTGCCACATGTGAAGTTCAATGGTTGTTATATCTCCTTCATGATATTGACATTCCACATTCTTCTCCTGTTTCACTTTACTATGATAATCAATCAGCTCTTCATATTGCAAGAATCTAGTCTTTCATGAACGAACCAAACACATAGAAATCGATTGTCATTTGGTTCATATCAAGCTTCAAGAAAGAGTTATTCATCTTCTACCTGCTAGCTCTTCTAATCAGCTAGCAGATTGCTTCACAAAGGCTTTGGCTCCATCTTTATTCAAGCATTCCACTTCCAAGCTGCACTTACAAGACTTGTATAGTCCAGCTTGAGGGGGACTATCAGCAGATATTATCAGAAGAAAGAATTTTCTTCAGCTTAAGAGGTTACTTGCTTCCTAAGATAGCTGACTTGGATAGCTGACTTGACTTATGTTGATTGGCTAGACTGTGATGTCACAGATAATGTGTTAGTTTGTGATTAAACAATTGTATGATGCCAAGTGTGTTTGGCAGTTAGCTTTGGATTCTCTTGTAACCTATATAAACAAGTCTAGCTTGTTTATTTCCAGCTAATTGATTTTTCTGCCATTTACAAAGTTTAATATCACCATTTGCCCAAAACATTATGCCATTTTATTTGTTAAAATTACTTAAATATTACCGTTTTAATAATTAATTATGTCATTGATGATTTATGTCGTCCCGATTTAACTTTCATGTATAGTATAATATTACAACACGAGTAGAATATATAGAGGCTTACGAGTGGATCAGGAGCATCGACTTGCTTGCACATAATCCATGGAACGCCGGTTTGGAGATCAACTGCCATTTTTGCTGCCCAATGAACGTATGAGCTTCCTTTTTCATGAAATGCTGCCTCAATAATTCCATATTCATTTTCAATCTGTGTTATTATATTTAAGTACCAATCAACTACAGTTTAAAAACTATATTTTAAAAATTCCTCAAGAAAAGGAAAAAAACCACAGTTTCAAAACAATTAATGTTTTAGTTTATACAAACAAGTATGTTACACTGATTTTGTAGTAATTACATGCAGCAAATATAACAAAAGAGTTTATTAATAGAAATAAAACGTTTTAACAATAAACTAGTCCGTAATTAAAGAAAAATTCATACTATCAAATTTAAGAAATTATATATATACAGTTTTATCATCATTAATATGCTATACTATAATTTTTTTTATATGAATATTATTTTATTATCCAAAATTTATCACTTTTTTTCTTTCTAAGTTTTAGGTTAATTTATTGTAAAAATAACTGAAAGTATTAAATTGTATCATTTATCTAATTAAATAATTTATATTTTTATTTGCTATTTGGATATAATTGCTATAAAATATAAAATAATAAAATCAGAGTGATTTTTTTTTTATCCAAGACTTATTGGTAAATATATCATAATTATGGATATATTAATTTATTTTAGCAATAATATGTGATAACATGAGGTGCCCTGTTGTTTTACCTGTGATAAAATAATCGGTCCTCCTAGTGTAGCATATAATTGCTCCGACTTCATCAAGTTTACTATTTTGGTTGTAAAATTTTGCATATAGAGCTGCAAAATAATAATAAAAACCCCATAGCTAATTAGATATTGTTAAATGAATATTCAAATAATTCTTTTTTGTGCAGATATTAATTTGACTTAGAGAAAAGGAGTTGTGCATTACCTTGAAAGGCTCATTATCCGTTCGATAAACAATGTCAGGAACATCATGCAACCAAAATGGAAAACCTCTGCAATTAAATTATTTTATGACATTGTGTTTTTTTAACATTTAAATAACATTTAAAAAATTGATTATTTTCCACACATTTAATTTTGTTAAAATATTCATAATGAGAACTAAAAAAAAAAAAAAAAGGAGAAACTGACCCATAAGTCCATTCAGCATCAATGAAGGGTCCAATCCTAAGGCAAACATAAAGACCTTGTGCTTGAATTTCTTTAATAAATCTCACCAAATCATACCTTCCACTGAAATCATACTGCACAAACATACAATTAAATTGAGATCTAGAGAGGGAAAGAAGAGAGAGAGAGAGAGAGAGAGAGACTAACTTGTCCAGGTTGAGGTTCATGGAGGTTCCAAAACACATAGGTTTGGATGACATCTAGCCCCCCTTCCTTGGCCTTGGCTATCAAAGATGGCCACATCTGTACCAAAATTATACAGCTATATCAAAAATTTAGTCTCATGAAACTTTATTGTGACAGCACACGAGATTGCACAAAATCCTGTATATTTTTTTTATCAAATCCTGTATAACATGATTGCACCAGGGGCGGACCCAGTCGAATTTGATAGATGCACGGTCCCATACCCAAGTTTGAGAATAGCGAATAAAATGAGTCAACCTCTTTTTGGCTTCGGACAAAAAAGAACGGGGAAGCAAGCTATTAAGTTAGATGAAGCCCGGACCCGCTGTTTCCGATTCTCTCCTTATTGTCTCCATTTTAGGACCCGAAACGCATGTCAGACATCCGGATCCATCATTTGGCGCCGTCTGTGGAAACTGTTCCCAGAAAAAATTACAACTGATCGGATCACGAGATGACGGACGTTAACCAAAGACTCCCGGAGACAAATGGCCAAAAAGAAAGGCACGTAGCCAGGCGGACAAGGAGGATCTACCGAGGACAGCCCACGAACGCCCGTAGCACCATACCGTTATTCAAGTGTTGTAAATTATAGGGTTTCTTTGTCCAGAATTTCCCAATCAGACCGAGTGACACTTTTTCCTCCAATGAATCATCCACAACGTCCTCAAGAGTTATCATAATACTTCCCTCCTCAGTAAGACGGAGGCTTGCATACATATCCGTTAGGTTATCATCCATGGTGAAAACTCCACAAACCAGGTAACCAGATGTGAGCAAGAGCAAAACCACGCGAAAATAGACGTGAAAATAGCAAAAACGGAAAGAATCCAAGTGAAACTTCAAGGAAGAAGATAATTAAACCCTTGCCCTAAAAAAATCCTAGGGTAGAGAGAGAAAACTCCACAAAGTAATTGGGAAAGACAATTCACTGGTCTATTAGTAACTTTGTTTTTTCAAATGAATTATTAGTGACGTTATTTATTTGACATAATCCATGTACCTTTTCATTATAGGCACTATAATTCTATTATTACCGAATAAATTATGTCAAATAAATAATGTTTGACTCGTAGGGTGACATGCTTAATTTGTATAGTATCTTTTATAAATATAATGTGTGCATTATATATTATTTTGAGGATATTATTGACAGGAGTAGAAATACTCCTATTTATAGATCGTTTTATGAGTCGTTATTTGCATTTTATTAGTCATTTTTGAGTTTATTAGTGGCTTATTGTCTTTTTGAGAGTTTCAGAAGAAAAATGCAAATGTGGCGATTTTTGGAGCGTTTTTGGTGTTTTCTAGAAGTCCCGATGTTAAAGGAGCGGTTTAGAGCTGACATGGAGTTGAAAGGAGAAGTCTTGGACCTAAGGCAAGAATTACCCATTCGCACACTTATTGCCAAAAGAATGTGCGAGCTAAATTGGAAGGAGACGGTAGCAAATTTCAATAATTGAAGAAAGTTGGAGAATTGCCAAAGTGTGGGGGTGTGCGATCGCACACCTCAGTGTGCGTTCGCACACCACTGCACGATCGCACACTCCTTGCTGAAGGAGTGTGCGACCAAAAAGGGGAGTTACAGTAGCAATCAGAGAAAATGGAGTTTTGGCCAAGTGAGAGAGTGTGCGTTCGCGCACTCCTTACCCGTTCGCACACCTTCTTTAGATTTTCGCCAAACGAAAAATGCCCCTGAATCACTTCCGAAAAATAAAAAAACACGAGGGCACTTCTGGGTATTCACCAACTTCGACCTAATATCATATTTTAGTTCCGGGAGCCGTATAAATACCAATTTATAACATTGAACAAGGGTTCGCTAAATTTTGTATTAGACATAAACCCTAGATTAGTAGTTTTCTTATCTTTTCATTATCAAATTACTCAGTTCTTCATTATTCTACTGTCGATTATCATTAGTTTATTTTCGAACAAGGTACGATTATTATCAATTTCATATTCAGTATTTTATTTAATCTTAGTATGAATTCTTTAATGATTGCTTTTAGTACTTTTATTATTATGTCTAGCTAAACCTTTCGTTGGGGTTATTAATCAAATTATGTCTGTTTAGTAAAATAGAAATTATGGGTTTTTGTTATTGATATGTTCTTAGTTATTGTGCTTAATGCCTAGCCTAAATTGATCACTTAGTCTATGCCATTTGTTTTAATATTAGCTCGAGAGAGTAAAATTGAAATAGAACAACATAATTAGGAATGTAGGAGTTAATTGCGCGAGAGTGAATTAACGAGTGCGTCTTCTTAGGATTCACTTCGTAATCATTCATTTAATCAGTAATTAGGTTAATCATTGTGCGAGAGTGAGTAATTAACATGTTATTCATTAGTTTTATGCTTTTGCCTGTAATTGCTCGAGAGAGAATTTGAGGTGCCTTCGACTAGTCCGAACCATATCAGAACAATACAATCCATAACCCGAATTAAATAAACAGCATAACAAAAATTAATAATCCCTGCTTTTCTCATTATTGTTAAACACCATTTTAATTACAGCTTTAGTCTACTTAATCTACATTAGTTTAAATTTGTCTTTTAATTTACTCAAACAACAAAAATTGTTTTTTGTTGGAATCCCTCCCTTTTTTTCATTTTAAGAAATTGGTTAGTCATCCATTAAATTATTAAATTTAAAAGTACCACATAGTACAGAATACTAAAGAAGGATAACCAGAAAAAAGAATTGTAATAATCAATATTCGTGATGCACGTATTCGTGTATTAGATCTAAAAGTAAAAGGCCTTTCTTGACATTTAACTACAAAGAAAAAAGTTTTTTTCGTTTTAATATTCATATAATATGGAACGAAAAAATCAAAAATCTAGAAAAGAAAAGAATAATTGGAATTACAAGTCTTAGAATTTAGTTGTACAAAAAAAAGAAGAAATATTTTCTTTTTTGAGTGATGTGATCGTGCCATACTTTTTCTTCTTATTTTTAAGTATTGTATTGAAAATATTATGTGAATGAATCAACTAAAAAATCGAATAAGTTAAATTCAAATTTAAAATGAAAAAAATGAAAAAAAGTAAAAAGGAAAAGCTATTATAAAGAAAAATAGAGGTGCGTTTTTATTTGTCTGTGGGTACGAAATCTAGACTTCGCAGTCTATATTACAAATTGGCTACGTACGCTTGCGTATTTTTACCAACAATTATGCTTGGATAGGTGTTTTTTTGTAGGTTATTTATGCAAGAAATTCATGAACCGAGAATCGAATGAATTTGCAAAGAAACGAAGAAATTATATCAAATTGATACTTGTTCATGAATTTGTTGTTTTTTCCTTCTTCAAGACCTCCAATGAGAAAGAGTTCTTCATATTAATTGTAGTAGACATCCTAAAATTTCCAAAACATCAAGAGTTACATCATTCGGAGTTGTCTAGCTCAGGTTATGAAGTTTTCAAGATTGACAAAACTACATGTTGCATTAGTTTACTTACATATTTGACCCTTCTACCTTGATTGGATATTTCGGAATACTTAGAGACCTCTGATGAAATTCTGTTCTGCATTATAAATAAAGTAGACATCTCAAGCTTTCCAATGAATCAAGAACCAAGTCATTTTGTTGTGTATGCAAAGAGTTATGGCTTTCTGAAGTTGGTGGTTGCGCAGAAATCCTGCCGGGCGGCAGGAATGAGTACCTCGGCAAAAATCACTTCTGGAAAGAGGTCCCGCCGAGGTGAACGGATCGTGCTAGGCGGCAGGAATGCCTTGGGCGGCAGGAATCACGGCTGAACATAGAAAAAGTCATCCGGAATGCCCTAAATACATCGGGGATCAATCCTAATTCGAGTCGGACTTGTTTTACAACATAATGGGTGGAATCTTCTACTTCCAGAAGATTTAGAGTATCAAAGATCAAAGTCCAAATTGGATTAGGAGTGTCTCTCTACACATTCAACACTTAATCTTAATTCTAAAAGGAGATTGACTTAGGGCAAAACTCAAGTTTCAAAACCTCTATAAATAGAGCTCAGCTCAAATCTATTCAATCATTCAATTCATTATGTAAATAAAACATATTCGTTGTATATTAGTTTAGTTTAGTTTTAGTTTTTAGATTAGTTGTTCTTTAGCTTAAATTGTAAAATCATCCAAGCACAATTCAGATTTCAAGATTTCATTGAAGTGGATTATTTTCAAGTCAAATCAAGTTTGATTTCTTCTTCCTTCTCTTTAATTATGCAATTCTTAATTGTTTATTTTTTTGCTTTTACCATGTCTACCTAAATTAATTGACTTGAAATATTGTGAGTAGTATGAATGTTAGGTTTAAATTCTGAAAACTAAATCACATATCTTTTTTTGTTAATCAATTTTAGTTATTGAGTTTAATGCTTGCGATTAATTGGCAAATAATTACATGAAGTTTTATTGAATTGTGAGGAGGGAAGTTAAGCAATTTAATCGGAAGAGATAACCAATACATAATTATAAAATATGAGTCAAACCACCATATTTGCGTTATGTGGTTTATGTGGATAACTTGATCTTAATGCTTTGATTATAATTGCGGGTTATTTTCTGTAAGCCGTGACAATAAGGACGATTCGGCGTATTCGGGTTATAATTAATTGGCTAATTCGAGCCCGGAAGCGGGATTAATAATTTTCGATCTATCCTTCATTGCATGTAACAACTAAAATTGATTGATATGATTTAGATTTGTAAGGCGTCGATAATTCATATGAAAGAAATATTTTAGGTTGTTTGTTGTTATTGTTAATTTCTTTTGTTTAGTATTTTGTATTTTATTTAGTTTAATTAAAAATTCAAAAATATCAATTATTTGATTGCCCAAATAATAGTTTAACTAACTATTTTTATATTAAATTCATTTTTCGTGGGTTCGACACTCTACTTACACTTTATTATTTAATCACGATATTGTATACTTGCAATTTTGTGCAACATAAAGGTAAGACATCTTATAAACAAGGTAATCAGTTGACCATCTTTAAAAATAAAATTTGCATTTAAACAACTATATTAATTAGCCTAAATCACATATATTACACACGTTATTAGTATAGATTGGCCACCTTATTTTTCATTTATATCAAAATATAAAAATTTGAACCCTTTTATAATAGTTTCTGGCTTCGCGTAGAGTGATACAAAAGCTAGCATCGAAATTATTACTCCCTGTTAAAATTTATCTAAATATATTTGTATGTTCAAACTAGTGCAACTATACATAGTTATAGTTTTTTTTATCATTATTTAATTTTACTTAAATTTTATAAACTTTAGTTATAAATAAATTAGTATCTTATTTTAAAAAATTATTTTATATTTTATGTGTAAAATAAAATTTAAGTGCAAATACAATTTTTGAGAGTGATGATGAAGAGCATATGGAATGAGCTTCCGGAATTTGATGGAAAGTTTGGACATGATAAAGAGTGTATTTCTTAATTGATAACTAACTTAAATTTTCTCAAAAAAAAAAAACTAACTTAAGTATTAAATATTTTATATAATAAAATATATTTATTAATATTTTTATCATTTATTATTAATGAATATACATAGACAATTTTTTTTGAATAAATAGAAAAGTGATAAGGGACCAAGGTTGACATAAGTCTGGGCGAGCCTGATCTCTGCTACGCTTACAATATCAATAATTGTTTTTTACTAGTAGTAACTTCTAAAATAATGAAGTAGTATAAAATTATTTACAAAAATAAAAATGCAAAATTTAATAGTCTATTCGGATTTGGTCTGATGATTTAAATTTTATCCATTTGAGTGCTATGGTCACAAGTTTGACTATGTCCTTTCCATAAAAATATGGAGTAGTTGAGACTGAAATGTTGTCCACCATAATACGGATTTACTAGGTATGTGGATTTGTAGATGAAAAAAAAAGAATTGGTAGAAATCCTTAGGACGGGGTAAAGCTATTCTCCTTTTTGATTTCAACCATGTAACCGTCCAGCCCGAAAAGCCACGAGAATGGCGGTGCATAACCCGGAGTTTGATAATAATTCTGGGATTCGGCTCGAGATAGTGCATCCTCGTTATAAAAAATATATAATAAAAAAAAATTGATGAAATATTTTGTGTAAATAATTATTAATTGAAAATGAAATATTATATTGGACACAACTTCAGTGTAAAACTATATTAAACTCATAACTCTATTTTAAAATAGAACTTTCAGCGTAAAACTATTTCAAAGATATAGTCCTCGGTGTTAAAATAGGGTTATCACTTTCTGTGAAAAAGGACATGATCTTTGAAGAAGATGAATGGAACTTGAACAATATGATTATAATGTGAAAAAAAAAATTTGATTCTTGAGTTGGAAATAAAAAAATCTTTAATTCTTGAGCAGGTTTTATTTATTATTTTATAAAAAGAAAATTATTTAATGATATATTTGTCCAGCGGGTCGGATGGCGGCCACGGAGTCGTCAAATATCGAAATATTATTAATTAATAAAAATATATTTATTTAAATAAAATATTATTATTAAATTTTCTAATTTTTGGAAGGAGGATTTTTTATTTTATTTTAAATATAACATTAAACCTTATTAAAAATATGTATCAAAATATAAAATATTAATTTAAATTTTTTTGATGTTTGAAGGTGCATTTTTTTTTAAAGAAAATAAGCTTTATTTGAAGATGTATATATGATTTAATTCTACTTCAATCTTCAAAATGATGTCCAAATTAATGTAAAACATAGAAATTAAAAAGAAAAGAAAAGACGGGCATGTACCTCGGGGGTGCTTCGAGGATAGTGAATGGAACCTGAAAACAGAATCTTTCTTTGGCCGTCAATGATGAGAGATCTTCCATCGTATGTGATCTCATCTCCGACAACTCCACTGCCTTCCATGGCGGTTCTTGTAGCCACTAAGGCTGCCCCGATTGCCCAAATAAAGCGTACCCACTCTACCATCTCTCTTAAGATCTTTGCCTTATTGACCTTAGTTTTAGAACATATAGAATATATATCATATTTTTTGGGATATATGTTATATACATACATACGCACACGCTAAAATAATATATTATATCCTTAAAATTTTAGTTCGGTTTGAATTTGAAGAAATCAAATATTTTGTTTTAATTTGATATATTTAAAATTTTTAATTTTTGGCTCAGTTTAATTATCGACATCAAATTTTTATTTAAGTTTACAATCATCAAAATGAATAATTTTTTTTTTTGACAAAAATGAATGGTCTAGTTCAATATGAAAAAACTACATTTTTAAAATTTTGGTTCATTTTGAAAAGAATAAAATTTTTATGCAATTTGGTTTGGTTTGTACCGAACGTACGCTTCTATGAATGAGAATTGATGGAAACCAGAACCGGTGTGCCTGTGTTTAACTCATACCGGATCCATAAACAACTAATTGTCAATAGATTAGATTGCTTGGGATCTCCCTATTCAGGCAGGATCGCCAATAAAAGAAGACCGAGTCTCACAAGACTCGGAGAAAACGTTAATCACAAAAACTAATATGAGTTGGATCAAGATTCTGTTTTACGCATATCTGAATACAAATACAACCACCTGACCAATCTAGAAGGTTCTAAAATGATCTAGGAAACTTCAGCCTTTTAGAAGACTAACATGAGAATTTTACTTAAACTACAATAGCTATGTAGAAGGAATCTTAACCCATTTGGATAAAGATAAGGTTGATAAGGAGACCCTATTCCCACATGGACACTACTAGGTATATGCCCTCAGCTTACTATTATAAAAAGAGTTTGAAGTATGCTAATCAGGACATATTATCATAATATAACTATTGATATTCTTCCAATAAATACTGACTTCAGCATCGGTGCGCTTATCGGACAATTAACGTCCAATCAGCCTTCTAACCCTTGTTTTACTAGTGAAACCGTCACGAAGGTAGAATCTATCAATTGTCGCCGTCTGTGAAAAAACTTACAAAAAATTCGAACCGACCTTTCTATGAACCAATTAAATATCGCTAAAGGATGAACTCCAATGAAATGATCCCTAAAGCCAACTAAAAGTTACAAGGAGAAGTGAAACAGACCTAACCGTGGATTTACTGGGTATTTATCGCCAAATTTGGATAAAGATGTGGGCAAAAAAGGAATACAGAACGAGAAAACCAAAAAAGACGGAGGACGACAATCGAGGGATCCTCTACATGATAAGTGATAGAAGCAGAACCACCCTTCACGACAAGAAAAGTTGAAGGAATGAGATAATGAGTATCAAAAAGTGTCCCCTACAAGCGGTAACCTTTGAACTTGAGGATTTACAACATGTAAAGGGACCACACAATGATCCCCATCATCCCGTGGTAATAACTGCGACAATTGAAGACTAGAACGTGAAGAGAATACTAATCGATGAAGGAAGTGCAGTGAACTTGCTAACTGAAGATGCTTCCTAAGGACTAGGTAGCACCGCCACGGGACTCCAAGAGGTCCCAATCCCACTTACAGAATTCGACGGCCGCTGTTAGGATTCAACCGCAAGTAACGGTATCGTTCACAAGTAATAAAGTGGATAAAAGTCCGGGATGTCGAACCCACAGGGATAATGGCACTAATGAGGGTCGTTTCGAGTTGAGTTTAAATTCGTTAGCTATTGAAAAGTGATTTTGGTATTTGGAAAGATTACTAATGTCAAAACAATCATCAAACACGAAATTAACAATAATGGAAAAACGCCTAGAGGTTGCTAATCATGCCAAAACGATAAATAAGTAAGTTAGGGTCGGAGCTAAGGATTTTTGGGTCGGGTCAAGCTATTCTACGGAATCACTTCCGCTCTCTCGAGCCGGAAGCGGAGAATCGAACTTGATTAAAACACCGAAATCTAATCCACTCTCGTGCTCATAGATTTCGATAGAATCAATCAAGCCAATTAATAAGCAAATTACACAACCAAATTAGCCCTAGGTCACGCTAGTGCACCTAAGTCTCAAGCTTGTACTCCCCTAGGTATAATTTAATTAGTTAACTCTCGCCCTCCTAATTAAATCACAAATCATAGATTAAGAGATCACTTTAATCTAAGCACTAGGTCCAAGGAGCACAACAACCATCTTGATCCAAAACCCTAACCCTAATCACCTAGCTAAATAAATATGGCAATCATAACAACCCATAAACAAAGGGTCTAGCCACTATTATCATCACAACACAACTAATTAAACAATAACAAAGATTAAGCATAGAGTAAAGAATAAGTACCTTGGAATAATAAATGAACATTAAAAGCATGAACAAGATAATGAAGCTTCAATAAATAAACTAATACTTGTATTGAATAACTTTCCCAAAGTAGCAAAATCTGGAAATAGACTTCAAGAACACTAAGAACTATGATGATCTATTACTATAAATAGTAAGAACAATAAGAACTACAACTAAAAGCTATTACTACAACTAAAAGCTATAGAGAATGTTTGATTCCTACACTAATGAAGAGTGACTACTATTTTCTATCAAATCACCCTTAACCTAAAAAAAGAGATAAAAGTGTTTATATAGTGTTTACAAATGAGGAAATAGGAGACAACTATAAAAAAAGGTGCTTGGCCAAATTGGGGAAGTGGACTTCAAGCCATGTGCCTTTGTCTTGTGCTGAGATTCCTTATTTGCTCTTGTCTCGATTCGAGACAATCAACTAAAGGAGTATGTCTCGAATCGAGACACAAGTGAAGCACAATTCTGCTTCTAATTTCTTTGTGTCTCGATTCGAGACACCATCTTAAGTTGGTTGTCTCGAATCGAGACACATTTTCCACTGCACAACCATGAACTTCAAAACTTCATAATTCGGTGTAGAAATGTCCAAATGAGTTGGTTCTTGAACCTCTGGAAAGCTTAGGATGTCTACTTTATTTCTTGTGAAGAACACAAACTCGTTTGAAGCCTCGAACTAGTCCAAATTCATCAATGAGTGCAGCGTGTTCAGATTCTAAAATGTGATTTCAGCGTCTCTTTGCTTCAAGACTTTGCCCTTTTCCGAATTTGACGATTCTTCACTCTTTTGGCCTTAAAACACTCCACAATGCTCTTGATTCCCTGAAACACACACACACACTACAAGGTATACATTATCATAGAAAAGCGAGGTGAAAATATATGAAAGCATGCGGAAAAGCACTCTAAATATAGGAGTATCTTACTCCTATCAGCCGCCAATCAACCCCTTGGGAGCAGCGGAACTTACCATCTCCCTCGAACCAGAAAACGCAACGCAGAACCAAACTCACTTGAGAAATTATATTTCAATGATAGCATTAGCATATCTCTACCTTGAAAAACAGAGGGAATAATACCAACTTCGTACATAAATATACGAAAGACTCCGGGGGCGGGGGGGCTAGTGATAATTCAGTAAAGCAAAACAACCTCCAAAGACATAAATATGATTAAATCTAGCAAAATAATACTATCAGGCCCACGACAATGTCAATCTAGGTTGGCGTTACTCTCTATCTGGGATTGCCTTGAGCTGTATCTCGAACCAGAACTATTAGATACACTATCGAGATTCAGGTGTAATTCACTTTACTTGATAAGTAATGAAGGCCATATTAGCCTATGAGAACACAGAAGATTCTCTGATAACAGAAGAAGCACTCCCTACGCCCATTACGCATAGCACACATACTTCATCTACCTAAATAAAAGAAGAAAGACTTATATAAACTATTTTATCTAAAAATTCTAAAGTACTCTCTTTTTTATCACTATTTTTTCTCTTAATTTTTTTTCTTTTTTTTCACTGAATACTTATATGACCGTCGAAGTTAACACTCGAAACCCTTTTGTAGCGTTTTTTTTTACTGTGTTCCCTGTTTTTAAATCTCCAAAATTGATTAGATCATCTTCTGTTTTTGGTGATTTATCACTCTTCATACACAACTGGGTTAACCGCTATCTCTAAAAATGATGCACACCGACATTGCATGTAGAGAATAAATTGTCTAATTAATTAATTTGTAAAATTTATCAAGCAATTAACTTATTTCAAAATTGAAATTTTTATAAATTTAAAATTTAAAATCGTGTATAAAGTATTTCTTTAATTAATTAATTGAATTAAAAACAAGTTGAGAATATTCAATTGACACTTGAATGTAACTGTTGTTGAGTGGTTTTACATGATTGGTGGTGTTAAAGAAGAAGTGCACATTTACACTTGTCTTGCACGTCATGCAGCCGTGCCTGAAGCTTCAAGATACATCAACCTTCACCATCCGTAAAGCTTCAAGATTTCAAAGTGTGTTTTTATCAACGCATTATCCTTGCAGCCATTAAGAAGTCCAACAAAATTAAATTGTTTAAATATGTATATCTGTTTTCCAACACTATAATTTTGTTAGAAATTAATGCTGCAGTGACGTACAACCTATCCTCTCAGTCTCATCCCTTTCGTCACGTTGCAAGTTGAAGGATTTTCATATTTTTGACTAAAATAATAACATGTGAAATTTTAATGTTTATTAACTTTAGGAAAAACCTGCAGTATTATTAGTGTCTAACTTTGATGACCGCTTTGAAGTTTATGAATAGAACCGGAATCAAGAAGACCGGCACTATGGAGTTTTTAGAGGTTTTTACACAAATTCCCTTTATGAGCACCATCCTATTGTTTTTTCTTCATAAAATAAAAATGTGCAGAAATCACTCAAGAGAATCAAAAAGTTTACGGAAATCCCCTAATACCCCAAATAGGCTGATTTTATGATAAAATAGGACACATTTGCCTATGTCAAAACACGTGACTCTTGCAATGGGATTCAAAAATTGTTGGTTTTATTGTGTACGATCGACGAGGTCCTGCGGCGGTCTAGCGAGATTAGATTTCACTCATTTCTCCTTCACTTTCTTCCACAACACAATAGATTCTTTCGGTTTCGCTCTGTTTCACAAACGCAAATTAGATAATTGATTCAAGATTTGAACCAAATGAAACGCAAGAAGAAACTGAAACACCAGATTTTGAATTGTAGTGGTGAATTGAAGAGCAAACCCTATTTCTTAGAGGTGGTTGGCGTTGATTTGGGTTTATTGGGAAAATTCTACTCTTTAGGTAAATAAACTATATATTTAAGGTAGCTTCTTGTTTAATGAAGAAGTGTTTCACTTTTTCTTATATATTTTATTGATCTAATTGTGAATTGGTTGGTATTCTCTGATGCTTTGTATGTTTGATAAGAAGCTGCTTCACTATTGTTATAGTACACAGCCACACACATCTAGTTTGCTTGTCTTGATAGTTGACACACCTCACATCTTTGATGCGAAAATTAATATTTGTTTAATTGGCTCTTCTGCAACATTTCTTAATTTTATTAATTTCTTTTGCCTTTATAGGCATATTCTCATTACATTAGGTGATTATCGAGTATTTGGAGCTAATTAATGATGGATTAAGCGTTGGAGTAAAAGCGTAGCTTGCGGACGAAGGAATTAACATCGTAAAGAAAGGTTCAAACGGGACATTCCTATTTTCGAACGAACCTTATGCAGTAAAGCTTTGTTCCCGTTCGAAAAAACACAATTCTCGAACGTGAACCATGAAGAAAAGGCCAAGTCTCGAACGAGAAAGGCATTCTCGAACGAGACTCAAGAGGAAATATGAAGGTTTCGTTCGAACCATGGGAATTTGGCTTAAGTCTCGAACGGGAATTAAAATTCTCGAACGAGAAAAGAGGTGAAATTTGCCTAATCAGAATTGGATTTGGACTTAATCTCCTTTTCTGACTTTAAACGCGACTCCTACTACAAATTTGATTTGTAAATCGGCTTAGAAGATTGCAGAGCTTCCTCCACTATATAAAGACCTTGTAATAGACTAGTTTTACATATTAGAATACATTAGTTATATTTTCATTCTCTTAAAATAGCGTTTTAGCTTCTGTTTTCCAGCAGTTTATAGGTAGTTTATAATTAGTTTCTGCAAAGAACGATTGTGAAGATTTCAAGTTTAATCAAGACGATTCTTTCGAAATTGACAACTCCGGTATTTATTGTTCTAATTATGTTTTAATTCTTCATCTTCTTCTTTGTTTAATTTAAACTTGAGCATGAGTAACTAAATCTTTTGTTCGGAGATCGATATGAACACTTAGATTAGTTTTCGAATTGGATTAGGATTTATCAATTTATCGCCAAATTGCGTTTTAATTACTACGACTAATGCTTGAATTAATTTGATCATTTAGTTCATGATTTTGTGTTTAATTAACTAATTGAGAGATTGTTAATTAAATAGACATAGGTAATTAAGAACTTAGAGGAAAACACCGTGAGAGCTGGTTGGAATTTAGGTAGTCGTTGAGTTTGCTTCATAATTACAATTTAGTTATTTAATTCAGTTTTAATATTGTGAGAGCAAGTTAATAATTGATTAGTTAATTAGGTTGTGATTTTATTTAAATCTTTGAGACTTGAGAGAGCGGGATTCGGTGCATTAGAATAGCTCGATTCACAATAAAATCACTAAATAAGTATTAATCCATTCTTTTACTAGTTTATTTGGAATTATCAATCCTTGAACTTTTTGTCATTATTGTTTAAACCTCAATTTATTTGTTTGATTTCAGATTTTTAGTCTAATTACTTGAGTTAGTTTACCTTAGATTTTAATTAATTTACACAAATACATTTATTTTTCTACTAGCCAATTAAAGAATACTAGAAATTAGTTGTTTAATTCATTGTTCCTTGTAGGATCGATACTTGGTCTTCCAAGTTATATTACTTGCGCGATATCGTACACTTGCGATTATTTGCCAACATGGCGCCAGAAGGATCACAATTCAATACCAAGCAATATGATTCCAAAATGAAAGAATTGTGTGCCTCTCATTTCTAACATCTTGCTTTATGGCAGAAATGCCATTTTTTATGTTGCTAATCTAGTTTATATGAACAAGTGCTACTAGATGCTTCCTCATGCCCGATGCTCTTAATGCAAAATTCATTCTAGAGTTGATGTTAGCCGCTGGTGACACCGGCGAGATTGCTGAAGATTAAATGATCGCAAGAGTTGTAATAGTAGGAAGAGAAAGACCAAATATATAAAAATAAAGATATATCAGATAGATAATAATAGAATGTAGGAAAAAATTTGGTTGTAGAAATGTTTTTGAATGTTTGAGCAATGTTTAAGTTTCATTTATAAAATCTTGCCTTGAAAAATCTTTCTATCATATTTCGTGATTTCTGATCAAAGACAAGTATGTTGTTTGTATAATCTACTCTACATATTTGATGTTTTATAAATAATGCATTATTTATGCTTACACACAAAATTTGAATAAAGTTTATTTCAAGTTTATATAAGGTTGATAACAAGTTATAAAACTAATATTTTTAAACAAATATTATTTTATAAATTTCATCAAAAATAATATCAATATTTAGTTTGAATAAAAAACTATATATATTTTAGTTAAAATTGTAAAGAGCACTAAGATAAATTTAAAAAAAAAAGGCCTAATCACTCAAAAACCCCTCACCTTTAAACCTTTTTTCAATTCCACCCCGACGTTGAAAATTTGTCAATTTTACCCACTTTTGAATTTTTCGTTTTCAATTGTACCCCAATAAATTTTTGTTATTTTTTTACTTAAATGATGAAATCATTCAATTAATTAAGTCTAAACATGAAATTAAATTCTTTTTTATTCAAAAAAGTACAAATAAGTCCTTTATTTTTAAAAACTAACTAAAAACCATAATCATATTAACACTAATTTAAATTCTTAATTAATTTAACTAAATTTAAATAAATTTTAAAAATATACAATTAATATATGCGACACATGGAGAATGTTTTAAACAAATTTCCAAACACAAAAGACGTTAATTTAATTTTTCAGGGTACAATTGAAACACAAAAATGCAAAATAGGGTAAAATTGACAAATTTTCAACGTCAGGGTATGATTGAAAAGTGGCTAAAAGGTCGGGGTTTTTTAAGACATTAGCAAAAAAAAAAAATGAATTAAGGTAGTTCAATTAATATAGGTTCATATCATGTTCACATTTGGTTGATTTTTGATTTTATAGACTGTTAAATACAGTACATTTAAAAAAGATTTTCAATTTGTATATTACAATAAGTTTCAAAATTCTCTCTATATAAAATGTCATTTAAGATTGTAAAGAGCAGTAAGACAAAGTTTATTAAAAACTGAATTAAGAAAGTTCAGTTGATATCAGTTCACATCAAGTTCACATCAGGTTGATTTTTGGTTATATGGACTGTCAAATACATTTCATTTAAAAAAATATTCAATTTGTATATTACACTAAATCTCATAATTCTCTCTATATAAAATGTCATTTAAGATTGTTAAGAGCACTAAGACAAATATTATTTGAAATTGAATTAAAGTAGTTCAGTTGATATAGGTTCACTTCCGGTTCATATCAGGTTAATTTTCGGTTTTATAACTTAAATATATTTCACTTAAAGAAAAAATTAAATTTGTGATTACACTAAATCTCAAAACTCTCTGTATATAAATGTCATTTAAGTTTGCAAAAAGCAATAAGACAATTTTATTAAAAATAAATTGAGCTAGTTCAGTTGATATAGGTTCACATAAGGTTGATTTGCGATTTTATAAGTTGTCAAATACATTTTAATTAAAACGATTATTCAATTTTTATAAAAGATTTTATCTCAATATATATATCAGTTAAAAATTTAAAAAGCGACAAAATAAGTTCTATTAAAATTGGGCTTAACCCATATAGAGGTCCCTGTACTTTATACATTTTTTTCCGTAGGTCCTTATACTTCATTTTTGTATTATTTGGTCCCTCTACTTACCTATTTTTTATTTTTAGGTCCTTTATGAGTTTTTTTCGGTCCTTTTGTGTGGCTGGAGGAAACAAAAATTGTAAGTAAAAGGGCTGGAGGAAACAAAAATTGTAAGTAGAGGGACTGGAAAAACCTCACAAAGGACCTGATAATCAAAAATAGGTAAGTAGAGGGACCAGATAATACAAAAATGAAGTATAAGGACCTACCGGAAAAAAATGTAAAGTACAGGGACCTCTATATGGGTTTGTCCACTAAAATTGTGTCAAGGTTGATATTAGGTTCATAAATGGTTCATAAAATGTTATAAATACAATAATTCGTATTTATGCATTGATTGCTTTTTTTGTTCTAATTTCTTCAACTTTTTTCTATCTTTCTCTCTCTAATCATTATGCAAATATGCAGTTGCCTGTGCAATTTTTAGTGCCACCTTATACCTAACTGGCTAAGGAAGTGTTGCACCACCCTTCTTTCCTCTCTTCTTCTCTACAAAAAGAACAATCCATAAATCAATTAAATTCCAAAAAATTAACCAAAATGAAATGAAAATTACTAGTCAAAGAAGAAAACAAGTTGACATACCATGTAAATGACGCTCTAAGCTACCACCAGAGACATACTTGTACACCAAGAACAAAACCTCTTATGGTTCAATACAAAAACCAACAAGAGGCACAATATTTGAGTTATAAAGAGAGGCAGCAATCATCAATTCTCTACAAAATGCTTTTGATGATTCTTTATCATCCTTAAATTTGCAAAAATCCAATTCGCTCTCTAAAAACAAAGTTCATAGATCCTCTTTGCAAATCTCTATCTATCAAATACAACAATAATGATTCAAAAGCAGAATCAAAACATGAAAATTGAAATCAAATACTCATAACAGAATACCAAAAAATAGCATCTTTATTATACCTTTAGAGAAATTACAAGTACAACAATAATTTCACTATAATTAATCTAAACATTGAATTAAAAAGCACTGAAAATTACATAAGATTGGATCGATATAAATAATTGGCTTAAATGCATAAAAAATCATCAACTTTCTCGTGTTTTTGGTATTTAACATGAATTTTTAATTTTGGCATAAAAGTACACTAACTATCTGATTTTTGCAATAATAACACGAACATCATTTAGGGCATAAAACGACACCGTTTCTCCCCTAAAACGGCACCGTTTTTGCTTAAAACGACATCGTTTTTTGAAAAAAAAATGCAAATTTGGTCTTATATGCAAAAATTTGATAGTTCATGTATTTTTACGCCAAAATTAAAAGTTCGTGTTATATACCAAAAATACGTGAAAGTTTGTGATTGTTTGTGCATTTAAGCCTAAATAATTTAATAGAAATTCAAAAGAGATATATGTACCAGAAATCTAGCTAACTTTATAAACACAAACTACTACATTTTCATTCAAAACTTTTATCAAGCATCTAATGAGCATAAATAATAACTCAGTAAAATAAAATAATTTAAAATTTTGAGAACACATCAATTAAAACAAAAGCAATCAAAATCTAACCATATTCATTTTCTCCAAACTCATTCCCTGAAAATTTGTCTTGAAAGTCGTAGGATTTGAAAAACGCGGGCAAAAGACAAATATAAAGAGATTTTTGCTGGGTGAGTTCAGTTGTTGTGTGTAGAGACAACGATCTTGCTGCATCAGGAGCTGGCAGTGGTCCGACAAGTTCCGACGAGGTCCGACAGATGATCCTCTTTAAAAGTGTTTGCATGCAGCGGCAACAAGAATTAAATTAGGGGCAATTTAGTAATAGTAATAGAAAGAGGTATAACTGGAAATCTAACTTTAAAAAAAGGGAGATTTTTGCAAAAAAAAATTTTGTGGGTCACTAAAGTAATGTTTTCTGATTTTGGGTTATATGATGACATTTTCTCGAGTTTTTAATGGACTTCATTAGTTAGCCCTTTGAACCAGTGACGAAGCCAGATAACGATTTCAGGTAAGGCGTAATTTAATTATAAAAAATATAAATATAATATTATAAAAAAACATACTAAAAAAATATTAAAAAACTAATCAAATATTATAGATATTTTTGTTTTTGTTTTAGTTGGTTTAGCCAAATTAATCAAAATAACCGACTAATTCGGCCAGTTTAGTTTTTCATTTTCAATATTTTAGTTAATTCAATTAAAAAAGTTTTTAGTTAAAATTAATAATTTGATTAGTAAAAGAGATAATATAATTCGCATTGATTTGGTTTTATTAAATCTAGCGGTTCTTCCACTAATCATTTCATAACTATAAACGACGAAATAGGTAACATGGAAACGGATATGGGAAAACGGGACACTCGGACACGGTGAAACAATGTTATTTTAAAGTTTTCTGTGTAAAAAGTGAAGTTTCGTGTTTGAAACGTCAAATTTTTGAAACGTTTCAGAAACAGTATATGTTAATTGAATGACGTGTACGTGCTACCTAAACATTAACTAACTTATTATAGATTGCGTCTATGGCTGAGCAAATGGGCAATTAAATTAAATTATATGGGTAAAATTTAATTACAGGCTTTGATAATTTATTTGATTCGGCCCAGAAAATGTTATGGTTAAGAATTGTGAATTTGGGCTAACAGAATTACCTAAATATTTTATTTATTTTATATAGCTAATTAATTTTTTAATTTTTTTTAAAAATAAATTTTAATTTTTCTTGAGGTAGGGCCTAGGCACTGCCTGGCCCTACGTACCTTGTCTTCATCACTGCTTTGAATCAATGTGACTCTTGCGAATCCGTGTGGGCGAAGCATAATGCTATAAAATTTGGGTTTTTGACAAAAATGTTCCCCCCTTACAGGGGGAATTCCTTTTTTGTGCCCCAGAGCACAAAATTTCTCAATTTGTGCCTGGGGCCCACGCTGCCCGCAATGGCTCTTTACGGGCAGAAATCTGGCCCACAAAGAGCCATTGCGGGCCAGTTAATCCAGCTGATTAACAGCTGGATTAATTCTTATGCAGCCCGCAATGGCTCTTTGCGGGCTGCTTAAGAAACCAATGATTGGGGAGATTCTCTCCCCAATCATTGGCAGCAATATTATTTAAAAAAAAATAAATAATTTTGTTATTAATTTTTTAAAAAAACTTAAGAAATAAAAATTACAATATTATAAATAAAAATTATCTACAATTTCGATATTTAAAAGGAATCGAGCGTCTTTCCGAATAATATGCAAGCGATAAAAATAAATTAATAATGAAATTATACATAATTATATAAAAACCATACAACACAATTAAAAGTAACCCTAAATAAATTGATAATGCAAAAATAAAAAATTGTACAAAAATAATAAAACTACTCAGTAAAGTCTGATCTATCAGGACTCCGTAAGCGTGTCCTCATGTCGTAACCCTTGTTGACACGTCGACTCATCTGACTATCAGTCAATCGGCGGTAATGTCTTCCATGTGCTCCGGAGCTTCTCTCTCCACTATCAGTGACTGGACTGGCCACAGCCTCAATCTCGTCATCATCATGCACATCAGGAGCAGGAGCCTATGAGGAGGGGTCTAACCCTAATCCCAGTGAAAAAGATGGAGCCTGCATCCTTTGAAAGTCACTAAACGGCTGTGGGTCCTGAACCAAATTGTAAATCCAAGGGTCATCAAGAGAAAAATGCAGCTGGGAGGGACTCTGAGTCGGGCGAGAAGAGGACCCCGGATGTTGACTTGGCGGCGTCGGAATGTAGCCCTCCATAAGTCGGGACCGCTGTGAGGGAGTAGTGGTTAGGGAGCTGAAGTTCCAAGATTCGTCAAATACAGGAACAGTCGGCAAATATGTAGGTGTCTGAGGAGGAGGTGTCTGCGCCGTGTGAGTCCCCTGAAACGGGGTAAAAGCAGAAGCCGGATGCTGGGAGAACTGTGGAGGAGGCGTGGCCAGCGGCGTAATGTAATCTGCCTGCCTAAATGACGGGTCTACATAGGGTACAGATGAAGGCGGTACCGTAAAAGACGAAGTTGGATACCGGCGAATGAAGTCCTCGGTATCCCCAAATAAATCATCCTGAAAGAAAGAAAGTATTATTTATTATAATTGATATTATAATGGAAAATATTTAAATTGATATTGAAACGTACCTGTGCCGGGAGAGGGTTCGTAGGTGGTACCGAAAAGGATTCAGCTGGTGGGGACTGTGCCTGCGCTGAGGTACTCCCATAATACGTCGTAGACCCGTAATACTGTCGGACGAAATCCTCGGTATCCCCGTGAAAGTCGACCTAAAACAACAAATTGTTTATTAGAATTATTGTTTTAATATTAAATAAAAGAAAATTTTGATTAAAACGAACCGGGGGTGGCATAGGGTTCTCAGCCATCTCGCGCGTCGCCTCGTGAGGTCTGGCTCTAGCCCGACGACGACCTCGTATACGCTGTACGTCGACCGTCGGGGGATCTATATGAGGCAAGGGCTGTGGCAGAACAGCAGGCTCTGGGGGTGGCCACTGTGTGTCCCTCCGGTCCTCCATGGTGCCTAACTGGTGACTACGAGCGTAAGTACCAATACTTGACCCTGCCTCTGACTGTAAGCGAATCCTCTCCATGGCATCACGCTGAAAAAAATTAAAATAGAAAGTCAGTTAGCATATTGAATAAAAGAAAATTTAAATTAGAATTAGGGTTTAACATACAAAATTCCAGATACATTAAAAACATAGATAGATGAAAGCTCCAAAAATTATACACCAATTTGACATACGAAATAGGGAATACAAATTACATATGATAAGTTCGATACAAATTTAACATACGATTTTACAAATTTAAAACAAGGTCCAGTTACAAATTCATCACAATAGCTTTCACCAGTTATAGCACTGTGAACAACATCTTATTAAAGTCCAGGGGAGATATTTCACAAAATCATCAGAATTACTGTCGTCGTAATCCTGTAATTCTATACTATTCCATGACTGGGGGTTACTTTCATCAACATGAAAGCTTTGACCATCGCCCAAATTTTCGTGAAATGTCTTGAGCCGTAAAGACATCACATGCGTTTCAATCTGAAGGAGTTCCATCAATAATTGGATTGACGTTTCCGTGTTTCTCGAAATTGTTGCGGATATTGCCGCCGGTACAGATATGCTGTGAAAATCACAGTAGGCCTCCATCTCGCATCTGCGTTCCCACAACTTTCCCCACGCAGGCTCAGGTGAAACAACAACGTTTCCAAAATCATTCAAATTTTTTGTGTGCCGACCAACAAATATATGTCCGGCTTGTGATTTATCCATGCAAGGATGGATTGGGCTATTTTGAAAAGCTCGTTTTTTTTCCATACCAAACTTCACAAAAATGATCCTCATATTTCTGCACAACTTGAATTGTCGAAGAATTTTGACGTCTTGACGAACTCATACCTATATATTACACAATGCAAAATGCAAATAACATCAAAATTTGCAAGAGCAACTACTAAGACTTTAAATTTTAAAAGAGCAACTATTAAGATTTTATTCAATTCACATGTTTGCAAAATTAGTACAAGTCGAAGCATTATGGCCGGCGATACTACATCTACTGCAAAAATTAGGCTCGCTGTCCTCTCTATAGGTCTGGTCCATATCATTTCTAATCCTTTGGTTTACCGGTCGTCCCTTCTTTCTTATCAAGTTAATGTCTGGAATAAATGGCACCTCCCGAGAACCAATCCACATCTCGTCAGTAGGTAATTGATTAAATTGAGTATTCCATGCTTGTATGGCATTCTTGGTTTGGTACCGCCACCCTACGTAGTTGTGAGGGTTTAACTTTTCTTGCTGAATGACTGCCATGGCGTGGGAGCAAGGGATCTGGCGGTGTTAGAACTTCCCGCACGTGCACTTCATCATTTGAAGGTTGACCTTCTGAATATTTCCTCCCTTTCTTCGAAAATTGTCTTTCTTGGTAATCACTCGATAAGTCAGGGTGTCCGGGTTATATTTCTTGAGTTTATGTGTGCGGGCCTTTAATGTGGCATTTTTCATATGCGTGTTGCAGATCGGAGTGAACATGACGCCTTGGGCGATTATCCCTTTATACATTTCCCAACGCTTGACGAACATATCGCTGAGTCTGTCAAAGATAGCCTCTATCATCGCTGTGATTGGAAGCCCCCTTACATTCTTTAGAGTTGCATTAATGGACTCGGCGTAGTTCGTCGTCATTACACCGTTACTTTGCGCCTTAATGTCCCAACACAAAGCCCACTGTTCTTTCTTAAGATATCTCTCATCGGTCAAATAAGCATACCCCGCCGGAGATCTTATTGCCATAGTGGCCATGTATCGCTTGTACTTTTTCTCTTGAAAAGTCCGACCTACACGTTAATATGAGGTATTTGTTAGTGCAAAATTTATACTCTTTTTTTGTTCAATAACCAGAAATGTTGACGAGTAACAGCAAAATACCTGCTTTCTTAGCCAGCAACTTCATATCATTATTTCTGAAATGAGTGTGGAAATTAGCCATTAAATGCCGAATACAGAAAAAATGATCAATCCCTTCCCATTCCGGACGCCTCAAAACCGATATTAATCCGGGAGCACGATCTGATACAATGGCCACCTTTCGGTCGCGAATGACTTGATCTCCAAGATGATTCAAAAAATATTCAAAACTCTCACTAGATTCGGATTCAACTATTGCAAACGCCACTGGCATTATGTGGTTGTTGCCATCTACCGCCGACGCTATCAACATATGCAATTTTTATTTACCATATAAGTGCGTCTCGTCGATGAATAGAACTGGTTTGCAAAATGGAAATCCGCCAACCATCGGAAAGAAGGTCCAAAACATTCGTTTGAAAATTTTACATTGCACCCCACCGCAATCAGTTAGGCGGCCTGTTGGAAATGGATACAGTTAGGATATAATGTAAATTTAATTACATATTAAATTTATAAAAGTGATTTATTTTCATACCTTCACCATGCCAGAAGGATCCAGGATTCACTTGGACCACATTATCCATGAATTTTGTGATTTGCGTGTAGTTATATTCCCAGTCCCCGTAGACGCTGCTAATTTCTCTCTCCTTTCCATACCACACCCGCTTATATGGAAGGGCCAGTCCTAAGGATTCTAAAATCCCTGCCATAAGCGTCTTAATCCGAATATCACGCTGCCCCAACACTTGAGTCTTAATAAAATCGGCAATTTGAATAATTCCAAAATTTCTGTGGTTACGAGTTGACGCTAGCATATCGCATTTGTGTGGCCCGATATATTTCGTCAACGTCCATGTGTTGGTTTTCTGGAGCAGGGTGGCCCGCAGCCACCAATCGCACATTTCTCGATGCTTGCAAACTAGGACCAGTGTTGTTTTTGTTGTCCGGCGACTCTTAAACTCTCGTCCATTATCAACCGAATAAGTAATGGCACATGTTCGCACAGCCAATCGACTGGAGAAAATCATCCCGGTTTGAAATTCCATCCCACGCTGCCATTCAATGTTCGGCGCTTCCCATGTCTCGTCCACATCAAAGTCACTGAGATCGACACATCGTATGTGTTGCGGAAGTCGAGACTGGTAATGTGTAATATTACTTGGTTGTTCAGCGATTAGAATATCCTCCATATCCTCTTCCTCACTATCATAGTGCTCATCTTCTTCTTCTTCCACGCTGCCTCTCTCAGACTCACTAGAACATAAATCTAGTTGCATCGAAGTTTCATTAGAAGCCGAAATATGATACTCCACATAGAACTCTAACACGTTCAACGTCGGCATCCGAGCTGTCTGGTTCAGAATTGCAAATACGTGTTGGTCATCTTGCACTTCGAACAACGAGTATGAACATATCTCGTACCTTTCAACATGAGGTAGCCGAAAATAAATTTTCGTGACCTCCGGAGGGCTCACACTAGTAGATACTGCCGTTCTACAGATTTCGGCCAACTCCCCAAAATTTATTCTTCCATTAATCGGCACATGAACATATCTACCCCCCAAATATTCAACTCCACGAGGGGAGTTTATGATGCTACCATCACACCATATCACAAATAATATATTGTTTGACGCCATTACTACAAACATGCGTAATAAATTAATATTAAAGTAATTTCTACAAATGTACATTTCTAGGCTTAATTCATATTTTTAGATTAAAAAAATGATAAATTTAATTCACTTAGATATATTTATAAAGTAATATTTTTAACAATTTATAAACAATTTATTTAAAAATTTAAATTAATTTATTTAACTATTTAGCAAATCGTCCACATTTTAACCAAACTATTATATATTTTATCAAATATTTATGAGTAATGTTCATTCTATAATGTTTTTGTATTTTATATTCATACAAATCGTTTTAATATTTTAAATCTAAATCTAATAATACAAAAATTTTAAATCTAATATTAACTAAATTCTAAATCTAACAATACACATTTTAATATTTATTAATAAAAAAAATTAGCTATAAAAAGTAAAAAGTAATACGGACTTACCTCTTGTAGTCCTCGCAAAATAATAATAATAAAATTTTAAGCTCCAAAATAATCCGATTAAACTCCAATATAATCCGGTTAAGCTCCAAAAATAATCCGCCAAATTACTCCAAATCGGCCGAAACTAATCTAAAACAATTCTTTTTACTTGTAGTGTAAGTGTGGCGACATTAAATTCCCTGCCATGTGGCAGGGAATTTAATTACTGGCCCGCAATGAGCCTTTGCGGGCCAGTTAATCACCCTTAATCAGGGTGATTAACTGGCCCGCAAAGGCTCATTGCGGGCCAGATTGCTGCCCGCAATGGCTCTTTACGGGCAGCGTTGGCCCCAGGCACAAAAATGTAATTTTTGTGTTCTGGGACACAAAATCCGAATTACCCTTTGTAGAGGGGAACTTTTTTGTCAAAAACCCATAAAATTTTGTTTTAACAAAGAAGAAAAATAATTAGCTGTAGTTCGATTCAGTTCATTTCATTTCGATTTTGTTTAATATTATAAAAGATGGTTTTTTGGTTTCTTCTGTTTTTTGACATAATTCTTTTTAGTTAAGTTCTAATGAGAACCAAACCGAAATAACTGAGCCAAATCTGATCGAGCCGTCAGGTTTGATTTGATCTTAAAAAATTAAAAAAGGGAATCAACTAAATAAAGAGTTTGGATTAGAAATGAAAGAGCTCTATTATCATGTGAATAGCTTTAATACGATGCAATTAATTGGTACAAACTCTGTTTGTGTCATCCATATTTGCAAATCTTATAATAACCAAAAACTTAGGGGGGACAAAAGGGAATTGATAAATCACCAACGCCTGGACCGGTCAGATGAACCTGAAAGAACAAGAACCCAGAAAGTCAGACGAAGAACCGGTGGAGGTCACCGGTAATTCGCTCCGACGATCAAGTCAGTATTTACTTGGAGAAGAAGAAAGAAGAAGAGAAAAGAAGAGAAAAGAGTGTAGAGTGAGAAAAAAGATACCTTTAGGGTTTGTTGATAAGGTGGTTTATATAGTTTTGCCTGGCACGTGTATTCCGCTGTGGATTCCTACTCTTTTTGGTCCCCACAAAATCGGTTAGTAGACGTGTTTTGCTCACGTTGGGTCTCGCTTCTCGGGTAGGATATGCAGTACATGGAAACGCCTATGTGTCAGATTCTGTTCAGAGTTTGTTAGGGGAAGTGTTAGCTCGGTAAAACACCGTGCACCGAGCTATCTTGTACCTGTGTTGGAGGTATGGCCGTTCCGGGATAGTCAACCTATAGTTCGGTCTCTCCATGGTCTTTCTCTTTGTTAGATCGGTCGAAAATGGTCACTAGGTACCAGGTCCTTGTGTTCGCTTGACCTGGTAAGGTTTTATGTTAGTGAGGCTGTTTCACCGCCTTATTGCTTGTCTCGTTATCACTAGTCCCCCCCTTGGTAAAACGGGCATTTATGTCCGAGGTCTAGTAGTTCTGTGGATTGTGTTGATATTAGGTCGAAATAAAACATAGGTCCGACCAATAGCTCGGTATCGTGTTTTTGTATGTTGTGTCAGGCTGTGCGGTGCTTCAGACGTCTTATCCTGGCACAGTGTGTCGTGTTTCGACAGCTATTGCTGACGTGTTTGTCTCTATGTGGGCTGTAGCTTTGATGGCTGCCATCTGTCTTTTTTGCTCTTTTTAATTTTGAAAGTTCAATGGTTTAAAACAACAGAAAAAACTCTTCAATTTCCCTCCATTTTCCGTTACATCCTTTTTGTATATTTTTTCCTCTTTTTTTTTTTTTTTTCTAGTATTAATAACTGTTGTGTCCTTTGAGTTTTCTTTTTACAAGTCATTTGAAGGATCTTTCTTTTACTTTTCTTCCTCTTTTCTTTCTTATATTCTGTTCATCTTGTTGATCGATTGTTCTCTTGGGCAGTTCCTCAGTTTTTCTTTTGTTCGTGCGTGTTTGGGTGGTTCTCCTTTCTGTTGCGGTTTTTCGTTTGATTTCGGCGATTTTTGCAAGTAAGTTTCTCTTTTGGATGTTCTTCTTTTAATTCCTTTGTGCTTATCCGTTTTTGTGTGTTGTTTTGATTGTTTTTGTGAGAAATGCTGTTGTGTTTGTGAAAGTAGTGTTGTAATTGCTTAGGTGTGTTGTGTTGATGTATGAATTTGCTGTTTTATTTGTGAAGTTTCTCCTTCTCCCCCATTCTTTTGAAGGCTGGGTTTGGTTCTGTCATGTTCTTCGTGTTCTTCACCTTCGTCCTTAGCAGAAGTTGTGGATATTTGATTTTAATCTTATAGATCTGGAAAAAACTTTAGAGGTTTTGTTTTTATATCTCGGTATCTTTCTTTTATACTAGGAAATGTCTTCTCTAGATATGTCTGGCGAAGGTGATGAACATGAAGGGCAGGGGTACGCTGATGACCATTTGTGCGACTCAGATGGGGAAGACGCTAGTTCTCCCATTGAGAGGGTCGACCGGCCTTTAAAACGTTTACGTCGGGGTAAGGACCTAGAGGTATCGCCATCCGCCGAGCCAGAGGATTCGGTGGTGATTGTGAGGAAGAAAGCGGTCGCTGGTACAAAGGCGCTGCTAAACAAAACTTCTCGTAAGGGAAAAGAGAAGATCGTCGAGGAGGAGGATACTTTGGTCCCTTCCCGTTGCACACCGAAATATTTAGAGAAAGTAGCGGCGACGTTCGGTATTTCTGAACCTTACAAGTTGTCCCTGGTGCCCGAAGGCGAGCTGGCGAACGTGACCACGGCTTCGGATACCATAACTTTGCATACTGAACATCTTCAGTCCGGGATCCGATTTCCCCTGGACCCGTTGTACGAGCAATTGAGTCAAGCGTACCGGGTTCCGTTAGGTCAGATGCACCCCAACGCGATAAGGCATTTTAGTTGCTTTATCGCTCTTTGTAAAAAACATAGTATTGTTCCGGGCGTTCGGCTGTTTGCATGTTTGTATAGTATGACACTGGTAGACAATCAGCATTATGCTCACTTTCGTTTCCGGCCTGCTCGCAAAGGGTATATCGAAAAAGTCATTTTGGGAATGCAAGACTCTTTGAAGGAGTGGAGAGAAGACTTCTTCCGGGTTTCTAGGTCGGATAAGAAGAATTTTGAGTGTTGTAAACTGTGGGTGAATAAACCCCAGCCTTTGGAGAAACATTTTTTCAATCCTGGGGATATAGAGTTAGCTAGTATAGCTGTGTTGAATAACGCGAATAAAGCCTCTGGGATTCCCCATGCCAACCACGTATGTCCTAAATTGCCTTTTAAGTTTTGGCCGAGGAAGAGAAAAACAGCTTCTGAAGATGGTAAAGTTATTTTTGTTTTTTTTTTTTGTTTTTTGGCCGATATAGGTTTTTGCATGTGTTTGCCTTATTGCTTGTGAAAAATTGTTGTATGTTTATTCTAAAAAAAAAAAATTTCTTCTTTTTTTTTTTTGTAGTGGATATTGATCCTGAGAGGTTGCTGAGAAAACCAAAGGGAAAGAAAAGAAACCCGGTTCCGATCTCAAAGAAAAAGGATCCTGTACCGGTTTCTGAGGCTGCTATTGTTCCTGAAAATGATCCGGTCGGTCCGCGTGTTGTAGGACAAACGGATATTCCTGTTGACTTGGGGGGTCGTGTCCCCAGCCCGGGTCATACCGCAAATGACGACCCGGAGGGAAGAAATTTCGTTCAGCCAGCTAATTGCCATATTCCTGACCGAGTTTCTAACTCTGACGAGGCTCATCAAACGCTGCGCCCAACTGATAAACAAGGTATGGAAGTGATTAATATCGACTCTACTACTTTTACTGGTAGGGCGGGTAAAAGAAAAAGGGGGGAAACGAGTCATAGCACGTCTAGTGCTTCCGAGATCCCCATTATCACTCCTGCTTCGTTTTTCGAGTGGATGTCATTGTGCTGCTCAAAAAATCAACTTGCAGTGACATTGGAGACCTTGCCGGTGGCGGATGAGATTGCACGGGTAACTACCCTTCCCGAGGATTTGGAAGGATATATGAAACATTCTCCGAGGCTGTTTGGTCGGATGGTGTCTTCCCTTGGTCTGCAGGTACTGTTTTTTGATTAATTAATTTTTTTTTTTTTTTTTTTTTACCATTTATACATGTGTTTTTATTTTTCTCATTGGATTGTAGGTATCCCAGATCGGTCACTTAGCCACTAATGCCTATGAGAAAATCTATGGTGACTGGGAGGTTGTTACCGAGCAGTTGAAGGTGGAGAAAGACCGGGTGTTTTCTGCAAGGGAAGAGGTGGAGAGAAAGGAGGAGCTTTTAACCAAACAAGGCGACCGAATTAAAGAACTGGAAGATCGCAGTGCTGCTGATGCTAAGGAACTGGACCTTTTGCGATCACGGGTTGCTGGTTTTGAAGATGAGAAAAAGGTGTTAACCAAGGATTTTGCTGACCGAACCACTGAGCTGACGAATCGGAATGCCGTTGTAACAACTCGTCAACAAAATGAGATTAAACTTCTCAAGGAGCATGCTCAAGAGCAGAAGAAGGCGTTGGCTGATCAATTGACTGCCAAAGATGAAGAATGGGCAAAAAGGTTGGCCGAGAAAGAGGAGAAGATGTATGAGAACCTCCGTCAGATTTTACGGGCCGGGCAGTACAAGATGTCTCAAGCTGCTCGGGGCCTAGGAGGCGAGAAGGTGGATCTGGCGCCTTTTTTACTGGATGTGAAGGAGCTAATAGCTATGGTCCCGACCTTGCCCCCAGAGGAAGACGAAGACGAGGAGGAGGATTTCATCATGACCCCTGAAGACAATGAGAACCCTCCCGCTGTGTAACCCCCCCTTTTTTTGTTTTGTAATGTGAAATATCCGTACATTTTAATGTTTTTTGTTGGGTTCCGGGGTGGAATCTTAAGTGGGATTAATATCCCGGTACAATTGGTTTTGGTGGATGTGTGTTTTTAGTAATCTTTACTTTCTTGTATTCCCCTACTTTTTACTGTGATTTTTCTGATATGAGTTTCCTTTTTCCCGAGCCATTGTTTTCATGGGTTCTGATATCATGTTTTGTCTAAGTGTTGTTTTGTTTTGTTTTTTTTTTTTTTTTTTTTTTCAAAGTAACTTTGTAAGAAGGAAAAAGAGGGCTTCCTCCTTTTAATGGTTCATCGCGGTGTATAGTGTTTTGTGTGTTCTTTTTTATTGCTTGGGCTTAATAGCGTAGAAATAATTGAATATTGACAATGGTTAAAAATCCGTCTTTTGGATGTGCTGAGAGTGGGGGATCTCGGCGTTCCTTAGGGCGGCCAAATATTTATTAGGATGGCCAGAACCTTTCTTAGGACGGCCTTAGCCTTTCTTTGGACGGCCGGAGCCTTTCTTAGGACGGCCGTAGCCTTTCTTTGGACGGCCGGAGCCTTTCTTAGGACGGCCGGAGCCTTTCTTAGGACGGCCGGAGCCTTTCTTAGGACGGCCGGAGCCTTTCTTTGGACGGCCGGAGCCTTTCTTAGGACGGCCGGAGCCTTTCTTAGGACGGCCGGAGCCTTTCTTAGGACGGCCGAAGCCTTTCTTAGGACGGCCGAAGCCTTTCTCAGTACACATGTCTTTTTAACTTTTCTTTTTATATATAAGGGGAAAAACTTATGTTTGAGTTTTACAAAATCCTAACCCAAACATAAGTGAAAAAACCCCTGAACCTCAACTTACAACAACGAAAAATGCTTAAATAAAGGTAAACATAGAGCGCCCAAAAACTGCTTCTAACTTCCTGCTACTGGTAGTATTTCCTTAGCACTTGCGAGTTCCATGTTCGTGGTATAGTCTTACCAGACATAGAGGCCAAGTGATATGCTCCCCCTTTGCCGACCCGAACAACTCGGTATGGCCCTTCCCAATTTGCTTCTAATTTGCCTACCCCAGCGTTTCCTTTTCCGATATCAGCTCTTCTACGCACAAGGTCGCCCAACTGAAAAACCTGGGGCTTGACTCTGTTGTTATGGTATCTCGCCATTCTTTGTTTATATGCTTCTATATAAGCAGAGGCCTTCTCCCTTCTTTCTTGGAGTAAATCCAGGCTCAGCCTTTGTTCTTCCTCATTCGTTGCTTCATTGAAAAACTGAACTCTTAAAGTAGGCATACCGAGCTCTACTGGCACCATGGCTTCGCATCCGTATGTTAGAGAGAAAGGAGTTTCACCGGTTCCCTCTCGTGGTGTTGTTCGGTAAGCCCATAGTACGTTCTGCAGCTCCTCCACCCATTTCTTCTTCCTGGCGTCTAGCCTTGTCTTCAGTCCTTTTAAAATGGTCCGATTTGTTACTTCGGTCATGCCATTGCTTTGTGGGTGTGTCACTGAAGTGAACCGGAGATCGATTTCTGACTTGGCACAGAAAGCCTTGAACTTCTTGCAGTCGAACTGCTTCCCATTGTCAGCTATCAGAACTCGTGGGAGCCCAAATCGACAGACTATTTCTTTCCAAAAGAACTCTCTAACCCGAGCAGATGTAATGTCGCTTACTGCTTCTGCCTCGACCCACTTAGTAAAATGGTCAATTGCCACGATGAGGAATTTCCTCTTCCGAGTCGCTGGCGGGAAAGGACCCAGGATATCAATTCCCCAGGTGGAGAAAGGCCAAGGACTGATGATCGGTGATTGCTCGGTGGCCGGGGTGTGCCTTAAATTCTGGTGTTGTTGACATCTTTCACATTTTTTCACCAGATCTTCAGCTTGCTTAAGCATCAATGGCCAGTAATATCCTTGCAGGACTACCTTTTTGACTAGTGACCGCGGTGCGATATGGGAACCGCATATGCCCTCGTGTACTTCTTTCAAGACATATTCTCCTTCTTCGGCAGTTAAACATCGAGACCAAGGTCGGAGGAAAGATTTTCTGTAGAGGGTCCCTTCTAAAAAGGCATAGTGCGGTGCTTGACATAGGATCTTGTAGGCCGCCCTCTTATCCTCTGGGAGACTCCCTTCTGTTAGATACCGAGCAATGCCAGTCATCCATTCATCCAACGGTTGGGTAAGGAAAATTGTCTCGGGGTAATCTATACTCGATTGGGCGAGTGTGGAAAAATGCACCCCCGCTAGCCTCTCTCATCGGGCAGCTGACTTAGCCAACCGATCAGCCTCTTCATTCTGAGACCGGGGTACTTGCTCAAACTCCCATTTTCCCCCACGATCGGATATTCGGTCAAGAAAATACTTTGCTCTATCCACGTACCTCCTCATTTCAGGATCTTTTGCTTCGAAAGTTCCTAAAATTTGCTTTACCACTAACTGTGAGTCACTCTTAATTATTACTTGCTCTGCTTTGACTATGTTGGCCAACCGGAGTCCGGCCAAGAGTGCCTCGTATTCCGCCGCATTGTTGGACGCTTTGAAACTGAATTTCACTGAGCTCCTCAATTCAGCGCCCATAGGTCCTTTTAAGACTATACCGGCTCCCGCTCCTTCTAAATTGGATGCCCCATCCACCTCTAGGATCCAACTTATCAATTCTGTGTCTATTTCTGCCGGTTGATCGTGAGTAGTTGTTTCAGCCACAAAATCTGCCAGAACTTGTGCTTTCAGGGCTGGCCTAGCTTCATACCTGATGTCAAAGCCACTCATCTGAACCGACCACGAAGCCATTCTGCCGGAGGTTTCTGGTCGGTGTAATGCTTTCTTCAATGGCTGGTTGGTTCGTACTACTATTACGTGTGCCTCGAAATACCTCCTTAGCTTTAATGCTGCCGATCTGAGCGCCAAAGCAAACTTCTCGATTTTTGCATATCGTACCTCGGGTCCCTTTAAGACCTTGCTAGTATAGTATATTGGTGTTTGGAGACCCAACTCTTCTTTGACCAAGACTGCAGCTACCGTCTCTTCTGCCACTGCAAGGTATAAGTACAGGATCTCTCCTGGTTCTGGCTTTCCAAGTACTGGCGGAGTGCAAAGGTAAACTTTTAGTTCTTCAAACGCCTTTTCGCATTCGTCATTCCATTGGAAGTTCTTCGTATTTTTCAATGTTTTGAAAAATGGTAAACACCTTTTTGCCGAGCAACTCATAAAACGCCCGAGCGCCGTCACACATCCATTTAACTTCTGCACTTCCTTCACCGACCGAGGTGCTTTCATCTCTCTGATTGCTTCGATTTTCACTGGGTTGGCCTCTATCCCCTTCTCGGATACTACATGCCCCAAGAACTTCCCCGATCTTACCGCGAATACACACTTATCCGGGTTGAGCTTTATGTTGTATTTCCTTAGCTTGGCAAAAGTCTCAGCGAGGTCCTTTGCGTGGCCCTCAATGCTTCTAGACTTTACTACTATGTCGTCGACGTATACCTCCACATTCCGCCCCAGCTGGTCGTCAAACACATAATTCATTAACCTCTGGTAAGTTGCTCCAGCATTTTTCAATCCAAAAGGCATTTTCTGGTAACAAAATGTTCCCATGTCTGTGACAAAGGATGTTTTCTCTTCATCTTTTTCATCCATTGGCACCTGATGGTAACCCTGGGAGGCATCTAGAAATGCAAAAATCGCAAAACCGCAGGTTGCATCTACCAGCTGGTCAATGCTCGGTAGGGGGAAACTGTCCTTCGGGCAGGCATTGTTAAGATCGGTGTAATCTATACAAAGCCTCCATTTTCCATTCGCTTTTTTGATCAATACTGCGTTGGCGAGCCACTCCGAATGGTGGACCTTTCTGATAAAACCTGCTTTAAGCAGCTTGTCGACTTCTTCTTTGATCGCCATTTGTTTTTCGAGAGAAAAAACCCTCTTCTTTTGCTTCACCGGCTTACAATTGGGATCAACTTTCAGCTTATGAGTTATGACTTGGGGATCTACCCCCCCGATCTCCTCCGGCTTATTAGAGAACTCGGATGCAAACTCCCTTATCTGTTGTATGACGGCTGCTCGGCCCTCTGATGGCCAATTGATGCCCATCTGTACGGTCATGTCACTGTTAGGAAGTTGGACTGCTTCCAAGGGCTCGGGCGGCTTTTGACCCTTCTTTTCTTTCAGAGTGAGTTCAGGGGTCTCGATATTCATTGATTCTACGGCGGGCTGAATTGTGGTCATGTAGCATTCTCTAGATACCCTCTGGTCGCCTCGTATGGCGATTACTCCCTTCTCAGTCGGCACTTTCATCATCACATATCTAATACAAGTAGCAGCACCTGTACTATACAACATAGGTCTACCCAGTATACCATTATAAGCTAGTGGCATATCGACAATCATAAAAAGAGTTTTTACCTGCCTTGTTGGTTCCGCCAAAATTCCAGCTCGTCCCTCCTTTTGTGGGATTTCGACACCGAGTATTAAGTCTAGCTCAATCATTCCTTCCGGGCTTACAGGTGTTCCTCCTAGACCGAGGAGAGGTGTACTGACAGGTTTAAGCTCTGATCGGGTGCCTCCCAATTGTAAATACGCTGCCAAAGTTAGCAGATTCACCGAACTCCCATCGTCTACTAGAAGTCGTCTTACCCATTTTAGTTGGATAACCGCCGAAATAACCAGAGCATCCTCATGAGGGAACTCTACTCCCTTGCCATCCTCTAGAGAAAACGATACCTCGGGCCACCGGGGTCCCTCCATGACCGACATCACCGTTTTCTGTTTTTTCTTGCAACGTCTCTCTGAGCTTACAGTTCCTCCTGCTAGCGTATTAATCACTCCGGTTATTTGAGACCTCTTGGCCTGGGGATCAGGCTCCCGAGATGTACTAGGCTCATTTCGGACTGGCTGTTGCGGGGGATTGGTGACGAAACCCTTCAACCTTCCTCTGCACACCATTCGATCCAGCTCTCTTCTCAAATTACCGCAATCTTTGGTCTCATGCCCGTGCCCCTCATGGAAATCACACCACTTTGTTTTATCTCCCTCTCTCGTCATCCGAGGTGGGTAAGAAATATACTCATTATTAGCTTTTATCCACATCAGGATCTGATCTCGGGGAGTATTTAACGGCACAAAATGCCTCTCCTGCCCTCTGTTGTCGATATAACTATCTTCGCCTCCTCCGATATTGTAGCTCGGTCTATAGTTTGTAGTCTCTCCACTGTTTCGGCCAGGGCCACCCTGGAACTGGGGTCTCCCTCTCCCCCCTGGTTCATAATTGGATCGAAAACGCTCCTGACTTCTCCCCCCTCCAGGGGAGGTGTGCTTCTGGGTATTTGGTACCGAGCTGGGTGCCTGCCTCTGTCGCTCCTCATCCAAATTCATATAATTCCATGCTCGGTCCATAAGTTCAGTGTATGTCTCCACTGGGTTAGTTATGAGACTGTCCCGGAACGATCCCATAGTGGTGTTATCTTTCATGGCGTCAATGGCTGTATCATCAATGAGATTTTCCACTTGGACCGCTTCCGAGTTGAAACGAGATATGTAATCCTTCAGACTTTCTCCCGGTTTCTGAAAACATTTCTTTAAGTCGGAGGACTTTTTCTTCCTCTGTATGCTCGGAGCAAAGTGCGTTTTAAAAGCTAGAGCCAAAGCTTGGAAACTTTCAATGGATCCATCCGCCAGACTTTGATACCAATTCTGCGCCGCATCAACCAAGGTGGTCGGGAAGATCTTACAGATGGAGGCATCAGAAACGTTCTGAACACTCATTGATACCTGAAAACAATTTAGATGTGTCATTGGATCAGTTTTTCCATTATACTGCTTTATAGTGGGGTATTTAAACTTATCTGGGAATGGCTCGTCGAGGATAGCTCGGCTGAGGGGGCTTCCTATGCCAAGTAAGGTAACCGGTCTCGACATAGCTTTGTTCCCCTTCTGTTTGGCTAGTTCAGCCTGGACCAGTCGTGTGACTTCAGCACCTATCGATTTCCTGTCCGGGTGGTCGTTGCCCGAGCTATGTACACTTTCAGCTACTTCCTTCCTGGCTGGCGGGACTCCTGCCCTAGCAGCCTGCAGAGGTTCCACCACCGGATCTGGCACTTCTCTTCCCAAGCCGGTTGTATTACGCGGTCTATCCGGTGGTAGGTCCTCTCCGTGCAATCCCTCCCTTGGAGGAATAGGAGCGTTCTGGCCTTCTGCTCCAGAACTGTAGCACCTTCAGCAGGTATACCCCGACCTCCGGTCACCCGTGTTGTGCTTGGATGTACTGGGGTTGGAGTCGTAGCGGCGTTGTATCCTGGGTAATACTGGGCCATGACAGCAAGATGCATTTGCTGGGCCTGATGCAACTGGCGAGCCATGTATTCCAGATATTCTTGAGCTTGTAAAACCGCCGGGGGTATATCTTGCCCAGAAACCGTTCCCGTTCCGATTGGCACCGGTGTAGTGTCTACCGGAAAACTGAGTTGAGTGGGAGGTAACGTGTTGTGGAGGAAGCTCTGTGGAACGGTGGTCCCTGGGGTGGATAGAGTGGTATGACCAGCATCGGAGGTGAATGGCTCACCCTAGGATAGTTCTCCATGCCATACGCGGGCATAAAACCAGCTCCGCTGCCAGAGGCCCTAGACCCTCCCATCTGAGTGTTGGTCGGAGGTGTTAGACCAGTGATCACGGAAGTACGTCCACTGGCAGAACTTCCCCCAACCGGAGTAGTATCCGCGACCGTCTCCAGAGGGTCTATCCTCTCAATGCTAGGGTCATTAGCCATTGTTTTTCAATCAGAATCACGCAACAATGTCACAAACTCAGACAAAAGAAGAGAAAATGGGATATTAAACGATTCCCACAGACGGCGCCAAGTGATAAATCACCAACGCCTGGACCGGTCAGATGAACCTGAAAGAACAAGAACCCAGAAAGTCAGACGAAGAACCGGTGGAGGTCACCGGTAATTCGCTCCGACGATCAAGTCAGTATTTACTTGGAGAAGAAGAAAGAAGAAGAGAAAAGAAGAGAAAAGAGTGTAGAGTGAGAAAAAAGATACCTTTAGGGTTTGTTGATAAGGTGGTTTATATAGTTTTGCCTGGCACGTGTATTCCGCTGTGGATTCCTACTCTTTTTGGTCCCCACAAAATCGGTTAGTAGACGTGTTTTGCTCACGTTGGGTCTCGCTTCTCGGGTAGGATATGCAGTACATGGAAACGCCTATGTGTCAGATTCTGTTCAGAGTTTGTTAGGGGAAGTGTTAGCTCGGTAAAACACCGTGCACCGAGCTATCTTGTACCTGTGTTGGAGGTATGGCCGTTCCGGGATAGTCAACCTATAGTTCGGTCTCTCCATGGTCTTTCTCTTTGTTAGATCGGTCGAAAATGGTCACTAGGTACCAGGTCCTTGTGTTCGCTTGACCTGGTAAGGTTTTATGTTAGTGAGGCTGTTTCACCGCCTTATTGCTTGTCTCGTTATCAGGAATCAAGGTCAAAAATTATAGCAAACAACGTAAATTAATACATGAGATAAAAGATGAACAAAAAAAGGAACTATTTCAAATCAAAAAGTGAACCAGATGACAATGGTGAAGTTGCTGTACTAGCGATGTAACCTGAAAATAAAACTCCTATTTAGTTGAAATTGTGGCAATGGAAATGAAACCGATAACACTAAATGATATCCTTTTATAAAAGGCCTAATGGTAAAAAACCCAAATTATTACGACTTGTTGCAATTATATCCAAACCTTTTAATTTTTGCAATAATTCCAAATTTCATTTTATTGTTGCAATAATATACAAATTGCATTTTTTGTAGCAATAATAGTCAAATTGATGGCTAAACTTGTTGTTTTCAATTAAGATATTAGGCTATTATTATTTTTTGATGTATAATAATATAATAAAAGTCCCAAGAAATGGCAAAAAATTCAAAAAAATTCATAAAAAGTGCATTTTGGATATTATTGCAACAAAATAATATAATTCGGATATTATTACAAAAATTAAATGGTTTAAATAAAATTACAACAAGTCGGAAAGATTTGAGTTTTTTTTGCCATAAAGCCTTTATAAAATTATGAAGATTAATAGAAGATAGAAAAAGATAATAAAGACAAAAGGGAGAAAAAAATGAGTTTAGGAAGGAAATAGTAATAGCGTATTTTTGCAATGAACATCTAGAAAAACATACACGCTTGAAACTATAAAAGATGTTGAGATGTTTTCGTAAATGGATGAGAAAATAGGGTATGGACTGTAGTTTCCTCAAAACTCAAGTCCATCTATTGTCATACTAGTAAATTCATCATCCGAATCTTAGACCAGCGACATTTGGACATACGTACTCATCAGATCATCCATACTGTTCCGAAATCCATCATTTGGCGCCGTCTAGGGGAATAACTAGTTTCCAAAAATAAAAGTAATTGATCGGATTTCAAGTGTAATGCCCCGTAGCCAAGTGACGTAGGAAATCAGGATATGACGTAAGTTTGTTAGGGTTTTGAAGCAATTTTTCATATTCCGTGAGTGGTCGAAATATGAGTCATTCCAAAAATCTAAGCCTACCTATGTATGCAATTTCAAGATCAAACCATTTAAACATTTGTATGCATCCATTTCAATATTCAAGTTCATCTACGAACACTAAAATCATATTAATTCAAATTAGTCCACCAAATCACTCGTAAAAAATGATCAACCATTTTGAATCATAATAATCGACTCCAAATTAGTAAATATAAGCATGAATCATTAACATACAAATCAAAATCTCAATTTTTGATTAAAATTTCTCCATAAATCAAAAACCACCGTTAAAATCATCAAAAAACTCATCAAAATACAAAATCACAAAAAGACTTTTAGATTTTACTTTTAGGATCAATCTTTCAAAGTTTTAGAAATTTTCACCAAATATTTTGAGACACATGAATTTTCTAAGCTGATAAAATCAGCATGTAACACTTGATTTCTCTTTAAATTGATGATCAAAGGCTTTTGAAAGTGAAATTAGTTGTTTTGGATTTAGGTTATAAGTGATGAGAGCTTTTTAGTGAGAGAAACTAAACCTAAGAGAGAGAAAATTGAATGAGAAATGAATTTTGTTTAGCCAAATTTCTATTTATATATAATTTTTTGAATATTTCTATTTATATTAATTCTACTTATGCGATCGTGCACCTCTAAATTTTCTCAAAATTTCTATTTTTTGATTAAAACGCTTAGGCCATGTTTGGTTCATGGAATAGAATAGCCTGGAATAGAATAGTTATTTCATAAGGAATGGAATAGCCATTCTTTAGTTTTTGAGAGGAGTGTTTATTCTACAAAATCATGAAATAGCAATTCTTTGGAATACCTATTCTATGAACCAAAGCAAAGAATTGCCATTCTATACGGAATAGCTATTCCATTCCGCACCTATTCCATGAACCAAACATGGCCTTAGGGTTACTCTCACACTCATACCGATACCCTAATTTCACATCAAATCACGTACATATATACCACACACATAACACTTAAAACATAGAGCACGACATGAGTCACATTCCGACCAATCACGGAATACATAAAATACGTCGAAACCTTACCAAACTTATGTCATACCCTAATTTCCTATGTCACTTGGATACAGAGTATTAAATTATCCCCCTCTTAAAATTTGTTGGACGACGACAATCAAGCTAGGAGGAAGAAAAGGACGCCGACGGGTGAAGGACTGGGCAGTAGGAGTTTCTGGCGGTAGGTGGAGGAGTGGGAAAAATAAGAAAATGATGAAGAAAAGAGAAGTGGGGAAAGAGGAGACACATTTTCTATTTAGGTTTGTTTTTAGCGATGAATTTAAATCCGTCGCTAAAAACAAAAGTTCCACTATTGATTCGTTAATGAAACGGTGCGTTATTAACAGATCACTTTAGCGTTGGATAAGGAAATTCGTCGCTAAACTTAATGATGGATTTACTTATCCGAAAAATGGTAGAGTAAAACGCGACGTTTCACCTAACTTCCTGTTTTAGCAACGGATACGTAAATCTGTCGCTAAATTTAGTGACGCATTCCCTTATCCGGTTAAAGTAGGGAAAAAGAAACGCGGGAAAGCTCCCGCCTCCGAATTTGGGGACTTTGCCGACGGATAAACAATCTGCCAATAAATTCGTCGGTAATCGTTCGCTAATATCCTAATTTCTAGTAGTGTAAGAAATCTATATATCCAAGACATTATCATAGTGTTGCACGTTTCCCAAATCTCAAACATCAGATCATCCTTTCCTAAATCTAGAATCGATCCATCCACAAACTTATACCTGTTCTTTGATAACAGAGCCATCTTCGTTGATCTCTACCATTTGTGATAATTTCCTCCATCAAGAAGAACATATACTAACACTAATGAAGGATTTTATTCTTGATGTAAAAAGAACGGACCTGACATAGGTTCATCACCTTTGTAATTCATATTTGTCATTGATAAATGAAGAAAAGTAACGAGAAGAAGATGATTCAATCAATTACTGATTATTTATTAAGAAGATTAATGATCTTTCACCAAAAACAACTAGTCTTTGGCCGCCGAGAGAAAAAAAGCAAAATAACTGCTTTGATGGAAAAAAAATAACTACTTTTAAAAAGACAACAAAGAGAATGCTCTAATACCACGAAAGAAATCAGAAAACTAAGCTTTATTGTATTTAAGATTGTTTGTTACAATACCTTTCACTTTATATAATGAAGACTAATCTAGATAATAACCACCTATCTTTTTTGCTCCCAAAGTAAAATATATTAATAACGATTAATACAAAGAAAGTCATATAACAATAGTAGTATACGATCTTTCAATTTTTGAACTAAAAAAAATACACTTACAAATGAAGATACAAGTAACAAGAAAACGAGAGGAATAAATGTATAAGATTCCGCATATATTGACCGAATATAAGAAGTGAAAATTCCGTTGGAGCAGATACTTTTATTTGCCCTTATCTCCGATTAACCGGCCACATGCTCGACCCACTTGATCCCGTGAAGTTTAGTATTTCTAATCATCTTTGCCAATGAGATTTTTATAAGTTATATTGATAATCATTTAAAATCGTAGATCTGCAAGAAATTGACTATAAAACCCGAACAATCACTATATATTTTTGAGAGATCTAAAAAAACAAACTACAAAAAAACATAAAACCATAAAACCGTTCAATGCAACTATAAAAGATCAAATTATGCCATCCAATATTTGCTGATGGCTTACTGCTTTTCAGCATAAGTGATTTCGATTCTATTAGTATTCTGCAGAAGTCTATATCTACTTTTGCTGGTGTTTCTGGTCTTCACCCTAACCTAAATAAGAGCTCTATCTTGTTTAATGGAACTCAAGATAGCTATAAAGAATAAGCTTGGTTTTCAAATTGGAACCTTGCCTATTAACTACCTTGGTATTCCTCTTATCTCCTCTAGACTCTCCAAGAATCATTGTAACACCTTAATTAACCCAAAAAATTGTGGCCAGAATCAATCAATGGACTTCCAAAAGCTTACCTTATGCAGGAAGACTGCAATTTATTAATTCTGTTCTTATGAGCATGAATGTTTACTGGAGTTTAATCTTTATGATCCCTAAAGCTGTCATTAAAGAAGTGGAGACTACTTGCAGAAGGTTTCTATGGCATGGGTCAAACTCTTTAAAGTAGGGCGGGGTTAGTTAATTGGTGTAATGTTTGTAACAGTAAAAGAACAAGTGGTCTTGGTATTAGATCTCCGCATCTAAGTAATGTTGCTGGTATTTCAAAGCAGATTTGGGACTTAATCACCATGAAGCCTTCTATTTGGGCTAATTGGGTGAATTCAAATAAGCTAAAGCAGCTTAGTTTTTGGGGAATTACTAAAGCTATGGATTGCTCATGGAGTTGGAGATACATCCTGAAAACCAGGGACATGATCAATCATTTATTTGAGTATAACTTGGGGAATGGGGATCAATTCTCCTTCTGGTATGACCCTTGGTTAGAATGGAGAATCTATTGTAGATAAATTTCCAGATATTTGTATTAAAGATGCTGGCATTCCAAAGAAGACTAAGGTGAAGGATCTTTGGAGAAACGATAACTGGAGGTTACCTGATCCTGTAAATATGCAGACTCAAGTTGCTTGGGACTACATCAGAGACAATTTTTCTATGAGGGATTCAGTTCAAGGTAATATTAAATGGAAGGAAAATGGCAATGGTATCTTCTCTACCAAAAGTGTGTGAAAAAATTTACAGACTGAGAATAGTACTAAGTCTTGGAGTAACCTTGTTTGTTTTGCTGGAAATGTTTCTAGACATTCCTTCATAGTCTGGGTTGCTTTGATGAACATGCTTCAGACTAGAGATAAATTGATGAGATAGGGAGTAATTCAATCTAGAGTCTGTTGTTTCTGTACACAACTTTCATACAGAAACAGTGAATCACTTGTTCTTTGCCTGCAATTTTTCAAAAACTATATGGAAAGAAACTTTAAAGATCATTGGCTTCACCAGAGATGTTTTAGAGTGCAGAAGAGAGGTCAGCTTCATGACTAGAAGATCTAAAGGGAAATCTGAAAGAGCTAGAAGAAGGAAGTTAGCTTTTAATGCTACTGTTTATCAGATTTGGATAGCTAGAAATGACTTGATCTTTAACAAGAACAGGACCATTTGGGAAGTTGTGGTGCAGAGAATTAGGTCTGATATTCATTACAGGACTATGTAGTTCTCCTGGTTAAAGGTTTTTGAAAGCCTTAGATGGCTTAGTTGTTAGCTTGTTTTGTAAGTCCTGGTTTTCAAGTTTCTAGCAATCAATAATATTGGTGCTTTTGTTGATTGACCAAAAGCAATGCAACTATAAAATTTATATCAGAAAACTACATAACAGAGAGATTTTATTGAAAGAAAAAATTAAAGCTATATATTATTTAGTATTTATGGACGGAGAGAATGTGATTCCCGATCGAAATTGGAGAATCGTTTTCCCCACCCCTCAAAAGATGAAAAAGAAAAAAAAATAAAAGAGAAAGAGAGCAAAGTTTTAGAGAGAATTTAAGGGAAGTACCAACCTTTCTTTAACTAACTAATCTAACAAACTAAGATTCCATATATTGGCTTCCTCACACAGAGCTTGTGGTATTGCTGATGTGGCAAACATGAGGGACACATGAGTTCTAAGACTGAGCTCGAGAACCAAAAAGCTTTAGGAGCAAGGCATTTGCAAAATGCTGCAACTACAGAGTACTGGTAATCAAAAACAGAAACATAAAACATTTTAGGAAATGTTAGATGATGTCTTTTCACCAATATCACTAAATACACAACAACAATAACAATAACTATTAGTTTAACGACAGATCAAACTTATAATATTTTTGAATTATACGAACGATAGTAATTTAGTACTCACGTAAATCTCTTCCATTCCACCTCCACTAATATTATAAAATATTCATCCAAAGAATAATTTACAGAAGGTGGTTGTTAAAATTATTGTGTTATTAAAAAAATCGTGTTTGTTCATGTGTAATTTGAGCATGAATTCTACGATCCTTAACATAAAAAATTATCACATGAAAATCGTTTAAAAAACAATATAAATAATAGTATATACTATTTATTCATTAATCATCAAAATAAGTAAATAACTCTTATATAAATATTCAATTGAATTATTACATAGTGCAAAGTAAATATTTTTGTCCTTAATTTTTCTATGTTAAGCAAACAATTATTAAAATCAGACATGTTTTAAAAAATAATTTTATCTATTGTATTAAAATAAAAAAATAAAATTATATTTTCATTTGAATAAGTAAAACTTAGTTATTTTAAAATATTACATAGTAAAATATATTTATTTATGAAGAAAACTTGTTAATAGTTTTTATTGAACGAATGTGTAAAAAAAATTAAATTAAAATTGTTTAGATTTAAATTAAGTTTTTAGCATTGCTGGAATTAAATATTTTTGTAGATATTTTAATCTTTCACATCTAGCATTTATCGAAAATCAATGAGTCTGTTGAAAGATAATAAATGATGGATCACGACGGGTATTAAAATTATATAAATTCCGATATTTGTTTTTTGATAATATATATATATTTCTCTATCTGAAGCTTATATCCAATTGGGAAAAGAAAACTATGTTATGGAAAAAACATGATTTTTCTCTAATTTTCATCTAATTATGTGGGAGCTATATATGTGGATGATAAATATGAGGGTGGTCCACTTGTGCATTATTAGGGTTTACAAAGGATGAGGAACTTCTAAGTTTCAACCACAATTAGATAGATTTTGGATGAGGTCCACTTTTTCTTCTTTTCACCTAAATGAATGAATCCAATGCCCTCCCAAAATAAAAATAGAAGTGGATCCTATGCAATCCAGAGAAAACTGATCACAAGCACCTTTATTTCTTGAATCCAGTACATTATAAAAACAAATTATTAACATAAATATAAAAATAAAAATAAATTTATAAATAAATCAAACATGATTTAAATCAATAATTAATATTAATTCGTCACTAACAATTTAATAATTATTCATCGGCCAACTAACATTTCTTAGAATGAAATACTTATCTTATTGAATTTATATTATTTGATTTCAAAAAAAATTATATTATTTAAAAGCTTAATTTTTCATTATTTATTTATTGAAATGTTGATGTCATCAAAAGTTCAATTGGAAGTTCAATGATATTATTTTTTAAAATCATTTTATAGATATATTTTAGTGTAAAAAGAAAAAACTTTACCTTCATGTATATAACGATTTAAGCATAATTTTTAGAACTTAGTATAAAAAGGTATAATCTTTCATTTGTAGGCATTTTCTAGCACCAATTTTTTTTTTTCACCACATGATTTCATTTTTGCGGTTTTTAGTAACGGAAACGACATAAATTTTTAGTGATTGAAAGACATTGAGAAAATGTGAAGGGAAATAGTTTACCATGAATCGGTAGTGGTAAAACAGTGTCTAGCATGAATGTGAGAAAGAATTAAGTTAGATTTTTTAGTTGCTTGTTTGTGTGGATGTTATTGATTCAAATGGTGAATGCCATTGAAGACGACGTTTTTAATTTTGTGTGTGTGCTTCAGGTGAATATGAGCCTCTGTTGTTGATTCTCTCGGCAAAAGTATGGATTCTTTGTCTTCCACTTTCCTCTCTTCTCTACATCCTTCAAAGCGCTTCCATTCGCCATTTCCGTTCAATGTATCCTCTGTGACGGAAAGAGGCGCCACCATCATCACCTCCTGCAAGGCGAGTCCAGCCAAGTTTTCCAGACTTTCTACACAAATACTTCAGAAATGTTAGAATCAAATGAATGTCAATTGATTGAATATATTAAAACTAAGGGTTAAAGAATTACATGGCTCAACAACATGAATTATCATGCACAATGTGATAGTCAAAAATGTACGCGATCTTAACGCACTGATAACTTATCCGATGAAAATGTCAAATCCAACCGTTAAGGAAAACATTAAAAATGTCCTTAATAACTGTTTGCTCAACGCACTCTGTAATAATTTAATTAAATATTTATAAGAACAATTTATTTATTTTAACGATTAATAAATAATTATTATATATATCATGTATATAGTTTTTTAAACAATTTTTATGTGATAATTTCTATATGAGTATGTTTAGATAAAAAAATTATTTTATCAATTGTATTAAAATAAAAATAAATTATATTTTCATTTGAATAAGTAAAATTTAGTTATTTTATAATATTATGTAGTAAAATTTATTTATTTATGAAGAAAACTTGTTAATTTTTTAATTATTGAACGAATGTGTCAAAACAATTCAATTAAAATTGTTAAAATTTAGATATATAATAAAAATATGTTGATAATATTTTTGTAGATATTCTAATCTTTCACATCTAGCATTTGTCAAAAAATCTATGAATCTGTTAAAAGATAATAGATATTTATTTATTTTGATATATTTTATATTTTGCTATCTGAAGCTTATATCCAATGGGGGAAACAAACTGTGCCATGAGAAAAACATGATTTTCCTCTAATTTTCATCTAATTATTTGGGAGCTATATATGTGGATGATAAATATGAGGGTGGTCCACTTGTGCATTATTGGGTTTTACAAAGGATGAGGTACTTCTAAGTTTCAACCACAATTAGATAAATATCAGATAAATTTTGGATGAGGTCCACTTTTTCTTCTTTTTCCCCTAAACAAATGAATCCAATGCCCTCTCAAAATAAAAATAAAAATGAATCCTATGCAATCCAGAGAAGACTAATCACATTCACCTTTATTTTTTTAGTTCAGTACATTTACAGAAACAAATTATTAACACTTTATTAATAGAAATATAATTAATAATATAAAATTAAAAACTAATTTATAAATAAATAAAGGCCTAATCACTCAAAAACCCCTCACCTTTAAACTTTTTTTCAATTCTACCCCGACGTTGAAAATTTGTCAATTTTACCCACTTTTGAATTTTTCGTTTTCAATTGTACCCCAATATTTTAATTTTTGTTAATTTTTTTACTTAAATGATGAAATCATTCAATTAATTAAATCTAAACATGAAATTAAATTCTTTTTTATTCAAAAAAGTACAAATAAGTCCTTTATTTTTAAAAACTAACTAAAAACCATAATCAAATTAACACTAATTTAAATACTTAATTAATTTAACTAAATTTAAATAAATTTTAAAAATATACAATTAATATATGCAAGACATGTAGAATGTTTTAAACAAATTTCCAAACGCAAAAGACGTTAATTTAATTTTTCAGGGTACAATTGAAACACAAAAATGCAAAATAGGGTAAAATTGACAAATTTGCAACGTCAGGGTATGATTGAAAAGGGGCTAAAAGGTCGGGGTTTTTTTAAGACATTAGGCCATAAATAAACATCATTTAAATCTAAATAATTATTATTCATTCCTAACAATTTAATAATTATTCATTCGTCAACTAATATTTTTTGGAGTGAAATACTTCTCTTATAAAATTTATATTATTGAAAAGCTTAATTTTTCATTATTTTTTATTGAAATGTTGATGTCATCGAAAGTTCAATTGGGCGTTGCAAAATCTTACTTTTAAAATTACTTTATAGATATATTTTAATGTAATTTTTATTACGTTTCATATTTGTAGCGATCTATATATAATTTTAAAAATTTGGCATAAGAAGGTTCAACTTTTTATTTGTTGACATTTTCATGCACCGAACATTCTTTAATTCACCAAATGATGTCGTTGTTTGTGGTTTTTAATGACTGAGAACGACATGGATTTTTAATGATAGAAACACATTGAAATAAGGCCTAATTACTTAAAAAAAAACCCCACCTTGAAACAATTTTTCGTTTATACTCTGACCTAGGAAAAAGTTCATTTGTACCCTTTTTTTGATTTTTCGTTTTCAATTGTACCCCAAAATTTTAGTTTTTGACAATTTAATTAATTAAATGATGAAAATATTAAAAATAATTAAATAGAAGGGTTATATCATCTTTTTTCTATTTGAAAAAATACAAATAAGTTAAAAAAATGAAGGATTATTTTAAGTTTTTTCTAGATAAAAAAAAGTTCAATTTAGTGTTTTAGGGTAGAGTTGAAAACAAAAAATCAAAAAAAAGGTACAAATGAACTTTTTCCTAGGTCATGGTATAAACGAAAAAATATTATAAGGTGGAGGTTTTTTAAGTAATTAAGCCTTGAAATAATGTGAAGGGAAAGAGGAATCCTTTACCATGAAGTGGTGCCATGTATGAAGTGTTGTGGTAAAACAGTCTCTGGTATGGTAGGGACTGATACTGAATAAGAGGGACGGTTAAAGTTAGATTTGTTTGGTTGATTGTGTGTGTGGATATTATTGATTCAAATGGTGAATGCCATTGAAGACGACGTTTTCAATTTTGCGAGTGTGTTTCAGGAGAATATGAGCCTCTGCTGTGCTTCTTCTCTCAGGCAAAAATATGGATTCCTTGTCTTCCACTTTCCTCTCTTCTCTACATCCTTCAAAGCTCTTCCGTTCGTCATTTCCGTTCAATGTATCCTCTGTGACGGAAAGAGGCGCCACTAAATCATCATCATCACCTCCTGCAAGGCGAGTCCAGCCAAGTTTACCCGGTCTGCATATGCTGTTCAATGCATTTGATGATGTTATCAACAAATTCATAGATCCCCCTCTCCGCCCTTCGGTGGATCCTCGATACACACTTTCTCATAACTTTGCTCCTGTCCATGAGCTTCCTCCAACTGAGTGCCACTCTATAGAGGGATCCCTCCCGTCGTGCCTTGACGGCGCATACATCCGCAATGGCCCCAACCCTCAATACCTCCCTCGAGGCCCTTACCACCTTTTTGACGGGGACGGCATGCTTCACTCCATCACAATTTCTCAAGGCAAAGCCACTTTCTGCAGCCGCTACGTCAAGACTTACAAATACACTGTGGAGCGTCTGGCTGGTGCTCCGCTTCTTCCTAATGTCTTCTCTGGATTTAATGGCCTTGCTGCCTCTGCCACACGCGGGGCTCTCTCAGCTGCTCGGATTTTGTCTGGTCAATTCAACCCGGTTAACGGCATTGGTCTGGCTAACACTAGCTTAGCTTTCTTTGGTAATCGTCTTTATGCACTCGGTGAATCTGATCTGCCTTACGCCGTAAGATTGACATCTGACGGAGATATTGAGACATTAGGCCGCTATGATTTTGATGGGAAGCTGTTCATGAGCATGACTGCTCATCCGAAGATTGATCTTGATTCCGGGGAGGTTTTCGCTTTTCGATATAGTCCCGTTCCTCCTTTTTTGACATACTTCCGATTTGATTCACAGGGAAATAAACAACCGGATGTGCCTATATTTTCCATGGTTCGCCCTTCTTTCCTTCATGACTTTGCAATTACTAACAAGTATGCTATATTCGCTGATATACAAATTGGTATGAACCCCATGGATATGATCTTTGGAGGTGGCTCCCCCGTGGGTGCAGATCTTGGAAAAGTACCAAGGCTCGGAATCATCCCACGATATGCAAAGGATGAGTCAGAAATGAGGTGGTTCGATGTGCCAGGATTTAACCTGATACATGCGATTAACGCATGGGATGAAGAGGATGCAATTGTTATGTTGGCGCCCAACATACTCTCCGTAGAACATACACTTGAGAGAATGGAGCTTGTCCATGCCTTGGTGGAGAAAGTGAGAATAGACTTGAAAACAGGCATAGTAACAAGAAACCCCGTTTCAGCTCGAAATCTAGATTTTTCGGTGATAAATCCTGCTTACATAGGGAAAAAGAACCGATTTGTGTATGCAGCCATAGGCGATCCAATGCCGAAGATATCAGGGGTGGTGAAGCTAGACCTAATGAAAGGGGATAGGCGGGAGTGCACCGTGGCTAGTCGGATATTCGGACCTAAATGCTACGGCGGTGAGCCTTTTTTTGTGGCAAGGGAACCGGAGAATCGCGACGCGGAGGAGGATGATGGGTTTGTAGTATCATATGTACATGATGAAATTTCTGGAGAATCAAAGTTCTTAGTAATGGATGCAAAATCGCCTAATCTTGATATAGCGGCTGCTGTGAAGCTACCAGGACGAGTTCCTTATGGGTTCCATGGACTTTTTGTGAGGGAAAGTGACCTCAAAAAGCTGTAGATGAGGCTCCTCTCTTCTCATTCACTTGCATATAATAGGATAATATTATAATCATATAATAGTAACACATACAGCACAAAGAGAAAAATCCAAATAACTGTATAAATGACATGTCACGACCCCTACGTGTTAACTTCTTCTTGATTAGGTTCATGAATGAAGTATGAAATAAAATTAAGTAATTAATTATAAAGATTATACTGAATTATAGCTATTAGAAATGTCTTCATAATATAAGTTACGCTGTACTAATAAATTTACAAATTTCATGTGATCAATTTTTATTTAATGATGATGAAAAATATAAGACAATAGATGTATGTAATATTTGAAAATAAGGTGTTTCTATCCAAAATCAAATTCCTGTCCAGTTTGAATTTATATATATTTCACCTATCTCAATTTAATTGACAACATTTTCCTTATAAAATGTGTCCTTAAAATTAACAACTTTTGTTTATAAAAAAAAATGTAACTTTTTCTTGACAATATACTTTTCAATATTTTTAAATAATATTATAAATATATTAAAAATCTTAAAAGGTAAAATTACCCTTTATTTGTTGATTTATCTTGAACAATGTAAATACAAAATTTTATCAATTAGGTTGAGTCTGATAAGTATAATAAATGTTTTATTATCAATAATGATTTTATATGAAATAAATCTATATACTTATATATAATTGAGAGTACCAACGGAAGATTCTCATGAGTTCTAAAATTGAATAAACTACTTAATTGTTTATTTATTAATAGATAATTAGTAATAGTTTTCAATTTAGTACGTAGATATACATCTAAAAAATTGGAGATATTATTCATCCAAAACTTTCAATCACTATGTATACTCTCTTTCAAATTTCTACTCCATATAGATGTGTTTGAGGTTTAGTTAATCATGAACTTTGCATTTCAGCGTCATATCTTTTAGACAACGAATATTATAAAACTACCAATTATTATAACTAATTTATATTAAAATCAGATAGAATAAAATAAATTTTATGAGATTTGACTTTTTTTATTAGTTTTATAGATTATAAAAAAAATGAAATATATGGTCTAAATTGTACAAGGACAATCTAAACTTTCTCATCCTATCTCATCAAATAGAGTAGTACTCATTATTTTCCACTTCTTTTTAAACACTTTGTTTTAATAAATTTGTTAGCATGGTTTCTAATTTATATAAATTTCCTAATTTTATTGATAAAGTAAATCTCATATAGTCCTACATTTGCACATTACAAATCCACAATGAACTAATATTAAATTAATCATATTAATAATGAAAAAAAATTAGAGAGGTGAAAGAGTATTATCAACTCAGTTAACTTTTAGACTCATCCAGACACAAAATTCTTACAATTGATTATACATTGATTTTGATTTCAGTGAATATGTATTTTTATCTGTCATTTTACAGTGCAACTTATATCAAAATTATAAAAAGAAAATCCAACATAACCTGTGAAAGTCTTTCAAAAAAAAATAGGTAAAAAGTTTATAAAATCAAACATGAAAATCATTAAAAAAAAAGGTATAAATGTGATAAAATCAAACATGAACAATTTATAAAATTTCAGACATAAGTATAAAATAATAACATATTTATATTAACCAAGGAAAAAACATGTTCTTTTAAAAGGTAATACCAATTTTATGCTGCAATATAAAATTTAAATTATATAAAAGAATTTAAATTTAAAATTTCTCCAAAACTTATATTCAATGTTAAAAAAAGTCTATATAACAAGATATATTAATATATATATGCTACTTTTATTATTGAAACTATAAAAAGATTTTTGCTAGGAAAATTGTATAAGGATTTTTGTAATTTAAAACAATCTAATAACTATTCAATCTTTATTATGTGGTTATCAAATATTATTACAAGGGAAATTTTGATTAGTATCGTAAAATGTTAAAAATCATGATAGTCAGATCCACATTTCATTATAAGAACAATTGAAAAATTTGTGAGGAAATAGAAAGATATTATATTAGAGAGAAATATCTAATTCCAACATCATAAATATATGAAATTTCATAAAATGTAAAAAAAAAGTCATGGATATTCAATATTTTAATATAATTCATTATTAGAATTATTAAATTATATTAATTTTAATTTTATTTTATTGATTTGCTATATTGATTTTATTTAGATTCGTTGTATATTTGTTTGAACGAGTATTTTATTTTTAGAGTTAATGTCACCATATAGCACAATATTTCATGTTTTTTCTCATTTTTAGTAACTACAATTTATCTCATCCTTTAACACAATTTTTCCAAACTTTTCATTCTATAACCATGTATGCATTTTAAGCTTTACTTTTTATAAAAATAATATCGTTTTTTACCATGTGGACGACTAAAATGGCGTCGTTTATATATTTATATTATATATGACACATAATGAAAGGTTGTGGTATTAGGTGAGACGTTTTATTTGTGTTAAATCGAAAAAAATACAAAAAGTTGTGCTATATAGCAACATTAACTCTTATTTTTATATAAAATATTAATTTGATTCCACGGAAATCCGTGGGTTTGCAACTAGTAGAATGAGTAAATTGGATCAAACTACTTAGAGCTATCTTCAATGGTACTATTTATTTTAAAGAATATCTTTAGTAAAATAAAAACATCTTTAAAATAAAGAGTGATTTTCTATTTTCACTCCAATGAAATCTCTAAATTTTATTTTAAATTTTTATAGATAATAATAGAAATTTTAATAATATTAATTTAATAAATTTTCTAACGTAAAGTTTTTCATTCAATTTATAAAAAATAATATTAATAATATAAATTTATTTTTATTTTTATCCTTTAAGATTTGAAATAGAGAGTGAAAATAGCTTTCTACATATGAGTCATTTTCACTCTCTACTCTAAATTTAAAACATATAGAGTATATTGGACATTTAATTTAGGAAAATGGTTATTTATGCCCCTAAAATTTGTCTATAGCAAGTGAGCCTTTAACGTCAGAAAATGTTTAGATATGCCCTAATGTTAGCAAAAATGCCAACTTGTAAAGTAGTGGACTTGTGTCCGGTTTATCATAACCACAGGGATAGAGGTTAAGTGAGAATGATTTTCGTTTAAACCCTAATTCGTCTGGCAATGAAATAGGGAATATTAGTTCAGCACAAATAATCACTAATCACTATAATGATAACTAGAAATTGCAATCAAACAACGATTATTAATTCACGGATTAATACAAGAATTAAAAGGCGCCTAGAGGTTGCTAATCATGCCAAAGCGAATCCTAGATAAAAAGGCAGGGTCTTTGGATATTGTTCGGCTCAAGCTATTTGAGAGTATCAATTCCGCTCTCTCGAGCCGAAAGTTGAAAAAATCGCTACTTGATTAAAACACCGAAATCTAACTCACTCTCGCACAATTAGATTTTGATAGGACTAATCAAGCCAATTAATTTTCAAACTACACAACCGCTAAATCCCTAAATCACTCTCGTGCATCTAGGTCTCAAGCTTATGCTAACTAGGTCCAATTGATTAATTTAGCTCTCGCTCTCACTAATCAACCATAAATCAAAGATTAAGGGATCAACTTAATCTAGGCATTAGGTCTCAATTCACATAACAAATCCTTAATCCAAAACCCATTCTAATCACCAATCAATAAATATGGCAATCATAACAACCCCTAAACTAGGGGTCTAGCTACTCATCACTAAACAAATATTAAGTATTAAGCAACAATTAAAAAGGATAATAGGGAATAGGATTACCTTAAGTAGAATGGGTACTAAAAGCATAAACAAAAAAATGAAGATTCCAATAATAAACTTGCATTAAAGAAGGATTTCAATCCCAAAATTCTGGAAATAAGTATGAACACCTAGAACTATAAAGATCCTCTCTCAATTGAGAGCAAAAGGAATAATAAACTAAAGCTATTGATTGATGTCTTACAAAATGAGGTGATGAACCCTAAAATAAGATAAAGTTTCCTTATATAGTCTTGACAAAAAGGGAAAAAACATCATAGCTAAAGTGTGTTGGGCCAAAAGTGGAAGTGGACCAAGCAAAGCTCAGATTTCGAAATTGATTTCCCTCCTTGTTTCAACTATGTCTCGATCGAGACACAGGCTTTTCGATCGAGAAGCTCTTGGAATTTTACCTGGGCGATTTCTTAAAGTTTTGTCTCGATCGAGAAGCTTGATGAATGAGCTTTCTCGATCGAGACCTTTGATAATCCAGTCTTCATTTCTTTGATTTCTTGCTTGAACTTCTTATTTCACGAAATCTTCAATGCTTTCCATTTTTGACCCAAAGTAGCTCTACAAGCGCTTCGCTTCCCTAAAAGCATAAACACACGTAATAAGGTACGAAACACTCCTAAACGTGCAACAAATTATGGCATAGCGATGTGAAAACTACACGATTACTAGGAGTATTTCTACTCCTATCAAACCTCCTCACACTAAACCCTTGCTTTTCCCCAAGCAAGAAACGCACCATAACACATCGCAATGTTACCAATCACGACAAAACTTGCATAAGCATCAACAAACGGACTCCCTCATGATCAAACTTAAATGCACCTATCAAGTGTCAAAACAAACTTCTAGTGACGCAACCAAGGAGTAATGCAATAGCAAATGAAATACACCGATGACAACTAGACTACACTCGCATTGGTTTAAGGATCTTGGAGAACCAATTCACTATGATCATCTACGGGACATGCAAGAATTTGGTTCAAAAACAACTTTAATGGACACAAAGGCATAGCAAACATAGGCATCAACAAAAGAATTTCAATTCTCACAAGTAGCACTCTAACACACACGTGTTTAAGGTTGAAGGAAATAAAGCTCAAGGAAATTCTCATTCGCCATAAGCTTGCTCTTATTGTCTGGACTCCGCTACTTAGTTCGGTAATCAACAATTATCATATGGTCTTAAAACGAGTTTGTAACTTGTATAGGAGTTAGGGTAGAGAATTTGGATACTTGGATAAGATTTAACTTGAACAACAAAAGTATTTCAACACTAGTAATGATCTCACTCGGAACTTTTCACAAGTGTGATCTTTCCTTATCAAATGCCTTTATTTTTCTTTTATTTTTTGCATCATTCATTTTTTTTAATATCAACTCTCTTTATTCTTTATTTCTTTTGTTTTTCTAACTTTTCTTCAAGGCATTGCTTACTATTGCACTTGTTCACTTTCTTTCCCATACATCGAGCTAGCATTACAAGTTTCTTAATTGTAGGATATTCAAGTTAAGTCCGGGTGTTTAGAGAGGTAAAATGTCAACGGGATAGGGTAGGAAAGGTTGTTTAAAACAATGAAAAATGTACAAGGCTAAAAAAGGGGGTAATTTAGTGGTTAAAGGTAGACTTTTAAGTGGTCTTAATGAAGAATGGGTACTCCTAATTGCCAAAATCATTTTAGTTGCCGACTACTCAACGATGTAAATGGACACCGAGCAAGTTCTAGGAATGCAAACACAACACACAAGAAACAAATAGGCTCAAAACTAATTAAGGATGTGGTGTTATGCTATTTCTTGATTCCTATGTCTCATGCCAATGATGTCCAATAGTTGATAATGACACAATTTGCTCTAAAAACGCACATCATGCATCCGCATCTCATATAAACTAATCAAGCTCAAACTCTCTCAACCAAAGAACGATATCACTATATTCTCATCAATACATGTCATAGGAGATTGCATTTTCTTAATCCCATCACAAGGATTGTTTAACTCATGATAAAAAAATGCATTTATGCCATTCATTACGGGAGATAACAAAGGTTGATGATCATTCAAGGTTTTTGCCATATTGCCAACACATGCATTCACAAACTAGGTACACACACAGATTTAGTGGAGGCGATACTAACAATTCCAAACTCAAAATAAAACTAAAGCATGACAATAATAAAGATAAGAATAAGATAAACAAACGAGATACAATTCGCTAACCCTCCTCACACTATTTCGAGCTTAGGCCCTAAGCAAGAAATATTCAAAATAAGCAAAATTGTATGAGTTTGAGTTAGGAAGTGCAAATCTTGCTTAGTCGAACTCCGGGGTGTCGGGAGAAGGTGGCGGGGTGTCGAGCCATTGAATTCCCTGACCATTCACATAGTTGCGGAAATTTTCATCTTGGCAGTCCAACTTTGCTTTCAAGCACTCCTGCTTGTATTCGATTCTCGCCATTCCGCGCTCGCTTCCATCCGCTCCAAAATTGCCTTTTTCTCCGCCCAAGCTTGGCGGTTTTGGCTCTCCAACTCATGGAACCTATGGTCAAAAGTGGACCATTGCTTCGTCTTCCGGTATCTCTTGATCGCCTTGGCTTGACTCTCCCACCTTGCTTTTCCCTTTCCTATGCACATTCTCCTTCCTTGGTGGGGTATCTCAGATGGGTCAACATCAGAAAGTTCTTCTTTATGTGCCGCTTCGTACCCATGCTCTTTAATCCAAGTCGTCCGCTTGTAATACGAAACTACCACTCCATTCTTCACATACTTACCATTTTTGAGATTCTCCGTGCCAATTTTTATTGTAAGAGTGGGAGCCAAACGGGAGAGGTTCGCCCCAAACTTCGTGGCTACAAGAGTCACAAACCACCCCATACCAATCGTCGTCTTAAAAAGTGAACAAACAGGCCCAATTTTGACTCATAAATGAGACGCTGGAGGCTTATTGTCAAAATCTGGGGGTCTGGTTGTTCACAGTTTAAGATGTTAGGGGAAATATTTATACCTTTCTGAATGTTGAGGACTTGATCCTCGAGTCAAAGTTTTAGGGGCATAAATGATCCTTTTCCCTTTAATTTATTGTTAAACTCTTTAAATTAAAGAGTTTACAAATCTCTTTATGTCTGAAGTATGCTTGGTCTATTTATTCTGGTTGTGGCTGAGGTGTAGTGGGATTAAAATATAGAGGAAGGGTTTATTGAGGCATGTTCGAAGCTGCGACTAATAGAATAAGAGCAGATTATTATAACTCTTGAAGATGTGGTGGATGAGATTGCGGAGGAGAAGGCGGAGCTGAGTTTGATTGGAAGGTTACTGAAAAAAAAACCTTATATTAAACCATAACCATATGAAGAACCCTTTGATCAGCGCATAGAGTCTGGCTAGAAGGTTTAATCTAAGAGATATTGGAGATGAGTTGTTTGTTTGCGAATTTTTTTCGAAGAATGATACAAGCATAATTCTCAGGGATTCTCCATGGAACTTTGATAAACCACTTATTCTTTTCGAACCAATGACTGGAAATATGCAGCCAAATAATATGATTATTAATCATTGCCCAGTTGGGGTGCGAATTTATAATTTGCCTATAAACTATAGAGGTAAATTAGCTGCTGTTGGCAAGATAAGATCAAAAATCGGTAGTCTTGGACATAGATGCTGGAGAGAATAGTGAATGTAACTGATACAGCTGTGTTCGTGTTCAACTGGATGTATCTACAAAAATTATTAGAGGCACAAAAGTTATAAATCGTCTCAGAGAACAATGTTGGATTCCATTCAAATACAAGCGCATCAAAAACTTTTGTTACTGGTGTGGAATGTTAGATCATTTGGTTGCGGAATGCGAAGAGAAACCAAAGGAGACGGAAGTATCAGATTGGCCGTATGGACTAGCTCTACGTGCTACACCTCGAAAACGAACCATGATGGGAACAGGACATATGGAAACACTATGAATAAGGGAACTGAGAGGCAAGATACATCGGGTTCTCCTAATAGTAATGATACTATACAATCTGCCAGAAGGGGCCTGAATCTCGATGTGGACATAAAGGAACGAACCCACAAGGTTCAGCAAGTGATATCTAATGGTGAGCATGGAGGAACAGAGGAGACTAGAAAACAGCGTGGGTGGATGGAACCCGAAAACAACTAGATGGTCTTGTTGAGGTGCAAATTCAATAGGTCTAGTCAGGAACAAAAACTAGTCTCAAGCTTTTTCAGGAAAAAATAAGTGTTCCACTCAATCAGACATTAGGAAGAAGAATGTCTTCTCAGGCTGCCTAAGCATATTCAATAGTAGTAGTTTTTTTTTTTTGAATGAGAAGATAGGCCAACGCCCAAAAAGCTAAGACGATCTACACATATAGGGGATCGAGACCCCGATAATATCATCTATCATGAAACTAACAATCGCTCTAGGAGCATGATCAAGAACGACAAGGCTAATGTTCTGCGAGAAGCCATGATTGACATCCAATCCGCACAACGATTTCCTGCACGATAAGTGTGACGAATGCAAATCTACCAATCTCTGTTTAAATAACTCCGGATAGTATTGAGCTGCATGGTATAAGCGTTCACCCTTGTATCGTCTTGGTTAAGAGCATCAACAACCAAGTTGCTATCCATTTCAAGAATAATATTCCTATAGCCACGATTCCAAGCGATCTCCAAACCGTCGATAGCCCCCCATAATTCAGCTTGGAGAACCAAGCAACACCCGATACATCTACTATACCCAAAAATCCAGTCGCCATTGTTGTTTCTAGCCAGGTCACCAGATGAAGCTCGGCTGGAGGGAGAGTGCACTCCATCAGTGTTGAGCTTCAAGCAGCTTGGAGGAGGAGGACGCCAGCTGATCAGATGCTCTTTCTTCGTAGTGCTGGACAGGTGAGTAGTAGTTTTTATTTGACAAATGGATAAAAAGTGATCAATTTAAGGTACTCATTAATAGAAAAAGCTTAGTATTAACTCTCATATTTTAAATTCAGGTGGTAAAATGACAATTTCAATCATTTTCAAAGACACCAAATGATCTGAAAAGAAATTATAGTTAAGTTCAAATGTACAGAACCCAATTTTACTTGTAACTTCAAATATTTTACAGAACATGAAGTACATTTCTGATATAAGAGCTGACATAGGCTACTAACACAAGCTATCTCCAAACTAGCAGCCAAAAAGAAAAGACTAATGATGATGGTGAGAACGATATTTATTCGCACGACATCTATCATACTCGGAATCATCAGAGGAATGATGGTAAGATTTTTTCTGTTTCTTTTCATATTTGTGATGCTTATCAGGGGATGATTGTTCATATGAACATACACGTTTCTTTCTCTGGTTTTTGCTTCTACGACGCTCATCAGAATCAGAGTCTTCGAAAGAATGAAAATGCTTTTGTCTGCTATTGTTGATCTTACTCCGCTTGTCATATCCAGAATCTCCCGATGAATGTGGATACTTTCGCTTTCTCCTTTTACTCCTATTGTTATGACTGCTGCAGCCTATATCATCAGATGAATATGAATCCTTGTGCCTGCTCTTCTTGGAATGCCTATCAAACTTCAAATCATCAGATGAACTTGATTCGGAATGTTTAGGCTTCTTCTTTGTATTTGCTTTCTTTAATCTCCTTTCCTCGTAATCTGAGGAAGAAGATAACCCATCTTCTTCAGGAGCTCTAACTTCTCTACTAGGTGATGGATGTCTCTTGTGCTTCTGCTTCTGCTTCTTTGATTTCTTTGTGGATTCCATGAGGGGAAAGGTGGTCAGCAACTCGGGGATATTACCGCTGAGAAATCCTACAAATGCAAGTAGTAATCAAATTTAAAAAAATTGTCATTTACTTACTAATTTTATAAGAGCACAAACACATTTGCTGTGTTGTCCTTATAAATCTACTTATTAATTTATATAGGAAGGAATAATATATGTATACTAATAATCATTTACTTATTAACATAACATTATAAATATATATAATTTCTCTATTTTTCTTTCCCCGTTTATTATTATAAATAGATTAATAATTTATTGAGTTACATTACTTGCTACGTATTCATGTAATTGTATATAAAGAGTATACCTCCATATTCGTCAAATATGTCCTCAGCAACAATTTGCTGATTGGGGTTATCTGGATCAAAACCCCCACGGGGAGGACTCATTCCTGGTTTTTGCTTCAACTCCCACTTGAGTGGCTGTGGAATTTTAAAGAATCAAGAGAAATTAGAATTACACATTGCTAAGTTAGACATGGCAGGAAAAGACTATTCAGTGTTCACTGAATCAGCTATAACTGTTGCTAGGTTAAATATGTATCAGTTATTCAACTATAGGAAGGATGCATTTATTTGCTTTGAATAATGCATGAACAACAATTGTTTAGTTTAGGCATGCACAATGTGAGCAACTAGAAAGAAAATCTTGATGTGGCTAAAGATGCCACTCCAAAACCGAGACATAACTGCCCCATCATTCACAGCAACCACAAACATTTACCAACCTCGCTAGGATCCATTTGAGCGACAATGGCAGTCAAGGGATCATCTCTTTTTAATCGACTCTCTTCATTAGGCATTATAGCATCTTTCAGCGGACATTCACGATCACCACTTTGATGACCATAATTGCTACATCTTATGCACTTCACATTGCGTATTTCTATACCAAATGGCTTCGCCCTAGCAGCAACACCTGTCTCCAGGCTGTAAAAATGTCAGCATTAGTAAAATGTGTGAAAGGGCTCACGACATCATTAGAGACAATGAAAAATGCAAAATTTATGATGAATTTATTAACAGGACTAACTCAAGAAGAATTCAAAAACACTGCTTTTGGACAATTCAAAATGAGTAAAAATCAGAAATTTGAGAAAGGTTCAAGACATAAATTTAATACTCTCAGATCCTACTACTTTATCAGGGAAAGCATATGCTCAGTTTCGTATTATTTCATTGAAATCCCAATATTTTTATAAATACATTAGCTTCAAAGAATTTAAACGAAACGTAAATTGTTTGAGCGATTAAATATTCTCAGCTCAAAGCTGAAGCAGCTGATTCTGTGTTCAGTCCACTTCTACACTAGTATTATGATATTATCCACTTCTACACTAGTATTATGATATAAAGCTGCCACCCTGCCGCCACCTCTCCATGGCTATATACACCTACAGCACCGCCACTATAGGTACTGCCATAATTACCAATCCTTACTTATTCGGAATAGCAGTATTATCTATACCAAACAAAGATTTTGAAAATAAAATATCAGAGGATGAGAAGTATGGTTAAATTTTAACACTTCTTTCCTTTCATTCTTCCAAATCTTGTCTAACTTGCCACTTTCATATTATTATTTATAGTTAGAAAGTAAAAAGACCATACTATCATGTTATTGTGCATGAGATTTAAGTGTTTGGTCAATTTATTTTCATCCCTTTCATCTTCAATGAACTGCGAAACAACAATCACACTTAACTTATTAATTACATCTTTCTTTCCTTATTTTAATTGGATTGGGAATGTAATAATTATTACTTTAACACTAACACTAACTACTAAATAACCATAAACCTTACTCAAAGTTATCAATTAGTTAAAAATTTAAAAGGGGTCATCAAGTAAACGTGTATACACCCATTTGTACTTTCATATATAGTATTGCTAATATTTTGATGAAGAATTCATTAAAAAGCATTTAACTTTACATCTTACACCCCTTAAGCCCCTTCTATGGAACCCACAATGACCCCTCTCAAACGTTTAGACTCCTTGCAAATCAATATTGAGCACTGTCAAACAAATGAAAACTCCACAAAGTCTCATCAAACTGAAAATCTGCTTGCTCAAGTTAACAATAAGGATTGAAGGACATAGATATTGAGAACACCTTATTAGTGCAATGACATCATACATTTGAGTTTCAAAGTGGATTATTAGGTTGTAGTATAATCATAAATGGGTATGAAAAGGCATCAATAATCCAGCTTAAGGTATCAGCCTAATTTTCCTTTTTTTTTTAATAAATCACAATCAATATTCCTTTTGAAGCTCATGCAATAAAAAGAAATGACAAACATATTAATCTAAATACCGTGGGGCATTTTTAAGGACTTCAAATTCTTCTGCAGTAGGTATGGAACGACCAAATACATCTTTAGGCCTTGGTTTCTTCTTTTCTTCCCCTAAAGTATCCCTCCCAGAAATTGACTCAGGCAACCTGGAACAGAAAAATCTATTATCAATTGAAGCTTAACTTCAAAGAAACTAGTGCAGAAGTATAACTATTATGAGTTAGAGAAACAAAACAAAGTTTAAATGCCAAAGATATAACTAGAAAGTACATTGCAGGCTGAGAAGAAGAAGGCTCGGGATGATCCTGTTGTTTCGTCTCATCGGCAATCTCTGCTGCCTTGGCACTTTCAGGGTTATAACCAGGTGGACGAACATACATAAAGCTTACAGCCTTCATCATCTCTATCTGTTACATCAAGTAAATCAAATAATAGTACATGTCAAACAACTAAACCAACTATATAACAACTTAACTATAACACCATCGAAACTACCAAATTTTTTAAAAGAAATTGGGAAATTTATAGTCCATGTATATTAAATTAAGTTAATCAAACAGCATTGTTTAGGAAAAAAATAGAGTTAATTTGATCAAATTAATTAAAACAACCCCAATAACATAGACCAAACAAAAAGAAAGACCCATTTCAGAAAAAACCTTTTCTTTCTCTTTCTTGGAGATAAGAGCAGTCTGACGAAAGAATTCCTGTTCTTGAGCATACTGCAAACAAGAAATCAAAATCTTGATTGAGAGGAACGAAGATCAATAGATTATGAGCTAAAAGAAAGAGCAAAAGTAAGGAAAAATTACTTCGCGAGAGACTTCTTCAGCGCGTTTTTGCTTGTGGGCATCGGACTGTTCAGCGATCCATTTGCGGCGTTGATTAGGATAAGAAAGAGGATGCCATGGCTTTTGGTTTAAGTAAGAATGGCTCCAAGCAGTTCCTGATTTAGTTTTGTAATCAACTTCTCCATTGTTGAATCTCTTGCTCATTCTTAACCCTCTTCCTCCTCCTTCTCCCTCCATTGGCGATAGCAGTCGACGGATGTTGCTGTTTCTTTGGAATAATTCCAATTGTGAATTGAAATTTATTTATAAATGAATTCTACATAGAAATTATTTACAAATGAATTAGACCATTTGAAATGAAAAAATACAAAATTTAAAATTAAAAAAAATTACATATATTTATTTTTGGAATGAATTCCAAATTTCTTTTGTAATCTTATTCCCATATTAATCTTATAAATAGTTTATAATATTAATTTATTAAATATTATATATATATATATATATATATATATACAAATATTTAGAATTAATAATATTAAATTCATTAATATTATGATTAAGATGTATAAAATAATTAATATTTAAAAAAAAATATATTGTATAAAAAAAGATGGAGATGAAAATTAGAAGGCTAATCACCTTAAAAACTACCGACCTTTTATTTTGTTTTCAATAACACCCCAACTTTACAATTTCGTTAATTGCACCCTATTTCGTATTTTTATATTTCAATAGCATCCTAATTTAGAAAAAATAGATGATTTTACTATAATAAAAATTAAATTTTATAAAACAATCAAATTTAAGGGTCATTTTATACCCTTTTCTACTTGGACAAATTCTAACAAATTTCTTAACTTAAAAAAGTTTCAAATAAATCCTAAATAAAAAAATTAATTATATACATATACAATTAATTATTTAATTCAAAATTAAATTAATTTTTTAAAACGGAATCCGCCATCCCCGCTACCCACCGGAGACGACTCGTCTTCCATGGAAGACCAGCGGATCTGCTGGTCTTCCCCATTGAAGCCCAGCAGATCTGGTGGTCTTCCATGGAAGACGTGCAGCTCGTCTTCCATTGAAGACCGGTAACGGATAAAATTGATAACTTTTCAACATCGAGGTAGAATTGAAAAAAAAAATCTAAAAGTCAGAGGTTTTTGACTGATTGATGCCTTTTTAATTTGTCTTGAAAGTTAAAATGATTATAAACATTCAAGGCTAATTAGGGTCCCTTTGAAATGAATGAAATCCTTCAAATTATGTAGAATTCATTTGTAATCCTATTTTTTTTGCGTTTGGAATAAATGAATCTATTAATATAACTTATAAAATTAAAATTCTGAAATTGGTTTTAGTTATAATTTAAGGAATTGTAAATCCAACTAAAATATGTGGAATTTGCAAATGAATTCCAAAAATATAAAAGAACAATTTTATTTAACTAATTTGTCCTTATTTTATAAAGCTTTTTTTTAATTTCTTTAACTTTTTTTTATTGCTATTTTTTCTTTATATCTTTTCTTTCTAATTTGGCTAATCACCTTAAAAACTACTAACCCTTCACTCCTTTTTCAATAACACCCCGACCTTATAATTTCGTCAATTGCACTCAATTTTGTATTTTTATGTTTCATAGCACCCTAAAGTATTAAATTGAACTCTTTTTATTTGGATAAAATTCAAAACAAATCCTTCAAATTTTTGAAAAACTCAAAACGTTATATAATGTTTTAAATTTTAAGTATAAACCCTCTTCTCTATAACAAAAAATATATAAATAAATAAATTAAATAAAAATTCACCGCCTCCCTTCGGACCAGCCGCCACTTTCCGTCACCACCTCCGTTCGAACACCGCTCTCCGCCACCGGACTTCCATGGAAGACCACCAAGTGTTACCTATCTTGTCATTTTCCAAAAGCTTTCTTTGATCATCCACCATAAGATATTGAATTTGATTTAGTGGACCTACAAAGCAAATCACTTAGGTACCCAAACAACTTTGGGTCCTTGAAAGTTAATGCTTGAATAGTTCAAAGAAATTAACCTTAATTGAATTTTTCTCACATAGCAATGAACATTAGTGTGACCATAACAATAAAAACATTGAATTCTATGGTTCACATTTGATTGCATTTGAAGTGGCTTGACTCTAGAGGTCTCATAAGAACAAGCACAAGTATGAGAACAAGATTTGACATGTGAAAAAACATGAGCATGCGAGTTCTTTCTAGTTTTCTTGTTCCACTTGTGACTATATTGAGAAGCATAGCCATGTCTAAAGGGTTTTGTACCCTTGTTGCTCTTAGCCTTTTGAGCCAAGAATGGCTTAGCCATAGGAGCTTGAACATGCATCTTCTTTGCCTCAATTGGTTTGACCAATTTAGGAGGAACTTTTATAGAAGACGTTTGAGGCAAAATGGACTTCATAAATTTAGTTTCATTGGAACTAGAAGCATTTTGATTATAGGCAAGTCCAAATTTTATGGTTGGGCATCTTTGAGATACAAGAATTGTATCCAAGGCTGTCTTCCCTTTTTGAAATCTTGAAAGTGAATCTTTTAATTCAAAAATTTCATTCTTTAGTTGATCATTTTCCTTAAGCAAGTTATCAACATTCAAACCTTACTTAGGGATAGATTCTAAAGATGACTTGAGAGCTTCATTAGACAATTTTAATTCATGAAATTCTTTTGTTAAAACAAGCATTTCATCTTTAGCTTTAGAAGCTTCATTTTTAAAGGATAGCATCTTGGCTTTATAATCACCACATTTAATTACTAGTTCATCAAGCATGCTACTGTCACGACCCATTTTCATGAATCGCGACCGGCGCTAGGGTATGGGTAATGTAGTACCGAAACCCGTAGCTAGCCTTTCATTTAATTCATAAATACATAAACCTGCAGAAAACCAATGCTCGGGGGCAACCGAGACTTCAGCCTAAACTAGCAGTTATGATAATCAACAGTTAATATAACATACTTATTCAATTCCGGGTCTAAAATAGGCATAACATAAATAATCCGAAATAAATACATAACATGCCAGAGCAATATAACCAGTCAGACCAATCCGACATACAACTGTAACAATAATAAAGACGTCTAGTCAACTACTGCGGTCTAAGAATAAAATAGTTTGACAGTTTATAAAAATAAATGGAACCTCCGAGGAAAAGTAAATGCGGAGATCACCAGACTCTCTCAGATCATAACCCTGGGAAAAATTGGGAAAACAACGGGGTCAGATATACTGAGATGAGTTCATACCACTATTTACATTTATTAAGTGGAAAACCTTTAAAACGTTTAAAACATTTAATAACGATATTACAGATAATAGTTGGAACCCTAATCCACAATTCTACATAAATAACATAATCCAATAGGTCTGGTCCCGAGAGCTGAGCTACACCGAGTTACCACTGACCACACTTATACCAGAGTCCCGAGAGCCGAGCTACACCGAGTTACTCTACTTGGTCCCGAGAGCTATGCTCATACCGAGTTACCACATTACCATAATTACCTTTTCCAGATCTTTACCGGTGCGCACGCAGTCCTAATGATGCCCATTAGGTAGCACGTTCCAACTAAGAGCCATAATATAAAAACAGTTCGAAATATACGTACAGTATATATATTTAATATTAAAATAACAATTTACTTAATAAAGCGGTAAATAGTAAATATAAACTCACAGCTTGCTTATCCACGTGATCTTGGCAAACAGCTAACCCTGTTTCGACTCCGGAGCGCGAGTAGTCGAAGAGTCTAAAAATAAATCATACGTTAAAATCGCTCCAACCCCTAACTCTAAGAATACTAGACACCACGTAGGACTAGCACAATTAATCAGACAATTAAATAACACACAGAGAAACACAATTCTCAACTAAATTATAATGCCGTAATTAATTCAAGACTATTGAGTTCGCCTTAAGTCCAATCCGAAAATATTATTAAAATAATATTTAATTGATAAATAAAATCAATTACTCAAATAGTGGGTTAGCCGAGTTTTTCAAAACTACCAAGCTAAATCCACATGTCGGTGACCCAAGTCCAAACCGATCCAACTAATATTCCAGAGTTTATAAACCACAATTTATAATTAATATTAAATAAAATATTAATTAATATCAAAATAGAACTCAATAGCTTGAAACTCAAGTAATTAAATATTACCGGCAATTATCTCAATTAATTAAATAACAAACAAAGCTAAAATATAAATTTAATTCCAAGGCATTCTAAGCCAAAATATCAATATAACAATTAAATAATAATTATTAATAATTATTAATTTAATTTTTAAACATTCAAATATTATTTTTAGGTTTTAATAATAATATTACTAATTTGAAAATCTTTCAAATTAAAATAAAATCTCCAATTAGAAATCAAAGTCAATAATTTAATTAAATCTAAAAATCATTTAAATTATAAAAAGATTAATATTAAATCTAAATTTAAAATATTAATGCCCAAAGTAATTTTAATTTATAAATAATAATATTACTCAAGTTGCTAATTAATAAATCGAAATCAATTTCGTAGATTAAAATAAAAATGAAAATGAAATAGTTAATAACAAAGTTAAAGCATCATTAGAATTAAGTCAAAATAATTTAGTGGCTAAAATAGCCAATAAACCAAGAGAACACTCAATAAGCCAATCATTAATTGACACCTCATCACCATCAACCTTTCATACAAACCCAAACAATTGAATAAGCCACTGACGCCAAATTATTAAACAAAAGAATAAAACATAGCCAAGAACACAATTCATGGCCAATAATAATTTCAATAATCAAACATCCAAGCCACATGCCAATTTTAAATACAAATTAAATCTGCCAACATAAAACATAACCAAGATATCAATTCATTAATTAAACTCCAAAACAACGACAAACAAAACCCAGACAATATCTCAAGCTAGCTAACAGTGACAATCTATCATCCTCTAATCAATAATTAACAACACAGGAAAAACTCAACAAATCTTAACCCATCTTAAATATAGCTTACTGAAATCATCACCTAATCAAACCAAGAATGAAAATTACTACCATCAAGAACAAAACAATATGCAGAGACAACCATATGAAAATAGAACCAAACATATTCAAAAAGCGATGAAACGGCGGCGTCTATAGCGGAATGATTTACGTACCGAATGAGAAAACGAAGTTGAGAATCGTAGAGGCGTGAGTCTAGTATCACAGGGACAAGACGGATCCAAATATAACGCTATAACGAGAGAGTACGATTAAGAATACGCAAGTATCAATTTTAGTCAAAAACTGAAATATGAACAATGATTCTTACCTAATTTCACGAGCATAAAGAGGATGATTTGAACAGCGATGTTTTAGAGGTTTTGAGATAAAATTGACGGCTAGGGTTAGGTTTAAGTGATGAATAAATTAGGTTAAGAAAACGTGATATAAATGGAAGGAATATAAAAGCAACGGGCAAGATAATAACAATAGACTTAACAAAATTAAACAGGCCATACCTGTACATAAGTGAAACAATGATCATGGGCAATTTGCATGGGCTTAATATTATAGGTTAATATTATGCATAGGCTTTGCATAATTCATGGGCTTGCATGGGTTTAAATAATAATACAAATCAAATACGAATCGAACTATGGCCGTAACAACGAACGACTAAAATATATATATATATATATAATAAATTACCTAAACTTGACGGAATGTAAAAATTTAAAATTTAAATCTGAAATAATTTAATAGTAATGAAAAAAAAATACGGGGTATTACATTCTCCCAAACTTATTAAAAATTCGTCCTCGAATTTACCACAAACCAAATTAATATAAAATCAATTATATCTTGCAAAAAAAAAAAAAAAAAAAAAAAAAAAAATCATACGTAACTCTAAAAATACGGAGCAACGCATCCTCAACGGAACAAAAGAAAACAACTAATCGTAACAATTCTAGATTTCCAAAATCACTTTACGACCAGGTGACAACTCAACAGAAACAAAATAACACCGTCTAATTCAACCACAATCTCACTACATTAAACAAACTCTCATCAAGGGTAATTCTACCACAATGAAAACTGAGGAGAGTCAAAGCGAAACGAAACATAAATCAACCAAAAACACGGTGAAAAATATATGGGGTATTGCATTCTCCCTAACTTAGAGAAATTCGATCTCGCGTTTAAAACTGATTTAAAAAAAACTCGAATGGTCACCACACGCATACGCGAAATAATTCTGAGTTCAACAATTTGGTACATCAACGACTTCTCAAACACCACGGGTGAGCGAATTAAAAATTTATTTTCTAACCGGGAATAACCAATACGCTATACGAGGAAAAGTTTCGAAAATAACAGGCTCAAGTCTCAAAGACTACCAAAGCAACACTACACGTGTAGGAACAATCTCAAAATTTAGAATAGTAATCTTACTAAGTCAAAGTCCAATACTACAAACCGAATACAGACACTATCACTGAAAATAATCTTACATCCCCTAACACCTACGCACTATATCACTTATAGTGGTCACAACACTAATTACTTCATACGAGAAATACTTAACAACAAATCAAATGTCATCTTGATCAAATATGCTCTCACAAAATAACGGCTGAAAACTAAACATCACTAGAATCGTCTCGATTCAATCAACTAAGATCAGCTCGACAATACCATCAACTTTTCGAACTCAGACATAAAAAGCACACCTAATCAAGTTGTCAAAATTTCATCGCTATCTCCAAAATAAATTTTGCAAATAAGAACCCTTTTGTTTACAAAAACGTTTTAAACATATATCGAATCTATAAAAAAAAAACAAAATTTCTTTTAAGTACAGTTTTTTTTTTATAAAAACGCACGCAGAGTATAACCAATGTTCTTAAAACAAACTCCTCAATTTATATACTCTAAGCTGACACAATTCTTCAATCCGGACTCAATATTTTTTCGCATTCACCACAACTAAACCTCGAGTACAACCTTATAACTATAGCTCTCCTTTTTAAAATACGAATACTCCAATGATATAAATTAAATCCTTATAATGCAATTTCGCTTAAATCACCACCGTCATCACAGAGTACTTGTCTAGATACCAACCAAAATTTCAAAACCGTTTGAAATTTATCAACTTTTTAAACACCATTTTCACAATGTAACTCGCGAGTTTATAACAAAACATTTTTCTTGAAAGGCTTACTGATAAAATTTATTTTACATAATTGTGCGCCAGGGTGATGACAGCTCTCATCCCCAAAGAGTTGCATTCAACCCTAATAATTTAATGCCGTGATGAATGTACTAAATGCATGTATCAATTTTTTTATTTTTCTTTTAATTAGTGATTATACTCAATGCTTAATGCAGTTTCCTATTCGTGGCATTTCAAATGCATGTTCATGACATGTCTGGGCACAATTACGTGATGAAACATTTCAATTTCTTTAACAAGTTAATATTTGAAATCAATTTTTCTTTGAAATATTTTCTAGACATTACACTCTGTGAGACGTGCATTCGTCCATCTTGACATATTTGCCCATCTCCATTATCCTATTCCACCAATTTGAATTGTCAAAACGAAATAACCTAAAATCGACAACGAAACTAAAATTTACCTAACAACGAATTTCTCTTCAAATCAATTTGAAAATTTTCCAAAGGCATCAAAGCATCACGACCGCCTTCACAGCTTCAATATCAGTTTCGATATTTCACCGATCTATCTAAAGAAAACACTATTGTATTACTACACTGATCAACCTCGATTCACAGATTCCATATCTAATTCTAGAACACTAACAGCTGAACTTTCGACTACAACAAATTATTACAAACGAGTCCGACGTAGAAACACATAACGTTCAAAATTTCACGCACGAGGTAAACCCACACGAGAAGAATTATTCCACCGGTGCTGAGTAATTTATTTGCCTTCCTCCGACCAGGACAGTTTCAGGATTCGAATCTGAGAACAGCTCTTGAGAATCGCTCCTCAAATTTATTGATAAGAAAAATTAATCACTTCGATTTCCAGGGTCAAACGCTAGATCCGGCTAAAACAATTATAACATCAAAACTAATCGCAGGGTAAAAGAAAACGAAGGTTCGAATCGCACATCGACACCAATACCAAAATTAAGCCAAAGAAAACTAGCGAGGAATGCCCTCACGTGCTACTCCACACAATGAGGTCAACGAGGACAAAAAATGATAAGGCATAACTTAATCAAACACTAGAGACAAGAATAATAACACAGTAATATAGGTCAAGAATTGATCACACATCCGAAAAACACTTAAGCATCTTGCAGTAAAACAATCATTCATTAGGGTAGCTATCCAATATAATTCCAAATAATTAATCATGCAACATCTTATATGGTCAACGAATTCCTATCGACATAGTGACAACTCAAAACAACCTGTAATTGATGAAAATTTAAATCACACAATAATATTTTCAATACATCAACTTAACTCAAAATATAAAGATATTGGTCAAAAAGTACTTATCAAAACCCACTTTAAAAAAAAAACTTACAAAATAGATTTCAAGTTCATGTCGAGCCCCATAGTATTAAAAATCATTTTTCGGAACACCTCTTTTATAAAACAATAGATATACTTCTTTCCGAACGTCTCAAATTAAAACCGCCGAGTTAGCTGAGTGATTACCACTTCCAAGCTCAACTCTAAATTTGGGTGACCCAAGTCAAACCCATAATATCCATTTATAAAACGTATGCAACACATTTTCAAATCCGAAAAGAACGCCTTTTGAAAATAAATCTCAATATTTTCAAAATAGGTGGCTCGACCTCATCCAAAATAATAACATTAACTCATCGCCCAAGTGGAAAAACAATTATTCTTTAACAATCTTTTCAGAAACATTGGCTTCAATCAAAATTAGTAAATCAAGTATAAGACCAACAACACCAAAGTGTTGACAAATCAAAATATGGTAAAATTTCAAAATTAATGTTAAATTATCAAATCGGTATCGCCTTTAAAAATTATATTATTTCAAAACAATCATTTTGAAAACACCAAGCTATACGTAGCATTTTAATTTTTTTAAAATACAAAAATTTCATTTTATTTCAAAATAACAACCCTTTTTCAATCCTTAGTCAAATGTAAAACTTTGAAATAAACGGATTTCATTTCACTGGTGAAATTACGGAAAATAATATATTAGGGTGTCATGTACAGACTACCCATTGAACTATATGGGTCATAATACCAGTTAGGCCAAAGAAATTTTCTTAAGAAAATTTAAAACCATTACGTGGCCAGCAACGTAATCCACAAAACGTGGAGAAAAAAAAATCAGTTAAAAATCATTTAAACCCGAAACAGTGTCAAATCTGAAAAAATATCATTTTTAAATTCAAGACTCTCGGCCAACGCCAGAAAGACTTATAAAATAATTCAACCTCAACAATTAATTAAAGGCATAAAAGCCAGGATACTATCACCCAGTAAAACACATCAACAACATGAAAAGAAAATAACATCATGCCAAAGCATGACTTAAAGAAAATTACCAAATAAGATTTCCCGAGAAATCAAAAGCAATTAAAATCATCCAAGTGAAATAACATCAATAAAAGCATCAAATCAAAGCAAAAATAATGACTGACTTGACGCAATCCTATCGTTGTAGGCAGAAAGTTTTAAAATTTAAAAGATGACGTTTCAAAGACAAGACATGAACCTAATTCCGCAGTAGATCCTATGACACAATAATAACACTTAACATGCCTTAAAACGATAAACACATAACATGAAAAAAAAAAAAATTTGGCGTTAGTTCGAAACTAAAGCTCTGATACCAAGTTTGTCACGACCCATTTTCATGAATCGCGACCGGCGCTAGGGTATGGGTAATGTAGTACCGAAACCCGTAGCTAGCCTTTCATTTAATTCATAAATACATAAACCTGCAGAAAACCAATGCTCGGGGGCAACCGAGACTTCAGCCTAAACTAGCAGTTATGATAATCAACAGTTAATATAACATACTTATTCAATTCCGGGTCTAAAATAGGCATAACATAAATAATCCGAAATAAATACATAACATGCCAGAGCAATATAACCAGTCAGACCAATCCGACATACAACTGTAACAATAATAAAGACGTCTAGTCAACTACTGCGGTCTAAGAATAAAATAGTTTGACAGTTTATAAAAATAAATGGAACCTCCGAGGAAAAGTAAATGCGGAGATCACCAGACTCTCTCAGATCATAACCCTGGGAAAAATTGGGAAAACAACGGGGTCAGATATACTGAGATGAGTTCATACCACTATTTACATTTATTAAGTGGAAAACCTTTAAAACGTTTAAAACATTTAATAACGATATTACAGATAATAGTTGGAACCCTAATCCACAATTCTACATAAATAACATAATCCAATAGGTCTGGTCCCGAGAGCTGAGCTACACCGAGTTACCACTGACCACACTTATACCAGAGTCCCGAGAGCCGAGCTACACCGAGTTACTCTACTTGGTCCCGAGAGCTATGCTCATACCGAGTTACCACATTACCATAATTACCTTTTCCAGATCTTTACCGGTGCGCACGCAGTCCTAATGATGCCCATTAGGTAGCACGTTCCAACTAAGAGCCATAATATAAAAACAGTTCGAAATATACGTACAGTATATATATTTAATATTAAAATAACAATTTACTTAATAAAGCGGTAAATAGTAAATATAAACTCACAGCTTGCTTATCCACGTGATCTTGGCAAACAGCTAACCCTGTTTCGACTCCGGAGCGCGAGTAGTCGAAGAGTCTAAAAATAAATCATACGTTAAAATCGCTCCAACCCCTAACTCTAAGAATACTAGACACCACGTAGGACTAGCACAATTAATCAGACAATTAAATAACACACAGAGAAACACAATTCTCAACTAAATTATAATGCCGTAATTAATTCAAGACTATTGAGTTCGCCTTAAGTCCAATCCGAAAATATTATTAAAATAATATTTAATTGATAAATAAAATCAATTACTCAAATAGTGGGTTAGCCGAGTTTTTCAAAACTACCAAGCTAAATCCACATGTCGGTGACCCAAGTCCAAACCGATCCAACTAATATTCCAGAGTTTATAAACCACAATTTATAATTAATATTAAATAAAATATTAATTAATATCAAAATAGAACTCAATAGCTTGAAACTCAAGTAATTAAATATTACCGGCAATTATCTCAATTAATTAAATAACAAACAAAGCTAAAATATAAATTTAATTCCAAGGCATTCTAAGCCAAAATATCAATATAACAATTAAATAATAATTATTAATAATTATTAATTTAATTTTTAAACATTCAAATATTATTTTTAGGTTTTAATAATAATATTACTAATTTGAAAATCTTTCAAATTAAAATAAAATCTCCAATTAGAAATCAAAGTCAATAATTTAATTAAATCTAAAAATCATTTAAATTATAAAAAGATTAATATTAAATCTAAATTTAAAATATTAATGCCCAAAGTAATTTTAATTTATAAATAATAATATTACTCAAGTTGCTAATTAATAAATCGAAATCAATTTCGTAGATTAAAATAAAAATGAAAATGAAATAGTTAATAACAAAGTTAAAGCATCATTAGAATTAAGTCAAAATAATTTAGTGGCTAAAATAGCCAATAAACCAAGAGAACACTCAATAAGCCAATCATTAATTGACACCTCATCACCATCAACCTTTCATACAAACCCAAACAATTGAATAAGCCACTGACGCCAAATTATTAAACAAAAGAATAAAACATAGCCAAGAACACAATTCATGGCCAATAATAATTTCAATAATCAAACATCCAAGCCACATGCCAATTTTAAATACAAATTAAATCTGCCAACATAAAACATAACCAAGATATCAATTCATTAATTAAACTCCAAAACAACGACAAACAAAACCCAGACAATATCTCAAGCTAGCTAACAGTGACAATCTATCATCCTCTAATCAATAATTAACAACACAGGAAAAACTCAACAAATCTTAACCCATCTTAAATATAGCTTACTGAAATCATCACCTAATCAAACCAAGAATGAAAATTACTACCATCAAGAACAAAACAATATGCAGAGACAACCATATGAAAATAGAACCAAACATATTCAAAAAGCGATGAAACGGCGGCGTCTATAGCGGAATGATTTACGTACCGAATGAGAAAACGAAGTTGAGAATCGTAGAGGCGTGAGTCTAGTATCACAGGGACAAGACGGATCCAAATATAACGCTATAACGAGAGAGTACGATTAAGAATACGCAAGTATCAATTTTAGTCAAAAACTGAAATATGAACAATGATTCTTACCTAATTTCACGAGCATAAAGAGGATGATTTGAACAGCGATGTTTTAGAGGTTTTGAGATAAAATTGACGGCTAGGGTTAGGTTTAAGTGATGAATAAATTAGGTTAAGAAAACGTGATATAAATGGAAGGAATATAAAAGCAACGGGCAAGATAATAACAATAGACTTAACAAAATTAAACAGGCCATACCTGTACATAAGTGAAACAATGATCATGGGCAATTTGCATGGGCTTAATATTATAGGTTAATATTATGCATAGGCTTTGCATAATTCATGGGCTTGCATGGGTTTAAATAATAATACAAATCAAATACGAATCGAACTATGGCCGTAACAACGAACGACTAAAATATATATATATATATATATAATAAATTACCTAAACTTGACGGAATGTAAAAATTTAAAATTTAAATCTGAAATAATTTAATAGTAATGAAAAAAAAATACGGGGTATTACAGCTACCAACATTATCATCATCATGAGCATCATCATCAACAATATCATCAACAATACCATTTTTCACATTTAACCATTTATCATGTGATTCAACACCAATACCATCCCAAGATATAAAAGATTGGGGATTTATCTCTAGTGTTGGTTCCTCCTCAAAAGACATGAGGCATAAGTTGGCATCATGGTGGCTATCACAATCGGATTGAGAATCACCATCCCAAAAAGTCTTGGACCCCCCTTTTGAACTCTTCCTTGAAGAGGAGGATCTCCCATGCTTGTCATTTCCCTTCATCTTGAGCTCCTTCACTCTCTTTGTGAGCCTCAAGAGTTCTTCCTCATTGCTTTCCTTCTTGTTCTCTTCTTGAAGAGCACTTATTGAAGCTTTGAAAGAAATATTCTTCTTCTTTGCCATTTCCATTTGAATGCTCTTGATGTAAGAAATTTCATGGAGAAGAAGCTTCCCAATCAACTCATCCGTCCTCAAGGTGGACAAATCATGAGTTTCAATGATGGCGGTGGTCGTAGGTTGCCATAGAAGAATAGGAAGGGATCTTAGGATTTTACCATTGATTTCATTGAGGTTGAAGGATTTCCCAAGTTGCTCAAGACTATGAACAATCCTAAGAAGCCTTGAGGTCATAGAAGAAACATCTTCATTAGGCAAGCCTTTGAAGCCTTCATACTCTCCAAGAAGCAACTCAAGCTTCTTACCCTTCACTTGATGTGTACCTTCATAGTAGCTCTCTAGAGTCTCTCACATTTGCTTGGCACAATTAGAGTGTTGAATTCTACCTTGTTCTTCTCTAGAAATTGAGGTGAGGAGAGTAGTGATGGCTTTTCTATTCATGCCATTTTCCTTCTCTTGCTCTTTAGACCACTCTACTCTCTTCAAAAGGACTCCATCCTTGTCACATGGAGGTGTCCATCCCCTTAGGAATACACTCCATGGATCAACCCCTTGCATATCAAGATAATTTTCCATCATATATTTCCAAATTTTGTAATTTGAACCATCAAGAAAAGGTTTGAGAGTGATGAAAAAAATTTCGGTTGCCATTTTTGATCGAAAACTCTAGCAATTAAGCCAAAAACAAGAGCACCTCGCTCTAATACGAAAGACCCTATGGGGTAAGACAAACCGGATTTTGAGTTGTGAATCGGAAGATTAAAATTCTTTAAAGCGGAAATAAGAATTTAAAAAAGGTTAAGAGTTTAGAGGATTTGACATAAGAGATTTAGAGTGGTTCGGATCACAAATCGATCCTACTCCACTACTCAAACAAAGTTTGAGATTTAGAATCCACTAAATAAGATTCAAAAAGATTTTTCTAAGCTAACTCCAAACTTAGTGCTTTATAGCTAAACACCAACTATGAGATTTTCCAAAGCTAATCTCTAACTTACAAAGGTTGAGTTTTCTCAAAGTTATACTCTAACTTACACTTGATTTTCTAAGGCTAATCAAGAAACTGCAGTGATTAGGAGTTTACAAGCTTATTCCAAAACTACAACAAAACAAATGTAATTTACGTTGAGTGTTTGTTGTTTCAAGGTGTGGAAATCATTAACCTTGAAACATTTTAAATGGGTTTATATATATAGCCAAAGCAATCCCCAAACAAAGCACTAACAAACAAAACAAAAATTTCTCTCAGAACACATATCGCCCCCGAGATGGATGTATCACGGGCGAATATTTGAATACGTCAAAAACCTTCAACGGCCAGTGCGACGTGTTAATGCTTTATTGGGTCTTCAAAAATATATCTGTTGGATCTTCACGGTCTGATTTATCGCGCCCGAGATGCATTTGTCGCGCCCGTGATTCGTTCCAACGGTCGACTAGGGTTTTATCAGCTCGAATATCGCCCCTGTGATATTTTGTGTCACCCCCGTGATATATATCGCCCCCGAGATGAAAAGTCCATCACGGGTGAGATATGCTACTGGACAACTTTCAACTCAAAAATGCGATATTTGCTAGAGAGCTCCGAATTGACTTCGATTGTTCCTATGAGTTCCTATACACTAATAAACAAGATTAGATCACTCTTAGTTGATTGTCAAAGTCAAAATAAAGGAGTTGTAAAAGATAAGGGTCCAACAGAAGTTTTAAACGGTGTTGCACACAATAAGAATGTGCAATTAGTTTGGTAATCAGACTTTGTTAAGTAAGCGTTTTGATAGCCCGAAGTTGGATAGAAAAGGGACTTTTTGTCACGACCCAATTTTATGGATCGCGACCGGCGCTAGGGTATGGGTATGGTCGTACCAAAACCCGTAGCAAGTCTCATGGAAAACCTTATATTCAATATAAACCTGCAAGAAAACCAATGCTCGGAGGCAACCGAGACTTCAGCCTAAGTCTAACAACTTATATAGCAGTTCTAATATAATTACTTAATAGCAATTCGTAACTATGAAACATGCCTCATTTATAAATAATCCAGTGTAACATACCAAAGTATAATAATATAAAAGTCGTACCACTACGACAAACCAAAGTACAATAATAGAGACAACTAGTTCTACTGCGGTCTAAGAGGTAAAACAGCTGACTAGTCTAATAACATAAAAAGACCTCCGAGGAATCAAAAGATCAGAGATGACCAACGCTTTCAAAATCGTATGCCTTGAAAATTTTGAAAACAACGGGGTCAGATATACTGAGATGAGTTCATAGTGCTATTTACATTTATTAAGTTTAAAACCCTTAAAACAAATCCTTTTATAATAATATATATACTTGATCATGGAAACAGTATTGAAATGAAATCCCAAAGTATTTAATCCAAAGAAGATGGGAACATATCCTCATCGATTCCCAAAGTAGGCCAGACATTAGTCAGCCAATCCCGAAGTACTTACCGGTGCACACAATCTCGATACAAGCCTATCGAGTAGCTCGTTTCAATCCAGATCCATAATCCTTAAAACAGTTCACAAACATTTGATATACTAAAATAATGTGCGGTACTTAATAAAGCAGTATATAACACTACAAACTCACTGCTTGCTTATCCACGTGAATCTTTGCAAACAGCTAACCCTGCGTAGACTCCGAAGCACGAGCAGTCGACGGGTCTAAAACATTATACAAGTTGAAATCCGAACAACCCCTAACTCTAAGAATACTAGACTCCACATAGGACTAGCATTTCATAACGCAACCAAAGAATCAAACAAGGTAACCCAAATACAACCAAGTATCCATACAACCAAATAACAAATAAGGCAAGTTAAGCTAGGTGAGTTTTTATCTTTTAAAACGAAACCAAAGTACTTAAATACATATATAGTCTTTTTAAAACAATTACAGTTCCCAAAGTAGTGTGTCAGCCTTACTGCAGTATATAGCTCAACACAACATGTCGGGAGACCACGTCTAACCCGACCCAACCATAAACCAAGTTTAAAAACCAAAGTCTTAAATCAAACCTCAATTGCACCAAAGTTATTTTAAATAAGAACTCATACCCTAACTTAATAATGCAACGATACAATTTAGAAAACAACAAATCCAAATAAGCTTGCCAACACTTGGCAAGTAACACCAGGGTACACTTGAATATATTAAATGGAATCAACAAGATATCTTTCAAGTAACAACTTGAAACTAAATAATTTAATCAACTCATAACAAACCATATAAACCTTACATGTCTTATATCTCATTTAACCAATGTTAACCACAACCTAAAATAAGACTAACATCCTTTAAATATGTTTGAACCATTTTATAAACAAAGTTTCCAGCCATTAACAATTTGATCAAAACCAAAATTAGGCCAAATCACTCAAATAATCAAATATGGCAATTTTGCCGAAAATTGCCTAAACTAGCCAAACGACTCAAAACCAACAATCGATGAACCAAAGTATGTTACTACTGATTTAAAACCTTTAAAACATCACTTAGAATATATTTGTCACGACCCAAATTATTGAGCCGGGACCGGCGCTAGGGAATGGGAGTGGTAGCTCCGAAACCCGTAGCAAGCCTAAAACCACTCTAACTTTTTCGCGGAAACGCAAACACAACTATCCTATAAACATGTAATAAGAAAGACATGTTTACAATCACAACGTACATCATATATAAACACATCATCGATACAATCATAGTGGGCATTTTACTTTCGTAACTGGTACGTACTAGCCCATCCATCGATCAATACAAAAATTGACAACTAAAAGACGTCACATCAAACAAACATTAAACACGTACACAACCTATAAGACCTAACTATACTAGGCTAAGACTCGTCACACGTATACTACTGCAGCACCAAGGGAACTTGTACCCAGCACACCAAAAATGGTCTGTCTGATCCGACTCTATAAACCTGAAAAACATCAATGTGAGGGGTCAGTATTTGGGGAAATACTGAGTGAGATAACACATTACTAAGGTATTATAGAAAATAACATCCCATTTAAAACAAAACACATATATACAAACATATTATACTTCAAGCATTTGATCCGATCGAAACCCTAATCTCTTAGCATGCATACTGAACACCATCACAACATTTAACGATCGATCGATATGAGTCCGGGATAATTCAACCAGTCAACTCGCATATACAAGCCCCGGGATAGTTCAACCAAGTAGGCCTTGTATCGCATGCACAAACAAGTATGATAAACAATCAATGCAATCTCTATCTATGACTTACCCGGACGCTGGTGATCACACAGCCTATTGACACCCAATAGGTAGCTTGTTTCCCCCGGATCATATACTAGTTTTCACAATCTATATATATTCGATAATACGATGCACAAATTCATTTCTATCGATAAAATACTATAGCATGCGATGTAGTTTAATATTATATTTATAATATAAAAACTATCTATTGCGTAATAATACTCAAAGTAAAGTTTAACTCACAACGATCGCTATTCCTTATATCCACACGTAAGCTCCACACGTCTTTCACTCTTTTAACTATTCCAGCTCGTCGATCTCGTACCTCGTCGATGTATCCACTTCCTATTCAAATCATACGTACGTTTAATTCATAAACGTAAACTTAATACTAAAACTCTAAGTTATAAACTTAGGTTAAAACGATCGTATTCCCAATACGACTCTTAATATTTACTTAACATACTTACTCCAAAAATCTAACTTTAATCATCACGTTCTAAATCCATGTTTCTCGTTTTCTGGGTCCGTATTCCCTTTTAATATCTGACGTACTTAAGGTCGGAAATCTAAGTCAAAACGGGTCGAAATATTCAAACAGGTGCGATAGCCGGCTGTGCGAGCGCACAAAAGGGTCTCGTGCGTTCGCACGGTCTGGTGTGCGTCCGCACACCAGCAGGTGTGCGTTCGCACACTGGTGTGCGTCCGCACACCATGTGTGCGTCCGCACACTACGGTGTGCGTTCGCACACCCGCGGCAGCTCCCGGAAAATCCATTTTCCGGGAGCTTCGCCGCTCGCCGGCACTCCCGACATGCTCCCACTTCATTATAACACATATTCCAATCCAATTCATATCAAAAACGACTATAGAAACGCGATTACGATTCGTTTAATTCGTTAAAACGAAATAACCCTAAATTACCAATTCTCACAATAAAAACGTCAAGCTTACCTCGATTTGAAGCTTAATGATGATAGTGAATATAATTCTTAATCCAACGGCGCGAGAATCACTCGATTCGGACGAGAAACGGCGAAACGGCGACGAATCGAATCGATCGCCATTTCCTTTCTCTTTTCTTCTGTAAGTTTCATGAATCATCTGATTCATTCGTTCTCTATATATATAGGTTGGCTAATTGTCCATTTTGATCCTTCAATTCTTTAACTTAAACCATTTCTCTATTAAACTTTCTAATTTAACCAAACGGTTAAATTATCCTTTTAACTCGATTATCTACGTATTATTTATATCCCAATAAATAATACTACTCCAAAAGTAATTATTTCCGTCGATAATCTTCCAATTTCTATTCTCGAGGCTAAATTGGCTAATTTGCACTTTGGTCCTTGAACTCTTAAAAATTGACAATTTAGCCCAAAATGAATCCGCGTCCAAATTTTAAAAGGTCTCCGATTGACCTGAAACTTTTACCACCAATACTATAAAACATTTCGCGGACCTTGGCGAAATAATTCCATTTTCGGACTTAACTGGTTAAATTACCACTTCAGTCCCTGAACTCTAGTTTGTGACTTTTCTTGATATTTTTCCTTATTTTCTTATTCCAATCCATAAACAATTACGTCCTACTCCATATTATCCTTTTTTTTTAATATCCAATATCTTTATTTCTGTAACTCCGGTCCTTCTCTACCGGACACGTTGCACTAAACGGCACCTGAACTTACGGGGTATTACAATATTATATCAGTAGGTTTATCATTTGAAAACCATTTTGCAATCATAGCGTTTAACTTTCATAAAATTGACAATTTCGCAAATCGTATAGATTTTACATAACAACTTAATTTCAAATCTCAAATTCAAATACCAACTATGTATATATAGGTGAGAAACATAAAAATATCATGCCAAATCATATTTAACATAATATACAAATCGCTAAACGAATCCATAACGCAAAAAGCTTGAAAACGCATAATCATCGCTTAAACCATGCCAAACCAATTCCAATCATTACACATCAGAAAATAATCATACTAAACTCCAATCTAAACACATATATCAGATCACAAAACTCAGACCATCAAAACATAAGGTTTCAATCCTCAAAACACCATAATATGCAATTCTACGCATAACACATCAACAACAATAACCCAATACAAAAGAGATGAAGACAATACCTTAGAGTGATGAGAATATGATAATAAAGATAATAAACCCTAGGTTAAGGGTCTGGACCGAAATAATGAAGCCACAATTCACACCAACGAATTATACTAAGAAGGAATTGCGTAGATTCCGCGAAACGGATAATCAATCACCAAATAATTGTTAAAAAAACACCATGAATCATAAAGGAATGATAGAAATTGAGCTTATTTGAGTAAAGGGTCGTTCTAGGTCTGATAGGGTGAAAAGGGGTTGAAGAAATCGAGATAAAAGCCTATTTATACAAAAACAGCGAACCCTACAGTGTCGCGTCGCGCCCAAGATACGGACACGTCGCGCCCGCGACAGAAAGAAAAAGATCCGAACCGACCAGTTTTTAGCAAATTCTCTCAGGAACGACATATCCAAAATGGAGCCCGATCCAACGGTGCATTAGGGAGATATGGACATTTTACTAAAGCATGTCACATCTAAAAAACACATAAGCACTCATTCGATAAAGCTCAAAACATAATCAAAACAACACACCAAAGGTTATGCAAACCAAACCATGTTTTCAAGGAACCAAACCACCAAAGACCAAACCAGAACACATCGAAAAATCATCGGAACAAGCCGAAAATATACGGGATATTACACTTTTGAAAAGTTGAGTTTCACTAGGAATTTTGTTAGCTTGATGATTTATCGGTTATTCAGACAACTTTTTGGAGTTGAGATTTATAATAATCATAGGAAAAGTGATTTAATAAATTAATTATTGTTTTATCACGATAATTAATTTATATTAGCTAATGAAATAGCATTTGGAAAATGTTATTTAACGTACGAAAAATGTTATCATATTCTTCATTTCATTTGAAGAGTGGAAATTAAAACCCTTCTCGCTTGGCCGTTTCAAGGGCTGTTATGCAGTCCCCAAAACATCATAGAGGGGGGGGGGGGGGGGGTCTTTGGGTGCGTTTTTTAAATCCCTACGCGTTTTGGATGAAGCTCGAACCTCAACGGAAGTTTTAGACGGGGTTGCAGACAATAAGAGTGTGCAATTAGTTTTGTAATCTAACATTTTTAAGTAAGCGTTTTGATAGCGCGAAGTTGGCTAGAAAATGGACTTTTGAAAAGTTGAGTTTCACTATGAATTTTGTTAGCTCGATACTATATTGGTTATTTGGACAAAGTTTTGAGTATAGATTTATAATAATCATAGGAAAAATGATTTAGTAATTAATTATCGTTTTATCCATAATTTATTAATTTTAGCTAATTTATATAGCTAATTAAATAACATTTGAAAAATGTTATTTAACGTACGGAAAATGTTATCATATTCTTCATTTCATTTGAAGAGAGAAAATTATAACCCTGCTCGCTTGGCCATTTCAGGGGCTGTTCTGCTATCCCAAAAATAGCTCAGAGAAGGGTGTTTGAGTGCGTTTTTTGACCCCCTACGCATTCCAGATGAAGTTCGAATCAGAATGGAAGTTTTAGACGGTGTTACAGACAATAAACATGTTCAATTAGTTTTGTAATCAAACTTTATTAAGTATGCGTTTTGATAGCCCGGAATTGGCTAGAAAAATGACTTTTGAAAAGTTGAGTTTCATTAGAAATTTTATTTGCTCGATAATTTATCGGTTATTCGGACAACGTTTTGATATATATGCTTCCTTTCACAGGACCGTTGGCATAAAGCCCCATCTCCTATATATTATTTCATTTCTTTTGTATTGTTAATTCATGCTTTATTTTGTTATGGTGCTCTTCATCTTCACGTCAACATAAACTAGAAGTTGATTGTCATTTAATTTCTTGAGACAGTTAAGCCTAGAAGATTTAGTGCCACAATTAGGAAACTAAAGACGACTTTTCAAAATCCTATTAAAAGTAACCACTAAGATGCCAAGCTATGAAAGCAATCAGCAAGAAACCGAGAGCAGTCAGCAAAAAGCTGTTAATATGCATTTTGCCAATAAGAATTGGAACATCAACTTTGTTCTTTCTCAATAAGTTTCATTCCCTTCTCATATTTAAATCCATCAAATAGGATTTCTTATTTATGTAGTATAATTCTTTTTAATTTGATTTCTTATTTTGTTAATTAAATATTTTTATTCTGCTATTTAACATTTAAATTTTATAACATTTTAACAATGATATGAAATTTGAAATGTTTACTACTTTATCAATCTTTATAAGTTATGAAATATACAAATATTCAATTTTTTTAATGAGTACAAATATTCAAAATTTATTCATTCAATTTACATTTTTTTATGGTCTTCAAACTTGAAGAGTTTTTATTGGTGTTTTTAAGTTAGAGAACTTGAATATTTTTTCTGTATTTAATATTTATAAATTATTCATTAAAATTAAAATTTATATAGTTTCTTCTGTTTTGTTATTATAAAAATTGAAGAGTGTTAGTAAGATATGAAATATGAAGTGTTTTATATTATTACTTCGATATATGACAATTAATATATATAAGGGCATAGCGCAAGATTATTTAAAAATTGAAGAGTTTTGGTTCTTAAACTTTATGAAGGTACGTCCACTTATAAATACTAGTTTCGCATTACGTGTTATGCACGTGGCTCGTAATGTAACTCGTCAATGAACATATTAGTAAATTTATTATAACTAGTGTTGCTTTACGTGTTTCACACGTGGCTCGTAGTGTAACTCGTTAAATAATGATAATTATATTTATTAAATTAGGATAATCATATTTATGTTTAATTATAAATTGTATTTAAGTAAAAAAAATTAAATAAATTTAAAATGATTAAAACATTATTATTGCTAATATGAAATAATTATATATTTGAAGTAGTTTATTTTACTCATATTCTAACTCTAGTAACTATTTTGATAATTTTTTAATATTTTATAAAGTATAAATTTTGAATTGATTTAATTTAATATCGATATCAAATCCTATTGCAATTACCTAATCTAATCCTATTGCAACGGAGTTTAATTTGCTTCATTCCTTCTTTCCATTTACCTAATCCTATAAGTTTAGAAACTTAGTAAATTGTATTGTATTTGTTGTACGAAGGATTGATATTTACTTGTTTAAATTAAACTCTAATTATATTATATATGTAATTAGACAATTATCATAATTTTTTTAATTAACTAATCAATTAATAAAGTAGTATATTTTAATTAGTATTCTAGATAATTATCTCAATATAGTAGTTTATTTTAGTTAGTACTCTAATTTCTCCTAACCTAGTACTTTATTTTAGTTAGTACTCTAATTTCAATGATTATTTTAATAGTTTTTAATTACTAATTAAATTTTATAAGTGAAAAGGATATTAACGTAAATGTGCCTGTCCCCCCCCCCCCCCATCCGTGCTTTTATATATAGTATAGATTATATCAATTTTTTATTTATAATTAATATTAAATTAGTTAAGTTTTTTTGTAAAAGTAAATATAATATATTTGGTTATTAAATTTTTTTCCATACTGAATTTATTCTTCTTTTGATTTTATAACAACCACAATTAAATAATTAACTTAATTTTATTAATAATTTTTTTAAAAATAATAAAATAGAAACTTAAATAATATTATATTGACCAAATGCAGAATTTTAATTTATAGTTCAATCAAACTAAAAGATAGATATTTCTACTAATTTGTAGACTATTTAGTTATTTTTTACATACTAAAAACTAAATGGGAGATAATGTAGCTACCTATTTTAATTAGAACTTTAATTACAATAGTGATTAATTAAATAACTAATTAGTTAATGACTATAAATTTTTTATTGAGTAGTAAACTGAAAAGGATTATTCTGTAAATTTGCCTGTCCCTCCTCCCATCTGTGTTTTTATATATAGTATAGATATGAACATATATTGATCTTGAATGACTTTTTAATTTGTGTTCCGTATTTACAAAAGGCATCAGAAGAACTGAATTGTGTCCATTTATCATCTATTATAAAGCTGAATTTATATTATTTGATTCTATGTTATTAGCATTATGGTAAATATTTATCTTATATATACATAATTTATACATAAAGATAATTATTTTACTTGCATTAAAATGGTGAATTACAATTTCTAAGCCAAATTGCATTTCGTTATGTTTTAGCATATAAATACATAAAAAAAATTGTTATTTTAAAAAGAAATATTATATAATTATAATTAAGACTAAATTATACTCTAGGCAAAGTTTCAGTAATAAATGGAAGCGAAATCACATCCTCAGTTATTTTTTTTATAAAGAATTAAACTTATAAAAAAATGAATACTTTCTAAAGATTAATTCAATTTAAACATTTAATTTCAACCGCGCAAGGCACGGCATCGACCTAGTTTTTTTATAGGAGAGAAGAATATAATGACCTAGAATTTTAAGGTCTTACGTATAGTGCCATGGGGATATATCATAAAGATTAAGGTCAAATATTTCAGATTAGGATTGGATAATAATGAATCAGACCAAAGAGGTGTATTGAAATTATCATAAAATAATAATTTAAGTGAGAAATTATTATACGATAAATTAGATTTGAGCAGAATTAGAAAGAAAGGGAATAAAGTGAAATAAATAAATTGGATAGCCGAGTTAATAATTTTCACGCCAAGGTCCGTGAAATATTATTAATAAAGGATCGTCAAAGTTTCGCAAGTATACGAAATCGTTTTGAAAGTAAGTTTGACGATTAAGTAAGAATAATGGTTAAAGTGCAATTTAGCCATTTGACTAAAGTGGAATTTTAGCCAATAAAAATCCGAAGAAAAGATTATTATAATTTAAGATGATTAAGAATTAATCTGAAAAGGAGTTCCGATATCATTTGAAAAGTTAGCACGACGGAAAATGGAAAATTTGAGTTTAAATGCAACTTAACCTTTTTGAGCTAATGTGATCTTTTAGCCGTTTTGAGCCAAAATGGCCTTTTAGCCAAAACTTCCATTATTAAGGAATGACTCATTATTCCCCTTATCATGAGCCAAAAGACTCACCTTCTTCACTTTGGAGAGAAAATGGCCGAACTATACCCCTAAAAAACCAACTTCACATTTCTTTACGAAACTCCAAAATCATGGAAGCAAATCAACCTTAGGGTAAAGGTAATCAAGGTAAGGCACTTTTGGGGCTATAATGCAATCCTCAAAACAGCTCAGGGAGGGGAGTTTGGGTACGTTTTTTGATCCCCTACGCATACCGTATTGTAATAACCCGTAAAAGTTTTAAATTTAATATGCGACTTTCGGAAATATTTTGAGTCGTTACGTTTCGGAAATATTTTGAATCATTTACGTATTTTAAATTCGTTGTTTGAGTTGGGTTAAGGATATTTTTTTTTGGGGTTTGGGTTTGGCCAAAGGTTTCTTTTTCTTTCGGTTGGGCCTTTGGTTGGCCCAACCGAAATAATTCTTTCTCAGCTCCTACGTGCAGAGGCACGTTTCCCTCCCTCCCCTAACCAACTTCTACTCCGGATTTCTCGAGATTCACTCATTATTTTTAAACGTTTTGAAAACCGAAAATCTTCACCACACTACATACTACCCTAGCCGCCATCCTTTCACCAAAATCTCTGAGATTAGACAGTGAGAATCATCCCTAAACTCTTGCTGCCATCGGTAAACTTTTGGTTTCAAAATTTCAGTTTTTTGTTCAAATACGGCATCTCCGTTCATAGTTGATATTTCCTTCGTTACAGAACTAACCATCTACAAGTCCGAGCTTAGTTTTCACACAACGGTACGTTATCCTTCTCGTAATTGCTGTAACCGTTGCCGCGTTTACGTAAATTCTGTTTGAGTTTTAAATCGATCTCTTGGGATTTCAATTCGTTTGGCAGCCGTTTGGAGGTCGAAATCAATTCCGTTTGTTTCTCGTGAAAATAGACTCACGCATCTACGTTTCTACACCTTTCGTCCGTCAAACGGTACGTAAACGAACCCGTAGTAATCGCCGCGTCTCACCGTATTTATTTGTTCAATTATGAGTTTGTTGATTTATGGTTACTGCCGAAAGATTTTCTTTTGTATTGTTGTTTTGATTATATCATATACGGATTGTAGACTTTTGTGTTTGAGTGTTTGAATCATTGGACTCTTAACTGTAGTTCATTACTCGATTTTGTGATTCTTTAGTTTTGCTTTCTCGGTTTTAAATTTTGAAAATGGCTTCGTGAATTCGGTTTCTCTTGTGTTGGCTTGATTCTTTTAGCTTGCTTAAGGTTTGTTCTAGTTAAGTTTTTTTTAATGATTCAATGTGGAATAGTAGTTAAAAATGGATGAATTTGTTAAACTTTGAATTCATAAAAATGGAGATGTGGGTTTCTGTTGTAGTTGGCGGGTGAGTTCATGCATAAGGGTAGGAGACGATGAGGTGTCAATATATGTGTGGCTCATCTTAAGTTATTTTGGCTAAAAGGATCATTTGGCTATTGAATTTTCATGAGTAAATTGAATAAGTTACTTAGGTTAATTATTAACTAGTTATACTTGATTTTGTTAATTATATTTTTATTTTAATTTACAAAATTGATTTCGACTTATTAATTAGCGTTTTAAATAATAATATTATTTATAATTTGAAATTTCTCTGGGCATTAATATTTTAAGTTTAAATTAGATATTAATTTTATTATGGTTATAAGTAAAATTTTATATTGACTATATTAAATAAGTATTGGGGATTTTATTTTATTTAAAAGTTTGTCAAATTAATTATATTATTTTTAAGGCCTAAAAATAATATTTGAATATTTAAAAATTAAATTAATAATTATTATTAATTATTATTTAATTGTTAAATTGATATTTATGGCTTAGAATGCCATTGGAATAAAATTTATATTTTTGCTTTGTTTGTTATTTAATTAATTGAGATAATTGCCGGTAATATTTAATTACTCGAGTTTCAAGCTATTGAGTTCTATTTTGATATTAATTAATATTTTATTTAATATTAATTATAAACTGTGGTTTATAAACTCTGGCATATTAGTTGGGTCGGTCTGGACTTGGGTCACCGACATGTGGGTTTAGCTTGGTAGTTTTTGAAAAACTCGGCCAACCCACTATTTGAGGAATTGATTTTATTTATCAATTAAATATTATTTTAATAATATTTTCGGATTGGATTTAAGTGAGAACTCAATAGTCTTGAATTAATTACGGCATTACAATTTATTGAGAATTGTGTTTCTCTGTGATTTATCTGGTTATTTAATTGTGCTAGTCCTACGTGGTGTCTAGTGATCTTAGAGTTAGGGGTCGTACGGATTTTAACCTATTTATTAATTTAGACCCGTCGACTGCTCGTGCTTCGGAGTCTACGCAGGGTTAGCTGTTTGCCAAGATCACGAGGATAAGCAAGCTGTGAGTTTGTAGTGCTATTTACCGCTTTATTAAGTACCGCATCGTATTTTAATATTATAAATGTTTGTGAACTGTTTTTACGGATTATGGATCTGGATTGAAACGAGCTACTCGATAGGCTTGTATCGAGACTGTGTGCACCGGTAAGTACTCTGGGAAACGGCAGACTAAAGTCTTGCTTACACTGGTATATTTATATGACGAGGATTTATTCCCGTCCACTCTGGGTTTATCAGTATGCTATGTCATACTTACGCTGGGATCATTTCAATACTGTTTTCCATAATCATATTATATTAGTATAAAAATGTTTTTATTTAAGGGTTTTAAACTTAATAAATGTAAATAGTATTGCGAACTCATCTCAGTATATCTGACCCCGTTGTTTTCCCAAATTTTCCAGGTTTATGATTTGAAAGCTGGTCCACTCCGATTCTTTTGATTCCTCGGAGGTTTTTATGTTATTTAAACTAGTTATTGTTCTTGAACTCTTAGACCGCAGTAGAACTAGTTTATATATTACATTCAATATTACACTTTGGGATTGTCGAATTTGATCGACTATTTATCATTGGCATGTTTACTCTGAAATACCTTATTATTATATTTAAAGCATACTGTGGAATATTTCAGATATTTAAGTTATTTATATCAGAACTGTATTATAAATTGCTAGACTTAGGTTGGAGTCTCGGTTGCCCCCGAGCAGTTTTCTGCAGGTTTAAATGTGTTTTTGATTTCCGCGAGGCTTGCTACGGGTTTTGGTACAACCATACCCATACCCTAGCGCCAGTCACGATTCCTGAAATTGGATCGTGACAAAGTTTGTATCAGAGCTTTAGTTTCGAACTAAGGCCAACTTTTGCATGTTACGTGTTTATCGCTTTAAGGCATGTTAAGTGTTACTGTTGTGTCATAGGATCTACTGCGGAATTAGGATTCAAGTTTTGTCTTTTGAAACGTCATCTTTTGTTTTCAAAACTTTCTACCTTCACCTTTAGGGATGTTTGAGTCGGTCTTATGTGTTACTAATGTTTTATTTGCGAAATTTTTTCTTTACTCTGGAATGTTAGTGTTATTACTCTGGATAAATTGTTGATTTTTGAGCTATTTAAATTTACTCTGGGTGTTGCCATGTGGGCATTGTTTGAGATTTGTTGTTTCATTCTTAGGAATGAACACTCGTGGGCGTTCTGCAGCTCAGGCTGAGGCTGAAGCGGATGACGCTATGTCGATTGAGGTTAACCAGCATGAACCAGAGGTTCAAGTTGGCAGGGGACGTGCAGGTGGAGTTCCGGCTGGTAGAGGCCGAGCTGGCAGAGGTCGGGGTGGTAGAGGTCAGGCTGCTGGAGGCAGAGGTAGGGGACGTGGTGGTGTAGGCTTTCAGGCACCAGGCGTACCACAAGCTCCTATCGATCCATTTGACTTCACGACATTTCTGGCTGGGATCATTGCACTCTAGAATAATCAAGTGCAACTGCAGGCGGGACAGATCGCCATGCAGAACCAGTATGCTATGCTGGGACAGATTGTGCAGCAACAGGTACCACATGCTGGTGGTGTGGCGGTTGGTGGTGTTGGAATCGCTGACAGAGACTTGGTGTTGGCTTATTTGAGGCTGAAGCCGACTGAGTTTGCGGGCGACGGCGACGCCCTAGATTTTTTAGAGGAGGTTGAGCGGAATGCTCAGAGACTGCAGGCTTCTGAGAGACAGACTGTTATGTTAGTGGAGATGTCCTTGAAGGGTGATGCAAATGACTGGTTTCGCAGGGAGATTCGTGCAGTCATGGCTACTATTACATGGGCGGACTTTGTGAAAGAATTCAAGGAATTTTATCTACCTTTCTCAGTGACAGAAGGTTTCAGAGACAGACTGCTGGTTATGAGGAGAGGAGACAGATCAGTACATGAGTATACTACTGAGTTTGTGAGACTGAGTCGCTTTGCCCCAGATCTGCAGACTGAACAGCAGAGGGTGAACGACAGGTACGTGAAGGGTCTGGGTGCTGACTTTATTAGCCTTCTGACTGAGACGACCAAGGAATTTTCTGCTGTAGTGGACAGTGCCCGTCGGATGGAGGCAAATTTACTGCACTTTGGGAAAATGACTGAGACAAAGAAGGCGAACGGTATTGTTCAGAGTAGTGGGCAGCAGAGTGGTAGCAGCAGCTATTAGCACAAGCCTTCCCAGTACAAGAGTCAGAAAGGGGGTGTTCGAAAAGGGTATCAGCCGTATTCTCACAGTTCTGGTTACAGTGGGAGTAGCCGTGGATCTGGTCGCGGATACAGTGGTACTTCTAGCGTCCCGTTTTGTCAGAACTGTAGGCGCAGAAATTCGGGACAGTGCACAGTGGCACCAGGTAGTTGCTATGCTTGTGGCCAGCAAGGTCACTTTGCTAGGGAGTGTCCGTCATCTGGACAACATATGCCATCGGCTAGTGTTGCTCAGCCGTTCTTTCAGCAGTATAGGCCCGTTTTCACTCCTTCAGCAGGGTATTCTCAACCTGCCGCTTTGTTTGGTGGCCAGCGGGGCCGTGGTTCAGGAGGGCGAGGTTTTGGTGGCCGTGGGAATGGTGGTAGAGGCTCCAGTAGTTACAGTTCTGCTCAGGCACCGTAGCAGGGACAGGGTCAGGCTAGAGTGTTTGCTTTGACTCCTCAGGATGCTCGTGCATCAAACGCCGTGGTGCAAGGTACTATTCCCATTTCATTTGTAGATGCCTTGGTTTTATTTGATGCGGGTGCAACACACTCTTTTGTTTCATCGAGTTTTGCTGCTAAGTTGGGTGTGACACCATCTAGGTTGTTAGAGCCTTTATCTGTATCTACGCCTTTGTCTGACTGTGTTATGGTGGATATGGTTTATCCTTCTTGTTCTGTGGTTATACATGGTAGGGATCTTAGTGCTGATTTGATTATGCTTGACGTATTATCTTTTGATGTCATCTTGGGGATGGATTGGCTTTCACGCCATTATGCTTCTATCGACTGTCGAGGGAAGTCGGTATTGTTTGGGATTCCTGGTGATATGACTTTTTCCTTCCAAGGAGAAAAGACAGAAGCACCTAAGAATCTAATTTCGGCGATCAAGGCCAAGCGTATGATGGGCAAGGGTTGCCAGGCTTTCTTAGCAGTGGTTTGTGATTTAGAGGGCGACAGTGGTGACGTGCATAGTGTTCCGATAGTGAATGAGTTCACTGATGTGTTTCCAGAGGAGTTGCCTGGATTACCACCTGATCGTGACATCGAGTTCTGTATTGATGTTGCTCCGGGAATAGCTCCTATTTCGATACCTCCGTATCGGATGGCTCATGCAGAGCTGAAAGAGCTGAAGGAACAGTTACAAGAATTTCTTGATAGTGGTTTTATCAGACCGAGTACTTCTCCGTGGGGTGCTCCTGTGTTGTTTATCAAGAAGAAGGATGGGTCATTTTGGGCTGTGTATTGACTACAGACAGCTGAATAAGGTTACTATCAAGAACCGGTATCCTCTTCCTCGTATTGATGATTTGTTCGACCAGTTGGAGGGTGCTAAGTGCTTTTCGAAGATTGATTTGAGATCCGGGTATCATCAACTTCGGATTCGAGACGTCGATGTGCCTAAGACTGCTTTCAGAACGCGGTATGGGCATTTCGAGTTTCTGGTCATGTCTTTCGGGTTAACTAACGCACCAGCAGCGTTTATGGATATGATGAACCGGGTATTCAAGCCGTTTCTGGATCAGTTCGTTATTGTGTTTATTGATGACATACTGATTTATTCTCGGAGTGAGGAGGAGCATGCTTTCCACTTGAGAATGATACTGCAGACTTTGCGTGAACATCAGTTGTATGCTAAGTTCTCGAAATGCGAATTCTGGCTGGATCAAGTTACCTTCTTGGGACATGTGGTGTGAAAGGATGGGATCAAGGTTGATCCAACGAAGATTGAGGCGGCTATGGATTGGCAGAGGCCGAGGTCAGTTACCGAGATCAGAAGTTTTCTGGGGTTAGCTGGCTACTACCGTCGGTTCGTTCAGGATTTCTCCAGAATATCTGCACCGATGACTAAACTGACACAGAAGGGTGTTAAGTTTGAGTGGACTGACAAGTGCGAGGCGAGCTTTGAGAAGCTCAAAGAGATTCTGACTACAGCTCCTGTGTTAGCTTTGCCATCTGGCATTGAGGGGTTCACTGTGTATTGTGATGCTTCTCGTATCGGTTTGGGGTGCGTTCTGATGCAACATGGTAAGGTGATTGCCTATGCTTCTCGCCAGCTGAAGAAGCATGAGGTGAATTATCCTACTCATGATCTGGAGTTAGCAGCTGTAGTTTTTGCTCTCAAGATTTGGAGGCACTATTTGTACGGTGCGACTTGCGAGATCTTCACTGATCATAAGAGTCTGAAGTACATTTTTGATCAGCGTGAGCTGAATCTGAAGCAGCGGAGATGGTTGGAGTTACTAAAAGACTATGATTGTACTATTCAGTACCATCCGGGTAAGGCTAATATGGTAGCCGATGCGTTGAGTCGCAAGTCTTCGGGCAGTTTGGCCCATATTTCTGAGGTTGGGCGGAGACCCATGGTTCGTGAGTGGCATAGTCTGTTAGCTTCGGGATACGGATTTCAGGTTTCGCATAGAGGTTGTTTGTTGGCACAGTTGCAGGTGCAACCGGTTTTGATTGATAGGATCAAAGCTTCACAAGCTGAAGATCCACAATTGAAACGAATTATGGACGAGATCCATCTAGATGGAAATTCTGAGTTTGTTCTGGCGGATGGAGTTCTCAGGTACGGTTCTCGGCTGTGTGTTCCGGATTCAGATGGTTTGAGAGACCAGATTCTGGAGGAAGCGCACAAGTCAGCTTACAGTGTTCATCCGGGTTCTACCAAGATGTACCATGATCTCAAGGGTACGTACTGGTGGAGCGGAATGAAAAAGGATGTTGCAGAGTTTGTGTCTAAGTGTTTGACTTGCCAGCAGGTAAAGTTAGAGCATTAGAGACCGTTTGGATATCTGCAACCGCTACCTATTCTAGAGTGGAAATGGGAGCGAATCGCTATGGACTTTGTGGTTGGTTCGCCACGTACCCGACAGGGGTATGATTCGATTTGGGTGATAGTTGACCGTTTGACCAAGTCAGCTCACTTCTTACCGATCAAGGTTACTTATCAAGCTTCGAAATTGGCACAGTTGTACATCGATCGGATTGTGAGTCTCCATAATGTACCAGTGTCGATAGTTTCAGACAGAGGTTCAGTTTTCACCTCTCGGTTTTGGAAGGCAATGAAGGAATCTTTGGGTACGAGATTGGATTTCAGTACTGCTTTTCATCCTCAGACTGACGGTCAGTCTGAGAGGACTATTCAGACTTTGGAGGACATGCTCAGGATGTGTGTTCTGGATTTTCAGGGTAGCTGGGATACTCATTTGCCTTTGATTGAGTTTTCCTACAACAACAGTTACCACGCTAGTATCGAGATGGCACCTTATGAGGCTTTGTACGGGCGCAAGTGTCGATCTCCTATCTGCTGGGAGGAGGTTGGCGAGCGCAAGCTCTCGAGAGCAGAGATTATTCAGATTACCTCAGAAAAGGTACCATTAATCAAGTGGAGATTGGAGACAGCTTTTAGTCGGCATAAGAGTTATGCTGATCCGAAGAGAAAAGACATGGAGTTTCGGGTTGGAGATGTCGTGTTTCTTCGGGTTTCGCCTATGAAGGGCGTTGTGCGTTTCGGTGTTAAGGGGAAGTTAGCACCGAGGTATGTTGGTCCTTATGAGATCATTTAGCGTATTGGAGCAGTGGCATACAAGTTAGCGTTGCCACCAGATATGTCGTTGGTCCACCCAGTGTTTCATATTTCCATGTTGAGGAAGTATATTTCTGATCCTTCTCACGTGATAGTACCGCAGAGTGTTGAGATTGACCATGAGTTATCTTACGAAGAGCAGCCTGTTGAGATTATTGATACGCAGGTTCGTAAGTTACGGAGCAAGGAGATTCCAATGGTCAAGGTTCTTTGGCGGAACCACTCTATTGAGGAGTGCACTTGGGAGACAGAGTTGGATATGCGGAGTCGCTATCCTTTTCTTTTTCCTTGAGGTACGACAATTCATTTACTATGTGATTTTAAGAGTCTTTCTTTTGTGTTTTGTGAATTTTTTTTTGGTACTTGTGTTTATTGTGTTGAATTCGAGGACGAATTTTTAATAAGTTTGGGAGAATGTAATAACCCGTAAATTTTTTAAATTTAATTTGCGACTTTCGGAAATATTTTGAGTCGTTACGTTTCAGAAATATTTTGAATCGTTTACGTATTTTAAATTCGTTGTTTGAGTTGGGTTAGGGATATTTTTTTTTGGGGTTTGGGTTTGGCCAAAGGTTTCTTTTTCTTTCGGTTGGGCCGTTGGTTGGCCCAACCGAAATAATTCTTTCTCAGCTCCTACGTGCAGAGGCACGTTTCCCTCCCTCCCCTAACCAACTTCTACTCCGGATTTCTCGAGATTCACTCATTATTTTTAAACGTTTTGAAAACCGAAAATCTTCACCACACTACATACTACCCTAGCCGCCATCCTTTCACCAAAATCTCTGAGATTAGACAGTGAGAATCATCCCCAAACTCTTGCTGCCATCGGTAAACTTTTGGTATCAAAATTTCAGTTTTTTGTTCAAATACGGCATCTCCGTTCATAGTTGATATTTCCTTCGTTACAGAACTAATTGAATTCCGTTTGATTCCTGAGATTGTAGACTCAACCATCTACAAGTCCGAGCTTAGTTTTCACACAACGGTACGTTATCCTTCTCGTAATTGCTGTAACCGTTGCCGCGTTTACGTAAATTCTGTTTTTGAGTTTTAAATCGATCTCTTGGGATTTCAATTCGTTTGGCAGCCGTTTGGAGGTTGAAATCAATTCCGTTTGTTTCTCGTGAAAGTAGACTCATGCATCTACGTTTCTACACCTTTCGTTCGTCAAACGGTACGTAAACGAACCCGTAGTAATCGCCTCCGTCTCACCGTATTTATTTGTTCAATTCTGAGTTTGTTGATTTATGGTTACTGCCGAAAGATTTTCTTTTGTATTGTTGTTTTGATTATATCATATACGGATTGTAGACTTTTGTGTTTGAGTGTTTGAATCATTGGACTCTTAACTGTAGTTCATTACTCGATTTTGTGATTCTTTAGTTTTGCTTTCTCGGTTTCAAATTTTAAAAATGGCTTCGTGAATTCGGTTTCTCTTGTGTTGGCTTGATTCTTTTAGCTTGCTTAAGGTTTGTTCTAGTTAAGTTTTTTTTAATGATTCAATGTGGAAGTAGTTAAAAATGGATGAATTTGTTAAACTTTGAATTCATAAAAATGGAGATGTGGGTTTCTGTTGTAGTTGGCGGGTGAGTTCATGCATAAGGGTAGGAGACGATGAGGTGTCAATATATGTGTGGCTCATCTTAAGTTATTTTGGCTAAAAGGATCATTTGGCTATTGAATTTTCATGAGTAAATTGAATAAGTTACTTAGGTTAATTGTTAACTAGTTATACTTGATTTTGTTAATTATATTTTTATTTTAATTTACAAAATTGATTTCGACTTATTAATTGGCGTTTTAAATAATAATATTATTTATAATTTGAAATTTCTCTGGGCATTAATATTTTAAGTTTAAATTAGATATTAATTTTATTATGGTTATAAGTAAAATTTTATATTGACTATATTAAATAAGTATTGGGGATTTTATTTTATTTAAAAGTTTGTCAAATTAATTATATTATTTTTAAGGCCTAAAAATAATATTTGAATATTTAAAAATTAAATTAGTAATTATTATTAATTATTATTTAATTGTTAAATTGATATTTATGGCTTAGAATGCCTTTGGAATTAAATTTATATTTTTGCTTTGTTTGTTATTTAATTAATTGAGATAATTGCCGGTAATATTTAATTACTTGAGTTTCAAGCTATTGAGTTCTATTTTGATATTAATTAATATTTTATTTAATATTAATTATAAACTGTGGTTTATAAACTCTGGCATATTAGTTGGGTCGGTCTGGACTTGGGTCACCGACATGTGGGTTTAGCTTGGTAGTTTTTGAAAAACTCGGCCAACCCACTATTTGAGGAATTGATTTTATTTATCAATTAAATATTATTTTAATAATATTTTCGGATTGGATTTAAGTGAGAACTCAATAGTCTTGAATTAATTACGGCATTACAATTTATTGAGAATTGTGTTTCTCTGTGATTTATCTGGTTATTTAATTGTGCTAGTCCTACGTGGTGTCTAGTGATCTTAGAGTTAGGGGTCGTACGGATTTTAACCTATTTATTAATTTAGACCCGTCGACTGCTCGTGCTTCGGAGTCTACGCAGGGTTAGCTGTTTGCCAAGATCACGAGGATAAGCAAGCTGTGAGTTTGTAGTGCTATTTACCGCTTTATTAAGTACCGCATCGTATTTTAATATTATAAATGTTTGTGAACTGTTTTTACGGATTATGGATCTGGATTGAAACGAGCTACTCGATAGGCTTGTATCGAGACTGTGTGCACCGGTAAGTACTCTGGGAAACGGCAGACTAAAGTCTTGCTTACGCTGGTATATTTATATGACGAGGATTTGTTCCCGTCCACTCTGGGTTTATCGGTATGCTATGTCATACTTACGCTGGGATCATTTCAATACTGTTTTCCATAATCATATTATATTAGTATAAAAATGTTTTGATTTAAGGGTTTTAAACTTAATAAATGTAAATAGTATTGCGAACTAATCTCAGTATATCTGACCCCGTTGTTTTCCCAAATTTTCCAGGTTAATGATTTGAAAGCTGGTCCACTCCGATTCTTTTGATCCCTCGGAGGTTTTTATGTTATTTGAACTAGTTATTGTTCTTGAACTCTTAGACCGCAGTAGAACTAGTTTATATATTACATTCAATATTACACTTTGGGATTGTCGAATTTGATCGACTATTTATCATTGGCATGTTTACTCTGAAATACCTTATTATTATATTTAAAGCATGCTGTGGAATATTTCAGATATTTAAGTTATTTATATCAGAACTTTATTATAAATTGCTAGACTTAGGTTGGAGTCTCGGTAGCCCCCGAGCAGTTTTCTGCAGGTTTAAATGTGTTTTTGATTTCCGCGAGGCTTGCTATGGGTTTTGGTACAACCATACCCATACCCTAGCGCCAGTCACGATTCCTGAAATTGGGTCGTGACACATATGAAGTTTGAACCTAAACAAAAGTTTTAGACGGTGTTGCAGACAATATGAATGTTCAACTAGTGTGAGTAAGCGTTTTGATAGCCCGAAGTTGGCTACAAAAGGGATTTTTGAAAAGTTGCGTTTAACTAGGAATTTTGTTACGTCGATAATTTATCGGTTATTCGGACAACTTTTTGAGTTGAAATTAATTATATTCTGTCACGACCCAAATTATTTGAGCCGAGACCGGCGCTAGGGAATGGGAGTGGTAGCTCCGAAACCCGTAGCAAGCCTACACCAACTATAAATTTTTCGTAAATAAATTATATTATTATACATAAAACATTTTCAGAGAACTTCTTAGATAATACAACATATTAGTCAATACATGTGAAGAAATCACGATGCTTCCCCTACAAAAACCCTAACCCAAACCCTAGCCAAAATCCTTCTTCATCTCTTCCAAACCATGCTAGCAAGATACCTGTCACTAGGGGTGAGCATCGGTCGGTTCGGTTCGGTTCGGTGGGAAAATTTTCGGTTTTTTCGGTTTTCGGTTTGGAAATTTCCCAAACCGAACCGAACCGAACTTTTAGTTTGGAAGTAAAAAAACCGAACCGAATTAAACCGAAATATTTCGGTTCGGTTCGGTTCGGTTCGGTTAAAACCGAATTTAATTATTTTTTTAATTTTTTTATTAAAATTTATTCAAATATTAAATAATTAGAGTCTAATATACTTTCATATATGTTTAAATAACAATTATTAATTCATATATCAACAATAATAAAGATATAAATACAAAAAACATATGAATATAAGTATATATGTATATTATTTTTAAAAAAGTTATATATTTTATATTAAACTTCGGTTCATTCGGTTTTTTCGGTTTTTCGGTTTTCAAAACACCCAAACCGAACCGAACACCGAACTCCGAACTTTACCTAAAGTAGGAACCGAACCAAACCGTTTTCACCGAAAAACCGAACCAAACAACAAAGTTCGGTTCGGTTCGGTTCGGTTTTTCGGTCTGGTTCGGTTCTTGCTCAGCCCTACCTGTCACGACCCAATTTCATGAATCGTGACCGGTGCTAGGGTATGGGTATGGTTGTACCAAAACCCGTAGCAAGCCTCGCGGAAATCAAATAAACATTTAAACCTGCAGAAAACTGCTCGGGGGCAACCGAGACTCCAACCTAAATCTAGCAATTTATAATACAGTTCTAATATAAATAACTTAAGTATCTGAAATATTCCACAGCATGCCTTAAATATAATAATAAATTATTCCAGTGTAAACATGCTAATAATAAATAATCGGTCTATCGCCAATCTCAATGCAATAACAAATGTAATATATAAACTAGTTCTGCTGCGGTCTAAGAGTTTGAAAACAGAAACTAGTTTAATAACATAAAGACCTCTGAGGAATCAAAAGAATCGGAGTGGACCAGCTTTCAAATCATAAACCCGGAAAATTGGGGAAAACAACGGGGTCATATGTACTGAGATGAGTTCGCAATACTATTTACATTTATTAAGTTTAAAACCCTTAAATCAAAATATTTTTATACTAATATAATATGATTATGGAAAACAGTATTGAAATGATCCCAGCATAAGTATGACATAGCATACCGATAAACCCAGAGTGGATAGGAACAAATCCTCGTCATATATTTATACCAGCGTAAGCAAGACTTTAGTCTGCCGTTTCCCAGAGTACTTACCGGTGCACACAGTCTCGATACAAGCCTATCGAGTAGCTCGTTTCAATCCAGATCCATAATCCGTAAAAACAGTTCACAAACATTGATAATATTAAAATACGATGCGGTACTTAATAAAGCGGTAAATAGCATTACAAACTCACTGCTTGCTTATCCACGTGAAACTTCGACAAACAGCTAACCCTGGTTCGACTCCGGAGCGCGAGTAGTCGAAGAGTCTAAAAATAAATCATACGTTAAAATCGCACCAACCCCTAACTCTAAGAATACTAGACACCACGTAGGACTAGCACAAATAATAATCCATATAGAATCACAGAGAAACACAATCTCACTTAAATTATAATGCCGTAAATAAATCAAGCCTGTTGAGTTCATATTTAAAAATCATCTGAAATTATTAATTAAATTATATTTAATTAATAAATAAAATCCTTTCCTCAAATAGTGGGTAGCCGAGTTTCTTAAAACTACCAAGCTAATCCCACATGTCGGGCACCCAAGTCTAACTCGACCCAACCATAAAACCAGAGTTATAAACCACAGTTTATAATTCTATAATAGTACTTTTAATAAAATAATAGTTAAATATTAAAACGGAACTCAATATCTTAAAACACAAGTAACCAATAGTTACTGACATTTACTGAACTAAAATAAGTTAAGAAAATAATTTTAAAGCTAAATTGTAATTTAGCTAGTTTGGCAAGCTAAGCCAAAAATTCTAAAAGGATGGTAATTACCCAAGTAATTATCCCATTAAAAGATTATAATAAATATCATTTCCAAAATATATAATTGAAAAATCACTTTAATTGTAATCAGAACGAACAATATTTTAATTTTAAATAATAATAATTTAGAAATCGGAACGATAATCGAAAGTCCGATTTTAAAATTGGTAATATAAAAATCAATGCCCTTTAAATAATAAAAATCAACTAATAGGAAATAAAGAATTAAGTATGGCTCAATCAAATTGAATTAGCCACTGCCGCCATATCACAAAGCCATAAACCATCTTCATTAAACAAAAATCAATAACATTACACATAAACAATTATGAAAAGTAAAGTTACAGAATCCAAACAATTTAAGGAAACTTAAAACTCATACTGAACATGAAACTGCCGCCATATAAATCAATCCAAGGTCAACAGAACTCAGCAAATCTTTTGATCTTTAAACAGCAAATTAAACTCATAATAACATTTCTTAAACAAGCAAACAATCAATTTAAAATTATGTAAATAATCAATAAGAACTACGGCATGAGCAGCCGTAATTCTCATTGAAACCACGAAGCAAAACTGAGTGGAACTAAGAACGAACAAAAGGAATTAACCAACAAAAATTTCAGTTTATGAATTAATAGCACAACCTAATACATCGATCTAATATCTCAGAAATATTCAAGAACACATCGGAAACAAAATTAGAAAAACGGCAGCAACAATAACGAAAGGAACGACAGCAAATATATTCAAAAACGGTGAAACGACGGCGCGTATAATGGGGGAATAACGTACCGAAATACGATCTCCAAGATTGGGATTGTAGAGGGCTGAGCTAACTACGGCGGAGAACGAACGAATCTCGATTTGGTGCGATTACAAGTCAAGAATGGATTTGGCGTAAAAAAAAATTTAATGAATATGATATGACGGCTAGGGTTTATTGTAGACGAAGGAAAAGAATTAAGGTTTTACACGCAACCTAATATAAAGGGAGCAAAAGAAGGAAAACGCAGCATAACTGCTGTTTGCTCAAAATTATGGCCAAGAATTTGAATGTATGCGTGGGCCAAAAGTTTGAATGTATCATGGGCCTAGAAAACCAAAGAGGAATTTGCACAAAACACTCCTTTTTTTAAGAGAGATTTATGGATTTACCTAAAAAAAGAAAATAATTTGAATTTCTACCTCAACACGGAAAAGTCAATAAAAATACTCCATGATTTGGCCACTTTGATATTTTTACTCTCCATGTCTAACTTATTAGAATTTTACTCTGCCTTTATTATAGGCTTCTCTGACACACTCTCTCTCTTTTTCTCTCTTTTTTCTTTCTCTTTCTTTCTCTCTCTCTTTTCATACCTGACGTCTCTTTCTTTTTTTTTTTTCAAACTTTTATTTTGTTTACTTGTTTCAAACTTTTTTCAAACTTTTTTAAATTAGATATTTTTTATTTATTTATACTTTAAATTAACAAATTTGCTATTATAAATTACCAATAAATAAAACATTTTCTTTTCATTTATTTCAGTACTATCAAATATTTTATAATTTATAAATATATACTACTATTTAAATATTTTATTATATTAATAGCATATTCAAAAATTATTTGAATTAAATAAAAAATCACAGTATCACATTATCATATGATTATCACTGTATCACTTTATCATATGATTATCACAGTTTCATCTTAGCATGTAATTATCAGTGTATCCTATCGTATTGTCATCTTATTATCATATTATTATCAGTATCGTATGTAACAGATTATTATATGATAATGTGATGATACTGCTGGATAATATTAGACAAAATCATATTATCATGTGATTATCACAATATTATATTATCATATGATTATCACAGTTTCACCTTATCATATAATTATCAATATATCATATTGCATTGTCATTTTATTATCATGTCATTATTAGTATCGTATGTAGCAGATTATTATCATCTCGTTATCATAATTTTTCTGTAATTTGTTTTTATATAGGTATCATATTATCATACCATTATCATTTTATTATCAATAAGAACCTTATCATACTACTCTATCTTCACATTATCATCTCGTTATCATATTTTTTATGCATTGTTTTCCATATAAGTATCATATTATCATACTATTATCATAACTTTATTATTTAATTATCATCTGGTTATCACTGGTATCATGAATCTTTTAGTAATTATATTTTCACGTACATTATCATCCAATTATCGTATTTCATTATAATCTAGTTATCATACTGCAGTGTTATATGATAATATTATGATAATAACATGATAATCAGATGTTGTTTTTTTCATGCAGTGTTATGATAACAAAATGATAATATAGTGATAATAACATGATAATCATGTTATTATCACTATATTATCATATTATCATACTATTATCACAACTTTATTATTTAATTATCATCTGGTTATCACTGGTATCATGAATCTTTTTGTAATTATATTTTCACGTACATTATCATCCAATTATCATACTACTCTATCTTCACATTATCATCTCGTTATCATAATTTTTATGCATTTTTTTCTATATAGGTATCATATTATCATACTATTACCATTACTTTATTATTTAATTATCATCTGGCTATCACTGGTATCATGAATCTTTTTATAATTATATTTTCACGTCCATTATCATCCAATTATCATAATCTTATCATATTTCATTATCATCTATTTATCATACTGCAGTGTTATTTGATAATAAAATGATAACCAGAGGGTTTTTTTCCTGCAGTGTTATGATAACGAAATGATAATATATTGATAATAACATGATAATCAGAGGTTGTTTTTAATAAAAAAAATCAATTTTTTCTGCAATGTTATGATACTTACATGATAATGCAGTGATGATACTCATATGATAATCAGAATCTGTTTTTTTTTTGCAGAAAATCATTTTTTGTGTATAAAATTGTTTTTAATGCAAATGTTTAGATCTAAAAATGAGAAAATTTAAGAGTAATTCTTTTAGATCTGAAAATTAAAATAAATCGTATTAATCACCACGAGTTGAGAAAAAATTTCCAAAATTAAATATAAAAAACGGCGGAGCAATGAAAGAACGGCGGCGGAGCAATGAAAGAACGGCGGCGGAGCGACGAAGGAACAGCGGCGGAGCGATGAAGGACGGCGGTAGAGTAAAGAAAAAAATAAAGAAAGAAAGAAGAAGTAAAAAAGAAGAAAAAAGAACCAGAGAATAAGAAGAAGAAGAAGAAGAAGAAGAAGAAGAAGAAGAAGAAGATGATGAGAGAGGAGAGAGAAAAATAAAAAAAAGCCAACTGTAACATGATAGGAGTAGGAAAAATATACTTGGAGTAAAAAAATAATAAATAGTAGGTATAATTATAATATAAATATGTTTTAGAGTAAAAAAATAAAAACATTAAAATTGTGAGGTATTTTTTATATCTTTTCCTTGTTGAGGTAGAAAATCAAATTATTTTTAAAAATAGAGTATTTATCCTAATTTTCTCTTTTTTTAACTTATTTGTTCTAAATATCTCAATTTCAAAAATTTACTTTTTTACTCTATTTTTCTATTGTTTTTAGTTGTACCTCAATTAGCAAAATAACTTATTTGTATTTTTACTCTCCTTTTAAACACATGCATATCTCATTTTTCTTTTTTGTCTCTCTCCTTTTTCTCTTTCCTCTTTCTCTTTTCTTTTTTTTTTTTCGTTTTTTTCTTTTCTCTCTCCTTGTCTCTCTCATTTTACTGCTCCTCTGATTCCTATTGCTAGGGTCTCTAAAGTTGCACCCGCAAACAAGTCAGCCCCAAGACAGATTACGAATCATTCTCGCAGAGACTCTCGTTCATATGTCGACTTGGTTTCAGATCAAAATCCGATTGTTATTTCCAGCTCGGATCAGACAAAATCATTCAGATTATCAGTAATAGCTGCTGTTCGTAATTTTCCTTCTCTTCTTCATGCATGCAGGTTTGTCAATCAACGTGGTTTCAATTTTACTTCCTCTTCATTCCTAGGAGATTGGGCAACTTCATCACGGTTCATCCGTCAGTAAATTCAATGGATAGAATGGATGCGGGATTCTCCAGTTTTGATGGATGATTACCAGGATGATTCTTCTTCTACTGAATCCTATGACAACAAGGAACAATCTTCTACACCTGCTGCTACTGATTTATCAGTTCTAATAATTCAAGTTTCACCTGATCATGATTCAGTTCCTCATGTAGTTCATGCTTCGCCTGACCTTGAATCAAAAAAGCCTACAGAAACGGATGCCAGCACAAGCAATTGCTTTCCTACTCCAAACATGATGAATATTACTCAACGCAGAAAATTCAAAGCAGTTTCTCCCCTCGGTTTAATGAGTACCAACAGCGCTAATGGAGATGACATTAGCCAATTATCAGATGACAGAATTCGGAACAGAAACAAAGTTATTATGGCAGAAGACTTGCAGAACCAATCAGAGAAAGGCTCAGAGGCCAAAAAAATATGGAATGTGGGAGTACAATTGGGTTTATTCTCGAAGGATAATGAACATGAGATTATGGAGTTGTTAACACAAGGATTGAACAAGAGACAGGATAATCACTTGTGAAGTGATCTTTCTTTCTAGGCAATTATAATTTTTATGTCGTACACTTTTAACTTTGTTTCTTGGAATTGTCGCGGCGGTGTTACTCAGTTTAGAAAGCAACGTTCAATACGATCCTTTGTTTCAACTCTAAACCTTTCTGTTATTGGTTTAATTGAGACAAAAAGGGGATCTTTTGATGATTTTTTAATTCAAAAATTGTGGCCAAACTTGGATTTTGATTATTGTTTTTCTAGCTCCTCGGGAGCTTCAGGCGGTTTATTATGTATTTGGAATTCTAGTTTAATCACTCCAACTAGAATTATCAAATCGGAGAGATGGATTAGTGCTGATTTCATGTGGTTCACTACTCCTATTCGGTTCATACTCGTTTATGCAAACAACTGTCATATTGCTAGAGGCAATCATTGGAATGCCCTTCTTCCAGAGATAAGTTGTGATTCTATTTGCATTCTTTCTGGAGACTTTAATGAAGTCCTAGAACCATCAGAGAGAGTTGGATGTTCATCATTCTCGCAATCAATGATTGCTTTTTCAGATTTCATAAATTCAAGTGGTCTTTTGGAAATTCCATTGCAAGGTCGTTTCTTCACTTCGCAAAACAGTTTTCCAAAGTCAACACTTGATAGATGCTTTGTTTCTAATTCGGCTTTCTTAACATGGCCTCATATTCATTTAAAGGCTTTAGCAAGATCGTTTTCTGACCACGTTCCGATTGCTTTTTCATCTTCAAGTACTATCGATTGGGGTCCTCGTCCGTTTAGATCTATTAATGCATGGTGGAAGTGTAATACCCCAAAATATTAAATTATCTAATTGGACCACGTGTCCAGTCTGGATTTGCCAGAGTGGCAAAATCGGAGAGTTTTTCGATAAATAAGTTTTAGTAGGTCGGTTTTGGAAAGGATTATATGCGCGGGATTTAATATCATAAGTCAAGTCTAAAGTTAGAATTGGAATTAAAAGGAAAAATGTCAAGAAAAGTCCAAAATATAGTACAGGGACCAAAGTGGTAATTTAGCCACTTTGTGTCGGAAAATAGAAATATTGGATTTTGACGGGAAAGTGTTAATATTGAGCTTTGTATTATTTATCAGGGATAAATAATACATATAAGTTGTAATAGAAGAGTTTATTGATTTAGTTATGGACTAAATCGTAGGAAAGAAAAGTTTAAAGGATATATGATAAGAAACAAAAGGAACAAGGATTAAAGTAGCATTTTGACCAAAATATATATGATTCTTCATTTGAATGAAGAAGGATCGAGAGAAAGAAAGAAGGATACAGAAACCTATCGCCGATTGATCGTTTCGCCGTCGTTTCGCCGTTCGACTTCCGATTCAAGCGATTTTCGCGGCAATTTCTTCAGAATCGAATTCTCTATCGATCCTAAGTTTCGTTTCAAGGTAAATATCTTGATATTTTGGTGGTTTTGGTTTAAATTAGGAATTTAATGATTTTGGATCGTTTTTAACGTTTTTGGAAAAACAAACTTACGGGTTTTGAAGGAAATGAGTATTATACGCGTATGGCGAGTGATAGCACGACGGGAAGCCCGAAAACGACGTTTCCGGGGCCTGCGTGCGGATCGCACGTGTTGTGCGATCGCACACCCGTGGTGTGCGAACGCACACCTGTGATGGTGTGTGGACGCACACCAGCGGGGTGCGGACGCACACCAGTTATGGTGTGTGGACGCACACCAGCGGTGTGCGGACGCACACCAGTGATGGTGTGCAGACGCACACCGGTGTGCAGACGCACACCGGTGTGCAGACGCACACCGGTGTGCAGACGCACACCCAAGGTGTGCGGACGCAGACCACCCTGTGCGGGCGTGCAGCGGGTCCACGAGGGACTAAAATGGACTTTTTGCCCGAGGGGCTAAAATGGACTTTTAGCCATAAAGAAATGGGATTTTGATATTTTTAATATTAAATCGTAAAAACGATTAAGGACCCCGATTAATTAAAAAAGAGATATAACAAATATCTCGACTAAGTGTCAGAACACGATCAAAGCTAAGAATCCTAAACGTTTTTTTTAAAACTTATTTTAGTAAGTTTTTGATTATTAACTTTATATTTTGTTTTAATTATAAACAACATTAATTAATTGGACTTCGAATATCAAATTGGCTAAAGTGCAGTTTAGTCCCTAAGTGGCTAATGTGCAGTTTAGTCCCTAAGTGGCTAAAGTACAGTTTAGTCCCTAATTAGCTAAAGTACAGTTTAGTCCCTAAAGTTTTATACACTTAAAATGATTAAGTTTTTTATTGTAACTCGGGTTACTTGAAGTTAAAGATATTGGGTTCCGTTTTAAAAATTAATTTATTATTTTATCAAAATTGATTTTATAATTATAAACTATGGTTTATAATTGGGTATGATTATGCTTATTTTATCAAAGTATTTTTGAGAATTATAAACTCTGGCTTATATTTTGATAAAATATTTTGGGTCGGGTTAGACTTGGGTCACCCGACATGTGAGGTAGCTTGGTAGTTATTGGTAACTCGGCTAACTGAATATTTGAGGAAATTGATTTAAGTTATTATTTATTTATTATTTAAGTAATACTTTTCGGAACGGATTTTAAAGCGGAAACCCAATAGACTTGGCTTACTTAATCATTTGAGTATTGTGTTACTCGATGTGATTCAGTTTGACTCGGGTCATTACATGATTAATTGTTCATTCTATTCTTGCTACGTTTATGCTTGACTCGGTATTGTGCTAGTCCTATGTGGTGTCTAGTATTCTTAGAGTTAGGGGTTGGATGGATTTTAACTTATATATTGTTTTAGACCCGTCGACTACTCGTGCTTCGGAGTCTACGCAGGGTTAGCTGTTTGCCAAGATTCACGTGGATAAGCAAAGTGAGTTTGTAGTGCTATTTACCGCTTTATTAAGTACCGCATTATATTTTAGTATTATAAATGTTTTAAAATTGTTTTAAGCGATTATGGATCTGGATTGAAACGAGCTACTCGATTAATTATAATCATAGGAAAAGTCATTTAATAAATTAATTATCGTTTTATCACATAATTAATTTATTTTAGCCAATTTGGGTGCGTTTTTTGACCCCCTACGCGTACCGGATGAAGTTCGAACCTAAACGGGAGTTTTAGACGGTGTTGCAAACAATACGAATGTTCAATTAGTTTTGTAATCAGACTGTTTTAAGTAAGCATTTTAATGGGGAGCTCGACAGATTCAGATATTGCTGCAAAACTAACCGCAACTCAGAAGACTCTTATTGAATGGGGAGGTAACAGGGGCCCGAATTATAAGAAGAGAGCAGCTGGGCTTCGGAATCGTATGGGACGCCTGAATGTTAACAGTGATGATAGGCGGAGAGCGGAATACAGCAGGTTAGCCATGGAGTATCACGCGTTGCTTGGGGAAGAAGAAGTTTACTGGAAACAGCGAGCTAAGAGCTTCTGGCTAGCACATGGAGATGCCAATACACGGTATTTCCACAATTTTGCAACTGCTAGGAAGAAAGGAAATCAAGTGAATAAGCTTAGAGACGAATGTGGGATTTGGAGAACTTCTAAAGAGGAGGTTGCAGGCATAAAGCAGAGGTATTTTAGTTCTCTTTTTACTGAAAATCAATTTGGCCCTATTGAGTTTGTGGAGATTGCTTCTCGTGTATCTGAAGATGAAAATGGTTGTTTAATGAGCCCTGTCTCTGATTGGGAAGTAAAGAATGCGGTGTTTAGCATGCATAATGATAAGTCTCCGGGTCCAGACGGCTTTAATCCGGCGTTTTTTAAAAATTATTGGGGTGTGGTGGGGAAGGATGTGATTAAGCTTTGTAGAGACTTTTTTGCTACAGGTTGTTTTAAAAGTGGCTTGAATGATACTGCTTTAGTTTTGATTCCTAAAGTTAGTAATCCGGAGTATATGACTGAACTTCGGCCTATTTCTTTGTGCAATGTGTCCTATAAAATCATTTCAAAAGTGTTAGCCAATCGAATGAAGAAATTAATGCCTAATATTATCTCAGAGAACCAAAGCGCTTTTGTTGAAAACAGGCTTATTACTGATAATTTTTTAATTGCGTATGAGATTGGCCATTATTTGAGACGGAAAAGAAGAGGGAAGTTGGGTATGGCGGCGCTTAAAATTGACATGAGTAAAGCTTATGATAGAGTTCGTTGGGATTTTGTCGAGTTTATGCTTAAGAAGTTGGGGTTTTGCGACGCTTGGGTAAAATTGGTGATGTATTGTATCTCTTCGGTCACTTATTCCAGTATTGGTGACTGTGAGCTGCTCGACCCTATTATTCCTAGCAGAGGCTTGAGACAAGGCGATCCCCTCTCGCCGTATCTGTTTATTATTTGCGCGGAAGGCCTTAGCTTACTTCTTAAAAATGAAGAGAATGGAGGTAAATTGCACGGGGTAGAAGTTTGTAGGGGAGCTCCTACGATTAGCCATCTTTTCTTTGCGGATGATTGTTTTCTCTTTTTCCGAGCTTCGAAAGAGGAAATGACTACCGTAAAAGGGGTGCTTGATAATTATGAGAGTCTCTCGGGCCAAAAGGTAAATCTCCAAAAATCCAATATTATCTTTAGCACAAATGTTTTGTTGGCAGATAGAGTGGGTATTCGGTCGGTGTTGAATGTGGATGAGGCGAGTGATAGTGGGAAATATTTAGGCCTCCCATCTTTGGTTGGTAAAAATAAGACCGCTATTTTTGATTTTGTTCGGGAAAGAGTTTGGAGTAAGGTGAAAGGGTGGAATTCAAAGTTTTTATCTAGAGGGGGAAAGGAGATTCTTATTAAAACGGTTGCACAATCTATGCCAAATTATGTGATGAATGTGTTTTTAATCCCTCGCCGTCTTTGTGAGGAGCTTGAAAGGATGCTTAATTCGTTTTGGTGGGGTAGAGATAGAGAGAAGAGGAAGGGCATTAATTGGGCAAGTTGGGATAGACTTTGTATCCCGAAAAAATTTGGCGGTATGGGGTTTAAAAAGATTCGAGAGTTTAATCTAGCTATGTTGGCTCGCCAAGCTTGGCGGTTTATCACCGAGGAGAATAATTTGATGGTGAAAGTCTTCAAAGCTAGATATTTTCCGAATTCTACATTCTTAGAGGCCAAGTTAGGTGCGAATCCGAGTTACGTGTGGAGAAGTATTTTTGAGACGCAAGCAGTGATGATTATGGGTACTAGAGTGAGGCTGGGTAATGGAAGGAGAACCAAAATTTGGGGTAGTCCTTGGGTGTTGGGCGAAGGCAGTGGGGTGTTATCTACTCCTATGCCGGATAACCTAGTTGATGCAAAGGTTTGCGATTTGTTTGAGGTTGGCGGCAATAGATGGGATGTAGGTCTTGTGAGGGATATTTTTAACAATGGTGATGCGGATAGAATTCTAAATATTCCTACGAGTACTCGTGATGTTAACGATGGTTGGTTTTGGCACTTGGACTCAAAAGGTAAATTTTCTGTCCGGAGTTGTTATCGAGCAGTGTTTGGGCATGTTATGGAGAATCCGAGTGGCCTTTGGAATCTGATTTGGCACTTATCTATTCCTCTTCACATCCGAAATTTTCTTTGGAGGGTGTGTAAGGATTTTTTGCCGACCTCGGAAGCGCTAGAAAGAAGAAAAGTCTTCGTTTTCAATCAATGTGCTGTGTGTTCAGCGGGGCTTGACAATGCTGCTCACATTTTGTATTTCTGTCCAGTTGCTCGTAGTGTTTGGCAGGTTATCAAGGTGCCTTTGTTTGTGGAGGATAGGTCGGTTGCTGATTGGTGTTTGAGGTGGTTAACTGAACTTAAGATGGAAGACAAGGCTTTGGTCGCTGTTGCTTGTTGGAATCTCTGGCTGAACAGGAATAATTCGGTCTGGAATAGTAACTCTGGCACGGCAGAGTCTATCTTGGCAGCAGTGAGTTCTCAGTCCTCTTCTTGGAGTATGGCTCATGGAGCGGCGGTTCAGCATAGAACAGCAGCTCTTCGGCCGGAAGATGGGAAGATCAGATGGAGTCCTCCGCCTCAAGGTTTCCTTAAAGCAAACGTGGATGCTGCAGTGTTCTCCGGGAATGATGGTATAGGTATTGGCATTGTTGTGAGGGACTGGCGCGGTTGTGTTGTTCGTGCTAGACAAGTTCATTTGAGGGAAAACAATGGCCCAAGATCAGCAGAAACTATTGGCATTAGAGAGGCATTAAGTTGGTTAAAAGAGTATCCAAACTTAATGATAGAGTCTGATGCGATGGATGTCGTGTTAGAGCTGAGGAACCCGAGTGCAGTGGAAGCAGACTTCTTAATTGGCGATTGTTTAGATTTAACAAAGCAGTTCAATAACGTTATTTTTGTTTTCGTGAGGCGATCTGCGAATCAGGCAGCGCACGTGTTAGCGCAATATGCCCGTTCCATTTCAGGTCATCAGGAGTGGTTGTGTCACTTCCCTGATTTTCTCACAAATGTAATTGCTTTGGATTTTTAATGAAGTCTAAGTTGATTCTCAAAAAAAAAAAAAGTAAGCATTTTAATAGTCCGAATTAGGCTAGAAAAGGGATTTTTGAAAAGTTAAGTTTAACTAGAAATTTGTTAGCTCGATAAATTATCGGTTATTCGGACAACATTTATAGTTGCGATTAATTATAATCATAGGAAAAGTCATTTAATAAATTAATTATCGTATTATCACATAATTAATTTATTTTAGCCAATTTGGATAGGTAATTAAATAAAATTCAGAAAATGTTATATGACGTACGAAAAATGTTATCATATCTTCATTTCATTTGAAGAGAGAATTAAAAGCCTACTCGATTGGCCCTTTTTGTGGCTGTTTTGCAGTCCCTAAAACAGTTCATATAGGGAATTTTGGGTGCGTTTTTTGACCCCCTAATCGTACCGGATGAAGTTCGAACCTAAACGGAAGTTTTAGACGGTGTTGCAAACAATACAAATGTTCAATTAGTTTTGTAATCAGACTGTTTTAAGTAAGCATTTTAATAGTCCGAATTAGGCTAGAAAATGGATTTTTGAAAAGTTGAGTTTAACTTGAAATTTGTTAGCTCAAATAAATTATCGATTATTCGGACAACGCTTATTGTTGAGATTAATTATAATCATAGGAAAAGTGATTTAATAACTTAATTATCATTTTATCCCGATAATTAATTTATTTTAGCCAATTTAGATAGGTTATTAAATAACATACGAAAATTGTTATTTGACGTACGAAAAATGTTATCATATCTTCATTTTATTTGAAGAGGGAATTTAAACCCTGCTCGATTAGCCCTTTTTAGGGCTGCTCTGCAGTCCCCAAAACAGTTCAAATAGGGGATTTTGGGTGCGTTTTTGACCCCCTACGCGTAACGGATGAAGTTCGAACCTTAATGGAAATTTTAGACGGTGTTGCAGACAATATGAATGTTCAATTAGTTTGGTAATTAGACTGTTTTATGTAAGCGTTTTGATAGCCTGAAGTTGTCTAGAAAAGGAATTTTTGAAAAGTTGAGTTTAACTAGGAATTCGTTAGCTTGATAAATTATCGGTTATTCAAACCAATTTTCTAGTTGAGATTAATTATAATGATAGGAAAAGTTATTTAATAAAGAAATAATCGTTTTATCCTGATAATTAATTTATTTTAGCCAGTTTGGGTAGCTAATTAAATAACATACGGAAAATGTAATTTAACCTACGAAAAATGTTATCATATCTTCATTTCATTTGAAGAGAAAAAATTAAAACCCTGTTCGCTTGGCTATTTTTGGAGCGTTCTGCAGTCCCCAGGACAGCTCAGGGAGGGTATTTTGGGTGCGTGTTTTGACCCCTACGCGTCCCAGATGAAGTTCGAACCTGAACGAAAATTTTAGACGATATTGCACACAATACGAATGTTCAATTAGTTTGATAATCAGACTGATTTATGTAAGCGTTTTGATAGCCCGAAGTTGGCTACAAAAGAGATTTTTGAAAAGTTGAGTTTAATTAGGAATTTGTTAGTTCGATAAATTATCGGTTATTCGGACAACGTTTCTAGTTGAGATTAATTATAAAGATAGGAAAAGTGATTTAATAAATTAATTATCGTTTTATCCCGATAATTAATTTATTTTAGCCAATTTGGATAGCTAATTAAATAACATACGGAAAATGTAATTTAACCTACGAAAAATGTTACCATATCTTCATTTCATTTGAAGAGAGAAAATTAAAACCCTGTTCGCTTGGCCATTTTTGGGTCGTTCAGCAGTCCCCAAAACAGCTTAGGGTGGGGATTTTGGGTGCCTTTTTTGACCCCCTACGCGTACCTGATGAAGTTAGAACCTCGACGAAAATTTTAGACGGTGTTGTAGACAATACGAATGTTCAATTAGTTTGATAATCGGACTGTGTTAAGTAAGCATTTTGATAGCCCGAAGTTGGCTAGAAAAGGGATTTTTGAAAAGTTGAGTTTAACTAGGAATTCGTTAGCTCGATAAATTATCAGTTATTCAGACAAAGTTTCTAGTTGAGATTAATTATAATGATAGGAAAAGTGATTTAATAAATTAATTATCGTTTTATCTCGATAATTAATTTATTTTAGCTAATTTGAATAGCTAATTAAATAACATACGAAAAATGTAATTTAACCTACGAAAAATGTTATCATATCTTCATTTCATTTGAAGAGAGAAAATTAAAACCTTGTTCGCTTGGCTATTTTTGGGTCGTTCTGCAGTCCCCAAAACAGCTCACGGAGGGGATTTTAAGTGCGTTTTTTGACCTCTTACGAGAACCGGATGAAGTTCGAACCAAGACACAAATTTTAGACGGTGTTGCATAAATACGAATGTTCTATTAGTTTGATAATCAGACTGTTTAAGTAAGCGTTTTGATAGCCCGAAGTTGGCTAGAAAAGGAATTTTTGAAAAGTTAAGTTTAACTAGGAATTTGTTAGCTCGATAAATTATTGGTTATTCGGACAACGTTTCTAGTTGAGATTAATTATAATAATAGGAAAAATGATTTAATAAATTAACTATCGTTTTATACCGAAAATTAATTAATTTTAGCCAATTTGGATAGCTAATTAAATAACATACGGAAAATGTAATTTAACCTACGTAAAATGTTATCATATCTTCATTTCATTTGAAGAGAGAAAATTAAAACCGCGTTCGCTTGGCCATTTTTGGGTCGTTCAGCAGTCCTCAAAACAGCTCAGGGAGGGGATTTTGGGTGCGTTTTTGACCCCCTACGGGTACCAGATGAAGTTCGAATCTGAAAAAAAAATTTAGACGGTAATGCAGACAATACGAATGTTCAATTAGTTTGGTAATCAGGCTGTTTTAACTAAGCGTTTTGATAGCCCGAAGTTGGCTAGAAAAGGGATTTTTGAAAAGTTGAGTTTAACTAATAATTCGTTAGCTCGATAAATTATCGGTTATTCCGACAAAGTTTCTAGTTGAGATTAATAATAATGATAGGAAAAGTGATTTAATAAATTAATTATCGTTTTATCCCGATAATTAATTTATTTTAGTCAATTTGAATAGCTAATTAAATAACATACGGAAAATGTAATTTAACCTACACAAATGTTATCATATCTTCATTTCATTTGAAGAGAGAAAATTAAAACCTTGTTCGCTTGGCCATTTTTGGAGCGTTGTGCAGTCCCCAACACAACTCAGTGAGGGGATTTCAGGTGCGTTTTTTGACCCCATACGCGTACCGGATAGAGTTCGAACCTGAACGGAAATATTTGACGATATTGCAGACAATACGAATGTTCAATTAGTTTGGTAATCAGACTGTTTTATGTAAGCGTTTTGATAGCCCGAAGTTGGTTAGAAAATGGATTTTTGAAAAGTTGAGTTTAACTAGGAATTAGTTAGCTCGATAAATTATCGGTTATTCCGACAAAGTTTCTAGTTGAGATTAATTGTAATGATAGAAAAAGTGATTTAATAAATTAATTATCGTTTTATCCCGATAATTAATTTATTTTAGCCAATTTGAATAGCTAATTAAATAACATACAGAAAATGTAATTTAACCTACGAAAAATGTTATCAGATTTTCATTTCATTTGAAGAGAGAAAACTAAAACCCTGTTCGCTTGGCCATTTTTGGAGCATTCTGCAGTCCCCAACACAACTCAGGGAGGAGATTTTGGGTGCGTTTTTTGACCCCCTACGCGTACCGGATGATGTTCGAACCTGAACGTAAATTTTTGACGGTATTATAGACAATACGAATGTTCAATTAGTTTAGTAATCGGACTGTTTTATGTAAGCGCTTTGATAGCCCGAAGTTGGATAGAAAAGAGATTTTTGAAAAGTTGAGTTTAACTAGGAATTTGTTAGCTCGATAAATTATCGGTTATTCGGACAACGTTTCTAGTTGAGATTAACTATAAAGATAGGAAAAATGATTTAATAAATTAATTAACGTTTTCTCCCGATAAATAATTTATTTTAGCAAATTTGGAAAGCTAATTAAATAACATACGGAAAATGTAATTTAACCTACGAAAAAAGTTATCATATATTCATTTCATTTGAAGCGAGAAAATTAAAACCCTATTCGCTTGGCCATTTTTGGGGCGTTCTGCAGTCCCTAAAACAACATAGGGAGGGGATTTTGGGTGCGTTTTTTTACCCCCTACGCGTACCGGACGAAGTTCGAACCTAAACGAAGTTTTAGACGGTGTTGCAGAGAATACGAATGTTCAATTAGTTTTGTAATCAGACTGTATTAAATAAACATTTTAATAGTCCGAATTAGGCTAGAAAAGGTATTTTTGAAAAGTTGAGTTTAACTAGAAATTTGTTAGCTCGATAAATTATCGGTTATTCGGACAAGGTTTATAGTTGAGATTAATTATAGTCATAGGAACAGTTATTCAATAAATTAATTATTGTTTTATCACGATAATTAATTTATTTTAGCCAATTTGGATAGATAATTAAATAACATTCAGAAAATGTTATATGACGTACCGAAAATGTTATCATATCTTCATTTCATTTGAAGAGATAATTAAAACCCTGCTCGATTGGCCCTTTTTGTGGCTGTTTTGCAGTCCCCAAAACAGTTTATATAGGGGATTTTGGGTGCGTTTTTTGACACCCTAAGCGTACCAGATGAAGTTTGAATCTAAACGGAAGTTTTAGACGGTGTTGGAGACAAGAGGATTGTTAAATTAGTTTTGTAATCAGAATTTTTTATGTAAGTATTTTAATAGTCCGAATTAGGCTAGAAAAGGGAGTTTTGAAAAGTTGAGATTAACTAGAAATTTGTTAGCTCGATAAATTATCGGTTATTCGGACAACGTTTATAGTTGAGATTAATTATAATCATAGGAAAAGTGACTTAATAACTTAATTATCGTTTTATCCCGATAATTAATTTATTTTAGCCAATTTGGATAGCTAATTAAATAACATACGGAAAATGTAATTTAACCTATACAAAAAATGTTATAATATCTTCATTTCATTTGAAGCGAGAAAATTAAAACCCTGTTCGCTTGGCCATTTTTGGGGCGTTCTGCAGTCCCAAAACAGTCCAGGGAGAGGATTTTGGGTGCATTGTTTGACCCCCTACGCGTACCGGATGATGTTCGAACATAGACAGGAATTATAGACGGGTGTTGCAGACAATACGAATGTTCAATTAGTTTGGTAATCAGACTGTTTTATTGAAGCGTTTTGATAGCCCGAAGTTGGCAAGAAAAGGGATTTTTGAAAAGTTAAGTTTAACTAGGAATTTGTTAGCTCGATAAATTATCGGTTATTCGGACAAAGTTTCTAGTTGAGATTAATTATAATCATAGGAAAAGTGTTTTAATAAATTAATTATCGTTTTATCCTGATAATTAATTTATTTTAGCCAATTTGGATAGCATATTAAATAACATACGAAAAATGTAATTTAACCTACGAAAAATATTATCATATCTTCATTTCATTTGAAGAGAGAAAATTAAAACCTTGTTCTCTTGGCCATTTATAGGGCTGCTCTGCAGTCCCCAAAACAGTTCATATAAGAGATTTTGGGTGCGTTTTTGATCCCCTACACGTACCGGATGAAGTTCGAACCTAAATGGAAATTGTAGACGATGTTGCAGACAATATGAATGTTATATTAGTTTGGTAATCAGACTGTTTTATGTAAGCATTTTGATAGCCCGAAGTTGGCTAGAACAAGGGATTTTTGAAAAGTTGAGTTTAACTAGGAATTTGTTAGCTAGATGAATTATCGGTTATTCATACAACGTTTATAGTTGAGATTAATTATAATCATAGGAAAGTTATTTAATAAATTAATTAGAGTTTCATCCTGATAATTAATATATTTTAGCCAATTTGGATAGCTAAGTAAATAACATACAAAAAATGTAATTAACCTACGAATAATGTTATCATATCTTCATTTTATTTGCAGAGAGAAAATTAAAACCCTGTTCGCTTGGCCATTTTTGGGGCGTTTCGCAGTCCCCAAAATAGCTCAGGGAGGGGATTTTGGGTGCATTTTTGACCCCTTACGTGTACCGGATGAAGTTCGAACCTAAACGGAAATTTTAGACGGTGTTGCAGAAAATACAAATGTGCAATTAGTTTGGTAATCAGACTGTTTTATGTAAATATTTTGATAGCCTTAAGTTGGCTAGAAAAGGGAATTTTGAAAAGTTGAGTTTAACTAGGAATTTGTTAGCTCGATAAATTATCGGTTATTCGGACAACGTTTTTAGTTGAAATTAAAATCATATGAAAAGTGGTTTAATAAATTAATTAACCTTTTATACCGATAATAATTTATTTTAGCCAATTTGAAAAGGTAATTAAATAACTTACGGAAAATGTAATTTAACCTACACAAATGTTATCATATCTTCATTTCATTTGAAGAGAGAAAATTAAAACCCTGTTCGCTTGGCCCTTTTTGGGGCATTCTGCAGTCCCCAAAACAACTGAGGGAGGGGATTTTTTGTGCTTTTTTTTACCCCATACGCGTACCAGATGAAGTTCGAACCTGAACGGAAATTTTAGACGGTGTTGCAGACAATACAAATGTTCAATTAGTCTGGTAATCAGACTGTTTTATGTAAATGTTTTGATAGCTTGAAGTTTGCTAGAAAAGGGAATTTTGAAAAGTTGAGATTAGCTAGGAATTTGTTAGCTCGATAAATTTTCGGTTATTCGGACAATGTTTTTAGTTGAGATTATAATCATAGGAAAAGTGGTTTAATAAATTAATTAACCTTTTATCCTGATAATTAATTTATTTTAGCCAATTTGAAAAGGTAATTAAATAACTTACGGAAAATGTAATTTAACCTACACAAATGTTATCATATCTTCATTTCATTTGAAGAGAGAAAATTAAAACCCTGTTCGCTTGGCCCTTTTTGGGGCATTCTGCAGTCCCCAAAACAGCTGAGGGAGGGGATTTTGGCTGTGTTTTTTTACCCCATACGCGTACCAGATGAAGTTCGAACCTGAACAGAAATTTTAGACGATGTTGCAGACAATACAAATGTTCAATTAGTTTGGTAATCGGACTGTTTTATGTAAGCGTTTTGATAGCCCGAAGTTGGCTAGAAAAGGGATTTTTGAAAAGTTGAGTTTAACTAGAAATTTGTTAGCTCGATAAATTATCGGTTATTCGGACAACGTTTCTAGTTGAGATTAATTATAATGATAGGAAAAGTGATTTAATATATTAATTATCGTTTTATCCCAATAGTTAATTTATTTTAGCCAATTTGGATAGCTAATTAAATAACATACGGAAAATGTAATTTAACCTACGAAAAATGTTATCATATCTTCATTTCATTTGAAGAGAGAAAATTAAAACCCTGTTCGCTTAACTATTTTTGGGTCGTTCAGTAGTCCCCAAAACAGCCCAGGGAGGGGATTTTGGGTGCGTTTTATGACCCTATAAGCGTACCAGATGAAGTTGGAACCTGAAAAAAGATTTAGACAGTGTTACAGATAATATGAATATTCAATTAGTTTGTTAATCAGACCGTTTTATGTAAGCATTTTGATAGCCCGAAGTAGGCTAGAAAAGGGATTTTTGAAAAGTTCAGTTTGACTAGGAATTTTGTAAGCTCGATAAATTATCAGTTATTCGGACAAAGTTTCTAGTTGGGATTATTGAAAATCATATAAAAGTTATTTGATACATTAATTATCGTTTTATCCTGTTTTTGGGGCTTTTCTGCATTCCAGAAAACAGCTAAGGAAGGGGAGTTTAGGTATGTTTTTTGACCCCCAACGCGTACCGGATGACGTTGGAACCTCAACGGAAGTTTTAGAGGGTGTTGAAGACAATAAGAATGTTCATTTAGTTTGGTAATCAGACTTTTTTTAGTAAGCGTTTTGATAGCCCGAAGTAGGCTAGAAAAGGAATTTTTAAAAGTTTGAGTTTAACTAGGAATTCTGTTAGCTCGATAAGTTATCGGTTATTCAGACAACGTTTCTAGTTGGGCTTAATTAAAATAATATAAGAGTTGTTTAATAAATGAATTATCGTTTTATCCCATTTTTGCGGCTTTTCTGCATTCCCGAAAACAGCTCAAGGAGGGGAGTTTGGGTGCGTTTTTTGACCCTATAATCGTACCAGATGAAGTTGGAACCTGAATATAAGATTTAGACAGTGTTACAGACAATATGAATATTCAATTAGTTTGTTAATCATACCGTTTTATGTAAGCATTTTGATAGCCCGAAGTGGGCTAGAACAGGAATTTTTGAAAAGTCGAGTTTAACTAGGAATTTTGTTAGCTCGATAAGTTATCTGTTATTGGAACAACATTTCTAGTTGGGATTATTTAAGATCATAGAAAAGGTATTTGATAAATTAATTATCCTTTTATCCCCTTTTTGGGGTTTTTGTGCATTCCCCAAAACAGCTTAGGGAGGGGAGTTTGGGTGCGTTTTTTGACCCTATAAGCGTACCATATGAAGTTGGAACATAAACAAAAGATTTAGACAGTGTTACAGAAATATATGTATATTCAATTAGTTTGTTAATCAGACCGTTGTATGTAAGCATTTTGATAGCCCGAAGTAGGCTAGAAAAGAGATTTTTGAAAAGTTGAGTTTGACTAGGAATTTTGTTAGTTCGATAAATTATCGGTTATTCGGACAAAGTTTCTAGTTGGGATTATTGAAAATCATATAAAAGTTATTTGATAAATTAATTATCGTTTTATCCTGTTTTTGGGGCTTTTCTGCATTCCCTAAAACAGCTCAGGGAGGGGAGTTTGGGTATGTTTTTTACCCCCTACGCGTACCGGATGAAGTTGGAACCGAAACAGAAGTTTTAGAGGATGTTGAAGACAATAAGAATGTTCAATTAGTTTGGTAATCAGACTGTTTTATGTAAGCGTTTTGATAGCCCGAATTAGGCTAGAAAAGGAATTTTTAAAAAGTTAAGTTTAACTAGGAATTCTGTTAGCTCGATAAGTTATCGGTGATTCAGACAACATTTCTAGTTGGGATTAATTATAATAATATAAGAGTGATTTAATAAATGAATTATCATTTTATCCCATTTTTGGGGCTTGCATTCCCCAAAACACCTCAGGGAGGGGAGTTTGGGTGCGTTTTTTGACCCTATAAGCGTAACGGATGCAGTTGGAACCTGAACAAAAGATTTAGACAGTGTTACGGACAATATGAATATTCAATTAGTTTGTTAATCAGACCGTTTTATGTAAGTATTTTGATAGCCCGAAGTAGGCTAGAAAAAGGAATTTTTGAAAGGTTGAGTATAACTAGAAATTTTGTTAGCTCGATAAGTTATCTGTTATTGGAACAACATTTCTAGTTGTGATTATTTAAAATCATAGAAAAGTTATTTCATAAATAAATTATCGTTTTAGGGGTTTTTGTGCATTCCCCAAAACAGCTCAGGGAAGGGAGTTTGGGTGCGTTTTTTTTACCCTATAAGCGTACCAGATGAAGTTGGAACCTGAACAAAAGATTTAGACAGTGTTACAGACAATATGAATATTCAATTAGTTTGTTAATTAGACCGTTTTATGTAAGCATTTTGATAGCACGAAGTAGGCTAGAAAAAGGATTTTTGAAAAGTTGAGTTTGATTAGGAATTTTGTAAGTTCGATAAATTATCAGTTATTCGGACAAAGTTTCTAGTTGGGATTATTGAATATCATATAAAAGTTATTTGATAAATTGATTATTGTTTTATCCTGTTTTTGGGGCTTTTCTGCATTCCCGAAAACAACTCAGGGAGGGGAGTTTGGGTATGTTTTTTGACCCCCAACGCGTACCGGATAACGTTGGAACCTCAACGGAAGTTTTAGAGGGTGTTGAAGACAATAAGAATGTTCATTTAGTTTGGTAATCAGACTGTTTTTAGTAAGCGTTTTGATAGCCAGAAGTAGGCTAGAAAATGAATTTTTAAAAAGTTGAGTTTAACTAGGAATTCTGTTAGCTCGATAAGTTATCGGTTATTCAGACAACGTTTCTAGTTGGGCTTAATTAAAATAATAGAAGAGTTATTTGATAAATGAATTATCGTTTTATCCCATTTTACGGCTTTTCTGCATTCCCCAAAACAGCTCAGGGAGGGGAGTTTGGGTGCGTTTTTTGACCCTATAAGCGTAATGGATGAAGTTGGAACCTGAACAAAAGATTTAGACAGTGTTACAGACAATATGAATATTCAATTAGTTTGTTAATCAGACCGTTTTATGTAAGCATTTTGATAGCCCGAAGTAGGCTAAAAAAGGGATTTTTGAAAAGTTGAGTTTAACTAGGAATTTCGTTAGCTCGATAAGTTATATGTTATTGGGACAACATTTCTAGTTGGGATTATTTAAAATCATAGAAAAGTTATTTGATAAATAAATTATCGTTTTATCCCGTTTTTGGGGTTTTTGTGCATTCCCCAAAACAACTTAGGGATGGAAGTTTGGGTGCGTTTTTTGACCCTATAAGCGTACCGGATGAAGTTGGAACCTGAACAAAAGATTTAGACAGTGTTACAGAAAATATAAATATTCAATTAGTTTGTTAATCAGACTGTTTTATGTAAGCATTTTGATAGCACGAAGTAGGCTAGAAAAGGGATTTTTGAAAAGTTGAGTTTGACTAGGAATTTTGTAAGCTCGATAAATTATCAGTTATTCGGAAAAACTTTCTAGTTGGGATTATTGAAAATCATATAAAAGTTATTTGATAAATTAATTATTTTTTTATCCCGTTTTAGGGGTTTTTGTGCATTCCCCAAAACAACTCAGGGAGGGGATTTTGGGCGCGTTTTTTGACCCTATAAGTGTACCAGATGAAGTTGGAACCTGAAAAAAAGATGTAGACAGTGTTACAGACAATATGAATATTCAATTAGTTTTTTAATCAGACCGTTTTATGTAAGCATTTTGATAGCCCGAAGTAGGCTAGAAAAGGGATTTTTAAAAAGTTGAGTTTGACTAGGAATTTTGTTAGCTCGATAAATTATCAGTTATTCGGAAAACGTTTCTAGTTGGGATTATTGAAAATTATATAAAAGTTATTTGATAAATTAATTATCGTTTTATCCTGTTTTTGGGGCTTTTCTGCATTCCCGAAAACAACTCAGGGATGGGAGTTTGGGTATGTTTTTTGACCCCCAACACGTACCAGATGACGTTGGAACCTGAACGGAAGTTTTAGCGGGTGTTGAAGACAATAAGAATGTTCAATTAGTTTGGTAATCAGACTGTTTTAAGTAAACGTTTTGATAGCCCGAAGTAGGCTAGAAAAGGAATTTTAAAAAAGTTAAGTTTAACTAGGAATTTTCTTAGCTCGATAAGTTATCGCATATTCAGACAACGTTTCTAGCTGGGATTAATTAAAAATATAGAAGAGTCATTTGACAAATGAATTATCGTTTTGTCCCATTTTTGGGGCTTTTCTGCATTCCCCAAAACAGCTCAGGGAGGGGAGTTTGGGTGCGTTTTTTGACCCTATAAGCGTAATGGATGAAGTTGGAACCTGAACAAAAGATTTAGACAGTGTTACAGACAATATAAATATTCAATTAGTTTGTTAATCAGACCGTTTTATGTAAGCATTTTGATAGCCCGAAGTAGGCTAAAAAAGGGATTTTTGAAAAGTTGAGTTTAACTAGGAATTTCGTTAGCTCGATAAGTTATCTGTTATTGGGACAACATTTCTAGTTGGAATTATTTAAAATCATAGAAAAGTTATTTGATAAATAAATTATCGTTTTATCCCGTTTTTGGGGTTTTTGTGCATTCCCCAAAACAACTTAGGGATGGAAATTTGGGTGCGTTTTTTGACCCTATAAGCGTACCGGATGAAGTTGGAACCTGAACAAAAGATTTAGACAGTGTTACAGAAAATATAAATATTCAATTAGTTTGTTAATCAGACTGTTTTATGTAAGCATTTTGATAGCACGAAGTAGGCTAGAAAAGGGATTTTTGAAAAGTTGAGTTTGACTAGGAATTTTGTAAGCTCGATAAATTATCAGTTATTCGGAAAAAGTTTCTAGTTGGGATTATTGAAAATCATATAAAAGTTATTTGATAAATTAATTATCTTTTTATTCCGTTTTAGGGGTTTTTGTGCATTCCCCAAAACAACTCAGGGAGGGGATTTTGGGCGCGTTTTTTGACCCTATAAGTGTACCAGATGAAGTTGGAACCTGAATAAAAGATGTAGACAGTGTTACAGAAAATATGAATATTCAATTAGTTTTTTAATCAGACCGTTTTATGTAAGCATTTTGATAGCCCGAAGTAGGCTAGAAAAGGGATTTTTTAAAAGTTGAGTTTGACTAGGAATTTTGTAAGCTCGATAAATTATCAGTTATTCGGAAAAAGTTTCTAGTTGGGATTATTGAAAATCATATAAAAGTTATTTGATAAATTAATTATCGTTTTATCCTGTTTTTGGGGCTTTTCTGCATTCCCGAAAACAGCTAAGGGAGGGGAGTTTAGGTATGTTTTTTGACCCCCAACGCGTACCAGATGACGTTGGAACCTGAACGGAAGTTTTAGAGGGTGTCGAAGACAATAAGAATGTTCATTTAGTTTTTTAATCAGACCGTTTTATGTAAGCATTTTGATAGCCCGAAGTAGGCTAGAAAAGGGAATTTTGAAAAGTTGAGTTTAACTAGGAATTTCGTTAGCTCGATAAGTTATCGGTTATTCAGACAACGTTTCTAGTTGGGATTATTTAAAATTATAGAAAAGTCATTTGATAAATAAATTATCGTTTTATCCTATTTTTGGGGCTTTTCTGCATTCCCCAAAACAGCTCAGGGAGGGGAGTTTGGGTGCGTTTTTTGACCCTATAAGCGTAACTGATGAAGTTGGAACATGAACAAAAGATTTAGACAGTGTTACAGACAATATGAATATACAATTAGTTTGTTAATCAGACCGTTTTATGTAAGCATTTTAATAGCCCGAATTAGGCTAGAAAAGGGATTTTTGAAAAGTTGAGTTTAACTAGGAATTTTGTTAGCTCGATAAGTTATCTGTTATTGAGACAACATTTCTAGTTGGGATTATTTAAAATCATAGAAAAGTTATTTGATAAATAAATTATCGTTTTATCCCGTTTTAGGGGTTTTTCTGCATTCCCCAAAACAGCTCAGGGAGGGGAGTTTGGGTGCGTTTTTTGACCCTATAAGCGTACCAGATGAAGTTGGAACCTGAACAAAAGATTTAGACACTGTTACAGACAATATGTATATTCAATTAGTTTGTTAATCAGACCGTTGTATGTAAGCATTTTGATAGCCCAAAGTAGGCTAGAAAAGGGATTTTTGAAAAGTTGAGCTTGACTAGGAATTTTGTAAGCTCGATAAATTATCAGTTATTCGGACAAAGTTTCTAGTTGGGATTATTGAAAGTCATATAAAAGTTATTTGATAAATTAATTATCGTTTTATCCTGTTTTTGGGGCTTTTCTGCATTCCCAAAAACAGCTAAGGGAGGGGAGTTTGGGTATGTTTTTTGACCCCCTACGCGTTCCAGATGACGTTGGAACCTGAACGGAAGTTTTAAAGGGTGTTGAAGACAATAAGAATGTTCAATTAGTTTGGTAATCAGACTGTTTTAAGTAAATGTTTTGATAGCCCGAAGTAGGCTAGAAAAGGAATTTTTAAAAAGTTGAGTTTAGGATATTAAACTCCCTAGGTCACTAGGGTTACCCCAAATTACAAAATGATCACTAAACTTCATTTTGTTACAAAATGGTCACTAAACTATACCTTTTGTTACAAAGGGGTGTCACTCATATAAAACGCACCGTTTTCAAGCTAATATTGTTACAAAAAGAACACTAAACTTTTCATGAATTACAAAAAAGTCATTGAATTATACTTTTTATTACAAAAAGGTCAGTGAACTATGTCCCTTTTTGTAATTTTTGGCTTGCCACGTAACAAAAAATATTGCGTTTTATATGAGTGACACCCCTTTGTAACAAAAGGTATAGTTCAGTGACTGTTTTGTAACAAAATGAAGTTTAGTGATTATTTTGTAATTCAAGGTAACCTTAGTGACCCAGAGAGTTTATTATCCGTTGAGTTTAACTAGGAATTTTCTTAGCTCGATAAGTTATCGGTTATTCAGACAACGTTTCTAGTTGGGATTAATTAAAATAATAGAAGAGTTATTTGATAAATGAATTATCGTTTTATCCCATTTTTGGGGCTTTTCTGCATTCCCCAAAACAGCTCAGGGAGGGGGAGTTTGGGTGCGTTTTTTGACCCTATAAGCGTAATGGATGAAGTTGGAACCTGAACAAAAGATTTAGACAGTGTTACAGACAATATGAATATACAATTAGTTTGTTAATCAGACCGTTTTATGTAAGCATTTTAATAGCCCGAAGTAGGCAAGAAAAGGGGTTTTTGAAAAGTTGAGTTTAACTAGGGATTTTGTTAGCTCGATAAGTTATCTGTTATTGAGACAACATTTCCAGTTGGGATTATTTAAAATCATAGAAAAGTTATTTGATAAATAAATTATCGTTTTATCCAGTTTTTGGGGTTTTTGTGCATTCCCCAAAACAGCTCATGGAGGGGAGTTTGGGTGCGTTTTTTGACCCTATAAGCGTACCAGATGAAGTTGGAACCTGAACAAAAGATTTAGACACTGTTACAGACAATATGTATATTCAATTAGTTTGTTAATCAGACCGTTTTATGTAAGCATTTTGATAGCCCGAAGTAGGCTAGAAAAGGGATTTTTGAAAAGTTGAGCTTGACTAGAAATTGTGTAAGTTCGATAAATTATCGGTTATTCGGACAAAGTTTCTAGTTGGGATTATTGAAAATCATATAAAAGTTATTTGATAAATTAATTATCGTTTTATCCTGTTTTTGGGGCTTTTCTGCATTCCCGAAAACAGCTAAGGGAGGGGAGTTTAGGTATGTTTTTTGACCCCCAACGCGTACCGGATGACGTTGGAACCTGAACGGAGGTTTTAGAGGGTGTTGAAAACAATAAGAATGTTCATTTAGTTTGGTAATCAGACTGTTTTAAGTAAGCGTTTTGATAGCCCGAAGTAGGTTAGAAAAGGGATTTTTGAAAAGTTGAGTTTGACTTGGAATTTTGTAAGCTCGATAAATTATCAGTTATTCGGACAAAGTTTCTAGTTGGGATTATTGAAAATCATATAAAAGTTATTTGATTAATTAATTATCGTTTTATCCTGTTTTTTGGGCTTTTCTGCATTCCCGAAAACAGCTAAGGGAGGGGAGTTTAAGTATGTTTTTTGACCCCCAACGCGTACCGGATGACGTTGGAACCTCAACGGAAGTTTTAGAGGGTGTTGAAGACAATAAGAATGTTCATTTAGTTTGGTAATCAGACTTTTTTTAGTAAGCGTTTTGATAGCCCGAAGTAGGCTAGAAAAGGAATTTTTAAAAAGTAGAGTTTGACTAGGAATTTTGTAAGCTCGATAAATTATAAGTTATTGGGACAACATTTCTAGTTGGGATTATTTTAAATCATATAAAAGTTATTTGATAAATTAATTATCTTTTTATCCCGTTTTAGGGGTTTTTGTGCATTCCCCAAAACAGCTCAGGGAGGGGATTTTGGGCGCGTTTTTTGACCCTATAAGCATACCAGATGAAGTTGGAACCTGAACAAAAGATTTAGACAGTGTTACAGAAAATAAGAATATTCAATTAGTTTGTCAATCAGACCGTTTTATGTAAGCATTTTGATAGCCCGAAGTAGGCTAGAAAAGGGATTTTTGAAAAGTTGAGTTTGACTAGGAATTTTGTAAGCTCGATAAATTATCAGTTATTCGGAAAAAATTTATAGTTGGGATTATTGAAAATCATATAAAAGCTATCTATTAAATTAATTATTGTTTTATCCTGTTTTTGGGGCTTTTCTGCATTCCCGAAAACAGCTAAGGGAGGGGAGTTTAGGTATGTTTTTTGACCCCCAACGCGTACCGGATGACGTTGGAACCTGAACGGAAGTTTTAGAGGGTGTTGAAGACAATAAGATTGTTCAATTAGTTTGGTAATCAGACTGTTTTAAGTAAACGTTTTGATAGCCCGAAGTAGGCTAGAAAAGGAATTTTAAAAAAGTTGAGTTTAACTAGGAATTTTCTTAGCTCGATAAGTTATCAGATATTCAGACAACATTTCTAGCTGGGATTAATTAAAATAATAGAAGAGTCATTTGATAAATGAATTATCGTTTTATCCCATTTTTGGGGCTTTTCTGCATTCCCCAAAACAGCTCAGGGAGGGGAGTTTGGGTGCGTTTTTTGACCCTATAAGCGTAACGGATGAAGTTGGAACCTGAACAAAAGATTTAGACAGTGTTACAGACAATATGAATATTCAATTAGTTTGTTAATCAGACCGTTTTATGTAAGCATTTTGATAGCCCGAAATAGGCTAGAAAAGGGATTTTTGAAAAGTTGAGTTTAACTTGTAATTTCGTTAGCTGGATAAGTTATGTGTTATTGGGACAACATTTCTAGTTGGGATTATTTAAAATCATAGAAAAGTTATTTGATAAATAAATTATCGTTTTATCCCGTTTTAGGGGTTTTTCTGCATTCCCCAAAACAGCTCAGGGAGGGGAGTTTGGGTGCGTTTTTTGACCCTATAAGCGTACCAGATAAAGTTGGAACCTAAACAAAAGATTTAGACAGTGTTACAGAAAATATGAATATTCTATTAGTTTGTTGATCAGACCGTTTTATGTAAGCATTTTGATAGCCCGAAGTAGGCTAGAAAAGAGATTTTTGAAAAGTTGAGCTTGACTAGGAATTTTGTAAGCTCGATAAATTATCAGTTATTCGGACAAAGTTTCTAGTTGGAATTATTGAAAATCATGTAAAAGCTATCTAATAAATTAATTATTGTTTTATCCTGTTTTTGGGGCTTTTCTGCATTCCCGAAAACAGCTAAGGGAGGGGAGTTTAGGTATGTTTTTTGACCCCCAACGCGTACCAGATGACGTTGGAACCTGAACGGAAGTTTTAGAGGGTGTCGAAGAGAATAAGAATGTTCATTTAGTTTGTTAATCAGACCGTTTTATGTAAGCATTTTGATAGCCCGAAGTAGGCTAGAAAAGGGATTTTTGAAAAGTTGAGTTTAACTAGGAATTTCGTTAGCTCGATAAGTTATCGGTTATTCAGACAACGTTTCTAGTTGGGATTATTTAAAATCATAGAAAAGTCATTTGATAAATAAATTATCGTTTTATCCCATTTTTGGTGCTTTTCTGCATTCCCCAAAATAGCTCAGGGAGGGGAGTTTGGGTGCGTTTTTTGACCCTATAAGCGTAACTGATGAAGTTGGAACCTGAACAAAAGATTTAGACAGTGTTACAGACAATATGAATATACAATTAGTTTGTTAATCAGACCGTTTTATGTAAGCATTTTAATAGCCCGAAGTAGGCTAGAAAAGGGATTTTTGAAAAGTTGAGTTTAACTAGGAATTTTGTTAGGTCGATAAGCTATCTGTTATTGAGACAACATTTCTGGTTGGGATTATTTAAAATCATAGAAAAGTTATTTGATAAATAAATTATCGTTTTATCCCGTTTTAGGGGTTTTTCTGCATTCCCCAAAACAGCTTTGGGAGGGGAGTTTGGGTGCGTTTTTTGACCCTATAAGCGTACCAGATGAAGTTGGAACCTGAACAAAAGATTTAGACACTGTTACAAACAATATGTATATTAAATTAGTTTGTTAATCAGACCGTTGTATGTAAGCATTTTGATAGCCCGAAGTAGGCCAGAAAAGGGATTTTTGAAAAGTTGAGCTTGACTAGGAATTTTGTAAGTTCGATAAATTATCAGTTATTCGGACTAAGTTTCTAGTTGGGATTATTCAAAATCATTTAAAAGTTATTTGATAAATTAATTATCGTTTTATCCTGTTTTTGGGGCTTTTCTGCATTCCCGAAAACAGCTAAGGGAGGGGAGTTTGGGTATGTTTTTTGACCCCCTACGCGTACCAGATGACGTTGGAACCTGAACGGAAGTTTTAAAGGGTGTTGAAGAAAATAAGAATGTTCAATTAGTTTGGTAATCAGACTGTTTTAAGTAAACGTTTTGATAGCCCGAAGTAGGCTAGAAAAGGAATTTTTAAAAAGTTGAGTTTAACTAGGAATTTCGTTAGCTCGATAAGTTATCGGTTATTCAGACAACGTTTCTAGTTGGGATTAATTAAAATAATAGAAGAGTTATTTGATAAATAAATTATCGTTTTATCCCATTTTTGGGGCTTTTCTGCATTCCCCAAAACAGCTCAGGGAGGGGGAGTTTGGGTGCGTTTTTTGACCCTATAAGAGTAACGGATGAAGTTGGAACCTGAACAAAAGATTTAGACAGTGTTATAGACAATATGAATATACAATTAGTTTGTTAATCAGACCGTTTTATGTAAGCATTTTAATAGCCCGAAGTAGGCTAGAAAAGGGATTTTTGAAAAGTTGAGCTTGACTAGGAATTGTGTAAGTTCGATAAATTATCGGTTATTCGGACAAAGTTTCTAGTTGGGATTATTGAAAATCATATAAAAGTTATTTGATAAATTAATTATCGTTTTATCCTGTTTTTGGGGCTTTTCTGCATTCCCGAAAACAGCTAAGGGAGGGGAGTTTAGGTATGTTTTTTGACCCCCAACGCGTACCAGATGACGTTGGAACCTGAACGGAAGTTTTAGATGGTGTTGAAAACAATAAGAATGTTCATTTAGTTTGGTAATCAGACTGTTTTAAGTAAGCGTTTTGATAGCCCGAAGTAGGCTAGAAAAGGAATTTTTAAAAAGTTCAGTTTAACTAGGAATTCTGTTAGCTCGATAAGTTATCGGTTATTCAGACAACGTTTGTAGTTGGGATTAATTAAAATAATAGAAGAGTCATTTGATAAATGAATTATCGTTTTATCCCATTTTTGGGGCTTTTCTGCATTCCCCAAAACAGCTCAGGGAGGGGGAGTTTGGGTGCGTTTTTTGACCCAATAAGCGTAACGGATGAAGTTGGAACCTCAACAAAAGATTTAGACAGTGTTACAGACAATATGAATATTCAATTAGTTTGTTAATCAAACCGTTTTATGTAAGCATTTTGATAGCCCGAAGTAGGCTAGAAAAGGGATTTTTGAAAAGTTGAGTTTAACTTGGAATTTTGTTAGCTTGATAAGTTATCTGTCATTGGGACAACATTTCTAGTTGGGATTATTTAAAATCATAGAAAAGTTATTTGATAAATAAATTATTGTTTTATCCCGTTTTTGGGGTTTTTGTGCATTCCCCAAAAGAGCTCAGGGAGGGGAGTTTGGGTGCGTTTTTTGACCCTATAAGCGTACCAGATGAAGTTGGAACCTGAACAAAAGATTTAGACGGTGTTACGGACAATATGAATATTCTATTAGTTTGTTAATCACACCGTTTTATGTAAGCATTTTGATAGCCCGAAGTAGGCTAGAAAAGGGATTTTTGAAAAGTTGAGCTTGACTAGGAATTTTTTAAGCTCGATAAATTATCAGTTATTCGGACAAAGTTTCTAGTTGGGATTATTGAAAATCATATAAAAGTTATTTGATAAATTAATTATCGTTTTATCCTGTTTTTGGGGCTTTTCTGCATTCCCGAAAACAACTATGGGAGGGGAGTATATGTATGTTTTTTGACCCCCAACGCGTACCGGATGACGTTGGAACCTGAACGGAAGTTTTAGAGGGTGTTGAAGACAATAAGAATGTTCAATTAGTTTGGTAATCAGACTGTTTTAAGTAAACGTTTCGATAGCCCGAAGTAGGCTAGAAAAGGAATTTTTAAAAAGTTGAGTTTAACTAGAAATTTTCTTAGCTCGATAAGTTATCGGTTATTCAGACAAAGTTTCTAGTTGGGATTAATTAAAATAATAGAAGAGTCATTTGATAAATGAATTATCGTTTTATCGCATTTTTGGGGCTTTTCTGCATTCCCCAAAACAGCTCAGGGAGGGTAGTTTGGGTGCGTTTTTTGACCCTATAAACGTAACGGATGAAGTTGGAACCTGAACAAAAGATCTAGACAGTGTTACAGAGAATATAAATATTCAATTAGTTTGTTAATCAGACCGTTTTATGTAAGCATTTTGATAGCCCGAAGTAGGCTAGAAAAGGGATTTTTGAAAAGTTCAGTTTGACTAGGAATTTTGTCAGCTCGATAAATTATCGGTTATTCGGACAATGTTCTAGTTGGGATTATTGAAAATCATATAAAAGTTATTTGATAAATTAATTATGGTTTTATCCTGTTATTGGGGCTTTTCTGCATTCCCCAAAACAGCTCAGGGAGGGGAGTTTGGGTGCGTTTTTTGACTCTATAAGCGTACCAGATGAAGTTGGAACCTGAACAAAAGATTTAAACAGTGTTACAGAAAATATGAATATTCTATTAGTTTGTTAATCAGACCGTTTTATGTAAGCATTTTGATAGCCCGAAGTAGGCTAGAAAAGAGATTTTTAAAAAGTTGAGCTTGACTAGGAATTTTGTAAGCTCGATAAATTATCAGTTATTCTGACAAAGTTTCTAGTTGGGATTATTGAAAATCATGTAAAAGTTATTTGATAAATTAATTATCGTTTTATCCTGTTTTTGGGGCTTTTCTGCATTCCCGAAAACAGCTAAGGGAGGGGAGTTTAGGTATGTTTTTTGACCCCCAACGCGTACCGGATGACGTTGGAGACAATAAGAATGTTCATTTAGTTTGTTAATCAAACCGTTTTATGTAAGCATTTTGATAGCCCGATGTAGGCTAGAAAAGAGATTTTTGAAAAGTTGAGTTTAGCTAGAAATTTCGTTAGCTCGATAAGTTATCGGTTATTCAGACAAAGTTTCTAGTTGGGATTATTTAAAATCATAGAAAAGTTATTTGATAAATAAATTATCGTTTTATCCCGTATTAGGGGTTTTTGTGCATTCCCCAAAACAGCTCAGGGAGGGGAGTTTGGGTGCGTTCTTTGACCCTATATCCGTAACGGATGAAGTTGGAACCTGAACAAAAGATTTAGACAGTGTTACAGAAAATATGAATATACAATTAGTTTGTTAATCAGGCCGTTTTATGTAATCATTTTGATAGCCCGAAGTAGGCTAGAAAAGAGATTTTTGAAAAGTTGAGTTTAACTAGGAATTTCGCTAGCTCGATATGTTATATGTTGGATATTAAACTCCGTAGATCATTATATTTTACTCAAATTACAGAAAGATCACTAAAAAAACTTTTGTTACAAAATTGTCATTGAACTATACCTTTTATTACAAAAATGTTTATGTTGTTACAAAAACAACACTAAACTTTTCGTGAATTACAAAAATATCACTAGATAATACCTCTTATTACAAAAAGGTCACTCAACTATGTTCCTTTTTGAAATTTTGGCATGCCACGTCAGCAAAAATGTTGCGTTTTTGCTTAAAACGCAACGTTTTAGATGGCTGAACCCCTTTGTAATAAAAGGTATAGTTTAATGACCATTTTGTAACAAAAGTTTTTTTAGTGACCATTCTGTAATTTGAGGAAAGCTTAGTGATCTATAGAGTTTAATATCCGTTATATGTTATTGGGACAAAATTTCTAGTTGGGATTATTTAAAATCATAGAAAAGTTATTTGATAAATAAATTATCGTTTTATCCCGTTTTTGGGGTTTTTGTGCATTCCCCAAAACAACTTAGGGATGGAAGTTTGGGTGCGTTTTTTGAACCTATAAGCGTACCAGATGAAGTTGGAACTTGAACAAAAGATTTAGACAGTGTTACAGACAATATGAATATTCAATTAGTTTGTTAATCAGACCGTTTTATGTAAGCATTTTGATAGCCCGAAGTAGGCTAGAAAAGAGATTTTTAAAAAGTTGAGCTTGACTAGGAATTTTGTAAGCTCGATAAATTATTAGTTATTCTGACAAAGGTTCTAGTTGGGATTATTGAAAATCATGTAAAAGTTATTTGATAAATTAATTATCGTTTTATCCTGTTTTTGGGGCTTTTCTGCATTCCCGAAAACAGCTAAGGGAGGGGAGTTTAGGTATGTTTTTTGACCCCCAACGCGTACCAGATGACGTTGGAGACAATAAGAATGTTCATTTAGTTTGTTAATCAAACCGTTTTGTGTAAGCATTTTGATAGCCCGATGTAGGCTAGAAAAGGGATTTTTGAAAAGTTGAGTTTAGCTAGAAATTTCGTTAGCTCGATAAGTTATCGGTTATTCAGACAAAGTTTCTAGTTGGGATTATTTAAAATCATAGAAAAGTTATTTGATAAATAAATTATCGTTTTATCCCGTATTAGGGGTTTTTGTGCATTCCCCAAAACAGCTCAGGGAGGGGAGTTTGGGTGCGTTCTTTGACCCTATATCCGTAACGGATGAAGTTGGAACCTGAACAAAAGATTTAGACAGTGTTACAGAAAATATGAATATACAATTAGTTTGTTAATCAGGCCGTTTTATGTAATCATTTTGATAGCCCGAAGTAGGCTAGAAAAGAGATTTTTGAAAAGTTGAGTTTAACTAGGAATTTCGCTAGCTCGATATGTTATATGTTATTGGGACAAAATTTCTAGTTGGGATTATTTAAAATCATAGAAAAGTTATTTGATAAATAAATTATCGTTTTATCCCGTTTTTGGGGTTTTTGTGCATTCCCCAAAACAACTTAGGGATGGAAGTTTGGGTGCGTTTTTTGAACCTATAAACGTACCAGATGAAGTTGGAACTTGAACAAAAGATTTAGACAGTGTTACAGACAATATGAATATTCAATTAGTTTGTTAATCAGACCGTTTTATGTAAGCATTTTGATAGCCCGAAGTAGGCTAGAAAAGGGAATTTTGACAAGTTGAGTTTGACTAGGAATTTTGTAAGCTCGATAAATTATCAGTTATTCGGACAAAGTTTCTAGTTGGGATTATTGAAAATCATGTAAAAGTTATTTGATAAATTAATTATCGTTTTATCCTGTTTTTGGGGCTTTTCTGCATTCCCGAAAACAGCTAAGGGAGGGGAGTTTAGGTATGTTTTTTGACCCCCAACGCATACCGGATGACGTTGGAGACAATAAGAATGTTCATTTAGTTTGTTAATCAAACCGTTTTATGTAAGCATTTTGATAGCCCGATGTAGGCTAGAAAAGGGATTTTTGAAAAGTTGAGTTTAGCTAGAAATTTCGTTAGCTCGATAAGTTATCGGTTATTCAGACAAAGTTTCTAGTTGGGATTATTTAAAATCATAGAAAAGTTATTTGATAAATAAATTATCGTTTTATCCCGTATTAGGGGTTTTTGTGCATTCCCCAAAACAGCTCAGGGAGGGGAGTTTGGGTGCGTTCTTTGACCCTATATCCGTAACGGATGAAGTTGGAACCTGAACAAAAGATTTAGACAGTGTTACAGAAAATATGAATATACAATTAGTTTGTTAATCAGGCCGTTTTATGTAATCATTTTGATAGCCCGAAGTAGGCTAGAAAAGAGATTTTTGAAAAGTTGAGTTTAACTAGGAATTTCGCTAGCTCGATATGTTATATGTTATTGGGACAAAATTTCTAGTTGGGATTATTTAAAATCATAGAAAAGTTATTTGATAAATAAATTATCGTTTTATCCCGTTTTTGGGGTTTTTGTGCATTCCCCAAAACAACTTAGGGATGGAAGTTTGGGTGCGTTTTTTGAACCTATAAGCGTACCAGATGAAGTTGGAACTTGAACAAAAGATTTAGACAGTGTTACAGACAATATGAATATTCAATTAGTTTGTTAATCAGACCGTTTTATGTAAGCATTTTGATAGCCCGAAGTAGGCTAGAAAAGGGAATTTTGACAAGTTGAGTTTGACTAGGAATTTTGTAAGCTCGATAAATTATCAGTTATTCGGACAAAGTTTCTAGTTGGGATTATTGAAAATCATGTAAAAGTTATTTGATAAATTAATTATCGTTTTATCCTGTTTTTGGGGCTTTTCTGCATTCCCGAAAACAGCTAAGGGAGGGGAGTTTAGGTATGTTTTTTGACCCCCAACGCATACCGGATGACGTTGGAGACAATAAGAATGTTCATTTAGTTTGTTAATCAAACCGTTTTATGTAAGCATTTTGATAGCCCGATGTAGGCTAGAAAAGGGATTTTTGAAAAGTTGAGTTTAGCTAGAAATTTCGTTAGCTCGATAAGTTATCGGTTATTCAGACAAAGTTTCTAGTTGGGATTATTTAAAATCATAGAAAAGTTATTTGATAAATAAATTATCGTTTTATCCCGTATTAGGGGTTTTTGTGCATTCCCCAAAACAACTCAGGGAGGGGAGTTTGGGTGCGTTCTTTGACCCTATATCCGTAACGGATGAAGTTGGAACCTGAACAAAAGATTTAGACAGTGTTACAGAAAATATGAATATACAATTAGTTTGTTAATCAGGCCGTTTTATGTAATCATTTTGATAGCCCGAAGTAGGCTAGAAAAGAGATTTTTGAAAAGTTGAGTTTAACTAGGAATTTCGCTAGCTCGATATGTTATATGTTATTGGGACAAAATTTCTAGTTGGGATTATTTAAAATCATAGAAAAGTTATTTGATAAATAAATTATCGTTTTATCCCGTTTTTGGGGTTTTTGTGCATTCCCCAAAACAACTTAGGGATGGAAGTTTGGGTGCGTTTTTTGAACCTATAAGCGTACCAGATGAAGTTGGAACTTGAACAAAAGATTTAGACAGTGTTACAGACAATATGAATATTCAATTAGTTTGTTAATCAGACCGTTTTATGTAAGCATTTTGATAGCCCGAAGTAGGCTAGAAAAGGGAATTTTGACAAGTTGAGTTTGACTAGGAATTTTGTAAGCTCGATAAATTATCAGTTATTCGGACAAAGTTTCTAGTTGGGATTATTGAAAATCATATAAAAGTTATTTGATTAATTAATTATCGTTTTATCCTGTTTTTGCGGTTTTTCTGCATTCCCGAAAACAGCTAAGGGAGGGGAGTTTAGGTATGTTTTTTGACCCCCAACGCGTACCGGATGACGTTGGAACCTCAACGGAAGTTTTGGAGGGTTTTGAAGACAATAAGAATGTTCATTTAGTTTGGTAATCAGACTTTTTTTAGTAAGCGTTTTGATAGCCCGAAGTAGGCTAGAAAAGGAATTTTTAAAAAGTAGAGTTTGACTAGGAATTTTGTAAGCTCGATAAATTATAAGTTATTGGGACAACATTTCTAGTTGGGATTATTTAAAATCATAGAAAAGTTATTTGATAAATAAATTATCGTTTTATCCCGTTTTTGGGGTTTTTGTGCATTCCCCAAAAAAGCTCAGGGAGGGGAGTTTGGGTGCGTTTTTTGACCCTATAAGCGTACCAGATGAAGTTGGAACCTGAACAAAAGATTTAGATAGTGTTACAGACAATATGAATATTCTATTAGTTTGTTAATCAGACCGTTTTATGTAAGCATTTTGATAGCCCGAAGTAGGCTAGAAAAGGGATTTTTGAAAAGTTGAGCTTGACTAGGAATTTTGTAAGCTCGATAAATTATCAGTTATTCGGACAAAGTTTCTAGTTGGGATTATTGAAAATCATATAAAAGTTATTTGATAAATTAATTACCGTTTTATCCTGTTTTTGGGGCTTTTCTGCATTCCCGAAAACAACTATGGGAGGGGAGTTTATGTATGTTTTTTGACCCCCAACGCGTACCGGATGACGTTGGAACCTGAACGGAAGTTTTAGAGGGTGTTGAAGACAATAAGAATGTTCAATTAGTTTGGTAATCAGCCTGTTTTAAGTAAACGTTTCGATAGCCCGAAGTAGGCTAGAAAATGAATTTTTAAAAAGTTGAGTTTAACTAGGAATTTTCTTAGCTCGATAAGTTATCGGTTATTCAGACAATGTTTCTAGTTGGGATTAATTAAAATAATAGAAGAGTCATTTGATAAATGAATTATCGTTTTATCGCATTTTTGGGACTTTTCTGCATTCCCCAAAACAGCTCAGGGAGGGTAGTTTGGGAGCGTTTTTTGACCCGATAAGCGTAACGGATGAAGTTGGAACCTGAACAAAAGATCTAGACAGTGTTACAGAGAATATGAATATTCAATTAGTTTGTTAATCAGACCGTTTTATGTAAGCATTTTGATAGCCCGAAGTAGGCTAGAAAAGGGATTTTTGAAAAGTTCAGTTTGACTAGGAATTTTGTCAGCTCGATAAATTATCGGTTATTCGGACAATGTTCTAGTTGGGATTATTGAAAATCATATAAAAGTTATTTGATAAATTAATTATCGTTTTATCCTGTTATTGGGGCTTTTCTGCATTCCCCAAAACAGCTCATGGAGGGGAGTTTGGGTGCGTTTTTTGACCCTATAAGCGTACCAGATGAAGTTGGAACCCGAACAAAAGATTTCAACAGTGTTACAGACAATATGAATATTCTATTAGTTTGTTAATCAGACCGTTTTATGTAAGCATTTTGATAGCCCGAAGTAGGCTAGAAAAGGGATTTTTGAAAAGTTGAGCTTGACTAGGAATTTTGTAAGCTGGATAAATTATCAGTTATTCTGACAAAGTTTCTAGTTGGGATTATTGAAAATTATGTAAAAGTTATTTGATAAATTAATTATCGTTTTATCCTGTTTTTGGGGCTTTTCTGCATTCCCGAAAACAGCTAAGGGAGGGGAGTTCAGGTATTTTTTTTGACCCCCAACGCGTACCGGATGACGTTGGAGAAATTAAGAATGTTCATTTAGTTTGTTAATCAAACTGTTTTATGTAAGCATTTTGATAGCCCGAAGTAGGCTAGAAAAGGGATTTTTGAAAAGTTGAGTTTAGCTAGGAATTTCGTTAGCTCGATAAGTTATCGGTTATTCAGACAACGTTTCTAGTTGGGATTATTTAAAATCATAGAAAAGTTATTTGATAAATAAATTATCGTTTTATCCCGTATTAGGGGTTTTTGTGCATTCCCCAAAACATCTCAGGGAGGGGAGTTTGGGTGCGTTCTTTGACCCTATAACCGTAACGGATGAAGTTGTAACCTGAACAAAAGATTTAGACAGTGTTACAGAAAATATGAATATACAATTAGTTTGTTAATCAGGCCGTTTTATGTAATCATTTTGATAGCCCGAAGTAGGCTAGAAAAGAGATTTTTGAAAAACTGAGTTTAACTAGGAATTTCGTTAGCTCGATATGTTATCTGTTATTGGGAAACAATTTCTAGTTGGGATTATTTAAAATCATAGAAAAGTTATTTGATAAATAAATTATCGTTTTATCCCGTTTTTGGGGTTTTTGTGCATTCCCCAAAAGAGCTCAGTGAGGGGAGTTTGGGTGCGTTTTTTGACCCTATAAGCGTACCAGATGAAGTTGGAACCTGAACAATAGATTTAGACAGTGTTACAGACAATATGAATATTCTATTAGTTTGTTAATCACACCGTTTTATGTAAGCATTTTGATAGCCCGAAGTAGGCTAGAAAAGGGATTTTTGAAAAGTTGAGCTTGACTAGGAATTTTGTAAGCTCGATAAATTATCAGTTATTCGGACAAAGTTTCTAGTTGGGATTATTGAAAATCATATAAAAGTTATTTGATAAATTAATTATCGTTTTATCCTGTTTTTGGGGCTTTTCTTAATTCCCGAAAACAACTATGGGAGGGGAGTTTATGTATGTTTTTTGACCCCCAACGCGTACCAGATGACGTTGGAACCTGAACGGAAGTTTTAGAGGGTGTTGAAGACAATAAGAATGTTCAATTAGTTTGGTAATCAGACTGTTTTAAGTAAACGTTTCGATAGCCCGAAGTAGGCTAGAAAAGGAATTTTTAAAAAGTTGAGTTTAACTAGAAATTTTCTTAGCTCGATAAGTTATCGGTTATTCAGACAACGTTTCTAGTTGGGATTAATTAAAATAATAGAAGAGTCATTTGATAAATGAATTATCGTTTTATCGCATTTTTGGGGCTTTTCTGCATTCCCCAAAACAGCTCAGGGAGGGTAGTTTGGGTGCGTTTTTTGACCCTATAAGCGTAACGGATGAAGTTGGAACCTGAACAAAAGATCTAGACAGTGTTACAGAGAATATGAATATTCAATTAGTTTGTTAATCAGCCCGTTTTATGTAAGCATTTTGATAGCCCGAAGTAGGCTAGAAAAGGGATTTTTGAAAACTTCAGTTTGACTAGGAATTTTGTCAGCTCGATAAATTATCGGTTATTCGGACAATGTTCTAGTTGGGATTATTGAAAATCATATAAAAGTTATTTGATAAATTAATTATCGTTTTATCCTGTTATTGGGGCTTTTCTGCATTCCCCAAAACAGCTCAGGGAGGGGAGTTTGGGTGCGTTTTTTTACCCTATAAGCGTACCAGATGAAGTTGGAACCTGAACTAAAGATTTAAACAGTGTTACAGACAATATGAATATTCTATTAGTTTGTTAATCAGACCGTTTTATGTAAGCATTTTGATAGCCCGAAGTAGGCTAGAAAAGGGATTTTTGAAAAGTTGAGCTTGACTAGGAATTTTGTAAGCTGGATAAATTATCAGTTATTCTGACAAAGTTTCTAGTTGGGATTATTGAAAATCATGTAAAAGTTATTTGATAAATTAATTATGGTTTTATCCTGTTTTTGGGGCTTTTTTGCATTCCCGAAAACAGCTAAGGGAGGGGAGTTCAGGTATTTTTTTTGACCCCCAACCCGTACCGGATGACGTTGGAGACAATAAGAATGTTCATTTAGTTTGTTAATCAGACTGTTTTATGTAAGCATTTTGATAGCCCGAAGTAGGCTAGAAAAGGGATTTTTGAAAAGTTGAGTTTAGCTAGGAATTTCGTTAGCTCGATAAGTTATCGGTTATTCAGACAACGTTTCTAGTTGGGATTATTTAAAATCATAGAAAAGTTATTTGATAAATAAATTATCGTTTTATCCCGTATTAGGGGTTTTTGTGCATTCCCCAAAACATCTCAGGGAGGGGAGTTTGGGTGCGTTCTTTGACCCTATAACCGTAACGGATGAAGTTGTAACCTGAACAAAAGATTTAGACAGTGTTACAGAAAATATGAATATACAATTAGTTTGTTAATCAGGCCGTTTTATGTAATCATTTTGATAGCCCGAAGTAGGCTAGAAAAGAGATTTTTGAAAAACTGAGTTTAACTAGGAATTTCGTTAGCTCGATATGTTATCTGTTATTGGGACACAATTTCTAGTTGGGATTATTTAAAATCATAGAAAAGTTATTTGATAAATAAATTATCGTTTTATCCCGTTTTTGGGGTTTTTGTGCATTCCCCAAAAGAGCTCAGGGAGGGGAGTTTGGGTTGGTGCGTTTTTTGACCCTATAAGCGTACCAGATGAAGTTGGAACCTGAACAAAAGATTTAGACAGTGTTACAGACAATATGAATATTCTATTAGTTTGTTAATCACACCGTTTTATGTAAGCCTTTTGATAGCCCGAAGTAGGCTAGAAAAGGGATTTTTGAAAAGTTGAGCTTTACTAGGAATTTTGTAAGCTCGATAAATTATCAGTTATTCGGACAAAGTTTCTAGTTGGGATTATTGAAAATCATATAAAAGTTATTTGATAAATTAATTATCGTTTTATCCTGTTTTTGGGGCTTTTCTGCATTCCCGAAAACAACTATGGGAGGGGACTTTATGTATGTTTTTTGACCCCCAACGGGTACCGGATGACGTTGGAACCTGAACGGAAGTTTTAGAGGGTGTTGAAGACAATAAGAATGTTCAATTAGTTTGGTAATCAGACTGTTTTAAGTAAACGTTTCGATAGCCCGAAGTAGGCTAGAAAAGGAATTTTTAAAAAGTTGAGTTTAACTAGGAATTTTCTTAGCTCGATAAGTTATCGGTTATTCAGACAACGTTTCTAGTTGGGATTAATTAAAATAATAGAAGAGTCATTTGATAAATGAATTATCGTTTTATCGCATTTTTGGGGCTTTTCTGCATTCCCCAAAACAGCTCAGGGAGGGTAGTATGGGTGCGTTTTTTGACCCTATAAGCGTAACGGATGAAGTTGGAACCTGAACAAAAGATCTAGACAGTGTTACAGAGAATATGAATATTCAATTAGTTTGTTAATCAGACCGTTTTATGTAAGCATTTTGATAGCCCGAAGTAGGCTAGAAAAGGGATTTTTGAAAAGTTCAGTTTGACTAGGAATTTTGTCAGCTCGATAAATTATCGGTTATTCGGACAATGTTCTAGTTGGGATTATTGAAAATCATATAAAAGTTATTTGATAAATTAATTATCGTTTTATCCTGTTATTGGGGCTTTTCTGCATTCCCCAAAACAGCTCAGGGAGGGGAGTTTGGGTGCGTTTTTTGACCCTATAAGCGAACCAGATGAAGTTGGAACCTGAACAAAAGATTTAAACAGTGTTACAGACAATATGAATATTCTATTAGTTTGTTAATCAGACCGTTTTATGTAAGCATTTTGATAGCCCGAAGTAGGCTAGAAAAGGGATTTTTGAAAAGTTGAGCTTGACTAGGAATTTTGTAAGCTGGATAAATTATCAGTTATTCTGACAAAGTTTCTAGTTGGGATTATTGAAAATCATGTAAAAGTTATTTGATAAATTAATTATCGTTTTATCCTGTTTTTGGGGCTTTTCTGCATTCCCGAAAACAGCTAAGGGAGGGGAGTTCAGGTATTTTTTTTGACCCCCAACGCGTACCGGATGACGTTGGAGACAATAAGAATGTTCATTTAGTTTGTTAATCAGACTGTTTTATGTAAGCATTTTGATAGCCCGAAGTAGGCTAGAAAAAGGATTTTTGAAAAGTTGAGTTTAGCTAGGAATTTCGTTAGCTCGATAAGTTATCGGTTATTCAGACAACGTTTCTAGTTGGGATTATTTAAAATCATAGAAAAGTTATTTGATAAATAAATTATCGTTTTATCCCGTATTAGAGGTTTTTGTGCATTCCCCAAAACAGCTCAGGGAGGGGAGTTTGGGTGCGTTCTTTGACCCTATAACCGTAACGGATGAAGTTGGAACCTGAACAAAAGATTTAGACAGTGTTACATAAAATATGAATATACAATTAGTTTGTTAATCAGGCCGTTTTATGTAATCATTTTGATAGCCCGAAGTAGGCTAGAAAAGAGATTTTTGAAAAACTGAGTTTAACTAGGAATTTCGTTAGCTCGATATGTTATCTGTTATTGGGACACAATTTCTAGTTGGGATTATTTAAAATCATAGAAAAGTTATTTGATAAATAAATTATCGTTTTATCCCGTTTTTGGGGTTTTTGTGCATTCCCCAAAAGAGCTCAGGGAGGGGAGTTTGGGTTGGCGCGTTTTTTGACCCTATAAGCGTACCAGATGAAGTTGGAACCTGAACAAAAGATTTAGACAGTGTTACAGACAATATGAATATTCTATTAGTTTGTTAATCACACCGTTTTATGTAAGCATTTTGATAGCCCGAAGTAGGCTAGAAAAGGGATTTTTGAAAAGTTGAGCTTGACTAGGAATTTTGTAAGCTCGATAAATTATCAGTTATTCGGACAAAGTTTCTAGTTGGGATTATTGAAAATCATATAAAAGTTATTTGATAAATTAATTATCGTTTTATCCTGTTTTTGGGGCTTTTCTGCATTCCCGAAAACAACTAAGGGAGGGGAGTTTATGTATGTTTTTTGACCCCCAACGTGTACCGGATGACGTTGGAACCTGAACGGAAGTTCTAGAGGGTGTTGAAGACAATAAGAATGTTCAATTAGTTTGGTAATCAGACTGTTTTAAGTAAACGTTTCGATAGCCCGAAGTAGGCTAGAAAAGGAATTTTTAAAAAGTTGAGTTTAACTAGGAATTTTCTTAGCTCGATAAGTTATCGGTTATTCAGACAACGTTTCTAGTTGGGATTAATTAAAATAATAGAAGAGTCATTTGATAAATGAATTATCGTTTTATCGCATTTTTGGGGCTTTTCTGCATTCCCCAAAACATCTTAGGGAGGGTAGTTTGGGTGCGTTTTTTGACCCTATAAGCGTAACGGATGAAGTTGGAAACTGAACAAAAGATCTAGACAGTGTTACAGACAATATGAATATACAATTAGTTTGTTAATCAGACCGTTTTATGTAAGCATTTTAATAGCCCGAAGTAGGCTAGAAAAGGGATTTTTGAAAAGTTGAGTTTAACTAGGAATTTTGTTAGCTCGATAAGTTATCTTTTAGTGAGACAACATTTCTAGTTGGGATTATTTAAAATCATAGAAAAGTTATTTGATAAATAAATTATCGTTTTATCCCCTTTTTGAGGTTTTTGTGCATTCCCCAAAACAGCTCATGGAGGGGAGTTTAGGTGCGTTTTTTGACCGTATAAGCGTACCAGATGAAGTTGGAACTTGAACAAAAGATTTAGACACTGTTACAGACAATATGTATATTCAATTAGTTTGTTTATCAGACCGTTTTATGTAAGCATTTTGATAGCCCGAAGTAGGCTAGAAAAGGGATTTTTGAAAAGTTGAGCTTGACTAGGAATTGTGTCAGTTCGATAAATTATCGGTTATTCGGACAAAGTTTCTAGTTGGGATTATTGAAAATCATATAAAAGTTATTTGATAAATTAATTATCGTTTTATCCTGTTTTTGGGGCTTTTCTGCATTCCCGAAAACAGCTAAGAGAGGGGAGTTTAGGTATGTTTTTTGACCCCCAACGCCTACCGGATGACGTTGGAACCTGAACGGAAGTTTTAGAGGGTGTTGAAAACAATAAGAATGTTCATTTAGTTTGGTAATCAGACTGTTTTAAGTAAGCGTTTTGATAGCTCGAAGTAGGCTAGAAAAGGAATTTTTAAAAAGTTGAGTTTAACTAGGAATTCTGTTAGCTCGATAAGTTATCGGTTATTCAGACAACGTTTGTAGTTAGGATTAATTAAAATAATAGAAGAGTCATTTGATAAATGAATTATCGTTTTATCCCATTTTTGGGGCTTTTTTGCATTCCCCAAAACAGCTCAGGGAGGGGGAGTTTGGGTGCGTTTTTTGACCCAATAAGCGTAACGGATGAAGTTGGAACCTGAACAAAAGATTTAGACAGTGTTACAGACAATATGAATATTCAATTAGTTTGTTAATCAGACCGTTTTATATAAGCATTTTGATAGCCCGAAGTAGGCTATAAAAGGGATTTTTGAAAACTTCAGTTTGACTAGGAATTTTGACAGCTCGATAAATTATCGGTTATTCGGACAATGTTCTAGTTGGGATTATTGAAAATCATATAAAAGTTATTTGATAAATTAATTATCCTTTTATCCTGTTATTGGGGCTTTTCTGCATTCCCCAAAACAGCTCAGGGAGGGGAGTTTGGGTGCGTTTTTTGACCCTATAAGCGGACCAGATGAAGTTGGAACCTGAACAAAAGATTTAAACAGTGTTACAGACAATATGAATATTCTATTAGTTTGTTAATCAGACCGTTTTATGTAAGCATTTTGATAGCCCGAAGTAGGCTAGAAAAGGGATTTTTGAAAAGTTGAGCTTGACTAGGAATTTTGTAAGCTCGATAAATTAGCAGTTATTCGGACAAAGTTTCTAGTTGGGATTATTGAAAATCATATAAAAGTTATTTGATAAATTAATTATCGTTTTATCCTGTTTTTGGGGCTTTTCTGCATTCCCGAAAACAACTAAGGGAGGGGAGTTTATGTATGTTTTTTGACCCCCAACGTGTACCAGATGACGTTGGAACCTGAACGGAAGTTCTAGAGGGTGTTGAAGACAATAAGAATGTTCAATTAGTTTGGTAATCAGACTGTTTTAAGTAAACGTTTCGATAGCCCGAAGTAGGCTAGAAAAGGAATTTTTAAAAAGTTGAGTTTAACTAGGAATTTTCTTAGCTCGATAAGTTATCGGTTATTCAGACAACGTTTCTAGTTGGGATTAATTAAAATAATAGAAGAGTCATTTGATAAATGAATTATCGTTTTATCGCATTTTTGGGGCTTTTCTGCATTCCCCAAAACAGCTTAGGGAGGGTAGTTTGGGTGCGTTTTTTGACCCTATTAGCGTAACGGATGAAGTTGGAAACTGAACAAAAGATCTAGACAGTGTTACAGACAATATGAATATACAATTAGTTTGTTAATCAGACCGTTTTATGTAAGCATTTTAATAGCCCGAAGTAGGCTAGAAAAGGGATTTTTGAAAAGTTGAGTTTAACTAGGAATTTTGTTAGCTCGATAAGTTATCTGTTAGTGAGACAACATTTCTAGTTGGGATTATTTAAAATCATAGAAAAGTTATTTGATAAATAAATTATCGTTTTATCCCCTTTTTGAGGTTTTTGTGCATTCCCCAAAACAGCTCATGGAGGGGAGTTTAGGTGCGTTTTTTGACCGTATAAGCGTACCAGATAAAGTTGGAACTTGAACAAAAGATTTAGACACTGTTACAGACAATATGTATATTCAATTAGTTTGTTTATCAGACCGTTTTATGTAAGCATTTTGATAGCCCGAAGTAGGCTAGAAAAGGGATTTTTGAAAAGTTGAGCTTGACTAGGAATTGTGTCAGTTCGATAAATTATCGGTTATTCGGACAAAGTTTCTAGTTGGGATTATTGAAAATCATATAAAAGTTATTTGATAAATTAATTATCGTTTTATCCTGTTTTTGGGGCTTTTCTGCATTCCCGAAAACAGCTAAGGGAGGGGAGTTTAGGTATGTTTTTTGACCCCCAACGCCTACCGGATGACGTTGGAACCTGAACGGAAGTTTTAGAGGGTGTTGAAAACAATAAGAATGTTCATTTAGTTTGGTAATCAGACTTTTTAAGTAAGCGTTTTGATAGCTCGAAGTAGGCTAGAAAAGGAATTTTTAAAAAGTTGAGTTTAACTAGGAATTCTGTTAGCTCGATAAGTAATCGGTTATTCAGACAACGTTTGTAGTTGGGATTAATTAAAATAATAGAAGAGTCATTTGATAAATGAATTATCGTTTTATCCCATTTTTGGGGCTTTTTTGCATTCCCCAAAACAGCTTAGGGAGGGGGAGTTTGGGTGCGTTTTTTGACCCAATAAGCGTAACGGATGAAGTTGGAACCTGAACAAAAGATTTAGACAGTGTTACAGACAATATGAATATTCAATTAGTTTGTTAATCAGACCGTTTTATATAAGCATTTTGATAGCCCGAAGTAGGCTAGAAAAGGGATTTTTGAAAAGTTGAGTATAACTTGGAATTTTGTTAGCTTGATAAGTTATCTGTCATTGGGACAACATTTCTAGTTGGTATTATTTAAAATCATAGAAAAGTTATTTGATAAATTAATTATCGTTTTATCCCGTTTTTGGGGTTTTTGTGCATTCCCCAAAACAGCTCAGGGAGGGGAGTTTGGGTGCGTTTTTTGACCCAATAAGCGTACCAGATGAAGTTGGAACCTGAACAAAAGATTTAGACAGTGTTACAGACAATATGAATATTCTATTAGTTTGTTAATCAGACCGTTTTATGTAAGCATTTTGATAGCCCGAAGTAGGCTAGAAAAGGGATTTTTGAAAAGTTGAGCTTGACTAGGAATTTTGTAAGCTCGATAAATTATCAGTTATTCGGACAAAGTTTCTAGTTGGGATTATTGAAAATCATATAAATGTTATTTGATAAATTAATTATCGTTTTATCCTGTTTTTGGGGCTTTTCTGCATTCCCGAAAACAACTATGGGAGGGGAGTTTATGTATGTTTTTTGACCCCCAACGCGTACCGGATGACGTTTGAACCTGAACGGAAGTTTTAGAGGGTGTTGAAGACAATAAGAATGTTCAATTAGTTTGGTAATCAGACTGTTTTAAGTAAATGTTTTGATAGCCCGAAGTAGGCTAGAAAAGGAATTTTTAAAAAGTTGAGTTTAACTAGGAATTTTCTTAGCTTGATAAGTTATCGGTTATTCAGACAACGTTTCTAGTTGGGATTAACTAAAATAATAGAAGAGTCATTTGATAAATGAATTATCGTTTTATCCCATTTTTGGGGCTTTTCTGCATTTCTCAAAACAGCTCAGTGAGGGTAGTTTGGGTGCGTTTTTTGACCCTATAAGCGTAACGGATGAAGTTGGAACTTGAACAAAAGATCTAGACAGTGTTGAAGACAATAAGAATGTTCAATTAGTTTGGTAATCAGACCGTTTTATGTAATCATTTTGATAGCCCGAAGTAGGCTAGAAAAGAGATTTTTGAAAAGTTGAGTTTAACTAGGAATTTCGCTAGCTCGATATGTTATATGTTATTGGGACAAAATTTCTAGTTGGGATTATTTAAAATCATAGAAAAGTTATTTGATAAATAAATTATCGTTTTATCCCGTTTTTGGGGTTTTTGTGCATTCCCCAAAACAACTTAGGGATGGAAGTTTGGGTGCGTTTTTTGAACCTATAAGCGTACCAGATGAAGTTGGAACTTGAACAAAAGATTTAGACAGTGTTACAGACAATATGAATATTCAATTAGTTTGTTAATCAGACCGTTTTATGTAAGCATTTTGATAGCCCGAAGTAGGCTAGAAAAGGGAATTTTGACAAGTTGAGTTTGACTAGGAATTTTGTAAGCTCGATGAATTATCAGTTATTCGGACAAAGTTTCTAGTTGGGATTATTTAAAATCATATAAAAGTTATTTGATTAATTAATTATCGTTTTATCCTGTTTTTGGGGTTTTTCTGCATTCCCGAAAACAGCTAAGGGAGGGGAGTTTAGGTATGTTTTTTGACCCCCAACGCGTACCGGATGACGTTGGAACCTCAACAGAAGTTTTGGAGGGTTTTGAAGACAATAAGAATGTTCATTTAGTTTGGTAATCAGACTTTTTTTAGTAAGCGTTTTGATAGCCCGAAGTAGGCTAGAAAAGGAATTTTTAAAAAGTAGAGTTTGACTAGGAATTTTGTAAGCTCGATAAATTATAAGTTATTGGGACAACATTTCTAGTTGGGATTATTTAAAATCATAGAAAAGTTATTTGATAAATAAATTATCGTTTTATCCCGTTTTTGGGGTTTTTGTGCATTCCCCAAAAGAGCTCAGGGAGGGGAGTTTGGGTGCGTTTTTTGACCCTATAAGCGTACCAGATGAAGTTGGAACCTGAACAAAAGATTTAGATAGTGTTACAGAAAATATGAATATTCTATTAGTTTGTTAATCAGACCGTTTTATGTAAGCATTTTGATAGCCCGAAGTAGGCTAGAAAAGGGATTTTTGAAAAGTTGAGTTTAACTAGGAATTTTGTTAGCTCGATAAGTTATCTGTTAGTGAGACAACATTTCTAGTTGGGATTATTTAAAATCATAGAAAAGTTATTTGATAAATAAATTATCGTTTTATCCCCTTTTTGAGGTTTTTGTGCATTCCCCAAAACAGCTCATGGAGGGGAGTTTAGGTGCGTTTTTTGACCGTATAAGCGTACCAGATGAAGTTGGAACTTGAACAAAAGATTTAGACACTGTTACAGACAATATGTATATTCAATTAGTTTGTTTATCAGACCGTTTTATGTAAGCATTTTGATAGCCCGAAGTAGGCTAGAAAAGGGATTTTTGAAAAGTTGAGCTTGACTAGGAATTGTGTCAGTTCGATAAATTATCGGTTATTCGGACAAAGTTTCTAGTTGGGATTATTGAAAATCATATAAAAGTTATTTGATAAATTAATTATCGTTTTATCCTGTTTTTGGGGCTTTTCTGCATTCCCGAAAACAGCTAAGGGAGGGGAGTTTAGGTATGTTTTTTGACCCCCAACGCCTACCGGATGACGTTGGAACCTGAACGGAAGTTTTAGAGGGTGTTGAAAACAATAAGAATGTTCATTTAGTTTGGTAATCAGACTGTTTTAAGTAAGCGTTTTGATAGCTCGAAGTAGGCTAGAAAAGGAATTTTTAAAAAGTTGAGTTTAACTAGGAATTCTGTTAGCTCGATAAGTTATCGGTTATTCAGACAACGTTTGTAGTTGGGATTAATTAAAATAATAGAAGAGTCATTTGATAAATGAATTATCGTTTTATCCCATTTTTGGGGCTTTTTTGCATTCCCCAAAACAGCTCAGGGAGGGGGAGTTTGGGTGCGTTTTTTGACCCAATAAGCGTAACGGATGAAGTTGGAACCTGAACAAAAGATTTAGACAGTGTTACAGACAATATGAATATTCAATTAGTTTGTTAATCAGACCGTTTTATATAAGCATTTTGATAGCCCGAAGTAGGCTAGAAAAGGGATTTTTGAAAAGTTGAGTTTAACTAGGAATTTTGTTAGCTCGATAAGTTATCTGTTAGTGAGACAACATTTCTAGTCGGGATTATTTAAAATCATAGAAAAGTTATTTGATAAATAAATTATCGTTTTATCCCCTTTTTGAGGTTTTTTTGCATTCCCCAAACCAGCTCATGGAGGGGAGTTTAGGTGCGTTTTTTGACCGTATAAGCGTACCAGATGAAGTTGGAACTTGAACAAAAGATTTAGACACTGTTACAGACAATATGTATATTCAATTAGTTTGTTAATCAGACCGTTTTATGTAAGCATTTTGATAGCCCGAAGTAGGCTAGAAAAGGGAATTTTGACAAGTTGAGTTTGACTAGGAATTTTGTAAGCTCGATAAATTATCAGTTATTCGGACAAAGTTTCTAGTTGGGATTATTGAAAATCATATAAAAGTTATTTGATTAATTAATTATCGTTTTATCCTGTTTTTGGGGTTTTTCTGCATTCCCGAAAACAACTAAGGGAGGGGAGTTTAGGTATGTTTTTTGACCCCCAACGCGTACCGGATGACGTTGGAACCTCAACGGAAGTTTTGGAGGGTTTTGAAGACAATAAGAATTTTCATTTAGTTTGGTAATCAGACTTTTTTTAGTAAGCGTTTTGATAGCCCGAAGTAGGCTAGAAAAGGAATTTTTAAAAAGTAGAGTTTGACTAGGAATTTTGTAAGCTCGATAAATTATAAGTTATTGGGACAACATTTCTAGTTGGGATTATTTAAAATCATAGAAAAGTTATTTGATAAATAAATTATCGTTTTATCCCGTTTTTGGGGTTTTTGTGCATTCCCCAAAACAGCTCAGGGAGGGGAGTTTGGGTGCGTTTTTTGACCCTATAAGCGTACCAGATGAAGTTGGAACCTGAACAAAAGATTTAGATAGTGTTACATACAATATGAATATTCTATTAGTTTGTTAATCAGACCGTTTTATGTAAGCATTTTGATAGCCCGAAATAGGCTAGAAAAGGGATTTTTGAAAAGTTGAGCTTGACTAGGAATTTTGTAAGCTCGATAAATTATCGGTTATTCGGACAAAGTTTGTAGTTGGGATTATTGAAAATCATATAAAAGTTATTTGATAAATTAATTATCGTTTTATCCTGTTTTTGGGGCTTTTCTGCATTCCCGAAAACAACTATGGGAGGGGAGTTTATGTATGTTTTTTGACCCCCAACGCGTACCGGATGACGTTGGAACCTAAACGGAAGTTTTAGAGGGTGTTGAAGACAATAAGAATGTTCAATTAGTTTGGTAATCAGACTGTTTTAAGTAAACGTTTCGATAGCCCGAAGTAGGCTAGAAAAGGAATTTATAAAAAGTTGAGTTTAACTAGGAATTTTCTTAGCTCGATAAGTTATCGGTTATTCAGACAATGTTTCTAGTTGGGATTAATTAAAATAATAGAAGAGTCATTTGATAAATGAATTATCGTTTTATCGCATTTTTGGAGCTTTTCTGCATTCCCCAAAACAGCTAAGGGAGGGTAGTTTGGGAGCGTTTTTTGACCCGATAAGCGTAACGGATGAAGTTGGAACCTGAACAAAAGATCTAGACAGTGTTACAGAGAATATGAATATTCAATTAGTTTGTTAATCAGACCGTTTTATGTAAGCATTTTGATAGCCCGAAGTAGGCTAGAAAAGGGATTTTTGAAAAGTTCAGTTTGACTAGGAATTTTGTCAGCTCGATAAATTATCGGTTATTCGGACAATGTTCTAGTTGGGATTATTGAAAATCATATAAAAGTTATTTGATAAATTAATTATCGTTTTATCCTGTTATTGAGGCTTTTCTGCATTCCCCAAAACAGCTCAGGGAGGGGAGTTTGGGTGCGTTTTTTGACCTTATAAGCGTACCAGATGAAGTTGGAACCTCAACAAAAGATTTCAACAGTGTTACAGACAATATGAATATTCTATTAGTTTGTTAATCAGACCGTTTTATGTAAGCATTTTGATAGCCCGAAGTAGGCTAGAAAAGGGATTTTTGAAAAGTTGAGCTTGACTAGGAATTTTGTAAGCTGGATAAATTATCAGTTATTCTGACAAAGTTTCTAGTTGGGATTATTGAAAATCATGTAAAAGTTATTTGATAAATTAATTATCGTTTTATCCTGTTTTTGGGGCTTTTCTGCATTCCCGAAAACAGCTAAGGGAGGGGAGTTCAGGTATTTTTTTTGACCCCCAACGCGTACCGGATGACGTTGGAGACAATAAGAATGTTCATTTAGTTTGTTAATCAGACTGTTTTATGTAAGCATTTTGATAGCCCGAAGTAGGCTAGAAAAGGGATTTTTGAAAAGTTGAGTTTAGCTAGGAATTTCGTTAGCTCGATAAGTTATCGGTTATTCAGACAGCGTTTCTAGTTGGGATTATTTAAAATCATAGAAAAGTTATTTGATAAATAAATTATCGTTTTATCCCGTATTAGAGGTTTTTGTGCATTCCCCAAAACAGCTCAGGGAGGGGAGTTTGGGTGCGTTCTTTGACCCTATAACCGTAACGGATGAAGTTGGAACCTGAACAAAAGATTTAGACAGTGTTACATAAAATATGAATATACAATTAGTTTGTTAATCAGGCCGTTTTATGTAATCATTTTGATAGCCCGAAGTAGGCTAGAAAAGAGATTTTTGAAAAACTGAGTTTAACTAGGAATTTCGTTAGCTCGATATGTTATCTGTTATTGGGACACAATTTCTAGTTGGGATTATTTAAAATCATAGAAAAGTTATTTGATAAATAAATTATCGTTTTATCCCGTTTTTGGGGTTTTTGTGCATTCCCCAAAAGAGCTCAGGGAGTGGAGTTTGGGTTGGTACGTTTTTTGACCCTATAAGCGTACCAGATGAAGTTGGAACCTGAACAAAAGATTTAGACAGTGTTACAGACAATATGAATATTCTATTAGTTTGTTAATCACACCGTTTTATGTAAGCATTTTGATAGCCCGAAGTAGGCTAGAAAAGGGATTTTTGAAAAGTTGAGCTTGACTAGGAATTTTGTAAGCTCGATAAATTATCAGTTATTCGGACAAAGTTTCTAGTTGGGATTATTGAAAATCATATAAAAGTTATTTGATAAATTAATTATCGTTTTATCCTATTTTTGGGGCTTTTCTGCATTCCCGAAAACAACTATGGGAGGGGAGTTTATGTATGTTTTTTGACCCCCAACGCGTACCAGATGACGTTGGAACCTAAACGGAAGTTTTAGAGGGTGTTGAAGACAATAAGAATGTTCAATTAGTTTGGTAATCAGACTGTTTTAAGTAAACGTTTCGATAGCCCGAAGTAGGCTAGAAAAGGAATTTATAAAAAGTTGAGTTTAACTAGAAATTTTCTTAGCTCGATAAGTTATCGGTTATTCAGACAACGTTTCTAGTTGGGATTAATTAAAATAATAGAAGAGTCATTTGATAAATGAATTATCGTTTTATCGCATTTTTGGGGCTTTTCTGCATTCCCCAAAACAGCTTAGGGAGGGTAGTTTGGGTGCGTTTTTTGACCCTATAAGCGTAACGGATGAAGTTGGAACCTGAACAAAAGATCTAGACAGTGTTACAGAGAATATGAATATTCAATTAGTTTGTTAATCAGACCGTTTTATGTAAGCATTTTGATAGCCCGAAGTAGGCTAGAAAAGGGATTTTTTAAAAGTTCAGTTTGACTAGGAATTTTGTCAGCTCGATAAATTATCGGTTATTCGGACAATGTTCTAGTTGGGATTATTGAAAATCATATAAATGTTATTTGATAAATTAATTATCGTTTTATCCTGTTTTTGGGGCTTTTCTGCATTCCCGAAAACAACTATGGGAGGGGAGTTTATGTATGTTTTTTGACCCCCAACGCGTACCGGATGACGTTGGAACCTGAACGGAAGTTTTAGAGGGTGTTGAAGACAATAAGAATGTTCAATTAGTTTGGTAATCAGACTGTATTAAGTAAACGTTTTGATAGCCCAAAGTAGGCTAGAAAAGGAATTTTTAAAAAGTTGAGTTTAACTAGGAATTTTCTTAGCTTGATAAGTTATCGGTTATTCAGACAACGTTTCTAGTTGGGATTAACTAAAATAATAGAAGAGTCATTTGATAAATGAATTATCGTTTTATCCCATTTTTGGGGCTTTTAAAGGAAATGAAGTACTACCACAAGTAGCAGCTGATTCAATAGCAGTTCTCCTTTCCTTAACAAGTAAGCAAGTAAACTACCTTTGAAACTACCCAAAATATGTTGAGAAAAAACAGCTCAGGGAGGGTAGTTTGGGTGCGTTTTTTGACCCTATAAGCGTAACGGATGAAGTTGGAACCTGAACAAAAGATCTAGACAGTGTTACAGAGAATATGAATATTCAATTAGTTTGTTAATCAGACCGTTTTATGTAAGCATTTTGATAGCCCGAAGTAGGCTAGAAAAGGGATTTTTGAAAAGTTCAGTTTGACTAGGAATTTTGTCAGCTCGATAAATTATCGGTTATTCGGACAATGTTCTAGTTGGGACTATTGAAAATCATATAAAAGTTATTTGATAAATTAATTATCGTTTTATCCTGTTATTGGGGCTTTTCTGCATTCCCCAAAACAGCTCAGGGAGGGGATTTTGGGTGCGTTTTTTGACCCTATAAGCGTACCAGATGAAGTTGCAACCTGAACAAAAGATTTAAACAGTGTTACAGACAATATGAATATTCAATTAGTTTGTTAATCAGACCGTTTTATGTAAGCATTTTGATAGCCCGAAGTAGGCTAGAAAAGAGATTTTTAAAAAGTTGAGCTTGAATAGGAATTTTGTAAGCTCGATAAATTATCAGTTATTCTGACAAAGTTTCTAGTTGGAATTATTGAAAATCATGTAAAAGTTATTTGATAAATTAATTATCGTTTTATCCTTATTTTGGGGCTTTCTGCATTCCCGAAAACAGCTAAGGGAGGGGAGTTTAGGTATGTTTTTTGACCCCCAACGCGTACTGGATGACGTTGGAGACAATAAGAATGTTCATTTAGTTTGTTAATCAGACCGTTTTATGTAAGCATTTTGATAGCTCAAAGTAGGCTAGAAAAGGGATTTTTGAAAAGTTGAGTTTAGCTAGGAATTTCGTTAGCTCGATAAGTTATCGGTTATTCAGACAACGTTTCTAGTTGGGATTATTTAAAATCATAGAAAAGTTATTTGATAAATAAATTATCGTTTTATCCCGTATTAGGGGTTTTTGTGCATTCCCCAAAACAGCTCAGGGAGGGGAGTTTGGGTGCGTTCTTTGACCCTATAACCGTAACGGATGAAGTTGGAACCTGAACAAAAGATTTAGACAGTGTTACAGAAAATATGAATATACAATTAGTTTGTTAATCATGCGGTTTTATGTAATCATTTTGATAGCCTGGAAGTAGGCTAGAAAAGAGATTTTTAAAAAGTTCTCGATATGTTATCTGTTATGGGACAAAATTTCTAGTTGGGATTATTTAAAATCATAGAAAAGTTATTTGATAAATAAATTATCGTTTTATCCCGTTTTGGGGTTTTTGTGCATTCCCCAAAACAGCTTAGGGATGGAAGTTTGGGTGCGTTTTTTGACCCTATAAGCGTACCAGATGAAGTTGGAACCTGAACAAAAGATTTAGACAGTGTTACAGACAATATGAATATTCAATTAGTTTGTTAATCAGACTGTTTTATGTAAGCATTTTGATAGCCCGAAGTAGGCTAGAAAAGGGATTTTTGAAAAGTTGAGTTTGACTAGGAGTTTTGTAAGCTCGATAAATTATCAGTTATTCGGACAAAGTTTCTAGTTGGGATTATTGAAAATCATATAAAAGTTAGAGAACCATTTTCGTCCTTTACAATAAAATTGACCCTTATTTCATAGATACCACTTTTAAACAAAAATTTTCATAAATACCATGTGCGCTGATGTCAGCGTGCGACGCTGACATCAGCGCATTTGAGCATTTGCACATGCAACTGCTCATATAAGATGCGCGTGAGCAGTTGCCTTGTGCAACTGCTCAATTAAAGGCCAACCATGTTAGCATGTGCACTTTTGTGCACCTGCTAACATGGTTTTTAATTTTTTTTTAAGTAATAAATAATTTATTTAATTTTAAAATATTAATTTCTGTTTTTATTTTAATACAATAAATATGTTAAATTGAAAATAATTTATTTAATTTTAATTTTAAGAAAAATAAATATATTAAATTTTAAAAATACACAAATAATATAATTTTTTAGAATATAATTTTATAAATTATTTACCGGATATATTATTGATACATATCGAACACGGGTCCGATGCATGAATAATATATTTTTTATGTATAAATTATGTATCGGAGATTTATCAAATATGTATTAAAAATAATTTTATTAATTATTTATCGGATATAGTATTCATACATACCGAACACGGGTCTAATGCATGGATAATATTATTTCTCATGTATAAATTAAGTATCAAATATGTATCAAATATATATATATATATATATAAATATAATATACATGTAATAAAAATTTGATACGTCGCAAAATGTATCAAATATGTATAAAAAATAAATGTAATAAAATTGTATCTATTTAAATATTTATCGTGTATAATTTAGTAAAAATGTATCTATCATGTATCTATTTAAATATATTTAAAAATATATTTATCGTGTATCTATAAATTATGTATCAGGGATAATAATACTAATTCTAAGCTTTTTTAAATTTGAAAATGAACTAATCGAATTAGTTAGTTAATTCAATTAATGTATCAAATATGTATATATCATTGTGTATCAAAGATGTATTAAAAATATATTCGAATTACAATTAAATATAGTCGATTAGAATTCAATAAAATATGTATCAGATATGTATTCATATTTTAAAATATAATAACAAACCGATCAAATTAGTCGGTTGATTTAATTAAATCAGTAAAAATATAAAAAAAATGTATGAACAATCTAAATTATATATCACAGATGTATCAAATATGTATCGGAGATGTATCAAATATGTATCCAAATTTGTATCGAAAATTTCACTATAGTTTTTTAAAAAATAAGAATAAAAAAAGTAACATCACCATTCTCATATTCACTAGCAAATACATTTAAAAATATATCTATCGTGTATAAATTATGTATCAAAGATGTATCACATATGTATCTGAGATGTATCACATACATATAAATTAGATATATATTTATAAGTTTTTCTAAATATAAAAACGAATCAATCGAATTAGTCAGTTAATTCAATTAATGTATCAAATATGTATCATTTATGTATAAATTATGTATCAGATGAATCAAAAATATATTCGAATTACAATTAAATATAGTCGATTAGAATTCAATAAGTACTAGAAAATAACATTAGCAGCAATAACATATTCAAAATGCACTATCTAACACTCAAAAATTAAAAATTAAAACTCAATTTATTATTAATAAAATTAGGGATGTATCAAAAATGTATCGCAGATATACTAGAGATGTATCAGAAATGTATCCGCTTTATTAAAAAACATTTAACGCCGGTCTCGATTTAAAATTTTGATACGTTATATTTATAAAATATATAAATAAATTAATGATTTATTTTTTTCTAAAATATTTAATTTAAATATTTAACATTTACATAAATATATATAAAATATATAATATATGATTTAAAAAAAAATATGGGGACCTTTGAAAAAAAAGGTCCCCATTTTATGAGTTATATGAGAAGCAGGTGCACCATGCACCCAAAACAAAATGTGACAACAGGTGCATGGTGCACCTGTGTTCACGTGCAGCAGGCCTGGCGCGTCAGGAGCGCGTCAGGCCTGTTTAAAAGTGGACTCTTTTTTTAATAAAAAAAACATTAAAATAGTGTTTACTATGGACACGAGTAGACTAATTGAAAAAGGTGGTGTTGGATGAAATAAAACATACTTATTTGGTAATAAAGTAAACAAACTTAATAAAATTGTATTGTGTGAAAAGTGGAGCCTTTTTTCTTGCTTTCTTATTATTTTCTCTAAAAGTTATTTGATTAATTAATTATCGTTTTATCCTGTTTTTGGGGCTTTTCTGCATTCCCGAAAACAGCTAAGGGAGGGGAGTTTAGGTATGTATTTTGACCCCCAACGCGTACCGGATGACGTTGGAACCTCAACGAAAGTTTTAGAGGGTGTTGAAGACAATAAGAATGTTCATTTAGTTTGGTAATCAGACTTTTTTAGTAAGTGTTTTGATAGCCCGAAGTAGGCTAGAAAAGGAATTTTTAAAAAGTAGAGTTTGACTAGGAATTTTGTAAGCTCGATAAATTATAAGTTATTCAGACAAAGTTTCTAGTTGGGATTATTGAAAATCATATAAAAGTTATTTGATAAATTAATTATCTTTTTATCCCGTTTTAGGGGTTTTTGTGCATTCCCAAAAACAGCTCAGGGAGGGAAGTTTGGGTGCGTTTTTTGACCCTATAAGCTTACCAGATGAAGTTGGAACCTGAACAAAAGATTTAGACAGTGTTACAGACAATATGAATATTCAATTAGTTTGTTAATCAAACCGTTTTATGTAAGCATTTTGATAGCCCGAAGTAGGCTAGAAAAGGGATTTTTGAAAAGTTGAGTTTGACTAGGAATTTTGTAAGCTCGATAAATTATCAGTTATTCGGACAAAGTTTCTAGTTGGGATTATTGAAAATCATATAAAAGTTATTTGATAAATTAATTATCGTTTTATCCTGTTTTTGGGGCTTTTCTGCATTCCCGAAAACAGCTAAGGGAGGGGAGTTTAAGTATGTTTTTTGACCCCCAACGCGTACCGGATGACGTTGGAACCTCAACGGAAGTTTTAGAGGGTGTTGAAGACAATAAGAATGTTAATTTAGTTTGGTAATCACACTTCTTTTACTAAGCGTTTTGATAGCCCGAAGTAGGCTAGAAAAAGGAATTTTTAAAAAGTTGAGTTTGACTAGGAATTTTGTAAGCTCGATAAATTATCAGTTATTCAGAAAAAGATTCTAGTTGGGATTACTGAAAATCATATAAAAGTTATTTGATAAATTAATTATCTTTTTATCCCGTTTTAGGGGTTTTTGTGCATTCCCCAAAACAGCTCAGGGAGTGCAGTTTGGGTGCGTATTTTGACCCTATAAGCGTACCAGATGAAGTTGGAACCTGAACAAAAGATTTAGACAGTGTTACAGACAATATGAATATTCAATTAGTTTGTTAATCAGACCGTTTTATGTAATCATTTTGATAGCCCGAATTAGGGTAGAAAAGGGATTTTTGAAAAGTTGAGTTTGACTAGGAATTTTGTAAGCTCGATAAATTATCAGTTATTCGGACAAAGTTTCTAGTTGGGATTATTGAAAATCATATAAAAGTTATTTGATAAATAAATTATCGTTTTATCCCGTTTTTAGGGTTTTTGTGCATTCTCCAAAACAACTTAGGGATGGAAGTTTGGGTGCGTTTTCTGACCCTATAAGCGTACCAGATGAAGTTGGAACCTGAAAAAAAGATTTAGACAGTGTTACAGACAATATGAATATTCAATTAGTTTGTTAATCAGACTGTTTTATGTAAGCATTTTGATAGCACGAAGTAGGCTAGAAAAGGGATTTTTGAAAAGTTGAGTTTGACTAGGAATTTTGTAAGCTCGATAAATTATCAGTTATTCGGACAAAGTTTCTAGTTCGGATTATTGAAAAATCATATAAAAGTTATTTGATTAATTAATTATCGTTTTATCCTGTTTTTGGGGCTTTTCTGCATTCCCGAAAACAGCTAAGGGAGGGGAGTTTAGGTATGTTTTTTGACCCCCAACGCGTACCGGATGATGTTGGAACCTCAACGGAAGTTTTAGAGGGTGTTGAAGACAATAAGAATATTCATTTAGTTTGGTAATCAGACTTTTTTTAGTAAGCGTTTTGATAGCCCGAAGTAGGCTAGAAAAGGAATTTTTAAAAAGTAGAGTTTGACTAGGAATTTTGTAAGCTCGATAAATTATAAGTTATTCGGACAAAGTTTCTAGTTGGGATTATTGAAAATCATATAAAAGTTATTTGATAAATTAATTATCTTTTTATCCCGTTTTAGGGGTTTTTGTGCATTCCCAAAAACAGCTCAGGGAGGAAAGTTTGGGTGCGTTTTTTGACCCTATAAGCGTACCAGATGAAGTTGGAACCTGAACAAAAGATTTAGACAGTGTTACAGACAATATGAATATTCAATTAGTTTGTTAAATAGACCGTTTTATGTAAGCATTTTGATAGCCCGAAGTAGGCTAGAAAAGGGATTTTTGAAAAGTTGAGTTTGACTAGGAATTTTGTAAGCTCGATAAATTATCAGTTATTCGGACAAAGTTTCTAGTTGGGATTATTGAAAATCATATAAAAGTTATTTGATAAATTAATTATCGGTTTATCCTGTTTTTGGGGCTTTTCTGCATTCCCGAAAACAGCTAAGGGATGGGAGTTTAAGTATGTTTTTTGACCCCCAACGCGTACCGGATGACGTTGGAACCTCAACGGAAGTTTTAGAGGGTGTTGAAGACAATAAGAATGTTAATTTAGTTTGGTAATCACACTTTTTTTAGTAAGCGTTTTGATAGCCCGAAGTAGGCTAGAAAAGGAATTTTTAAAAAGTTGAGTTTGACTAGGAATTTTGTAAGCTCGATAAATTATCAGTTATTCAGAAAACGATTCTAGTTGGGATTACTGAAAATCATATAAAAGTTATTTGATAAATTAATTATCTTTTTATCCCGTTTTAGGGGTTTTTGTGCATTCCCCAAAACAGCTCAGGGAAGGCAGTTTGGGTGCGTTTTTTGACCCTATAAGCGTACCAGATGAAGTTGGAACCTGAACAAAAGATTTAGACAGTGTTACAGACAATATGAATATTCAATTAGTTTGTTAATTAGACCGTTTATTGTAATCATTTTGATAGCCCGAAGTAGGGTAGAAAAGGGATTTTTGAAAAGTTGAGTTTGACTAGGAATTTTGCAAGCTCGATAAATTATCTGTTATTGGGACAAAATTTCTAGTTGGGATTATTTAAAATCATAGAAAAGTTATTTGATAAATAAATTATCGTTTTATCCCGTTTTTAGGGTTTTTGTGCATTCTCCAAAACAACTTAGGGATGGAAGTTTGGGTGCGTTTTCTGACCCTATAAGCGTACCAGATGAAGTTGGAACCTGAACAAAAGATTTAGAAAGTGTTACAGACAATATGAATATTCAATTAGTTTGTTAATCAGACCGTTTTATGTAAGCATTTTGATAGCACGAAGTAGGCTAGAAAAGAGATTTTTAAAAAGTTGAGTTTGACTAGGAATTTTGTAAGCTCGATAAATTATCAGTTATTCGGACAAAGTTTCTAGTTCGGATTATTGAAAATCATATAAAAGTTATTTGATAAATTAATTATCGTTTATCCTGTTTTTGAGGCTTTTCTGCATTCCCGAAAACAGCTCAGGGAGGGGAGTTTGGGTGCGTTTTTTGACCCTACAAGCGTACCGGATGAAGTTGGAACCTGAACAAAAGATTTAGACAGTGTTACAGACAATATGAATATTCTATTAGTTTGTTAATCAGACTGTTTTATGTAAGCGTTTTGATAGCCCGAAGTAGGCTAGAAAAGAGATTTTTGAAAAGTTGAGCTTGACTAGGAATTTTGTAAGCTCGATAAATTAACAGTTATTCGAACAAAGTTTCTAGTTGCGATTATTGAAAATCATATAAAAGTTATTTGATAAATTAATTATCGTTTTATCCTATTTTTGGGGCTTTTTTGCATTCCCGAAAACAGCTAAGGGAAGGGAGTTTAGGTATGTTTTTTGACCCCCAACGCGTACCGGATGACGTTGGAACCTCAACAGAAGTTTTAGAGGGTGTTGAAGACAATAAGAATGTTCATTTAGTTTGGTAATCAGATTTTTTTTAGTAAGCGTTTTGATAGCCTGTAGTAGGCTAGAAAAGGAATTTTTAAAAGTTTGAGTTTAACTAGGAATTCTGTTAGCTCGATAAGTTATCGGTTATTCAGACAACGTTTCTAGTTGGGCTTAATTAAAATAATAGGAGAGTTATTTAATAAATGAATTATCGTTTTATCCCATTTTTGCGGCTTTTCTACATTCCCCAAAACAGCTCACGGAAGGGAGTTTGGGTGCGTTTTTCGACCTTATAGTCGTACCGGATGAAGTTGGAACCTGAACAAATGATTTAGACAGTGTTACAGACAATATGAATATTCAATTAGTTTGTTAATCAAACCGTTTTATGTAAGCATTTTGATAGCCCGAAGTAGGGTAGAAAAGGGATTTTTGAAAAGTTGAGTTTAACTATGAATTTCGTTAGCTCGATATGTTATCTGTTATTGGGACAAAATTTCTAGTTGGGATTATTTAAAATCATAGAAAAATTATTTGATAAATAAATTATCGTTTAATCCCGTTTTTTGGTTTTTGTGCATTCCCCAAAACAGCTCAGGGAGGGGAGTTTGGGTGCGTTTTTTTGACCCTATAAGCGTACCAGATGAAGTTGGAACCTGAACAAAAGATTTAGACAGTGTTACAGACAATATGAATATACAATTAGTTTGTTAATCAGGCCGTTTTATGTAATCATTTTGATAGCCCGAAGTAGGCTAGAAAAGAGATTTTTGAAAAGTTGAGTTTAACTAGGAATTTCGCTAGCTCGATATGTTATATGTTATTGGGACAATATTTCTAGTTGGGATTATTTAAATTCATAGAAAAGTTATTTGATAAATAAATTATCGTTTTATCCCGTTTTTGGGGTTTTTGTGCATTCCCCAAAACAACTTAGGGATGGAAGTTTGGGTGCGTTTTTTGAACCTATAAGCGTACCAGATGAAGTTGGAACTTGAACAAAAGATTTAGACAGTGTTACAAACAATATGAATATTCAATTAGTTTGTTAATCAGACCGTTTTATGTAAGCATTTTGATAGCCCGAAGTAGGCTAGAAAAGGGAATTTTGACAAGTTGAGTTTGACTAGGAATTTTGTAAGCTCGATAAATTATCAGTTATTCGGACAAAGTTTCTAGTTGGGATTATTGAAAATCATATAAAAGTTATTTGATTAATTAATTATCGTTTTATCCTGTTTTTGGGGCTTTTCTGCATTCCCGAAAACAGCTAAGGGATGGGAGTTTAAGTATGTTTTTTGACCCCCAACGCGTACCGGATGACGTTGGAACCTCAACGGAAGTTTTAGAGGGTGTTGAAGACAATAAGAATGTTAATTTAGTTTGGTAATCACACTTTTTTTAGTAAGCGTTTTGATAGCCCGAAGTAGGCTAGAAAAGGAATTTTTAAAAAGTAGAGTTTGACTAGGAATTTTGTAAGCTCGATAAATTATAAGTTATTGGGACAACATTTCTAGTTGAGATTTTTTAAGATCATAGAAAAGTTATTTGATAAATAAATTATCGTTTTATCCCGTTTTTGGGGTTTTTGTGCATTCCCCAAAAGAGCTCAGGGAGGGGAGTTTGGGTGCGTTTTTTGACCCTATAAGCGTACCAGATGAAGTTGGAACCTGAACAAAAGATTTAGATAGTGTTACAGACAATATGAATATTCTATTAGTTTGTTAATCAGACCGTTTTTTGTAAGCATTTTGATAGCCCGAAGTAGGCTAGAAAAGGGATTTTTGAAAAGTTGAGCTTGACTAGGAATTTTGTAAGCTCGATAAATTATCAGTTATTCGGACAAAGTTTCTAGTTGGGATTATTGAAAATCATATAAAAGTTATTTGATAAATTAATTATCGTTTTATCCAGTTTTTGGGGCTTTTCTGCATTCCCGAAAACAACTATGGGAGGGGAGTTTATGTATGTTTTTTGACCCCCAACGTGTACCAGATGACGTTGGAAGCTGAACGGAAGTTTTAGAGGGTGTTGAAGACAATAAGAATGTTCAATTAGTTTGGTAATCAGACTGTTTTAAGTAAACGTTTCGATAGCCCGAAGTAGGCTAGAAAAGGAATTTTTAAAAAGTTGAGTTTAACTAGGAATTTTCTTAGCTCGATAAGTTATCGGTTATTCAGACAACGTTTCTAGTTGGGATTAATTAAAATAATAGAAGAGTCATTTGATAAATGAATTATCGTTTTATCGCATTTTTGGGGCTTTTCTGCATTCCCCAAAACAGCTCAGGGAGGGTAGTTTGGGTGCGTTTTTTGACCCTATAAGCGTAACGGATGAAGTTGGAACCTGAACAAAAGATCTAGACAGTGTTACAGAGAATATGAATATTCAATTAGTTTGTTAATCAGACCGTTTTATGTAAGCATTTTGATAGCCCGAAGTAGGCTAGAAAAGGGATTTTTGAAAACTTCAGTTTGACTAGGAATTTTGTCAGCTCGATAAATTATCGGTTATTCGGACAATGTTCTAGTTGGGATTATTGAAAATCATATAAAAGTTATTTGATAAATTAATTATCGTTTTATCCTGTTATTGGGGCTTTTCTGCATTCCCCAAAACAGCTCAGGGAGGGGAGTTTGGGTGCGTTTTTTAACCCTATAAGCGTAACAGATGAAGTTGGAACCTGAACAAATGATTTAAACAGTGTTACAGACAATATGAATATTCTATTAGTTTGTTAATCAGACCGTTTTATGTAAGCATTTTGATAGCCCGAAGTAGGCTAGAAAAGGGATTTTTGAAAAGTTGATCTTGACTAGGAATTTTGTAAGCTGGATAAATTATCAGTTATTCTGACAAAGTTTCTAGTTGGGATTATTGAAAATCATGTAAAAGTTATTTGATAAATTAATTATCGTTTTATCCTGTTTTTGGGGCTTTTCTCCATTCCCGAAAACAGCTAAGGGAGGGGAGTTCAGGTATTTTTTTTGACCCCCAACGCGTACCGGATGACGTTGGAGACAATAAGAATGTTCATTTAGTTTGTTAATCAGACTGTTTTATGTAAGCATTTTGATAGCCCGAAGTATGCTAGAAAAGGGATTTTTGAAAAGTTGAGTTTAGCTAGGAATTTCGTTAGCTCGATAAGTTATCGGTTATTCAGACAACGTTTCTAGTTGGGATTATTTAAAATCATAGAAAAGTTATTTGATAAATAAATTATCGTTTTATCCCGTATTAGGGGTTTTTGTGCATTCCCCAAAACAGCTCAGGGAGGGGAGTTTGGGTGCGTTCTTTGACCCTATAACCGTAACGGATGAAGTTGTAACCTGAACAAAAGATTTAGACACTGTTACAGAAAATATGAATATACAATTAGTTTGTTAATCAGGCCGTTTTATGTAATCATTTTGATAGCCCGAAGTAGGCTAGAAAAGAGATTTTTGAAAAACTGAGTTTAACTAGGAATTTCGTTAGCTCGATATGTTATCTGTTATTGGGACACAATTTCTAGTTGGGATTATTTAAAATGATAGAAAAGTTATTTGATAAATAAATTATCGTTTTATCCCGTTTTTGGGGTTTTTGTGCATTCCCCAAAAGAGCTCAAGGAGGGGAGTTTGGGTGCGTTTTTTGACCCTATAAGCGTACCAGATGAAGTTGGAACCTGAACAAAAGATTTAGACAGTGTTACAGACAATATGAATATTCTATTAGTTTGTTAATCACACCGTTTTATGTAAGCATTTTGATAGCCCGAAATAGGCTAGAAAAGGGATTTTTGAAAAGTTGAGATTGACTAGGAATTTTGTAAGCTCGATAAATTATCAGTTATTCGGACAAAGTTTCTAGTTGGGATTATTGAAAATCATATAAAAGTTATTTGATAAATTAATTATCGTTTTATCCTGTTTTTGGGGCTTTTCTGCATTCCCGAAAACAACTATGGGAGGGGAGTTTATGTATGTTTTTTGACCCCCAACGCGTACCGGATGACGTTGGAACCTGAACGGAAGTTTTAGAGGGTGTTGAAGACAATAAGAATGTTCAATTAGTTTGGTAATCAGACTGTTTTAAGTAAACGTTTCGATAGCCCAAAGTAGGCTAGAAAAGGAACTTTTAAAAAGTTGAATTTAACTAGAAATTTTCTTAGCTCGATAAGTTATCGGTTATTCAGAATACGTTTCTAGTTGGGATTAATTAAAATAATAGAAGAGTCATTTGATAAATGAATTATCGTTTTATCGCATTTTTGGGGCTTTTCTGCATTCCCCAAAACAGCTCAGGGAGGGTAGTTTGGGTGCGTTTTTTGACCCTATAAGCGTAACGGATGAAGTTGGAACCTGAACAAAAGATCTAGACAGTGTTACAGAAAATATGAATATTCAATTAGTTTGTTAATCAGACCGTTTTATGTAAGCATTTTGATAGCCCGAAGTAGGCTAGAAAGGGGATTTTTGAAAAGTTCAGTTTGACTAGGAATTTTGTAAGCTGGATAAATTATCGGTTATTCAGACAATGTTCTAGTTGGGATTATTGAAAATCATATAAAAGTTATTTGATAAATTAATTATCGTTTTATCCTGTTATTGGGGCTTTTCTGCATTCTCCAAAACAGCTCAAGGAGGGGAGTTTGGGTGCGTTTTTTGACCCTATAAGCGTACCAGATGAAGTTGGAACCTGAACAAAAGATTTAAACAGTGTTACAGACAATATGAATATTCTATTAGTTTGTTAATCAGACCGTTTTATGTATGCATTTTGATAACCCGAAGTAGGCTAGAAAAGGGATTTTTGAAAAGTTCAGCTTGACTAGGAATTTTGTAAGCTCGATAAATTATCAGTTATTCGGACAAAGTTTCTAGTTGGGATTATTGAAAATCATATAAAAGTTATTTGATAAATTAATTATCGTTTTATCCTGTTTTTGGGGCTTTTCTGCTTTCCCGAAAACAACTAAGGGAGGGGAGTTTATGTATGTTTTTTGACCCCCAACGTGTACCAGATGACGTTGGAACCTGAACGGAAGCTTTAGAGGGTGTTGAAGACAATAAGAATGTTCAATTAGTTTGGTAATCAGACTGTTTTAAGTAAACGTTTCGATAGCCCGAAGTAGGCTAGAAAATGAATTTTTAAAAAGTTGAGTTTAACTAGGAATTTTCTTAACTCGATAAGTTATCGGTTATTCAGACAACGTTTCTAGTTGGGATTAATTAAAATAATAGAAGAGTCATTTGATAAATGAATTATCGTTTTATCGCATTTTTGGGGCTTTTCTGCATTCCCCAAAACAGCTTAGGGAGGGTAGTTTGGGTGCGTTTTTTGACCCTATAAGCGTAACGGATGAAGTTGGAAACTGAACAAAAGATCTAGACAGTGTTACAGACAATATGAATATACAATTAGTTTGTTAATCAGACCGTTTTATGTAAGCATTTTAATAGCCCGAAGTAGGCTAGAAAAGGGATTTTTGAAAAGTTGAGTTTAACTAGGAATTTTGTTAGCTCGATAAGTTATCTGTTAGTGAGACAACATTTCTAGTTGGGATTATTTAAAATCATAGAAAAGTTATTTGATAAATAAATTATCGTTTTATGCCCTTTTTTGGGGTTTTTGTGCATTCCCCAAAACAGCTCATGGAGGGGAGTTTAGGTGCGTTTTTTAACCGTATAAGCGTACCAGATGAAGTTGGAACTTGAACAAAAGATTTAGACACTGTTACAGACAATATGTATATTCAATTAGTTTGTTTATCAGACCGTTTTATGTAAGCATTTTGATAGCCCGAAGTAGGCTAGAAAAGGGATTTTTGAAAAGTTGAGCTTGACTAGGAATTGTGTCAGTTCGATAAATTATCGGTTATTCGGACAAAGTTTCTAGTTGGGATTATTGAAAATCATATAAAAGTTATTTGATAAATTAATTATCGTTTTATCCTGTTTTTGGGGCTTTTCTCCATTCCCGAAAACAGCTAAGGGAGGGGAGTTTAGGTATGTTTTTTGACCCCCAACGCGTACCGGATGACGTTGGAACCTGAACGGAAGTTTTAGAGGGTGTTTAAAACAATAAGAATGTTCATTTAGTTTGGTAATAAGACTGTTTTAAGTAAGCGTTTTGATAGCCCGAAGTAGGCTAGAAAAGGAATTTTTAAAAAGTTGAGTTTAACTAGGAATTCTGTTAGCTCGATAAGTTATCGGTTATTCAGACAACGTTCGTAGTTGGGATTAATTTAAATAATAGAAGAGTCATTTGATAAATGAATTATCGTTTTATCCCATTTTTGGGGCTTTTTTGCATTCCCCAAAACAGCTCAGGGAGGGGGAGTTTGGGTGCGTTTTTTGACCCAATAAGCGTAACGGATGAAGTTGGAACCGGAACAAAAGATTTAGACAGTGTTACAGACAATATGAATATTCAATTAGTTTGTTAATCAGACCGTTTTATGTAAGCATTTTGATAGCCCGAAGTAGGCTAGAAAAGGGATTTTTGAAAAGTTGAGTTTAACTTGGAATTTTGTTAGCTTGATAAGTTATTTGTCATTGGGACAACATTTATAGTTGGTATTATTTAAAATCATAGAAAAGTTATTTGATAAATTAATTATCGTTTTATCCCGTTTTTGGGGTTTTTGTGCATTCCCCAAAACAGCTCAGGGAGGGGAGTTTGGGTGTGTTTTTTGACCCTATAATCGTACCAGATGAAGTTGGAACCTGAACAAAAGATTTAGACAGTGTTACAGAGAATATGAATATTCAATTAGTTTGTTAATCAGACCGTTTTATGTAAGCATTTTGATAGCCCGAAGTAGGCTAGAAAAGGGATTTTTGAAAAGTTCAGTTTGACTAGGAATTTTGTCAGCTCGATAAATTATCGGTTATTCGGACAATGTTCCAGTTGGGATTATTGAAAATTATATAAATGTTATTTGATAAATTAATTATCGTTTTATCCTGTTTTTGGGGCTTTTCTGCATTCCCGAAAACAACTATGGGAGGGGAGTTTATGTATGTTTTTTGACCCCCAACGCGTACCGGATGACGTTGGAACCTGAACGGAAGTTTTAGAGGGTGTTGAAGACAATAAGAATGTTCAATTAGTTTGGTAATCAGACTGTTTTAAGTAAACATTTTGATAGCCCGAAGTAGGCTAGAAAAGGAATTTTTAAAAAGTTGAGTTTAACTAGGAATTTTCTTAGCTTGATAAATTAATTATCTTTTTATCCCGTTTTAGGGGTTTTTGTGTATTTTGACCCTATAAGCGTACCAGATGAAGTTGTAACCTGAACAAAAGATTTAGACAGTGTTACAGACAATATGAATATTCAATTAGTTTGTTAATCAGACCGTTTTATGTAATCATTTTGATAGCCCGAATTAGGGTAGAAAAGGGATTTTTGAAAAGTTGAGTTTGACTAGGAATTTTGCAAGCTCGATAAATTATCTGTTATTGGGACAAATTTTCTAGTTGGGATTATTTAAAATCATAGAAAAGTTATTTGATAAATAAATTATCATTTTATCCCGTTTTTAGGGTTTTTGTGCATTCTCCAAAACATCTTAGGGATGGAAGTTTGGGTGCGTTTTCTGACCCTCTAAGCGTACCAGATGAAGTTGGAACCTGAAAAAAAGATTTAGACAGTGTTACAGACAATATGAATATTCAATTAGTTTGTTAATCAGACCGTTTTATGTAAGCATTTTGATAGCACGAAGTAGGCTAGAAAAGGGATTTTTGAAAAGTTGAGTTTGACTAGGAATTTTGTAAGCTCGATAAATTATCAGTTATTCGGACAAAGTTTCTAGTTCGGATTATTGAAAATCATATAAAAGTTATTTGATTAATTAATTATCGTTTTATCCTGTTTTTGGGGCTTTTCTGCATTCCCGAAAACAGCTAAGGGAGGGGAGTTTAGGTATGTTTTTTGACCCCCAACGCGTACCGGATGACGTTGGAACCTCAACGGAAGTTTTAGAGGGTTTTGAAGACAATAAGAATGTTCATTTAGTTTGGTAATCAGACTTTTTTTAGTAAGCGTTTTGATAGCCCGAAGTAGGCTAGAAAAGGAATTTTTAAAAAGTAGAGTTTGACTAGGAATTTTGTAAGCTCGATAAATTATAAGTTATTGGGACAACATTTCTAGTTGGGATTTTTTAAGATCATAGAAAAGTTATTTGATAAATAAATTATCGTTTTATCCCGTTTTTGGGGTTTTTGTGCATTCCCCAAAAGAGCTCAGGGAGGGGAGTTTGGGTGCGTTTTTTGACCCTATAAGCGTACCAGATGAAGTTGGAACCTGAACAAAAGATTTAGATAGTGTTACAGACAATATGAATATTCTATTAGTTTGTTAATCAGACCGTTTTTTGTAAGCATTTTGATAGCCCGAAGTAGGCTAGAAAAGGGATTTTTGAAAAGTTGAGCTTGACTAGGAATTTTGTAAGCTCGATAAATTATCAGTTATTCGGACAAAGTTTCTAGTTGGGATTATTGAAAATCATATAAAAGTTATTTGATAAATTAATTATCGTTTTATCCAGTTTTTGGGGCTTTTCTGCATTCCCGAAAACAACTATGGGAGGGGAGTTTATGTATGTTTTTTGACCCCCAACGTGTACCAGATGACGTTGGAAGCTGAACGGAAGTTTTAGAGGGTGTTGAAGACAATAAGAATGTTCAATTAGTTTGGTAATCAGACTGTTTTAAGTAAACGTTTCGATAGCCCGAAGTAGGCTAGAAAAGGAATTTTTAAAAAGTTGAGTTTAACTAGGAATTTTCTTAGCTCGATAAGTTATCGGTTATTCAGACAACGTTTCTAGTTGGGATTAATTAAAATAATAGAAGAGTCATTTGATAAATGAATTATCGTTTTATCGCATTTTTGGGGCTTTTCTGCATTCCCCAAAACAGCTCAGGGAGGGTAGTTTGGGTGCGTTTTTTGACCCTATAAGCGTAACGGATGAAGTTGGAACCTGAACAAAAGATCTAGACAGTGTTACAGAGAATATGAATATTCAATTAGTTTGTTAATCAGACCGTTTTATGTAAGCATTTTGATAGCCCGAAGTAGGCTAGAAAAGGGATTTTTGAAAACTTCAGTTTGACTAGGAATTTTGTCAGCTCGATAAATTATCGGTTATTCGGACAATGTTCTAGTTGGGATTATTGAAAATCATATAAAATTTATTTGATAAATTAATTATCGTTTTATCCTGTTATTGGGGCTTTTCTGCATTCCCCAAAACAGCTCAGGGAGGGGAGTTTGGGTGCGTTTTTTAACCCTATAAGCGTACCAGATGAAGTTGGAACCTGAACAAATGATTTAAACAGTGTTACAGACAATATGAATATTCTATTAGTTTGTTAATCAGACCGTTTTATGTAAGCATTTTGATAGCCCGAAGTAGGCTAGAAAAGGGATTTTTGAAAAGTTGATCTTGACTAGGAATTTTGTAAGCTGGATAAATTATCAGTTATTCTGACAAAGTTTCTAGTTGGGATTATTGAAAATCATGTAAAAGTTATTTGATAAATTAATTATCGTTTTATCCTGTTTTTGGGGCTTTTCTCCATTCCCGAAAACAGCTAAGGGAGGGGAGTTCAGGTATTTTTTTTGACCCCCAACGCGTACCGGATGACGTTGGAGACAATAAGAATGTTCATTTAGTTTGTTAATCAGACTGTTTTATGTAAGCATTTTGATAGCCCGAAGTATGCTAGAAAAGGGATTTTTGAAAAGTTGAGTTTAGCTAGGAATTTCGTTAGCTCGATAAGTTATCGGTTATTCAGACAACGTTTCTAGTTGGGATTATTTAAAATCATAGAAAAGTTATTTGATAAATAAATTATCGTTTTATCCCGTATTAGGGGTTTTTGTGCATTCCCCAAAACAGCTTAGGGAGGGGAGTTTGGGTGCGTTTTTTTGACCCTATAAGCGTACCAGATGAAGTTGGAACCTGGACAAAAGATTTAGACAGTGTTACAGACAATATGAATATTCTATTAGTTTGTTAATCAGACCGTTTTATGTAAGCGTTTTGATAGCCCGAAGTAGGCTAGAAAAGAGATTTTTGAAAAGTTGAGCTTGACTAGGAATTTTGTAAGCTCGATAAATTAACAGTTATTCGAACAAAGTTTCTAGTTGGGATTATTGAAAATCATATAAAAGTTATTTGATAAATTAATTATCGTTTTATCCTATTTTTGGGGCTTTTCTACATTCCCGAAAACAGCTAAGGGAGGGGAGTTTAGGTATGTTTTTGACCCCCAACGCGTAACGGATGACGTTGGAACCTCAACATAAGTTTTAGAGGGTGTTGAAGACAATAAGAATGTTCATTTAGTTTGGTAATCAGACTTTTTTTAGTAAGCGTTTTGATAGCCTGTAGTAGGCTAGAAAAGGAATTTTTAAAAGTTTGAGTTTAACTAGGAATTCTGTTAGCTCGATAAGTTATCGGTTATTCAGACAACGTTTCTAGTTGGGCTTAATTAAAATAATAGAAGAGTTATTTAATAAATGAATTATCGTTTTATCCCATTTTTGCGGCTTTTCTACATTCCCCAAAACAGCTCACGGAAGGGAGTTTGGGTGCGTTTTTTGACCTTATAGTCGTACCGGATGAAGTTGGAACCTGAACAAATGATTTAGACAGTGTTACAGACAATATGAATATTCAATTAGTTTGTTAATCAAACCGTTTTATGTAAGCATTTTGATAGCCCGAAGTAGGGTAGAAAAGGGATTTTTGAAAAGTTGAGTTTAACTATGAATTTCGTTAGCTCGATATGTTATCTGTTATTGGGACAAAATTTCTAGTTGGGATTATTTAAAATCATTGAAAAATTATTTGATAAATAAATTATCGTTTAATCCCGTTTTTGGGGTTTTTGTGCATTCCCCAAAACAGCTTAGGGATGGAAGTTTGGGTGTGTTTTTTGACCCTATAAGCGTAGCAGATGAAGTTGGAACCTGAACAAAAGATTTAGACAGTGTTACAGACAATATGAATATTCAATTAGTTTGATAATCAGACCGTTTTATGTAAGCATTTTTATAGCACGAAGTAGGCTAGAAAAGGGATTTTTGAAAAGTTGAGTTTGACTAGGAATTTTGTAAGCTCGATAAATTATCAGTTATTCGAACAAAGTTTCTAGTTCGGATTATTGAAAATCATATAAAAGTTATTTGATAAATAAATTATCGTTTTATCCCGTATTAGGGGTTTTTGTGCATTCCCCAAAACAGCTTAGGGAGGGGAGTTTGGGTGCGTTTTTTTGACCCTATAAGCGTACCAGATGAAGTTGGAACCTGGACAAAAGATTTAGACAGTGTTACAGACAATATGAATATTCTATTAGTTTGTTAATCAGACCGTTTCATGTAAGCGTTTTGATAGCCCGAAGTAGGCTAGAAAAGAGATTTTTGAAAAGTTGAGCTTGATTATGAATTTTGTAAGCTCGATAAATTATCAGTTATTCGGACAAAGTTTCTAGTTGGGATTATTGAAAATCATATAAAAGTTATTTGATAAATTAATTATCGTTTTATCCTGTTTTTGGGGCTTTTCTGCATTCCCAAAAACAGCTAAGGGAGGGGAGTTTAGGTATGTTTTTTGACCCGCAACGCGTACCGGATGACGTTGGAACCTGAACAAAAGTTTTAGAGGGTGTTCAAGACAATAAGAATGTTCAATTAGTTTGGTAATCGGACTGTTTTAAGTAAGCGTTTTGATAGCCCGAAGTAGGCTAGAAAAGGAATTTTTAAAAAGTTGAGTTTATCTAGGAATTCTCTTAGCTCGATAAGGTATCAGTTATTCAGACAACGTTTCTAGTTGGGATTAATTAAAATAATAGAAGAGTCATTTGATAAATGAATTATCGTTTTATACCATTTTTGGGGCTTCTACATTCCCCAAAACAGCTCAGGGAGGGGAGTTTGGGTGCGTCTTTTGACCCTATTAGCGTAATGGATGAAGTTGGAACCTGAACAAAAGATTTAGACAGTGTTACAGACAATATGAATATTTAATTAGTTTGTTAATCAGACCGTTTTATGTAAGCATTTTGATAGCCCGAAGTAGGCTAGAAAAGGGATTTTTGAAAAGTTGAGTTTAACTAGGAATTTTGTTAGCTTGATAAGTTATATGTTATTGGGACAACATTTCTAGTTGGGATTATTTAAAATCATAGAAAAGTTATTTGATAAAAAATTATCGTTTTATCCCGTATTAGGGGTTTTTGTGCATTCCCCAAAACAGCTTAGGGAGGGGAGTTTGAGTGCGTTTTTTTGACCCTATAAGCGTACCAGATGAAGTTGGAACCTGGACAAAAGATTTAGACAGTGTTACAGACAATATGAATATTCTATTAGTTAGTTAATCAGACCGTTTTATGTAAGCGTTTTGATAGCCCGAAGTAGGCTAGAAAAGAGATTTTTGAAAAGTTGAGCTTGACTAGGAATTTTGTAAGCTCGATAAATTAACAGTTATTCGAACAAAGTTTCTAGTTGGGATTATTGAAAATCATATAAAAGTTATTTGATAAATTAATTATCGTTTTATCCTATTTTTGGGGCTTTTCTGCATTCCCGAAAACAGCTAAGGGAGGGGAGTTTAGGTATGTTTTTGACCCCCAACGCGTAACGGATGACGTTGGAACCTCAACAGAAGTTTTAGAGGGTGTTGAAGACAATAAGAATGTTCATTTAGTTTGGTAATCAGACTTTTTTTAGTAAGCGTTTTGATAGCCTGTAGTAGGCTAGAAAAGGAATTTTTAAAAGTTTGAGTTTAACTAGGAATTCTGTTAGCTCGATAAGTTATCGGTTATTCAGACAACGTTTCTAGTTGGGCTTAATTAAAATAATAGAAGAGTTATTTAATAAATGAATTATCGTTTTATCCCATTTTTGCGGCTTTTCTACATTCCCCAAAACAGCTCACGGAAGGGAGTTTGGGTGCGTCTTTTGACCCTCTAAGCGTAACGGATGAAGTTGGAACCTGAACAAAAGATTTAGATAGTGTTACAGACAATATGAATATTCAATTAGTTTGTTAATCAAACCGTTTTATGTAAGAATTTTGATAGCCCGAAGTAGGGTAGTAAAGGGATTTTTGAAAAGTTGAGTTTAACTATGAATTTCGTTAGCTCGATATGTTATCTGTTATTGGGACAAAATTTCTAGTTGGGATTATTTAAAATCATAGAAAAATTATTTGATAAATAAATTATCGTTTAATACCGTTTTTGGGTTTTTGTGCATTCCCCAAAACAGCTTAGGGATGGAAGTTTGGGTGCGTTTTTTGACCCCATAAGCGTACCAGATGAAGTTGGAACCTGAACAAAAGATTTAGACAGTGTTACAGACAATATGAATATTCAATTAGTTTGATAATCAGACCGTTTTATGTAAGCATTTTGATAGCACGAAGTAGGCTAGAAAAGGGATTTTTGAAAAGTTGAGTTTGACTAGGAATTTTGTAAGCTCGATAAATTATCAGTTATTCGAACAAAGTTTCTAGTTCGGATTATTGAAAATCATATAAAAGTTATTTGATAAATTAATTATTGTTTATCCTGTTTTTTGGGCTTTTCTGCATTCCCGAAAACAGCTCAGGGAGGGAAGTTTGGGTGCGTTTTTTGACCCTACAAGCGTACCAGATCAAGTTGGAACCTGAACAAAAGATTTAGACAATGTTACAGACAAAATGAATATTTAATTAGTTTATTAATCAGACTGTTTTATGTAAGCATTTTGATATCCCGAAGTAGGCTAGAAAAGGGATTTCTGAAAAGTTGAGTTTGACTAGGAATTTTGTAAGCTCGATAAATTATCAGTTATTCGGACAAAGTTTCTAGTTGGGATTATTGAAAATCATATAAAAGTTTTTTGATAAATTAATTATCGTTTTATCCTGTTTTTGGGGCTTTTCTGCATTCCCAAAAACAGCTAAGAAGTTTAGGTATGTTTTTTGACCCCCAACGCGTACGGGATGACGTAGGAACCTGAACGAAAGTTTTAGAGGGTGTTGAAGACAATAAGAATGTTTAATTAGTTTGGTAATCGGACTGTTTTAAGTAAGCGTTTTGATAGCCCGAAGTAGGCTAGAAAAGGAATTTTTAAAAAGTTGAGTTTAACTAGGAATTCTCTTAGCTCGATAAGGTATCAGTTATTCAGACAACGTTTCTAGTTGGGATTAATTAAAATAATAGAAGAGTCATTTGATAAATGAATTATCGTTTTATACCATTTTTGGGGCTTCTGCATTCCCTAAAACAGCTCGGGGAGGGGAGTTTGGGTGCGTCTTTTGACCCTCTAAGCGTAACGGATGAAGTTGGAACCTGAACAAAAGATTTAGATAGTGTTACAGACAATATGAATATTCAATTAGTTTGTTAATCAGACCGTTTTATGTAAGCATTTTGATAGCCCGAAGTAGGCTAGAAAAGGGATTTTTGAAAAGTTGAGTTTAACTAGGAATTTTGTTAGCTTGATAAGTTATCTGTTATTGGGACAACATTTCTAGTTGGGATTATTTAAAATCATAAAAAAGTAATTTGATAAATAAATTATCGTTTTATCCCGTATTAGGGGTTTTTGTGCATTCCCCAAAACAGCTTAGGGAAGGAAGTTTGGGTGCGTTTTTTGACCCTATAAGCGTACCAGATTAAGTTGGAACCTGAACAAAAGATTTAGACAGTGTTACAGACAGTATGAATATTCAATTAGTTTGTTAATCAGACCGTTTTATGTAAGCATTTTGATAGCCCGAAGTAGGCTAGAAAAGGGATTTTTGAAAAGTTGAGTTTGACTAGGAATTTTGTAAGCTCGATAAATTATCAGTTATTCAGACAAAATTTCTAGTTGGGATTATTGAAAATCATATAAAAGTTATTTGATAAATTAATTATCGTTTTATCCCGTTTTAGGGGTTTTTCTGCATTCCCGAAAACAGCTAAGGGAGGGGAGTTTAAGTATGCTTTTTGACCCCCAACGCGTACCGGATGACGTTGGAACCTCAACGGAAGTATTGGAGGGTGTTGAAGACAATAAGAATGTTAATTTAGTTTGGTAATCAGATTTTTTTAGTAAGCGTTTTGATAGCCCGAAATAGGCTAGAAAAGGAATTTTTAAAAAGTTGAGTTTGACTAGGAATTTTGTAAGCTCGATAAATTATCAGTTATTCAGACAAAGATTCTAGTTGGGATTACTGAAAATCATATAAAAGTTATTTGATAAATTAATTATCTTTTTATCCCGTATTAGGGGTTTTTGTGCATTCCCCAAAACAGCTCAGGGAGGGGAGTTTGGGTGCGTTTTTTGACCCTATAAGCGTACCAGATGAAGTTGGAACCTGAACAAAAGATTGAGACAGTGTTACAGACAATATGAATATTCAATTAGTTTGTTAATCAGACCGTTTTATGTAAGCATTTTGATAGCCCGAAGTAGGCTAGAAAAAGGATTTTTGAAAAGTTGAGTTTGACTAGGAATTTTGTAAGCTCGATAAATTATCAGTTATTCGGACAAAGTTTCTAGTTGGGATTATTGAAAATCATATAAAAGTTATTTGATAAATTAATTATCGTTTTATCCTGTTTTTGGGGCTTTTCAGCATTCCCGAAAACATCTAAGGGAGGGGAGTTTAGGTATGTTTTTGACCCCCAACGCGTACCGGATGACGTTGAAACCTCAACGGAAGTTTTACAGGGTGTTGAAGACAATAAGAATGTTAATTTTGGTTTGGTAATCAGACTTTTTTTAGTAAGCGTTTTGATAGCCCGAAGTAGGCTAGAAAGGGAATTTTTAAAAAGTTGAGTTTGACTAGGAATTTTGTAAGCTCGATAAATTATCAGTTATTCAGACAAAGATTCTAGTTGGGATTACTGAAAATCATATAAAAGTTATTTGATAAATTAATTATCTTTTTATCCCGTTTTAGGGGTTTTTGTGCATTCCCCAAAACAGCTAAGGGAGGGGAGTTTAAGTATGTTTTTTGACCCCCAACGCGTACCGGATGACGTTGGAACCTCAACGGAAGTTTTAGAGGGTGTTGAAGACAATAAGAATGTTAATTTAGTTTGGTAATCAGACTTTTTTTAGTAAGCGTTTTGATAGCCCGAAGTAGGCTAGAAAAGGAATTTTTAAAAAGTTGAGTTTGACTAGGAATTTTGTAAGCTCGATAAATTATCAGTTATTCAGACAAAGATTCTAGTTGGGATTACTGAAAATCATATAAAAGTTATTTGATAAATTAATTATCTTTTTATCCCGTTTTAGGGGTTTTTGTGCATTCCCCAAAACAGCTCAGGGAGGGGAGTTTGGGTGCGTTTTTTGACCCTATAAGCGTACCAGATGAAGTTGGAACCTGAACAAAAGATTTAGACAGTGTTACAGAAAATATGAATATTCAATCAGTTTGTTAACCAGACCGTTTTATATAAGCATTTTGATAGCCCGAAGTAGGCTAGAAAAGGGATTTTTGAAAAGTTGAGTTTGACTAGGAATTTTGTAAGCTCGATAAATTATCAGTTATTCGGACAAAGTTTCTAGTTGGGATTATTGAAAATCATATAAAAGTTATTTGATAAATTAATTATCGTTTTATCCTGTTTTTGGGGCTTTTCTGCATTCCCGAAAACAGCTAAGGGAGGGGAGTTTAGGTATGTTTTTTGACCCCCAACGCGCACCGGATGACGTTGGAACCTCAACGGAAGTTTTAGAGGGTGTTGAAGACAATAAGAATGTTAATTTAGTTTGGTAATCAGACTTTTTTTAGTAAGCGTTTTGATAGCCCGAAGTAGGCTAGAAAAGGAATTTTTAAAAAGTTGAGTTTGACTAGGAATTTTGTGAGCTCGATAAATTATCAGTTATTCAGACAAAGATTCTAGTTGGGATTACTGAAAATCATATAAAAGTTATTTGATAAATTAATTATCTTTTTATCCCGTTTTAGGGGTTTTTGTGCATTCCCCGAAACAGCTCAGGGAGGGGAGTTTGGGTGCGTTTTTTGACCCTATAAGCGTACCAGATGAAGTTGGAACCTGAACAAAAGATTGAGACAGTGTTACAGACAATATGAATATTCAATTAGTTTGTTAATCAGACCGTTTTATGTAAGCATTTTGATAGCCCGAAGTAGGCTAGAAAAAGGATTTTTGAAAAGTTGAGTTTGACTAGGAATTTTGTAAGCTCGATAAATTATCAGTTATTCGGACAAAGTATCTAGTTGGGATTATTGAAAATCATATAAAAATTATTTGATAAATTAATTATCGTTTTATCCTGTTTTTGGGGCTTTTCAGCATTCCCGAAAACATCTAAGGGAAGGGAGTTTAGGTATGTTTTTGACCCCCAACGCGTACCGGATGACGTTGAAACCTTAACGGATGTTTTACAGGGTGTTGAAGATTATAAGAATGTTAATTTAGTTTGGTAATCAGACTTTTTTTAGTAAGCGTTTTGATAGCCCGAAGTAGGCTAGAAAGGGAATTTTTAAAAAGTTGAGTTTGACTAGGAATTTTGTAAGCTCGATAAATTATCAGTTATTCAGACAAAGATTCTAGTTGGGATTACTGAAAATCATATAACAGTTATTTGATAAATTAATTATCTTTTTATCCCGTTTTAGGGGTTTTTGTGCATTCCCCAAAACAGCTAAGGGAGGGGAGTTTAAGTATGTTTTTTGACCCCCAACGCGCACCGGATGACGTTGCAACCTCAACGGAAGTTTTAGAGGGTGTTGAAGACAATAAGAATGTTAATTTAGTTTGGTAATCAGACTTTTTTTAGTAAGCGTTTTGATAGCCCGAAGTAGGCTAGAAAAGGAATTTTTAAAAAATTGAGTTTGACTAGGAATTTTGTAAGCTCGATAAATTATCAGTTATTCAGACAAAGATTCTAGTTGGGATTACTGAAAATCATATAAAAGTTATTTGATAAATTAATTATCTTTTTATCCCGTTTTAGGGGTTTTTGTGCATTCCCCAAAACAGCTCGGGGAGGGGAGTTTGGGTGCGTTTTTTGACCCTATTAGCGTACCAGATGAAGTTGGAACCTGAACAAAAGATTTAGACAGTGTTACAGACAATATGAATATTCAATTAGTTTGTTAATCAGACCGTTTTATGTAAGCATTTTGATAGCCCGAAGTAAGCTAGAAAAAGGATTTTTGAAAAGTTGAGTTTGACTAGGAATTTTGTAAGCTCGATAAATTATCAGTTATTCGGACAAAGTTTATAGTTGGGATTATTGAAAATCATATAAAAGTTATTTGATAAATTAATTATCGTTTTATCCTGTTTTTGGGGCTTTTCAGCATTCCCGAAAACATCTAAGGGAGGGGAGTTTAGGTATGTTTTTGACCCCCAACGCGTACCGGATGACGTTGAAACCTCAACGGAAGTTTTACAGGGTGTTGAAGACAATAAGAATGTTAATTTTGGTTTGGTAATCAGACTTTTTTTAGTAAGCGTTTTGATAGCCCGAAGTAGGCTAGAAAGGGAATTTTTAAAAAGTTGAGTTTGACTAGGAATTTTGTAAGCTCGATAAATTATCAGTTATTCAGACAAAGATTCTAGTTGGGATTACTGAAAATCATATAAAAGTTATTTGATAAATTAATTATCTTTTTATCCCGTTTTAGGGGTTTTTGTGCATTCCCCAAAACAGCTAAGGGAGGGGAGTTTAAGTATGTTTTTTGACCCCCAACGCGTACCGGATGACGTTGGAACCTCAACGGAAGTTTTAGAGGGTGTTGAAGACAATAAGAATGTTAATTTAGTTTGGTAATCAGACTTTTTTTAGTAAGCGTTTTGATAGCCCGAAGTAGGCTAGAAAAGGAATTTTTAAAAAGTTGAGTTTGACTAGGAATTTTGTAAGCTCGATAAATTATCAGTTATTCAGACAAAGATTCTAGTTGGGATTACTGAAAATCATATAAAAGTTATTTGATAAATTAATTATCTTTTTATCCCGTTTTAGGGGTTTTTGTGCATTCCCCAAAACAGCTCAGGGAGGGGAGTTTGGGTGCGTTTTTTGACCCTATAAGCGTACCAGATGAAGTTGGAACCTGAACAAAAGATTTAGACAGTGTTACAGAAAATATGAATATTCAATCAGTTTGTTAACCAGACCGTTTTATATAAGCATTTTGATAGCCCGAAGTAGGCTAGAAAAGGGATTTTTGAAAAGTTGAGTTTGACTAGGAATTTTGTAAGCTCGATAAATTATCAGTTATTCGGACAAAGTTTCTAGTTGGGATTATTGAAAATCATATAAAAGTTATTTGATAAATTAATTATCGTTTTATCCTGTTTTTGGGGCTTTTCTGCATTCCCGAAAACAGCTAAGGGAGGGGAGTTTAGGTATGTTTTTTGACCCCCAACGCGTACCGGATGACGTTGGAACCTCAACGGAAGTTTTAGAGGGTGTTGAAGACAATAAGAATGTTAATTTAGTTTGGTAATCAGACTTTTTTTAGTAAGCGTTTTGATAGCCCGAAGTAGGCTAGAAAAGGAATTTTTAAAAAGTTGAGTTTGACTAGGAATTTTGTGAGCTCGATAAATTATCAGTTATTCAGACAAAGATTCTAGTTGGGATTACTGAAAATCATATAAAAGTTATTTGATAAATTAATTATCTTTTTATCCCGTTTTAGGGGTTTTTGTGCATTCCCCAAAACAGCTCAGGGAGGGGAGTTTGGGTGCGTTTTTTGACCCTATAAGCGTACCAGATGAAGTTGGAACCTGAACAAAAGATTTAGACAGTGTTACAGACAATATGAATATTCAATTAGTTTGTTAATCAGACCGTTTTATGTAAGCATTTTGATAGCCCGAAGTAGGCTAGAAAAAGGATTTTTGAAAAGTTGAGTTTGACTAGGAATTTTGTAAGCTCGATAAATTATCAGTTATTCGGACAAAGTTTATAGTTGGGATTATTGAAAATCATATAAAAGTTATTTGATAAATTAATTATCGTTTTATCCTGTTTTTGGGGCTTTTCAGCATTCCCGAAAACATCTAAGGGAGGGGAGTTTAGGTATGTTTTTGACCCCCAACGCGTACCGGATGACGTTGAAACCTCAACGGAAGTTTTACAGGGTGTTGAAGACAATAAGAATGTTAATTTTGGTTTGGTAATCAGACTTTTTTTAGTAAGCGTTTTGATAGCCCGAAGTAGGCTAGAAAGGGAATTTTTAAAAAGTTGAGTTTGACTAGGAATTTTGTAAGCTCGATAAATTATCAGTTATTCAGACAAAGATTCTAGTTGGGATTTCTGAAAATCATATAAAAGTTATTTGATAAATTAATTATCTTTTTATCCCGTTTTAGGGGTTTTTGTGCATTCCCCAAAACAGCTAAGGGAGGGGAGTTTAAGTATGTTTTTTGACCCCCAACGCGTACCGGATGACGTTGGAACCTCAACGGAAGTTTTAGAGGGTGTTGAAGACAATAAGAATGTTAATTTAGTTTGGTAATCAGACTTTTTTTAGTAAGCGTTTTGATAGCCCGAAGTAGGCTAGAAAATGAATTTTTAAAAAGTTGAGTTTGACTAGGAATTTTGTAAGCTCGATAAATTATCAGTTATTCAGACAAAGATTCTAGTTGGGATTACTGAAAATCATATAAAAGTTATTTGATAAATTAATTATCTTTTTATCCCGTTTTAGGGGTTTTTGTGCATTCCCCAAAACAGCTCAGGGAGGGGAGTTTGGGTGCGTTTTTTGACCCTATAAGCGTACCAGATGAAGTTGGAACCTGAACAAAAGATTTAGACAGTGTTACAGAAAATATGAATATTCAATCAGTTTGTTAATCAGACCGTTTTATGTAAGCATTTTGATAACCCGAAGTAGGCTAGAAAAGGGATTTTTGAAAAGTTGAGTTTGACTAGGAATTTTGCAAGCTCGATAAATTATCAGTTATTCGGACAATGTTTTTAGTTGGGATTATTGAAAATCATATAAAAGTTATTTGATAAATTAATTATCTTTTTATCCTGTTTTAGGGGTTTTTGTGCATTCCCCAAAACAGCTCAGGGAGGGCAGTTTGGGTGCGTTTTTTGACCCTATAAGCGTACCAGATGAAGTTGGAACCTGAACAAAAGATTTAGACAATGTTACAGACAATATGAATATTCAAGTAGTTTGTTAATCAGACCGTTTTATGTAATCATTTTGATAGCACGAAGTAGGCTAGAAAAGGGATTTTTGAAAAGTTGAGTTTGACTAGGAATTTTGCAAGCTCGATAAATTATCAGTTATTCGGACAATGTTTTTAGTTGGGATTATTGAAAATCATATAAAAGTTATTTGATAAATTAATTATCGTTTTATCCTGTTTTTGGGGCTTTTGTGCATTCCCGAAAACAGCTCAGGGAAGTGAGTTTGGGTGCGTTTTTTGACCCTATAAGCGTACCAGATGAAGTTGGAACCTAAACAAAAGATTTAGACAGTGTTACAGACAATATGAATATTCAATTATTTTGTTAATCAGACCGTTTTATGTAAGCATGTTGATAGCCCGAAGTAGGCTAGAAAAGGGATTTTTAAAAAGTTCAGTTTAACTAGGAATTTTGCAAGCTCGATAAATTAGCAGTTATTCGGAGAAAGTTTCTAGTTGGGATTATTTAAAATCATATAAAAGTTATTTGATAAATTAATTATTGTTTTATCCTGTTTTTGGGGCTTTTCTGCATTCCCGAAAACAGCTAAGGGAGGGGAGTTTAGGTATGTTTTTTGACCCCCAACGCGTACCGGATGACGTTGAAACCTCAACGGAAGTTATAGAGGGTGTTGAAGACAATAAGAATGTTCATTTAGTTTGGTAATCAGAGTGTTTTTAGTAAGCGTTTTGATAGCCCGAAGTAGGCTATAAAAGGAATTTTAAAAAAGTTGAGTTTAACTAGAAATTCTGTTAGCTCGATAAGTTATCGATTATTTAGACAACGTTTCTAGTTGGGATTAATTAAAATAATAGAAGAGTTATTTGATAAATGAATTATCGTTTTATCCCATTTTTGGGGCTTTTCTGCATTCCCCAAAACAGCTCAGGGAGGGGAGTTTGGGTGCGTTGTTTGAACCTATAAGCGTAATGGATGAAGTTGGAACCTGAAAAAAAGATTTAGACAGTGTTACAGAAAATATGTATATTCAATTAGTTTGTTAATCAGATCGTTTTATGTAAGCATTTTGATAGCCCGAAGTAGGCTAGAAAAGGGATTTTTGAAAAGTTGAGTTTGACTAGGAATTTTGTAAGCTCGATAAGTTATCTATTATTGGGACAACATTTCTATGTTGGGATTATTTAAAATCATAGATAAGTTATTTGATAAATAAATTATCGTTTTATCCCGTTTTTGGGGTTTTTGTGCATTCCCCAAAACAGCTCAGGGATTGAAATTTGGGTGCGTTTTTTGACCCTATAAGCGTACCATATGAAGTTGGAACCTGAACAAAAGATTTAGACAGTGTTACAGACAATATGAATATTCAATTAGTTTGTTAATCAGACCGTTTTATGTAAGCATTTTGATAGCCCGAAGTAGGCTAGAAAAGGGATTTTTGAAAAGTTGAGTTTGACTAGGAATTTTGTAAGCTCGATAAATTATCAGTTATTCGGACAAAGTTTCTAGTTGGGATTATTGAAAATCATATAAAAGTTATTTGATAAATTAATTATCGTTTTATCCTGTTTTTGGGGCTTTTCAGCATTCCCGAAAACATCTAAGGGAGGGGAGTTTAGGTATGTTTTTTGACCCCCAACGCGTACCGGATGACGTTGGAACCTCAACGGAAGTTTTAGAGGGTGTTGAAGAAAATAAGAATGTTAATTTAGTTTGGTAATCAGACTTTTTTTAGTAAGCGTTTTGATAGCCCGAAGTAGGCTAGAAAAGGAATTTTTAAAAAGTTGAGTTTGAATACGAATTTTGTAAGCTCGATAAATTATCAGTTATTCAGACAAAGATTCTAGTTGGGATTACTGAAAATCATATAAAAGTTATTTGATAAATTAATTATCTTTTTATCCCGTTTTAGGGATTTTTGTGCATTCCCCAAAACAGCTCAGGGAGGGGAGTTTGGGTGCGTTTTTTGACCCTGCAAGCGTACCAGATGAAGTTGGAACCTGAACAAAAGATTTAGACAGTGTTACAGACAATCTGAATATTCAATCAGTTTGTTAATCAGACCGTTTTATGTAAGCATTTTGATAGCCCGAAGTAGGCTAGAAAAGGGATTTTTGAAAAGTTGAGTTTGACTAGGAATTTTGTAAGCTCGATAAATTATCAGTTATTCGGACAAAGTTTCTAGTTGGGATTATTGAAAATCATATAATAGTTATTTGATAAATTAATTATCGTTTTATCCTGTTTTTGGGGCTTTTCTGCATTCCCGAAAACAGCTAAGGGAGGGGAGTTTAAGTATGTTTTTTAACCCCGAACGCGTACCGGATGACGTTGGAACCTCAACGGAAGTTTTAGAGGGTGTTGAAGACAATAAGAATGTTAATTTAGTTTGGTAATCAGAGTTTTTTTATTAAGCGTTTTGATAGCCCGAAGTAGGCTAGAAAAGGAATTTTTAATAAGTTGAGTTAGACTAGGAATTTTGTAAGCTCGATAAATTATCAGTTATTCAGACAAAGATTCTAGTTGGGATTACTGAAAATCATATAAAAGTTATTTGATAAATTAATTATCTTTTTATCCCGTTTTAGGGGTTTTTGTGCATTCCCCAAAACAGCTCAGAGAGGGCAGTTTGGGTGCGTTTTTTGACCCTATAAGCGTACCAGATGAAGTTGGAACCTGAACAAAAGATTTAGACAATGTTACAGACAATATGAATATTCAAGTAGTTTGTTAATCAGACCGTTTTATGTAATCATTTTGATAGCACGAAGTAGGCTAAAAAGGGATTTTTGAAAAGTTGAGTTTGACTAGGAATTTTGCAAGCTCGATAAATTATCAGTTATTCGGACAATGTTTTTAGTTGGGATTATTGAAAATCATATAAAAGTTATTTGATAAATTAATTATCGTTTTATCCTGTTTTTGGGGCTTTTGTGCATTCCCGGTAATAGCTCAGGGAGGGGAGTTTGGATGCGTTTTTTGACCCTATAAGCGTACTAGATGAAGTTGGAACCTAAACAAAAGATTTAGACAGTGTTACAGACAATATGAATATTCAATTATTTTGTTAATCAGACCGTTTTATGTAAGCATGTTGATAGCCCGAAGTAGGCTAGAAAAGGAATTTTTAAAAAGTTGAGTTTGACTAGGAATTTTGCAAGCTCGATAAATTAGCAGTTATTCGGAGAAAGTTTCTAGTTGGGATTATTGAAAATCATATAAAAGTTATTTGATAAATTAATTATCGTTTTATCCTGTTTTTGGGGCTTTTCTGCATTCCCGAAAACAGCTAAGGGAGGGGAGTTTAGGTATGTTTTTTGACCCCCAACGCGTACCGGATGACGTTGGAACCTCAACGGACGTTATAGAGGGTGTTGAAGACAATAAGAATGTTCATTTAGTTTGGTAATCAGATTGTTTTTAGTAAGCGTTTTGATAGCCCGAAGTAGGCTAGAAAAGGAATTTTAAAAAAGTTGAGTTTAACTAGGAATTCTGTTAGCTCGATAAGTTATCGATTATTTAGACAACGTTTCTAGTTGGGCTTAATTAAAATAATAGAAGAGTTATTTGATAAATGAATAATCGTTTTATCCCATTTTTGGGGCTTTTCTGCATTCCCCAAAACAGCTCAGGGAGGGGAGTTTGGGTGCGTTGTTTGACCCTATAAGCGTAATGGATGAAGTTGGAACCTGAAAAAAAGATTTAGACAGTGTTACAGACAATATGAATATTCAATTAGTTTGTTAATCAGATCGTTTTATGTATGCATTTTGATAGCCCGAAGTAGGCTAGAAAAGGGATTTTTGAAAAGTTGAGTTTGACTAGGAATTTTGTAAGCTCGATAAGTTATCTATTATTGGGACAACATTTCTATGTTGGGATTATTTAAAATCATAGATAAGTTATTTGATAAATAAATTATCGTTTTATCCCGTTTTTGGGGTTTTTGTGCATTCCCCAAAACAGCTTAGGGATGGAAGTTTGGGTGCGTTTTTTGACCCTATAAGCGTACCAGATGAAGTTGGAACCTGAACAAAAGATTTAGACAGTGTTATAGACAATATGAATATTCAATTAGTTTGTTAATCAGACCGTTTTATGTAAGCATTTTGATAGCCCGAAGTAGGCTAGAAAAGGGATTTTTGAAAAGTTGAGTTTGACTAGGAATTTTGTAAGCTCGATAAATTATCAGTTATTCGGACAAAGTTTCTAGTTGGGATTATTGAAAATCATATAAAAGTTATTTGATAAATTAATTATCGTTTTATCCTGTTTTTGGGGCTTTTCAGCATTCCCGAAAACATCTAAGGGAGGGGAGTTTAGGTATGTTTTTTGACCCCCAACGCGTACCGGATGACGTTGGAACCTCAACGGAAGTTTTAGAGGGTGTTGAAGACAATAAGAATGTTAATTTAGTTTGGTAATCAGACTTTTTTTAGTAAGCGTTTTGATAGCCCGAAGTAGGCTAGAAAATGAATTTTTAAAAAGTTGAGTTTGACTAGGAATTTTGTAAGCTCGATAAATTATCAGTTATTCAGACAAAGATTCTAGTTGGGATTACTGAAAATCATATAAAAGTTATTTGATAAATTAATTATCTTTTTATCCCGTTTTAGGGATTTTTGTGCATTCCCCAAAACAGCTCAGGGAGGGGAGTTTGGGTGCGTTTTTTGACCCTGCAAGCGTACCAGATGAAGTAGGAACCTGAACAAAAGATTTAGACAGTGTTACAGACAATCTGAATATTCAATCAGTTTGTTTATCAGACCGTTTTATGTAAGCATTTTGATAGCCCGAAGTAGGCTAGAAAAGGGATTTTTGAAAAGTTGAGTTTGACTAGGAATTTTGTAAGCTCGATAAATTATCAGTTATTCGGACAAAGTTTCTAGTTGGGATTATTGAAAATCATATAAAAGTTATTTGATAAATTAATTATCGTTTTATTCTATTTTTTGGGCTTTTCTGCATTCCCGAAAACAGCTAAGGGAGGGGAGTTTAAGTATGTTTTTTGACCCCCAACGCGTACCGGATGACGTTGGAACCTCAACGGAATTTTTAGAGGGTGTTGAAGACAATAAGAATGTTAATTTAGTTTGGTAATCAGACTTTTTTTAGTAAGCGTTTTGATAGCCCGAAGTAGGCTAGAAAAGGAATTTTTAAAAAGTTAAGTTTGACTAAGAATTTTGTAAGCTCGATAAATTATCAGTTATTCAGACAAAGATTCTATTTGTGATTACTGAAAATCATATAAAAGTTATTTGATAAATTAATTATCTTTTTATCCCGTTTTAGGGGTTTTTGTGCATTCCCCAAAACAGCTCAGGGAGGGGAGTTTGGGTGCGTTTTTTGACCCTGCAAGCGTACCAGATGAAGTTGGAACCTGAACAAAAGATTTAGACAGTGTTACAGACAATCTGAATATTCAATCAGTTTGTTAATCAGACCGTTTTATGTAAGCATTTTGATAGCCCGAAGTAGGCTAGAAAAGGGATTTTTGAAAAGTTGAGTTTGACTAGGAATTTTGTAAGCTCGATAAATTATCAGTTATTCGGACAAAGTTTCTAGTTGGGATTATTGAAAATCATATAAAAGTTATTTGATAAATTAATTATCGTTTTATCCTGTTTTTGGGGCTTTTCAGCATTCCCGAAAACATCTAAGGGAGGGGAGTTTAGGTATGTTTTTTGACCCCCAACGCGTACCGGATGACGTTGGAACCTGATCAACGGAAGTTTTAGAGGGTGTTGAAGAAAATAAGAATGTTAATTTAGTTTGGTAATCAGACTTTTTTTAGTAAGCGTTTTGATGGCCCGAAGTAGGCTAGAAAAGGAATTTTTTAAAAGTTGAGTTTGACTACGAATTTTGTAAGCTCGATAAATTATCAGTTATTCAGACAAAGATTCTAGTTGGGATTACTGAAAATCATATAAAAGTTATTTGATAAATTAATTATCTTTTTATCCCGTTTTAGGGATTTTTGTGCGTTCCCCAAAACAGCTCAGGGAGGGGAGTTTGGGTGCGTTTTTTGACCCTGCAAGCGTACCGGATGAAGTTGGAACCTGAACAAAAGATTTAGACAGTGTTACAGAAAATCTGAATATTCAATCAGTTTGTTAATCAGACCGTTTTATGTAAGCATTTTGATAGCCCGAAGTAGGCTAGAAAAGGGATTTTTGAAAAGTTGAGTTTGACTAGGAATTTTGTAAGCTCGATAAATTATCAGTTATTCGGACAAAGTTTCTAGTTGGGATTATTGAAAATCATATAAAAGTTATTTGATAAATTAATTATCGTTTTATTCTGTTTTTGGGGCTTTTCTGCATTCCCGAAAACAGCTAAGGGAGGGGAGTTTAAGTGAGTTTTTTGATCCCCAACGCGTACCGGATGACGTTGGAACCTCAACGGAAGTTTTAGAGGGTGTTGAAGACAATAAGAATGTTAATTTAGTTTGGTAATCAGACTTTTTTTAGTAAGCGTTTTGATAGCCCGAAGTAGGCTAGAAAATAATTTTTAAAAAGTTGAGTTTGACTACGAATTTTGTAAGCTCGATAAATTATCAGTTATTCAGACAAAGATTCTAGTTGGGATTACTGAAAATCATATAAAAGTTATTTGATAAATTAATTATCTTTTTATCCCGTTTTAGGGATTTTTGTGCATTCCCCAAAACAGCTCAGGGAGGGGAGTTTGGGTGCGTTTTTTGACCCTGCAAGCGTACCAGATGAAGTAGGAACCTGAACAAAAGATTTAGACAGTGTTACAGACAATCTGAATATTCAATCAGTTTGTTTATCAGACCGTTTTATGTAAGCATTTTGATAGCCCGAAGTAGGCTAGAAAAGGGATTTTTGAAAAGTTGAGTTTGACTAGGAATTTTGTAAGCTCGATAAATTATCAGTTATTCGGACAAAGTTTCTAGTTGGGATTATTGAAAATCATATAAAAGTTATTTGATAAATTAATTATCGTTTTATTCTATTTTTTGGGCTTTTCTGCATTCCCGAAAACAGCTAAGGGAGGGGAGTTTAAGTATGTTTTTTGACCCCCAACACGTACCGGATGACGTTGGAACCTCAACGGAATTTTTAGAGGGTGTTGAAGACAATAAGAATGTTAATTTAGTTTGGTAATCAGACTTTTTTTAGTAAGCGTTTTGATAGCCCGAAGTAGGCTAGAAAAGGAATTTTTAAAAAGTTAAGTTTGACTAGGAATTTTGTAAGCTCGATAAATTATCAGTTATTCAGACAAAGATTCTAGTTGTGATTACTGAAAATCATATAAAAGTTATTTGATAAATTAATTATCTTTTTATCCCGTTTTAGGGGTTTTTGTGCATTCCCCAAAACAGCTCAGGGAGGGGAGTTTGGGTGCGTTTTTTGACCCTATAAGCGTACCAGATGAAGTTGGAACCTGAACAAAAGATTTAGACAGTGTTACAGACAATATGAATATTCAATTAGTTTGTTAATCAGACCGTTTTATTTAAGCATTTTGATAGCCCGAAGTAGGCTAGAAAAGGGATTTTTGAAAAGTTGAGTTTGACTAGGAATTTTGTAAGCTCGATAAATTATCAGTTATTCGGACAAAGTTTCTAGTTGGGATTATTGAAAATCATATAAAAGTTATTTGATAAATTAATTATCGTTTTATCCTGTTTTTGGGGCTTTTCAGCATTCCCGAAAACATCTAAGGGAGGGGAGTTTAGGTATGTTTTTTGACCCCCAACGCGTACCGGATGACGTTGGAACCTGATCAACGGAAGTTTTAGAGGGTGTTGAAGAAAACAAGAATGTTAATTTAGTTTGGTAATCAGACTTTTTTTAGTAAGCGTTTTGATAGCCCGAAGTAGGCTAGAAAAGGAATTTTTTAAAAGTTGAGTTTGACTACGAATTTTGTAAGCTCGATAAATTATCAGTTATTCAGACAAAGATTCTAGTTGGGATTACTGAAAATCATATAAAAGTTATTTGATAAATTAATTATCTTTTTATCCCGTTTTAGGGATTTTTGTGCGTTCCCCAAAACAGCTCAGGGAGGGGAGTTTGGGTGCGTTTTTTGACCCTGCAAGCGTACCGGATGAAGTTGGAACCTGAACAAAAGATTTAGACAGTGTTACAGACAATCTGAATATTCAATCAGTTTGTTAATCAGACCGTTTTATGTAAGCATTTTGATAGCCCGAAGTAGGCTAGAAAAGGGATTTTTGAAAAGTTGAGTTTGACTAGGAATTTTGTAAGCTCGATAAATTATCAGTTATTCGGACAAAGTTTCTAGTTGGGATTATTGAAAATCATATAAAAGTTATTTGATAAATTAATTATCGTTTTATCCTGTTTTTGGGGCTTTTCAGCATTCCCGAAAACATCTAAGGGAGGGGAGTTTAGGTATGTTTTTTGACCCCCAACGCGTACCGGATGACGTTGGAACCTGATCAACGGAAGTTTTAGAGGGTGTTGAAGAAAACAAGAATGTTAATTTAGTTTGGTAATCAGACTTTTTTTAGTAAGCGTTTTGATAGCCCGAAGTAGGCTAGAAAAGGAATTTTTTAAAAGTTGAGTTTGACTACGAATTTTGTAAGCTCGATAAATTATCAGTTATTCAGACAAAGATTCTAGTTGGGATTACTGAAAATCATATAAAAGTTATTTGACAAATTAATTATCTTTTTATCCCGTTTTAGGGATTTTTGTGCATTCCCCAAAACAGCTCAGGGAGGGGAGTTTGGGTGCGTTTTTTGACCCTGCAAGCGTACCGGATGAAGTTGGAACCTGAACAAAAGATTTAGACAGTGTTACAGACAATCTGAATATTCAATCAGTTTGTTAATCAGACCGTTTTATGTAAGCATTTTGATAGCCCGAAGTAGGCTAGAAAAGGGATTTTTGAAAAGTTGAGTTTGACTAGGAATTTTGTAAGCTCGATAAATTATCAGTTATTCGGACAAAGTTTCTAGTTGGGATTATTGAAAATCATATAAAAGTTATTTGATAAATTAATTATCGTTTTATTCTGTTTTTGGGGCTTTTCTGCATTCCCGAAAACAGCTAAGGGAGGGGAGTTTAAGTGAGTTTTTTGATCCCCAACGCGTACCGGATGACGTTGGAACCTCAACGGAAGTTTTAGAGGGTGTTGAAGACAATAAGAATGTTAATTTAGTTTGGTAATCAGACTTTTTTTAGTAAGCGTTTTGATAGCCCGAAGTAGGCTAGAAAATTCCTAGTCAAAAAGTTAAGTTTGACTAGGAATTTTGTAAGCTCGATAAATTATCAGTTATTCAGACAAAGATTCTAGTTGGGATTACTGAAAATCATATAAAAGTTATTTGATAACGTTTGGCTCAGGGACAAAGATTCTAGTTGGGATTACTGAACTTTTAAATTGCTAAACAGGTGAAACGCTTTAGCAAAGTCACTTTTCTAAAAGTGACTAAAATTCCAACGTTAACAATTCTTTATCCTTAAAACATAATATAAGTGGAAATCAAAACGTTTCCCCTTTTCAAACATTGAAAAGGGGAAACGTTTCCAAACATTAGGAAACAAATTCAAACGTTTACTTTTCCGAACGTTTATGCCATTTTTGAACCAAAGCAATGGTCATAATTAGTCGAATCGTTCCAGGCCTAACAACCGGAGAGAACGTCTCTGTATAATCTATCCCATCGACTTGATGATAGCCCTTTGCCACCAAGCGGGCTTTAAGGCGGTCTAAGGAACCGTCAGGTTTGAGTTTTGTCTTAAATACCCATTTCGATCCTATAACGTGCATTTCTTGAACCAAAGCAATGGTCATAATTAGTAAACATTTCACCTTTTTACCAATAGATAAAACAGGGGCAGGACCAAAGTGTGGTCAGTGGTATAAGTGGAAATCAAAACGTTTTACGAAACAATACTTGAGAAAACAAACATGGTTGATTGTAAGCCTATGAGTACGCCTATGGAGTCTAAAGTTCAACAATATATGTCCATCGACAGTTCAACAAGCAAATCAAAGTTTTTCACTCTGACGGAGGAGGTGAATTTTTAAACTCCAAATTATCATCTCATTTTCTTGCAACAGGTGTCAAACATCAAATTTCTTGCCCCTATACTCCGGAACAAACAGGTATGGCTGAGCCAAACCTTTGTAAATGTTTGGATTCTTTTTAGCAATTTAATCCAAATGTTTACAAACGTTACGAAACAAATCCAAGAGTTTCACCTTTTTAGCAATTTAAGCCAAACGTTTACAAACGTCGTTAATATGCCTAACGTTTATAGAGGAAGCATCTTGGAGTGATAAGGAAGTTTGATTTATAGAAATCGAAACATTTGAACTAGTCAACCTTGGATTTCCTGCATTACTCAAACACTCTCCATACACATTATAAAAGTGTTTCACCTTTTTAGCAATTTAAGCCAAATGTTTACAAACGTTACGAAACAAATCAAAGTAAATAGATAAAACAGGGGCAGGACCCCACAAGTCACAATGTATTTTATCAAAAATAGCTGTCGTATAAAAAGGTGAAATGTTTATAGTCACTTTATCCGAGTTACACTTTAGCCCTTCAAACTTTTCAAAAGTTACAATTTAGCTCAAACGCATCCGCGTCCAAATTTTAAAAGGTCTCCGATTGACCCGAAACTTTTACCACATATACTATAAAACATTTCGCAGATCTTGGCAAAGTAATTTCCATTTTAAGTCGTAGTGGCTAAATTACCACTTTAGTCCCTGTACCTTATTTCGAGCTTTTCTTGACATTTTTCCTTCTAATTCCAATTCTAACTTTAAATTGCTAAACAGGTGAAACGCTTTAGAAAAGTCACTTTCAGGTGAAACGCATAATATTAAATTGTATTTAATTCAATACAATTTAGCTTGCTAACACTTTTATATAAGGTTTTCCACTTATATTATGCGTCATCATTTTATATGTCGCATAATATAAGCAAAACATTTAAGCCAATCTGTCCCTGAGCACGTTTAATATGTTATATGGTAATTTATCGAATTTTGTAAGCTCGATAAATTATCAAGGCGTTACGCAAAGACACTTTGCGTAATATAACCTAACCGTGCTTATGTAATTGGTTGTATGCTGTACAATCTGTCCCAGCATACAACCAATTTATCGGATGACGTTGAAACCTCAACGGAAGTTATAGAGGGTGTTGAAGACAATAAGAATGTTCATTTAGTTTGGTAATCAGACTGTTTTTAGTAAGCGTTTTGATAGCCCGAAGTAGGCTAGAAAAGGAATTTTAAAAAAGTTGAGTTTAACTAGGAATTCTGTTAGCTCGATAAGTTATCGATTATTTAGACAACGTTTCTAGTTGGGCTTAATTAAAATAATAGAAGAGTTATTTGATAAATGAATTATCGTTTTATCCCATTTTTGGGGCTTTTCTGCATTCCCCAAAACAGCTCAGGGAGGGGAGTTTGGGTGCGTTGTTTGACCCTATAAGCGTAATGGATGAAGTTGGAACCTGAAAAAAAGATTTAGACAGTGTTACAGACAATATGTATATTCAATTAGTTTGTTAATCAGATCGTTTTATAAAAGCATTTTGATAGCCCGAAGTAGGCTAGAAAAGGGATTTTTGAAAAGTTGAGTTTGACTAGGAATTTTGTAAGCTCGATAAGTTATCTATTATTGGGACAACATTTCTATGTTGGGATTATTTAAAATCATAGATAAGTTATTTGATAAATAAATTATCGTTTTATCCCGTTTTTGGGGTTTTTGTGCATTCCCCAAAACAGCTTAGGGATGGAAGTTTGGGTGCGTTTTTTGACCCTATAAGCGTACCAGATGAAGTTGGAACCTGAACAAAAGATTTAGACAGTGTTACATACAATATGAATATTCAATTAGTTTGTTAATCAGACCGTTTTATGTAAGCATTTTGATAGCCCGAAGTAGGCTAGAAAAGGGATTTTTGAAAAGTTGAGTTTGACTAGGAATTTTGTAAGCTCGATAAATTATCAGTTATTCGGACAAAGTTTCTAGTTGGGATTATTGAAAATCATATAAAAGTTATTTGATAAATTAATTATCGTTTTATCCTGTTTTTGGGGCTTTTCAGCATTCCCGAAAACATCTAAGGGAGGGGAGTTTAGGTATGTTTTTTGACCCCCAACGCGTACCGGATGACGTTGGAACCTCAACGGAAGTTTTAGAGGGTGTTGAAGAAAATAAGAATGTTAATTTAGTTTGGTAATCAGACTTTTTTTAGTAAGCGTTTTGATAGCCCGAAGTAGGCTAGAAAAGGAATTTTTAAAAAGTTGAGTTTGACTACGAATTTTGTAAGCCCGATAAATTATCAGTTATTCAGACAAAGATTCTAGTTGGGATTACTGAAAATAATATAAAAGTTATTTGATAAATTAATTATCTTTTTATCCCGTTTTAGGGATTTTTGTGCATTCCCCAAAACAGCTCAGGGAGGGCAGTTTGGGTGCGTTTTTTGACCCTGCAAGCGTACCAGATGAAGTTGGAACCTGAACAAAAGATTTAGACATTGTTACAGACAATATGAATATTCAATTAGTTTGTTAATCAGACCGTTTTATGTAATCATTTTGATAGCACGAAGTAGGCTAGAAAAGGGATTTTTGAAAAGTTGAGTTTGACTAGGAATTTTGTAAGCTCGATAAATTCTCAGTTATTCGGACAAAGTTTCTAGTTGGGATTATTGAAAATCATATAAAAGTTATTTGATAAATTAATTATCGTTTTATCCTGTTTTTGGGGCTTTTCAGCATTCCCGAAAACATCTAAGGGAGGGGAGTTTAGGTATGTTTTTTGACCCTATAAGCGTACCAGATGAAGTTGGAACCTAAACAAAAGATTTAGACAGTGTTACAGACAATATGAATATTCAATTAGTTTGTTAATCAGACCGTTTTATGTAAGAAAGTTGATAGCCCGAAGTAGGCTAGAAAAAAGATTTTTGAAAAATTGAGTTTGACTAGAAATTTTGCAAGCTCGATAAATTATCAGCTATTCGGAGAAAGTTTCTAGTTGGGATTATTGAAAATCATATAAAAGTTATTTGATAAATTAATTATCGTTTTATCCTGTTTTGGGGCTTTTCTGCTTTCTCGAAAACAGCTAAGGGAGGGGAGTTTAGCTATGTTTTTTGACCCCCAACGCGTACCGGATGACGTTGGAACCTCAACGGAAGTTATAGAGGGTGTTGAAGACAATAAGAATGTTCATTTAGTTTGGTAATCATACTGTTTTTAGTAAGCGTTTTGATAGCCCGAAGTAGGCTAGAAAAGGAATTTTAAAAAAGTTGAGTATAACTAGGAATTCTGTTAGCTCGATAAGTTATCGGTTATTCAGACAACGTTTCTAGTTGGGCTTAATTAAAATAATAGAAGAGTTATTTGATAAATGAATTATCGTTTTATCCCATTTTTGGGGCTTTTCTGCATTCCCCAAAACAGCTCAGGGAGGGGAGTTTGGGTGCGTTGTTTGACCCTATAAGCGTAATGGATGAAGTTGGAACCTGAAAAAAAGATTTAGACAGTGTTACAGACAATATGTATATTCAATTAGTTTGTTAATCAGATCGTTTTATAAAAGCATTTTGATAGCCCGAAGTAGGCTAGAAAAGGGATTTTTGAAAAGTTGAGTTTGACTAGGAATTTTGTAAGCTCGATAAGTTATCTATTATTGGGACAACATTTCTATGTTGGGATTATTTAAAATCATAGATAAGTTATTTGATAAATAAATTATCGTTTTATCCCGTTTTTGGGGTTTTTGTGCATTCCCCAAAACAGCTTAGGGATGGAAGTTTGGGTGCGTTTTTTGACCCTATAAGCGTACCAGATGAAGTTGGAACCTGAACAAAAGATTTAGACAGTGTTACAGACAATATGAATATTCAATTAGTTTGTTAATCAGACCGTTTTATGTAAGCATTTTGATAGCCCGAAGTAGGCTAGAAAAGGGATTTTTGAAAAGTTGAGTTTGACTAGGAATTTTGTAAGCTCGATAAATTATCAGTTATTCGGACAATGTTTCTAGTTGGGATTATTGAAAATCATATAAAAGTTATTTGATAAATTAATTATCGTTTTATCCTGTTTTTGGGGCTTTTCAGCATTCCCGAAAACAGCTAAGGGAGGGGAGTTTAGGTATGTTTTTTGACCCCCAACGCGTACCGGATGACGTTGGAACCTCAACGGAAGTTTTAGAGGCTGTTGAAGACAATAAGAATGTTAATTTAGTTTGGTAATCAGACTTTTTTTAGTAAGCGTTTTGATAGCCCGAAGTAGGCTAGAAAAGGAATTTTTAAAAAGTTGAGTTTGACTAGGAATTTTGTAAGCTCGATAAATTATCAGTTATTCAGACAAAGATTCTAGTTGGGATTACTGAAAATCATATAAAAGTTATTTGATAAATTAATTATCTTTTTATCCCGTTTTAGGGATTTTTGTGCATTCCCCAAAACAGCTCAGGGAGGGGAGTTTGGGTGCGTTTTTTGACCCCGCAAGCGTACCAGATGAAGTTGGAACCTGAACAATAGATTTAGACAGTGTTACAGACAATCTGAATATTCAATCAGTTTGTTAATCAGACCGTTTTATGTAAGCATTTTGATAGCCCGAAGTAGGATAGAAAAGGGATTTTTGAAAAGTTGAGTTTGACTAGGAATTTTGTAAGCTCGATAAATTATTAGTTATTCGGACAAAGTTTCTAGTTGGGATTATTGAAAATCATATAAAAGTTATTTCATAAATTAATTATCGTTTTATTCTGTTTTCGGGGTTTTTCTGCATTCCCGAAAACAACTAAGGGAGGGGAGTTTAAGTATGTTTTTTGACCCCCAACGCGTACCGGATGACGTTGGAACCTCAACGGAAGTTTTAGAGGGTGTTGAAGACAATAAGAATGTTAATTTAGTTTGGTAATCAGACTTTTTTTAGTAAGCGTTTTGATAGCCCGAAGTAGGCTAGAAAAGGAATTTTTAAAAAGTTGAGTTTGACTACGAATTTTGTAAGCTCGATAAATTATCAGTTATTCAGACAAAGATTCTAGTTGGGATTACTGAAAATCATATAAAAGATATTTGATAAATTAATTATCTTTTTATCCCGTTTTAGGGGTTTTTGTGCATTCCCCAAAACAGCTCAGGGAGGGCAGTTTGGGTGCGTTTTTTAACCCTATAAGCGTACCAGATGAAGTTGGAACCTGAACAAAAGATTTAGACAGTGTTACAGACAATATGAATATTCATTTAGTTTGTTAATCAGACCGTTTTATGTAATCATTTTGATAGCACGAAGTAGGCTAGAAAAGGGATTTTTGAAAAGTTGAGTTTGACTAGGAATTTTGCAAGCTCGATAAATTATCAGTTATTCGGACAATGTTTTTAGTTGGGATTATTGAAAATCATATAAAACTTATTTGATAAATTAATTATCGTTTTATCCTGTTTTGGGGGCTTTTGTGCATTCCCGATAACAGCTCAGGGAGGGGAGTTTGGGTGCGTTTTTTGACCCTATAAGCGTACCAGATGAAGTTGGAACCTAAACAAAAGATTTAGACAGTGTTACAGACAATATGAATATTCAATTATTTTGTTAATCAGACCGTTTTATGTAAGCATGTTGATAGCCCGAAGTAGGCTAGAAAAGGGATTTTTAAAAAGTTGAGTTTGACTAGGAATTTTGCAAGCTCGATAAATTAGCAGCTATTCGGAGAAAGTTTCTAGTTGGTATTATTGAAAATCATATAAAAGTTATTTGATAAATTAATTATCGTTTTATCCTGTTTTTGGGGCTTTTCTGCATTCCCGAAAACAGCTAAGGGAGGGGAGTTTAGCTATGTTTTTTGACCCCCAACGCGTACCGGATAACGTTGGAACCTCAACAGAAGTTATAGAGGGTGTTGAAGACAATAAGAATGTTCATTTAGTTTGGTAATCATACTGTTTTTAGTAAGCGTTTTGATAGCCCGAAGTAGGCTAGAAAAGGAATTTTAAAAAAGTTGAGTATAACTAGGAATTCTGTTAGCTCGATAAGTTATCGGTTATTCAGACAACGTATCTAGTTGGGCTTAATTAAAATAATAGAAGAGTTATTTGATAAATGAATTATCGTTTTATCCCATTTTTGGGGCTTTTCTGCATTCCCCAAAACAGCTCAGGGAGGGGAGTTTGGGTGCGTTGTTTGGCCCTATAAGCGTAATGGATGAAGTTGGAACCTGAATAAAAGATTTAGACAGTGTTACAGACAATATGAATATTCAATTAGTTTGTTAATCAGATCGTTTTATGTAAGCATTTTGATAGCCCGAAGTAGGCTAGAAAAAGGATTTTTGAAAAGTTGAGTTTGAGTAGGAATTTTGTAAGCTCGATAAGTTATCTATTATTGGGACAACATTTCTATGTTGGGATTATTTAAAATCATAGATAAGTTATTTGATAAATAAATTTTCGTTTTATCCCGTTTTTAGGGTTTTTGTGCATTCCCCAAAACATCTTAGGGATGGAAGTTTGGGTGCGTTTTTTGACCCTATAAACGTACCAGATGAAGTTGGAACCTGAACAAAAGATTTAGACAGTGTTACAGACAATATGAATATTCAATTAGTTTGTTAATCAGACCGTTTTATGTAAGCATTTTGATAGCCCGAAGTAGGCTAGAAAAGGGATTTTTGAAAAGTTTAGTTTGACTAGGAATTTTCTAAGCTCGATAAATTATCAGTTATTCGGACAAAGTTTCTAGTTGGGATTATTGAAAATCATATAAAAGTTATTTGATAAATTAATTATCATTTTATCCTGTTTTTGGGGCTTTTCAGCATTCCCGAAAAGATCTTAGGGAGGGGAGTTTAGGTATGTTTTTTGACCCCCAACGCGTACCGGATGACGTTGGAACCTCAACGGAAGTTTTAGAGGGTGTTGAAGAACATAAGAATGTTAATTTAGTTTGGTAATCAGACTTTTTTTAGTAAGCGTTTTGATAGCCCGAAGTAGGCTAGAAAAGGAATTTTTAAAAAGTTGAGTTTGACTACGAATTTTGTAAGCTCGATAAATTATCAGTTATTCAGACAAAGATTCTAGTCGGGATTACTGAAAATCATATAAAAGTTATTTGATAAATTAATTATCTTTTTATCCCGTTTTAGGGATTTTTGTGCATTCCCCAAAACAGCTCAGGGAGGGGAGTTTGGGTGCGTTTTTTGACCCTGCAAGCGTACCAGATGAAGTTGGAACCTGAACAAAAGATTTAGACAGTGTTACAGACAATCTGAATATTTAATCAGTTTGTTAATCAGACCGTTTTATGTAAGCATTTTGATAGCCCGAAGTAGGCTACAAAAGGGATTTTTTAAAAGTTGAGTTTGACTAGGAATTTTGCAAGCTCGATAAATTATCAGTTATTCGGACAAAGTTTCTAGTTGGGATTATTGAAAATCATATAAAAGTTATTTGATAAATTAATTATCGTTTTATCCTGTTTTTGGGGCTTTTCAGCATTCCCGAAAACATTTAAGGGAGGGGAGTTTAGGTATGTTTTTTGACCCCCAACGCGTACCGGATGACGTTGGAACCTCAAAGGAAGTTATAGAGGGTGTTGAAGACAATAAGAATGTTCATTTAGTTTGGTAATCATACGGTTTTTAGTAAGCGTTTTGATAGCCCGAAGTAGGCTAGAAAAGGAATTTTATAAAAGTTGAGTATAACTAGGAATTCTGTTAGCTCGATAAGTTATCGGTTATTCAGACAACGTTTCTAGTTGGGCTTAATTAAAATAATAGAAGAGTTATTTGATAAATGAATTATCGTTTTATCCCATTTTTGGGGCTTTTCTGCATTCCCCAAAACAGCTCAGGGAGGGGAGTTTGGGTGCGTTGTTTGACCCTATAAGCGTAATGGATGAAGTTGGAACCTGAATAAAAGATTTAGACAGTGTTACAGACAATATGAATATTCAATTAGTTTGTTAATCAGATCATTTTATGTAAGCATTTTGATAGCCCGAAGTAGGCTAGAAAAGGGATTTTTGAAAAGTTGAGTTAGACTAGGAATTTTGTAAGCTCGATAAGTTATCTATTATTGGGACAACATTTCTATGTTGGGATTATTTAAAATCATAGATAAGTTATTTGATAAATAAATTATCGTTTTATCCCGTTTTTAGGGTTTTTGTGCATTCCCCAAAACAGCTTAGGGATGGAAGTTTGGGTGCGTTTTTTTACCCTATAAGCGTACCAGATGAAGTTGGAACCTGAACAAAAGATTTAGACAGTGTTACAGACAATATGAATATTCAATTAGTTTGTTAATCAGACCGTTTTATGTAAGCATTTTGATAGCCCGAAGTAGGCTAGAAAAGGGATTTTTGAAAAGTTGAGTTTGACTAGGAATTTTGTAAGCTCGATAAATTATCAGTTATTCGGACAAAGTTTCTAGTTGGGATTATTGAAAATCATATAAAAGTTATTTGATAAATTAATTATCGTTTTATCCTGTTTTTGGGGCTTTTCAGCATTCCCGAAAACAGCTAAGGGAGGGGAGTTTAGGTATGTTTTTTGACCCCCAACGCGTACCGGATGACGTTGGAACCTCAACGGAAGTTTTAGAGGGTGTTGAAGACAATAAGAATGTTAATTTAGTTTGGTAATCAGACTTTTTTTAGTAAGCGTTTTGATAGCCCGAAGTAGGCTAGAAAAGGAATTTTTAAAAAGTTGAGTTTGACTAGGAATTTTGTAAGCTCGATAAATTATCAGTTATTCAGACAAAGATTCTAGTTGGGATTACTGAAAATCATATAAAAGTTATTTGATAAATTAATTATCTTTTTATCCCGTTTTAGGGGTTTTTGTGCATTCCCCAAAACAGCTCAGGGAGGGGATTTTGGGTGCGTTTTTTGCCCCTATAATCGTACCAGATGAAGTTGGAACCTGAACAAAAGATTTAGACAGTGTTACAGACAATATGAATATTCAATTAGTTTGTTAATCAGACCGTTTTATGTAAGCATTTTGATAGCCCGAAGTAGGCTAGAAAAGGGATTTTTGAAAAGTTGAGTTTGACTAGGAATTTTGTAAGCTCGATAAATTATCAGTTATTCGGACAAAGTTTCTAGTTGGGATTATTGAAAATCATATAAAAGTTATTTGATAGATTAATTATCGTTTTATCCTGTTTTTGGGGCTTTTCAGCATTCCCGAAAACATCTAAGGGAGGGGAGTTTAGGTATGTTTTTTGACCCCCAACGCGTACCGGATGACGTTGGAACCTGAACGGAAGTTTTAGAGGGTGTTGAAGACAATAAGAATGTTTATTTAGATTGGTAATCACACTTTTTTAGTAAGCGTTTTTATATCCCGAAGTAGGCTAGAAAAGGAATTTTTAAAAAGTTGAGTTTGACTAGGAATTTTGTAAGCTCGATAAATTATCAGTTATTCAGACAAAGATTCTAGTTGGGATTACTGAAAATCATATAAAAGTTATTTGATAAATTAATTATCTTTTTATCCCGTTTTAGGTGTTTTTGTGCATTCCCCAAAACAGCTCAGGGAGGGGAGTTTGGGTGCGTTTTTTGACCCTATAAGCGTACCAGATGAAGTTGGAACCTGAACAAAAGATTTAGACAGTGTTACAGACAATATGAATATTCAATTAGTTTGTTAATCAGACCGTTTTATGTAATCATTTTGATAGCACAAAGTAGGCTAGAAAAGGGATTTTTGAAAAGTTGAGTTTGACTAGGAATTTTGCAAGCTCGATAAATTATCAGTTATTCGGACAATGTTTTTAGTTGGGATTATTGAAAATCATATAAAAGTTATTTGATAAATTAATTATCGTTTTATCCTGTTTTTGGGGCTTTTGTGCATTCCCGATAACAGCTCAGGGAGGGGAGTTTGGGTGCGTTTTTTGACCCTATAAGCGTACCAGATGAAGTTGGAACCTAAACAAAAGATTTAGACAGTGTTACAGACAATATGAATATTCAATTAGTTTGTTAATCAGACCGTTTTATGTAAGCAAGTTGATAGCCCGAAGTAGGCTAGAAAAAAGATTTTTGAAAAGTTGAGTTTGACTAGAAATTTTGCAAGCTCGATAAATTATCAGCTATTCGGAGAAAGTTTCTAGTTGGGATTATTGAAAATCATATAAAAGTTATTTGATAAATTAATTATCGTTTTATCCTGTTTTGGGGCTTTTCTGCATTCCCGAAAACAGCTAAGGGAGGGGAGTTTAGCTATGTTTTTTGACCCCCAACGCGTACCGGATGACGTTGGAACCTCAACGGAAGTTATAGAGGGTGTCGAAGACAATAAGAATGTTCATTTAGTTTGGCAATCATACTGTTTTTAGTAAGCATTTTGATAGCCCGAAGTAGGCTAGAAAAGGAATTTTAAAAAAGTTGAGTATAACTAGGTATTCTGTTAGCTCGATAAGTTATCGGTTATTCAGACAACGTTTCTAGTTGGGCTTAATTAAAATAATAGAAGAGTTATTTGATAAATGAATTATCGTTTTATCCCATTTTTGGGGCTTTTCTGCATTCCCCAAAACAGCTCAGGGAGGGGAGTTTGGGTGCGTTGTTTGACCCTATAAGCGTAATGGATGAAGTTGGAACCTGAATAAAAGATTTAGACAGTGTTACAGACAATATGAATATTCATTTAGTTTGTTAATCAGATCGTTTTATGTAAGCATTTTGATAGACCGAAGTAGGCTAGAAAAGGGATTTTTGAAAAGTTGAGATTAACTAGGAATTTCGTTAGCTCGATATGTTATCTATTATTGGAACAACATTTCTATGTTGGGATTATTTAAAATCATAGATAAGTTATTTGATAAATAAATTATCGTTTTATCCCGTTTTTAGGGTTTTTGTGCATTCCCCAAAACAGCTTAGGGATGGAAGTTTGGGTGCGTTTTTTGACCCTATAAGCGTACCAGATGAAGTTGGAACCTGAACAAAAGATTTAGACAGTGTTACAGACAATATGAATATTCAATCAGTTTGTTAATCAGACCGTTTTATGTAAGCATTTTGATAGCCCGAAGTAGGCTAGAAAAGGGATTTTTGAAAAGTTGAGTTTGACTAGGAATTTTGTAAGCTCGATAAATTATCAGTTATTCGGACAAAATTTCTAGTTGGGATTATTGAAAATCATATAAAAGTTATTTGATAAATTAATTATCGTTTTATCCTGTTTTTGGGGCTTTTCAGCATTCCCGAAAACAGCTAAGGGAGGGGAGTTTAGGTATGTTTTTTGACCCCAAACGCGTACCGGATGACGTTGGAACCTCAACGGAAGTTTTAGAGGGTGTTGAAGACAATAAGAATGTTAATTTAGTTTGGTAATCAGACTTTTTTTAGTAAGCGTTTTGATAGCCCGAAGTAGGCTAGAAAAGGAATTTTTAAAAAGTTGAGTTTGACTAGGAATTTTGTAAGCTCGATAAATTATCAGTTATTCAGACAAATATTCTAGTTGGGATTACTGAAAATCATATAAAAGTTATTTGATAAATTAATTATCTTTTTATCCCGTTTTAGCGGTTTTTGTGCATTCCCCAAAACAGCTCAGGGAGGGGAGTTTGGGTGCGTTTTTTGACCCTATAAGCGTACCAGATGAAGTTGGAACCTGAACAAAAGATTTAGACAGTGTTACAGACAATATGAATATTCAATTAGTTTGTTAATCAGACCGTTTTATGTAATCATTTTGATAGCACGCAGTAGGCTAGAAAAGGGATTTTTGAAAAGTTGAGTTTGACTAGGAATTTTGCAAGCTCGATAAATTATCAGTTATTCGGACAATGTTTTTAGTTGGGATTATTGAAAATCATATAAAAGTTATTTGATAAATTAATTATCGTTTTATCCTGTTTTTGGGGCTTTTGTGCATTCCCGATAACAGCTCAGGGAGGGGAGTTTGGGTGCGTTTTTTGACCCTATAAGCGTACCAGATGAAGTTGGAACCTAAACAAAAAATTTAGACAGTGTTACAGACAATATGAATATTCAATTAGTTTGTTAATCAGACCGTTTTATGTAAGCAAGTTGATAGCCCGAAGTAGGCTAGAAAAGAGATTTTTGAAAAGTTGAGTTTGACTAGGAATTTTGCAAGCTCGATAAATTATCAGCTATTCGGAGAAAGTTTCTAGTTGGGATTATTGAAAATCATATAAAAGTTATTTGATAAATTAATTATCGTTTTATCCTGTTTTGGGGCTTTTCTGCATTCCCGAAAACAGCTAAGGGAGGGGAGTTTAGCTATGTTTTTTGACCCCCAACGCGTACCGGATGACGTTGGAACCTCAACGGAAGTTATAGAGGGTGTTGAAGACAATAAGAATGTTCATTTAGTTTGGTAATCATACTGTTTTTAGTAAGCGTTTTGATAGCCCGAAGTAGGCTAGAAAAGGAATTTTAAAAAGTTGAGTTTAACTAGGAATTCTGTTAGCTCGATAAGTTATCGGTTATTCAGAAAACGTTTCTAGTTGGGCTTAATTAATATAATAGAAGAGTTATTTGATAAATGAATTATCGTTTTATCCCATTTTTGGGGCTTTTCTGCATTCCCCAAAACAGCTCAAGGAGGGGAGTTTGGGTGCGTTGTTTGACCCTATAAGCGTAATGGATGAAGTTGGAACCTGAATAAAAGATTTAGACAGTGTTACAGACAATATGAATATTCAATTAGTTTGTTAATCAAATCGTTTTATGTAAGCATTTTGATAGCCCGAAGTAGGCTAGAAAAGGGATTTTTGAAAAGTTGAGTTTAACTAGGAATTTCGTTAGCTCGATAAGTTATCTATTATTGGGACAACATTTCTATGTTGGGATTATTTAAAATCATAGATAAGTTATTTGATAAATGAATTATCGTTTTATCCCATTTTTGGGGCTTTTCTGCATTCCCCAAAACAGCTCAAGGAGGGGAGTTTGGGTGCGTTGTTTGACCCTATAAGCGTAATGGATGAAGTTGGAACCTGAATAAAAGATTTAGACAGTGTTACAGAAAATATGAATATTCAATTAGTTTGTTAATCAGATCGTTTTATGTAAGCATTTTGATAGCCCGAAGTAGGCTAGAAAAGGGATTTTTGAAAAGTTGAGTTTAACTAGGAATTTCGTTAGCTCGATATGTTAAATAGGAATTTTTAGTTGGGATTATTAAAAATCATATAAAAGTTATTTGATAAATTAATTATCGTTTTATCCTGTGTTTGGGGTTTTTGTGCATTCCCGATAACAGCTCAGGGAGGGGAGCTTGGGTGCGTTTTTTGACCCTATAAGCGTACCAGATTAAGTTGGAACCTAAACAAAAAATTTAGACAGTGTTACAGACAATATGAATATTCAATTAGTTTGTTAATCAGACCGTTTTATGTAAGCAAGTTGATAGCCCGAAGTAGGCTAGAAAAGAGATTTTTGAAAAGTTGAGTTTGACTAGGAATTTTGCAAGCTCGATAAATTATCAGCTATTCGGAGAAAGTTTCTAGTTGGGATTATTGAAAATCATATAAAAGTTATTTGATAAATTAATTATCGTTTTATCCTGTTTTGGGGCTTTTCTGCATTCCCGAAAACAGCTAAGGGATGGGAGTTTAGCTGTGTTTTTTGACCCCCAACGCGTACCGGATGACGTTGGAACCTCAACGGAAGTTATAGAGGGTGTTGAAGACAATAAGAAAGTTCATTTAGTTTGGTAATCATACTGTTTTTAGTAAGCGTTTTGATAGCCCGAAGTAAGCTAGAAAAGGAATTTTAAAAAAGTTGAGTTTAACTAGGAATTCTGTTAGCTCGATAAGTTATCGGTTATTCAGACAACATTTCTAGTTGGGCTTAATTAATATAATAGAAGAGTTATTTGATAAATGAATTATCATTTTATCCCATTTTTGGGGCTTTTCTGCATTCCCCAAAAAAGCTCAAGGAGGGGAGTTTGGGTGCGTTGTTTGACCCTATAAGCGTAATGGATGAAGTTGGAACCTGAATAAAAGATTTAGACAGTGTCACAGACAATATGAATATTCAATTAGTTTGTTAATCAGATCGTTTTATGTAAGCATTTTGATAGCCCGAAGTAGGCTAGAAAAGGGATTTTTGAAAAGTTGAGTTTAACTAGGAATTTCGTTAGCTCGATATGTTATCTATTATTGGAACAACATTTCTATGTTGGGATTATTTAAAATCATAGATAAGTTATTTGATAAATAAATTATCGTTTTATCCCGTTTTTAGGGTTTTTGTGCATTCCCCAAAACAGCTTAGGGATGGAAGTTTGGGTGCGTTTTTTTACCCTATAAGCGTACCAGATGAAGTTGGAACCTGAACAAAAGATTTAGACAGTGTTACAGACAATATGAATATTCAATCAGTTTGTTAATCAGACCGTTTTATGTAAGCATTTTGATAGCCCGAAGTAGGCTAGAAAAGGGATTTTTGAAAAGTTGAGTTTGACTAGGAATTTTGTAAGCTCGATAAATTATCAGTTATTCAGACAAAGATTCTAGTTGGGATTACTGAAAATCATATAAAAGTTATTTGATAAATTAATTATCTTTTTATCCCGTTTTAGGTGTTTTTGTGCATTCCCCAAAACAGCTCAGGGAGGGGAGTTTGGGTGCGTGTTTTGACCCTATAAGCGTACCAGATGAAGTTGGAACCTGAACAAAAAATTTAGACAGTGTTACAGACAATATGAATATTCAATTAGTTTGTTAATCAGACCGTTTTATGTAATCATTTTGATAGCACGCAGTAGGCTAGAAAAGGGATTTTTGAAAAGTTGAGTTTGACTAGGAATTTTGCAAGCTCGATAAATTATCAGTTATTCGGACAATGTTTTTAGTTGGGATTATTGAAAATCATATAAAAGTTATTTGATAAATTAATTATCGTTTTATCCTGTTTTTGGGGCTTTTGTGCATTCCCGATAACAGCTCAGGGAGGGGAGTTTGGGTGCGTTTTTTGACCCTATAAGCGTACCAGATGAAGTTGGAACCTAAACAAAAAATTTAGACAGTGTTACAGAAAATATGAATATTCAATTAGTTTGTTAATCAGATCGTTTTATGTAAGCATTTTGATAGCCCGAAGTAGGCTAGAAAAGGGATTTTTGAAAAGTTGAGTTTAACTAGGAATTTCGTTAGCTCGATATGTTAACTAGGAATTTTTAGTTGGGATTATTGAAAATCATATAAAAGTTATTTGATAAATTAATTATCGTTTTATCCTGTGTTTGGGGTTTTTGTGCATTCCCGATAACAGCTCAGGGAGGGGAGTTTGGGTGCGTTTTTTGACCCTATAAGCGTACCAGATGAAGTTGGAACCTAAACAAAAAATTTAGACAGTGTTACAGACAATATGAATATTCAATTAGTTTGTTAATCAGACCGTTTTATGTAAGCAAGTTGATAGCCCGAAGTAGGCTAGAAAAGAGATTTTTGAAAAGTTGAGTTTGACTAGGAATTTTGCAAGCTCGATAAATTATCAGCTATTCGGAGAAAGTTTCTAGTTGGGATTATTGAAAATCATATAAAAGTTATTTGATAAATTAATTATCGTTTTATCCTGTTTTGGGGCTTTTCTGCATTCCCGAAAACAGCTAAGGGATGGGAGTTTAGCTGTGTTTTTTGACCCCCAACGCGTACCGGATGACGTTGGAACCTCAACGGAAGTTATAGAGGGTGTTGAAGACAATAAGAAAGTTCATTTAGTTTGGTAATCATACTGTTTTTAGTAAGCGTTTTAATAGCCCGAAGTAAGCTAGAAAAATAATTTTAAAAAAGTTGAGTTTAACTAGGAATTCTGTTAGCTCGATAAGTTATCGGTTATTCAGACAACGTTTCTAGTTGGGCTTAATTAATATAATAGAAGAGTTATTTGATAAATGAATTATCGTTTTATCCCATTTTTGGGGCTTTTCTGCATTCCCCAAAACAGCTCAAGGAGGGGAGTTTGGGTGCGTTGTTTGACCCTATAAGCGTAATGGATGAAGTTGGAACCTGAATAAAAGATTTAGACAGTGTCACAGACAATATGAATATTCAATTAGTTTGTTAATCAGATTGTTTTATGTAAGCATTTTGATAGCCCGAAGTAGGCTAGAAAAGGGATTTTTGAAAAGTTGAGTTTAACTAGGAATTTCGTTAGCTCGATATGTTATCTATTATTGGAACAACATTTCTATGTTGGGATTATTTAAAATCATAGATAAGTTATTTGATAAATAAATTATCGTTTTATCCCGTTTTTAGGGTTTTTGTGCATTCCCCAAAACAGCTTAGGGATGGAAGTTTGGGTGCGTTTTTTTACCCTATAAGCGTACCAGATGAAGTTGGAACCTGAACAAAAGATTTAGACAGTGTTACAGACAATATGAATATTCAATCAGTTTGTTAATCAGACCGTTTTATGTAAGCATTTTGATAGCCCGAAGTAGGCTAGAAAAGGGATTTTTGAAAAGTTGAGTTTGACTAGGAATTTTGTAAGCTCGATAAATTATCAGTTATTCAGACAAAGATTCTAGTTGGGATTACTGAAAATCATATAAAAGTTATTTGATAAATTAATTATCATTTTATCCCGTTTTAGGTGTTTTTGTGCATTCCCCAAAACAGCTCAGGGAGGGGAGTTTGGGTGCGTTTTTTGACCCTATAAGCGTACCAGATGAAGTTGGAACCTGAACAAAAGATTTAGACAGTGTTACAGACAATATGAATATTCAATTAGTTTGTTAATCAGACCGTTTTATGTAATCATTTTGATAGCACGCAGTAGGCTAGAAAAGGGATTTTTGAAAAGTTGAGTTTGACTAGGAATTTTGCAAGCTCGATAAATTATCAGTTATTCGGACAACGTTTTTAGTTGGGATTATTGAAAATCATATAAAAGTTATTTGATAAATTAATTATCGTTTTATCCTGTTTTTGGGGCTTTTGTGCATTCCCGATAACAGCTCAGGGAGGGGAGTTTGGGTGCGTTTTTTGACCCTATAAGCGTACCAGATGAAGTTGGAACCTAAACAAAAAATTTAGACAGTGTTACAGACAATATGAATATTCAATTAGTTTGTTAATCAGACCGTTTTATGTAAGCAAGTTGATAGCCCGAAGTAGGCTAGAAAAGAGATTTTTGAAAAGTTGAGTTTGACTAGGAATTTTGCAAGCTCGATAAATTATCAGCTATTCGGAGAAAGTTTCTAGTTGGGATTATTGAAAATCATATAAAAGTTATTTGATAAATTAATTATCGTTTTATCCTGTTTTGGGGCTTTTCTGCATTCCCGAAAACAGCTAAGGGAGGGGAGTTTAGCTATGTTTTTTGACCCCCAACGCGTACCGGATGACGTTGGAACCTCAACGGAAGTTATAGAGGGTGTTGAAGACAATAAGAATGTTCATTTAGTTTGGTAATCATACTGTTTTTAGTAAGCGTTTTGATAGCCCGAAGTAGGCTAGAAAAGGAATTTTAAAAAAGTTGAGTTTAACTAGGAATTCTGTTAGCTCGATAAGTTATCGGTTATTCAGAAAACGTTTCTAGTTGGGCTTAATTAATATAATAGAAGAGTTATTTGATAAATGAATTATCGTTTTATCCCATTTTTGGGGCTTTTCTGCATTCCCCAAAACAGCTCAAGGAGGGGAGTTTGGGTGCGTTGTTTGACCCTATAAGCGTAATGGATGAAGTTGGAACCTGAATAAAAGATTTAGACAGTGTTACAGACAATATGAATATTCAATTAGTTTGTTAATCAAATCGTTTTATGTAAGCATTTTGATAGCCCGAAGTAGGCTAGAAAAGGGATTTTTGAAAAGTTGAGTTTAACTAGGAATTTCGTTAGCTCGATAAGTTATCTATTATTGGGACAACATTTCTATGTTGGGATTATTTAAAATCATAGATAAGTTATTTGATAAATGAATTATCGTTTTATCCCATTTTTGGGGCTTTTCTGCATTCCCCAAAACAGCTCAAGGAGGGGAGTTTGGGTGCGTTGTTTGACCCTATAAGCGTAATGGATGAAGTTGGAACCTGAATAAAAGATTTAGACAGTGTTACAGAAAATATGAATATTCAATTAGTTTGTTAATCAGATCGTTTTATGTAAGCATTTTGATAGCCCGAAGTAGGCTAGAAAAGGGATTTTTGAAAAGTTGAGTTTAACTAGGAATTTCGTTAGCTCGATATGTTAAATAGGAATTTTTAGTTGGGATTATTGAAAATCATATAAAAGTTATTTGATAAATTAATTATCGTTTTATCCTGTGTTTGGGGTTTTTGTGCATTCCCGATAACAGCTCAGGGAGGGGAGCTTGGGTGCGTTTTTTGACCCTATAAGCGTACCAGATTAAGTTGGAACCTAAACAAAAAATTTAGACAGTGTTACAGACAATATGAATATTCAATTAGTTTGTTAATCAGACCGTTTTATGTAAGCAAGTTGATAGCCCGAAGTAGGCTAGAAAAGAGATTTTTGAAAAGTTGAGTTTGACTAGGAATTTTGCAAGCTCGATAAATTATCAGCTATTCGGAGAAAGTTTCTAGTTGGGATTATTGAAAATCATATAAAAGTTATTTGATAAATTAATTATCGTTTTATCCTGTTTTGGGGCTTTTCTGCATTCCCGAAAACAGCTAAGGGATGGGAGTTTAGCTGTGTTTTTTGACCCCCAACGCGTACCGGATGACGTTGGAACCTCAACGGAAGTTATAGAGGGTGTTGAAGACAATAAGAAAGTTCATTTAGTTTGGTAATCATACTGTTTTTAGTAAGCGTTTTGATAGCCCGAAGTAAGCTAGAAAAGGAATTTTAAAAAAGTTGAGTTTAACTAGGAATTCTGTTAGCTCGATAAGTTATCGGTTATTCAGACAACATTTCTAGTTGGGCTTAATTAATATAATAGAAGAGTTATTTGATAAATGAATTATCATTTTATCCCATTTTTGGGGCTTTTCTGCATTCCCCAAAAAAGCTCAAGGAGGGGAGTTTGGGTGCGTTGTTTGACCCTATAAGCGTAATGGATGAAGTTGGAACCTGAATAAAAGATTTAGACAGTGTCACAGACAATATGAATATTCAATTAGTTTGTTAATCAGATCGTTTTATGTAAGCATTTTGATAGCCCGAAGTAGGCTAGAAAAGGGATTTTTGAAAAGTTGAGTTTAACTAGGAATTTCGTTAGCTCGATATGTTATCTATTATTGGAACAACATTTCTATGTTGGGATTATTTAAAATCATAGATAAGTTATTTGATAAATAAATTATCGTTTTATCCCGTTTTTAGGGTTTTTGTGCATTCCCCAAAACAGCTTAGGGATGGAAGTTTGGGTGCGTTTTTTTACCCTATAAGCGTACCAGATGAAGTTGGAACCTGAACAAAAGATTTAGACAGTGTTACAGACAATATGAATATTCAATCAGTTTGTTAATCAGACCGTTTTATGTAAGCATTTTGATAGCCCGAAGTAGGCTAGAAAAGGGATTTTTGAAAAGTTGAGTTTGACTAGGAATTTTGTAAGCTCGATAAATTATCAGTTATTCAGACAAAGATTCTAGTTGGGATTACTGAAAATCATATAAAAGTTATTTGATAAATTAATTATCTTTTTATCCCGTTTTAGGTGTTTTTGTGCATTCCCCAAAACAGCTCAGGGAGGGGAGTTTGGGTGCGTGTTTTGACCCTATAAGCGTACCAGATGAAGTTGGAACCTGAACAAAAAATTTAGACAGTGTTACAGACAATATGAATATTCAATTAGTTTGTTAATCAGACCGTTTTATGTAATCATTTTGATAGCACGCAGTAGGCTAGAAAAGGGATTTTTGAAAAGTTGAGTTTGACTAGGAATTTTGCAAGCTCGATAAATTATCAGTTATTCGGACAATGTTTTTAGTTGGGATTATTGAAAATCATATAAAAGTTATTTGATAAATTAATTATCGTTTTATCCTGTTTTTGGGGCTTTTGTGCATTCCCGATAACAGCTCAGGGAGGGGAGTTTGGGTGCGTTTTTTGACCCTATAAGCGTACCAGATGAAGTTGGAACCTAAACAAAAAATTTAGACAGTGTTACAGAAAATATGAATATTCAATTAGTTTGTTAATCAGATCGTTTTATGTAAGCATTTTGATAGCCCGAAGTAGGCTAGAAAAGGGATTTTTGAAAAGTTGAGTTTAACTAGGAATTTCGTTAGCTCGATATGTTAACTAGGAATTTTTAGTTGGGATTATTGAAAATCATATAAAAGTTATTTGATAAATTAATTATCGTTTTATCCTGTGTTTGGGGTTTTTGTGCATTCCCGATAACAGCTCAGGGAGGGGAGTTTGGGTGCGTTTTTTGACCCTATAAGCGTACCAGATGAAGTTGGAACCTAAACAAAAAATTTAGACAGTGTTACAGACAATATGAATATTCAATTAGTTTGTTAATCAGACCGTTTTATGTAAGCAAGTTGATAGCCCGAAGTAGGCTAGAAAAGAGATTTTTGAAAAGTTGAGTTTGACTAGGAATTTTGCAAGCTCGATAAATTATCAGCTATTCGGAGAAAGTTTCTAGTTGGGATTATTGAAAATCATATAAAAGTTATTTGATAAATTAATTATCGTTTTATCCTGTTTTGGGGCTTTTCTGCATTCCCGAAAACAGCTAAGGGATGGGAGTTTAGCTGTGTTTTTTGACCCCCAACGCGTACCGGATGACGTTGGAACCTCAACGGAAGTTATAGAGGGTGTTGAAGACAATAAGAAAGTTCATTTAGTTTGGTAATCATACTGTTTTTAGTAAGCGTTTTAATAGCCCGAAGTAAGCTAGAAAAATAATTTTAAAAAAGTTGAGTTTAACTAGGAATTCTGTTAGCTCGATAAGTTATCGGTTATTCAGACAACGTTTCTAGTTGGGCTTAATTAATATAATAGAAGAGTTATTTGATAAATGAATTATCGTTTTATCCCATTTTTGGGGCTTTTCTGCATTCCCCAAAACAGCTCAAGGAGGGGAGTTTGGGTGCGTTGTTTGACCCTATAAGCGTAATGGATGAAGTTGGAACCTGAATAAAAGATTTAGACAGTGTCACAGACAATATGAATATTCAATTAGTTTGTTAATCAGATTGTTTTATGTAAGCATTTTGATAGCCCGAAGTAGGCTAGAAAAGGGATTTTTGAAAAGTTGAGTTTAACTAGGAATTTCGTTAGCTCGATATGTTATCTATTATTGGAACAACATTTCTATGTTGGGATTATTTAAAATCATAGATAAGTTATTTGATAAATAAATTATCGTTTTATCCCGTTTTTAGGGTTTTTGTGCATTCCCCAAAACAGCTTAGGGATGGAAGTTTGGGTGCGTTTTTTTACCCTATAAGCGTACCAGATGAAGTTGGAACCTGAACAAAAGATTTAGACAGTGTTACAGACAATATGAATATTCAATCAGTTTGTTAATCAGACCGTTTTATGTAAGCATTTTGATAGCCCGAAGTAGGCTAGAAAAGGGATTTTTGAAAAGTTGAGTTTGACTAGGAATTTTGTAAGCTCGATAAATTATCAGTTATTCAGACAAAGATTCTAGTTGGGATTACTGAAAATCATATAAAAGTTATTTGATAAATTAATTATCTTTTTATCCCGTTTTAGGTGTTTTTGTGCATTCCCCAAAACAGCTCAGGGAGGGGAGTTTGGGTGCGTTTTTTGACCCTATAAGCGTACCAGATGAAGTTGGAACCTGAACAAAAGATTTAGACAGTGTTACAGACAATATGAATATTCAATTAGTTTGTTAATCAGACCGTTTTATGTAATCATTTTGATAGCACGCAGTAGGCTAGAAAAGGGATTTTTGAAAAGTTGAGTTTGACTAGGAATTTTGCAAGCTCGATAAATTATCAGTTATTCGGACAACGTTTTTAGTTGGGATTATTGAAAATCATATAAAAGTTATTTGATAAATTAATTATCGTTTTATCCTGTTTTTGGGGCTTTTGTGCATTCCCGATAACAGCTCAGGGAGGGGAGTTTGGGTGCGTTTTTTGACCCTATAAGCGTACCAGATGAAGTTGGAACCTAAACAAAAAATTTAGACAGTGTTACAGAAAATATGAATATTCAATTAGTTTGTTAATCAGACCGTTTTATGTAAGCAAGTTGATAGCCCGAAGTAGGCTAGAAAAGAGATTTTTGAAAAGTTGAGCTTGACTAGGAATTTTGCAAGCTCGATAAATTATCAGCTATTCGGAGAAAGTTTCTAGTTGGGATTATTGAAAATCATATAAAAGTTATTTGATAAATTAATTATCGTTTTATCCTGTTTTGGGGCTTTTTTGCATTCCCGAAAACAGCTAAGGGAGGGGAGTTTAGCTATGTTTTTTGACCCCCAACGCGTACCGGATGACGTTGGAACCTCAACGGAAGTTATAGAGGGTGTTGAAGACAATAAGAATGTTCATTTAGTTTGGTAATCATACTGTTTTTAGTAAGCGTTTTGATAGCCCGAAGTAGGCTAGAAAAGGAATTTTAAAAAAGTTGAGTTTAACTAGGAATTCTGTTAGCTCGATAAGTTATCGGTTATTCAGACAACGTTTCTAGTTGGGCTTAATTAATATAATAGAAGAGTTATTTGATAAATGAATTATCGTTTTATCCCATTTTTGGGGCTTTTCTGCATTCCCCAAAACAGCTCAAGGAGGGGAGTTTGGGTGCGTTGTTTGACCCTATAAGCGTAATGGATGAAGTTGGAACCTGAATAAAAGATTTAGACAGTGTCACAGACAATATGAATATTCAATTAGTTTGTTAATCAGATTGTTTTATGTAAGCATTTTGATAGCCCGAAGTAGGCTAGAAAAGGGATTTTTGAAAAGTTGAGTTTAACTAGGAATTTCGTTAGCTCGATATGTTATCTATTATTGGAACAACATTTCTATGTTGGGATTATTTAAAATCATAGATAAGTTATTTGATAAATAAATTATCGTTTTATCCCGTTTTTAGGGTTTTTGTGCATTCCCCAAAACAGCTTAGGGATGGAAGTTTGGGTGCGTTTTTTTACCCTATAAGCGTACCAGATGAAGTTGGAACCTGAACAAAAGATTTAGACAGTGTTACAGACAATATGAATATTCAATCAGTTTGTTAATCAGACCGTTTTATGTAAGCATTTTGATAGCCCGAAGTAGGCTAAAAAAGGGATTTTTGAAAAGTTGAGTTTGACTAGGAATTTTGTAAGCTCGATAAATTATCAGTTATTCAGACAAAGATTCTAGTTGGGATTACTGAAAATCATATAAAAGTTATTTGATAAATTAATTATCATTTTATCCCGTTTTAGGTGTTTTTGTGCATTCCCCAAAACAGCTCAGGGAGGGGAGTTTGGGTGCGTTTTTTGACCCTATAAGCGTACCAGATGAAGTTGGAACCTGAACAAAAGATTTAGACAGTGTTACAGACAATATGAATATTCAATTAGTTTGTTAATCAGACCGTTTTATGTAATCATTTTGATAGCACGCAGTAGGCTAGAAAAGGGATTTTTGAAAAGTTGAGTTTGACTAGGAATTTTGCAAGCTCGATAAATTATCAGTTATTCGGACAACGTTTTTAGTTGGGATTATTGAAAATCATATAAAAGTTATTTGATAAATTAATTATCGTTTTATCCTGTTTTTGGGGCTTTTGTGCATTCCCGATAACAGCTCAGGGAGGGGAGTTTGGGTGCGTTTTTTGACCCTATAAGCGTACCAGATGAAGTTGGAACCTAAACAAAAAATTTAGACAGTGTTACAGAAAATATGAATATTCAATTAGTTTGTTAATCAGACCGTTTTATGTAAGCAAGTTGATAGCCCGAAGTAGGCTAGAAAAGAGATTTTTGAAAAGTTGAGCTTGACTAGGAATTTTGAAAGCTCGATAAATTATCAGCTATTCGGAGAAAGTTTCTAGTTGGGATTATTGAAAATCATATAAAAGTTATTTGATAAATTAATTATCGTTTTATCCTGTTTTGGGGCTTTTTTGCATTCCCGAAAACAGCTAAGGGAGGGGAGTTTAGCTATGTTTTTTGACCCCCAACGCGTACCGGATGACGTTGGAACCTCAACGGAAGTTATAGAGGGTGTTGAAGACAATAAGAATGTTCATTTAGTTTGGTAATCATACTGTTTTTAGTAAGCGTTTTGATAGCCCGAAGTAGGCTAGAAAAGGAATTTTAAAAAAGTTGAGTTTAACTAGGAATTCTGTTAGCTCGATAAGTTATCGGTTATTCAGACAACGTTTCTAGTTGGGCTTAATTAATATAATAGAAGAGTTATTTGATAAATGAATTATCGTTTTATCCCATTTTTGGGGCTTTTCTGCATTCCCCAAAACAGCTCAAGGAGGGGAGTTTGGGTGCGTTGTTTGACCCTATAAGCGTAATGGATGAAGTTGGAACCTGAATAAAAGATTTAGACAGTGTTACAGACAATATGAATATTCAATTAGTTTGTTAATCAAATCGTTTTATGTAAGCATTTTGATAGCCCGAAGTAGGCTAGAAAAGGGATTTTTGAAAAGTTGAGTTTAACTAGGAATTTCGTTAGCTCGATAAGTTATCTATTATTGGGACAACATTTCTATGTTGGGATTATTTAAAATCATAGATAAGTTATTTGATAAATAAATTATCGTTTTATCCCGTTTTTAGGGTTTTTGTGCATTCCCCAAAACAGCTTAGGGATGGAAGTTTGGGTGCGTTTTTTGACCCTATAAGCGTACCAGATGAAGTTGGAACCTGAACAAAAGATTTAGACAGTGTTACAGACAATATGAATATTCAATTAGTTTGTTAATCAGACCGTTTTATGTAATCATTTTGATAGCATGAAGTAGGCTAGAAAAGGGATTTTTGAAAAGTTGAGTTTGACTAGGAATTTTGCAAGCTCGAGAAATTATCAGTTATTCGGAGAAAGTTTCTAGTTGGGATTATTGAAAATCATATAAAAGTTATTTGATAAATTAATTATCGTTTTATCCTGTTTTTGGGACTTTTCTGCATTCCCGAAAACAGCTAAGGGAGGGGAGTTTAGCTATGTTTTTTGACCCCCAACGCGTACCTGATGACGTTGGAACCTCAACTGAAGTTATAGAGGGTGTTGAAGACAATAAGAATGTTCATTTAGTTTGGTAATCAGACTGTTTTTAGTAAGCGTTTTGATAGCCCGAAGTAGGCTAGAAAAGGAATTTTAAAAAATTGAATTTAACTAGGAATTCTGTTAGCTCGATAAGTTATCGGTTATTCAGACAACGTTTCTAGTTGGGCTTAATTAAAATAATAGAAGAGTTATTTGATAAATGAATTATCGTTTTATCCCATTTTTAGGGCTTTTCTGCATTCCCCAAAACAGCTCAGGGAGGGGTGTTTGGGTGCGTTGTTTGACCCTATAAGCGTAATGGATGAAGTTGGAACCTGAATAAAAGATTTAGACAGTGTAACAGACAATATGAATATTCAATTAGTTTGTTAATCAGATCGTTTTATGTAAGCATTTTGATAGCCCGAAGTAGGCTAGAAAAGGGATTTTTGAAAAGTTGAGTTTAACTAGGAATTTCGTTAGCTCGATAAGTTATCTATTATTGGGACAACATTTCTATGTTGGGATTATTTAAAATCATAGATAAGTTATTTGATAAATAAATTATCGTTTTATCCCGTTTTTAGGGTTTTTGTGCATTCCCCAAAACAGCTTAGGGATGGAAGTTTGGGTGCGTTTTTTGACCCTATAAGCGTACCAGATGAAGTTGGAACCTGAACAAAAGATTTAGACAGTGTTACAGACAATATGAATATTCAATTAGTTTGTTAATCAGACCGTTTTATGTACGCATTTTGATAGCCCGAAGTAGGCTAGAAAAGGGATTTTTGAAAAGTTGAGTTTGACTAGAAATTTTGTAAGCTCGATAAATTATCAGTTATTCGGACAAAATTTCTAGTTGGGATTATTGAAAATCATATAAAAGTTATTTGATAAATTAATTATCGTTTTATCTTGTTTTTGGGGCTTTTCTGCATTCCCGAAAACAGCTAAGGGAGGGGAGTTTAGCTATGTTTTTTGACCCCCAACGCCTACCGGATGACGTTGGAACATCAACGGAAGTTATAGAGGGTGTTGAAGACAATAAGAATGTTCATTTAGTTTGGTAATCAGACTGTTTTTAGTAAGCGTTTTGATAGCCCGAAGTAGGCTAGAAAAGGAATTTTAAAAAAGTTGAGTTTAACTGGGAATTCTGTTAGCTCGATAAGTTATCGGTTATTCAGACAACGTTTCTAGTTGGGCTTAATTAAAATAATAGAAGAGTTATTTGATAAATGAATTATCGTTTTATCCCATTTTTGGGGTTTTTCTGCATTCCCCAAAACAGCTCAGGGAGAGGAGTTTGGGTGCGTTGTTTGACCCTATAAGCGTAATGGATGAAGTTGGAACCTGAATAAAAGATTTTGACAGTGTTACAGACAATATGAATATTCAATTAGTTTGTTAATCAGATCGTTTTATGTAAGCATTTTGATAGCCCGAAGTAGGCTAGAAAAGGAATTTTTAAAAAGTTGAGTTTGACTAGGAATTTTGTAAGCTCGAAAAATTATCAGTTATTCAGACAAAGATTCTAGTTGGGATTACTGAAAATCATATAAAAGTTATTTGATAAATTAATTATCTTTTTATCCCGTTTTAGGGGTTTTTGTGCATTCCCCAAAACAGCTCAGGGAGGGGAGTTTGGGTGCGTTTTTTGACCCTATAAGCGTACCAGATGAAGTTGGAACCTGAACAAAAGATTTAGACAGTGTTACAGAAAATATGAATATTCAATTAGTTTGTTAATCAGACCGTTTTATGTAATCATTTTGATAGCATGAAGTAGCCTAGAAAAGGGATTTTTGAAAAGTTGAGTTTGACTAGGAATTTTGCAAGCTCGAGAAATTATCAGTTATTCGGAGAAAGTTTCTAGTTGGGATTATTGAAAATCATATAAAAGTTATTTGATAAATTAATTATCGTTTTATCCTGTTTTTGGGACTTTTCTGCATTCCCGAAAACAGCTAAGGGAGGGGAGTTTAGCTATGTTTTTTGACCCCCAACGCGTACCTGATGACGTTGGAACCTCAACTGAAGTTATAGAGGGTGTTGAAGACAATAAGAATGTTCATTTAGTTTGGTAATCAGACTGTTTTTAGTAAGCGTTTTGATAGCCCGAAGTAGGCTAGAAAAGGAATTTTAAAAAATTGAATTTAACTAGGAATTCTGTTAGCTCGATAAGTTATCGGTTATTCAGAAAACGTTTCTAGTTGGGCTTAATTAAAATAATAGAAGAGTTATTTGATAAATGAATTATCGTTTTATCCCATTTTTAGGGCTTTTCTGCATTCCCCAAAACAGCTCAGGGAGGGGTGTTTGGGTGCGTTGTTTGACCCTATAAGCGTAATGGATGAAGTTGGAACCTGAATAAAAGATTTAGACAGTGTAACAGAGAATATGAATATTCAATTAGTTTGTTAATCAGATCGTTTTATGTAAGCATTTTGATAGCCCGAAGTAGGCTAGAAAAGGGATTTTTGAAAAGTTGAGTTTAACTAGGAATTTCGTTAGCTCGATAAGTTATCTATTATTGGGACAACATTTCTATGTTGGGATTATTTAAAATCATAGATAAGTTATTTGATAAATAAATTATCGTTTTATCCCGTTTTTAGGGTTTTTGTGCATTCCCCAAAACAGCTTAGGGATGGAAGTTTGGGTGCGTTTTTTGACCCTATAAGCGTACCAGATGAAGTTGGAACCTGAACAAAAGATTTAGACAGTGTTACAGACAATATGAATATTCAATTAGTTTGTTAATCAGACCGTTTTATGTACGCATTTTGATAGCCCGAAGTAGGCTAGAAAAGGGATTTTTGAAAAGTTGAGTTTGACTAGAAATTTTGTAAGCTCGATAAATTATCAGTTATTCGGACAAAATTTCTAGTTGGGATTATTGAAAATCATATAAAAGTTATTTGATAAATTAATTATCGTTTTATCTTGTTTTTGGGGCTTTTCTGCATTCCCGAAAACAACTAAGGGAGGGGAGTTTAGCTATGTTTTTTGACCCCCAACGCCTACCGGATGACGTTGGAACATCAACGGAAGTTATAGAGGGTGTTGAAGACAATAAGAATGTTCATTTAGTTTGGTAATCAGACTGTTTTTAGTAAGCGTTTTGATAGCCCGAAGTAGGCTAGAAAAGGAATTTTAAAAAAGTTGAGTTTAACTGGGAATTCTGTTAGCTCGATAAGTTATCGGTTATTCAGACAACGTTTCTAGTTGGGCTTAATTAAAATAATAGAAGAGTTATTTGATAAATGAATTATCGTTTTATCCCATTTTTGGGGTTTTTCTGCATTCCCCAAAACAACTCAGGGAGAGGAGTTTGGGTGCGTTGTTTGACCCTATAAGCGTAATGGATGAAGTTGGAACCTGAATAAAAGATTTTGACAGTGTTACAGACAATATGAATATTCAATTAGTTTGTTAATCAGATCGTTTTATGTAAGCATTTTGATAGCCCGAAGTAGGCTAGAAAAGGAATTTTTAAAAAGTTGAGTTTGACTAGGAATTTTGTAAGCTCGAAAAATTATCAGTTATTCAGACAAAGATTCTAGTTGGGATTACTGAAAATCATATAAAAGTTATTTGATAAATTAATTATCTTTTTATCCCGTTTTAGGGGTTTTTGTGCATTCCCCAAAACAGCTCAGGGAGGGGAGTTTGGGTGCGTTTTTTGACCCTATAAGCGTACCAGATGAAGTTGGAACCTGAACAAAAGATTTAGACAGTGTTACAGAAAATATGAATATTCAATTAGTTTGTTAATCAGACCGTTTTATGTAATCATTTTGATAGCATGAAGTAGGCTAGAAAAGGGATTTTTGAAAAGTTGAGTTTGACTAGGAATTTTGCAAGCTCGAGAAATTATCAGTTATTCGGAGAAAGTTTCTAGTTGGGATTATTGAAAATCATATAAAAGTTATTTGATAAATTAATTATCGTTTTATCCTGTTTTTGGGACTTTTCTGCATTCCCGAAAACAGCTAAGGGAGGGGAGTTTAGCTATGTTTTTTGACCCCCAACGCGTACCTGATGACGTTGGAACCTCAACTGAAGTTATAGAGGGTGTTGAAGACAATAAGAATGTTCATTTAGTTTGGTAATCAGACTGTTTTTAGTAAGCGTTTTGATAGCCCGAAGTAGGCTAGAAAAGGAATTTTAAAAAATTGAATTTAACTAGGAATTCTGTTAGCTCGATAAGTTATCGGTTATTCAGACAACGTTTCTAGTTGGGCTTAATTAAAATAATAGAAGAGTTATTTGATAAACGAATTATCGTTTTATCCCATTTTTAGGGCTTTTCTGCATTCCCCAAAACAGCTCAGGGAGGGGTGTTTGGGTGCGTTGTTTGACCCTATAAGCGTAATGGATGAAGTTGGAACCTGAATAAAAGATTTAGACAGTGTAACAGACAATATGAATATTCAATTAGTTTGTTAATCAGATCGTTTTATGTAAGCATTTTGATAGCCCGAAGTAGGCTAGAAAAGGGATTTTTGAAAAGTT